>NC_138135.1:49926303-50526303 GCF_964188305.1 Podarcis bocagei
CCGACCTTCTGATCGGCAAGTCCTAGGTTCTGTGGTTTAACCCACAGCGCCACCCGCTACTCCATAGGTAGTGCTATGCTATATGATAAGAAGGGTATTGGTAAACAAAGGAAGGTTTAAGCAGCTCCAGGGTTCTAGAAACCCTGGTCATGAACAACCATAACACCCAGTCTATAATCTGACATTGTATCTATGGAGTGCTTCTGCCATTTCTCCTCTAAAAAGCTTAGGGCAGTAAACATCATCAATACCACCCTTCCTTTATGTTTACAACCTCTGAAGGCTGGGAAATAACGACAAGCCAGGTTACCTAGTAAGCCTTGTGGTCAAATGGGAATTTGAAGAACGCTTCTGGCCAGTCCAAGACCACTAGCCTACGCTTAAGATGAGATACGGCACTTGCCACATGCCAAGATCATTTAAAGAACAACCCAAACGAGGCATACATTGGTAAGTTGCAGACTATATGCAACCTGACTACCTGACAATCATGCAAACAGCATGTGTACATTTGCATCACCTCCTATATTTTGACAGCAATTCAGAATGTATAATGTTGTCCTGCCTTCCTCCCCACTGTTATGGGCCCAGCCTCTTTGCCCTTTTCATTCAAGACAAAAGGAAATACTTACAGGTGGAGAAAGTTCTAGCAGATCTTGTATTCTGTTCAGTACATCTTCAATAAAAGGGTTCATTTGTTTGCTGAAACACAGGAGTGGAAGATGCTTACAACATTTTACAGTAATGGATGTGTTGAATTGTGACAGTCGAACAGTATTTTTAAAAGTATCAATTTAGAAGTTGTAACATCTTGTAACGCAAGAGTACAATGGGGAAAAATAAGTACCCTAATCTTCTCTATTTATTGGAATGAGTTGTTCATCAGTAAATGCAATCTTAAGCCAAAAACGCTTAATTTGTTTATTTAGAATTAAACTTGTAACCTAATAGAAACACATTTACGGAAAACACATAACAAGAATTTTGATGTCCTGGAGTAACAGTGAACTGATTTAGAAGAGGTGGGTTAACTACTGAACTTTTCCATAAGTCTCCAGACTCAAATTTTCAGTCGTGTACAGTATTTCTAACAACACATCAAGAAAACAAGAACCTGAATTCATGGCCTCAGTATTTGAAGATAAAAATCAAAGCTGAAGATCGGTAAACCTCATTTCTATTTTTGTTTAGAAAAGATCCTTCTGTAGTGTCCTCCAGACTCTGCACAAAGTGCCAAGCTTATTATGACTATTTATATTTTGTTGCACCTTGGCATTGCTAGTGAATAAACTTATGTAAACTTTTTGATGTTGTGAGCTGCCTTGAGCATGGCTGGCCATGGAAAAGTGGTTTGCAAATACAGTGGTACCTTGGTTTACGAACTTATTCCGTTCTGGAACTCCGTTCTTAAACCAAAACCGTTCTTAAACCAAGGCACGCTTTCCCTAATGAGGCCTCCCGCCGCCGGTGCCCTTCCACCGTTTGGATTCTATTCTTAGATCGAGGTAAAGTTCTCAAACCAAGACACTATTTCTAGTTTTGCAGAGTTTGGAAACCAAATCGTTCTTAAACCGGACTGTTCTTAAACCGAGGTACCACTGTAAAGAATGATGATGCTTATGCAGCTTCATTTTCCTGGGCGGCGGGAAATAGCTCTTTTATTTCTGAAAATATTCCCATTAAGTCTCTAGGTTTCAAGCAACTTACTTGAGGGATTTGACAAATCTGGAGAAAAGATAAGCTGCTCTGCTTCGCACTTTTGGATTACTATGGCGAAGACCTCTGTGATCCAAGAAGGCCATCTGCAATTAAAGATGGGAAGAGTTCAATCGCTTTAAGCCACACTGCATGATGGAAAAGGGTACTAAATTGGGAAAAGAGGTAAAACCGTTTCCCAAACTCCTTTTACAAAAAACTGCCTGGAGGGGGAGGGGGTGTAGAAGCATTACTGATAAGCAACACGCATTAAAAAAATAAAAGGAAGCAATTACTATGGACTTACTAAAACATTTGGAATGTGCTGAGGTTCAATGGAGAAAAACTTTTCATATCTGACCACAGTCTCAAAGAATTCCAGGGTTACTGATGTATGCTGATAGGTGCTAATACCCGATGTAACCAGCTGCAAGAGGGAGAAAAGGATGATTCACCTTGACTGAAGAAAGGCTTGCTGAAAAGGAAAAGTGTCTTGAGTTTGTTTTGTACTTACAGTCCGCATCATGTCCTGCAGAGCCCCGGCTTTTGTATCACCCGAAAAGTGAGCCCCGTGAGATACTGGAAGAGCTTCAGCCAGCATATACAGCAGCCTGATTGCGACTTCCACTTCCATAAACGGCTTAGTTTGCCAATTCCTATAAAACAGAATAGAATAGGCCCAGGTAAGGCATATGCATGCACACACACACACACACACATTTAAAAAGACCCCAAAATAGCCACAATCTGACAGTGAATGACTTATTCGTCCCACGCAGATTGGAACAGACTGATAGAGAGACACAATGGCCAAATTAAGCACCAACGAATGAATCCTGACTTACCAGGTGTTAATAAGATTATATTGGATACCAGAGACTAGAAGCTCCAAAGGAGCATACAAAGATTCAAGTATTTTCTCTGTATCATTTAATATGGATAAGACAAGTAATCTCTGGGATTCTTAAATACCAACTTAATTTTTTGATGCTTAAAAAAAAAAAGCAACAAATGACCACGATGGACTAGAAAAAAAAACTTAACAAAGCTAACACAAAACTTACTGCAATGTACTGTTAAAAACCCTCCGTACGGAAACCAGGAGTAATTCAGGCGAAACCTGTGCAAGTCTGTCCAACAACAGTTTAAGTTGCTTCCGATATTCTACAAACATCGCTTCATCTTCACCCTGTCAACGTGTGTATTGGCATGAACAGGACCAAAGGTGTTATTTTTTAAAATAAGAACAGATAAAACACAAACATACGTCTGATCATTTTGACTGCAGGGACGTAAAATTTCTTTGTGTAACAATGAAGAGTTTAGCTAACTAACTTGTGATAATATTCTCTCACACTGGCAAGAGTCATTCATTCCTAATCATGGACGTTTGCAGATGAGTTAGTACTTTTGTCAGGCTGCACACACCACCGTCAAGTGGTCACATGGAAACTAACCAGAAGTTAAGTCTCTGAACCATCGCCCCGCTGCAAAATTCAAAGAGCCCTTATTTAGTTTCACGCTGCTTTTGGTCTTTGTGAAGACCACCAAACTGGATGGGCCTTCTCAACATAAAGAAAGAAAAGGGGCAGTAGCTGTTTATCCTCAAGTTTCTTCAGGGGGTTAGCGTAGTATTAGGGGAAAGCATGGCTCCATAAAGGTAGGAGTTTCACTTCAGCTGAATCTACTCAAAAAGGCATTTGTACAAAGAAAAGAGCTATGCCTTAGAATGGACAAAGGCCCTTCCTCACTGCTTTGGCTTCTTATGCCTGCCTGACACAAGGAGAAGAAGAACAAAAAGCTCACCCACTCATCATTTCTACCAGGGTTTGATAAAAATAAGATTTCTGCTTCACATGCAGATGAGGACGCATGCAGAGAGCTTCAAACACATGCATTTTAAGAACACATGT
This sequence comes from Podarcis bocagei, assembly GCF_964188305.1. Classification (NCBI taxonomy): domain Eukaryota; kingdom Metazoa; phylum Chordata; class Lepidosauria; order Squamata; family Lacertidae; genus Podarcis; species Podarcis bocagei. The sequence goes on from NC_138135.1 coordinate 49,929,912, forward strand.
CCATGTTTGCTGCTTGGCGCTGTGGTCCCTAGAAACTAAAGTGTCCCCTTCTCCCTGCCCTATATGGAATGTTTATATTGGCACGTATTTGAATACTAAAACAATTCCTCAAGAGTTACCAAGATATTATTGACCCACTTCTCGAAAAGCTAAACCATGAAAAGCTAAAACCTGCCAAATGTGACAGCTAACCTCATTTTCAAAGTTGTATTCTTCATCATAGGTTAGTTTCTTCATAACAGCCAACATAATTGCCTGTAGCAATGGAAAACAGTTGATCAGATAGCATCAAACTCTCGACTTAAAAAAAGACGAAGTATGCATTGCATCATCTCTTTTAAAAAGAAAATAAGTCAATTCAAAGGGTTGTGTCCAACGAAGCAATCCCATTAATGAAAGGACTTCCTTCCACCTATGCAACAAAACTTCCTCTCCCTGTCTACTCTCTCCAAAATCTGCTTCACAGGATATGGGGAATGTCCAGAACAGAAACAGATACAAGGAGCATGGTGAGGAGAGGAGGTGCTGTTATGCAGGCAGAAGTCCTTGAAGCAATAGGATGACGTCACTGGATAGAGCCCAATACATTTTAGACATAATGAGGTTTTGAGGGATAAAGGACAGAAGAGATCTTTCTTTTCAGTTACAAGCTCTGGAGGGAAAATATTTTACTTACTCTTACCTCTACATTAGCTTTTTGCTGTTCTGAAAGCATAGGAAGCTGCAAAAAGAAAGAACAAACTTTACTTTTGAAGTGTCTCAAGCAATTTATTAATCATAACAACAACAACAACTGTGGGCGGCTTCCAACAAAATATTAAAATACAATAGTCCTTCAGATATTAAAAGCTTCCCTAAACAGGGCTGCCTTCAGATGTCTTCTAAAAATCTGGTAGTTATTTCCTAGACATCTGGTGGGAGGGTGTTCCACAGGGCGGGTGCCACAACCGAGAAGCGCCCATGCCTGGTTCCCTGTAACTTCGCTTCTCGCAGTCAGGGAACCGCCACAAGGCCCTTGGCACTGGACCTCAGTTTCCGGGCTGAACAATGGGGATGGAGACGCTCCTTCAGGTATACTGGACTGAGGCCGTTTCTGCATATTAACACTGGTCATTGGTTTTTGGAAACAAAGCATGGAGATCTGTTTGGTTTTTAAAAATCAGATATTTCAGAGAACAAGATTTCACCAGGCTGCATCTCCTCCAAAATGAAGCTTTACTGTTAGCCTTCATACAAGAAGAGCAATTTACCTGCTTCAGTATATGCAGATAGTCGTAACAAAACCCAATAATATTAGAAGAAATATCATCATCCTCATGAACCAGAAGCTGCAACATTAGGGCCACTTTTGCTTCAATAGCTTGCAGAGTATCCTGGGCATTCTTCATATCTCCAATTTTCACAAGTTTAGTCCAACTAGCTATCAGTGCTTGTCCCATCCCATTCACCAGTTTGGAGAACCTGGCTAGAAAGTCCACATCTTCTTCCTGTCGAGTTGGTTAATCAAATTATTATTAAAATTTTAGTTTACGTCACCAAAGCAACTAATCTACCTGAACCTCTAATGACATCAACCAAAATGGCATACACATGGATACGGTTATGATAGACTTATAATTGTATTTATTATATTTACTTATGCTGCAATCCTAAACACACTTCTAGAGAGCAAGCTCCATTGAGCTTAGTGGGATTTCTGAGCAATTGTGTGCAGGGAAGCTATCAGAAAGTGCCAAAAATGTTTCTTGAGGATCAGAGGCAGAATATCCCTACATATCACTTGCCAGGGAACGATGGCATGAGACTATTGTCCTCACTTCCTGCTTGTGGACCTACCATAGACATCTTGGTGGCTGCTCTGGGAAACAGGATGCTAGGGAGGCCTTTGGTCTTGTCTAGCAGGGCTTTCCTTATGTTCCCGTCAGATGGAAGAATCCTATTCAGCTCTACAACAGCTGGAGGTCAGCTAATGATGCAAGCAACAGTTTGCATGGAAGCCCTGAAACTACCAACCCAGTAGGACTTTCTCTCTCACCCTCTATGCACATTTGCTGGCACATTTATATGACTGGCATTAAATATAATTGCCAATCTCTACATGAGTAGGACTAGGTGCGATTGGGGTGGTGAGAATCAGTTTGGAAACAAGATAGCATTCAGACAGAAATAAGAGTTTGGGATGGGAGGGAAGAGTAGCAAATTATACTGGCATAAGGGGAAGAACCACCAGCAGCATACTAGATTTCTGATAGCATTGGCAAAGAAATATATGTTACCTATTTCTTGCGCACACAGCAGCTGCCGAAGCTACCACAACACAGGACTATCAGTGTTAGGATATTTCTGTTCCACCTTAAAAGGGAGCAGGCTTTGGGGAGTCACAGAGTCTGCGCATGTCCTATTCACAGGATGTTTTTGTTCTGCTGTTGTTTCCTTTCGATTTGAGTCGAGTCAGAGACGCTGACTGAGATGGACGTGTTTTCTTTGTTCTGTTCATGTCCTAAATAAAGTCTGTAAATATGCTCTTTTGCTCTTCTGCGGTGCAAGCTTTTGGCTGTGCTTTTATCTGCTGATAAACAGTGTGCACCAAGCCTAGGAATGTGGCTAGGAATTTCCAGAGGCTTCGTGTCGCTAACTGTTGGATCTGCGTGACTACGGGAGGCCGATGCACGTCCAGAACTCCGGCTTGGGGGCTCAGATGGACGTTATCTCCCTGGCAGTTTCCCAACAATCAGCACAAGCTTTTTCTCTCTCTTTGCGGAAGGCAACTCACCTGGTCAACACTGAAGAGGCCAGCCGACTGTAACACTTGACACAACGTCTCCACCAGTTTCGTTTTATCAATTGGGTCCATTCCTTTATTTACAATTTCAAACAAGCAGTCACACGCTTCTTCCCGTAGAACCTCTACAGACATGTGACCTAGCAGCATGTTTATAAATCTAAAAGGGATACACAAAAGTTTTACTCGGTAGATGCAAACATCTGAGTTACATTTACCAATTTGCTATTGCTTGTTTTGGACAGGAAATAATATAACCCGGCTATAATGCCCAAAGAACTTCAAGACTGTTGCTTCTGGAATTGTGTTTGGTTTTTTTTAAACCAAATTTTATTTAAGAAATTGAGTTTAGTCTGTGCGTTCCTAATTCAAAAGAAACGTTACCTTTCATTGGCGATCAGGCTCAATTCTATCCAAGAGACGTAAGCTCCAACTACTTCAAGGCACTGACATGTCAACTCTGAATTTGTGTACTGGTACGTTTGTAAAATTTGGTACCATGATTCCACCAAACTTGGAATGCATTGCTCCCTCATAGCATCTTTTAATAAGGTATTTCGGCGGGCTTCCTGTAAATGTAATAAGTTTGTCAGTCTTGGAAGGGAAAATGCTGGTGCCAGTCTAGACACTAACATTTAAGATTTTAAAAAGGAATATCAAATGCCAACTTTGGGGGTAACACCCTCACTGCTTTCTTATACACCAAAAAATGGAGGTAGTGGCTGCAAGAATTCCAAAAGGTTGTTTTTAAAAAGTGTTAAGTGGAAAAGCTGGCTGGCAAAGAATCTCTGCTTTGAAATGTCTGTCTAAATAACACGGTTTTTAGAAGGTGTCTAAAAACAAGCAGCCATGACTTCTGCTTGGAAACTCTATTGGCGAGGCATTCCACAAGACCTGCCACACTGAAGGCTTGGCCCCTGGTAAAGGCCAGCTGGCCCTCAGGGGCATGTGGGACCACCAAAAGTGTCTCATCAGAAGGCCTCTGTGTTTGAAGAGGAGCAAAAGGAGTCAGGCCGTACCTGGGCTGTCCTATTGAACTCAATAGGACTTAATTCTGACTAGACGTGCGTAAGATTGCACTGTAAGTTTACTTAAACTGCAGACAGAAACTTCAGAACAGAAAACACCATGAGAGCAGAAATCATTTTTTTAGAAATGCTTTTCGCAGGCAAGGCAAGTTAGGAAAACAGGACTTATAGAACAGTGTACATTTGAATTGCAAGGAGGGAACTTACCTCTGATGTATGAACAACATCCCTATCGACCAGTTCGGCATCGACTGCCATAAGGATTCTAAGGTACAAGTCCACACCTCGAGGATTGAGACCCACCACAGACAGGATATCAAAGAAAAACTTGGGCCATTTCGTGAGATATTCAGTGACAAACAGCAACGCAAACACTTGTGCAGCTTTGTTTCGTATAAATGTTTTCTCCGATTGAGAATTCACCATCTGAAAGGAACCAGCATTTTATAGCAACATTTCAAGATGCAGTAGGTTCAAAATATGCAAGAATATATCGGAAATTTTTGGGGAACAGCTGCAAGCAGATATTTGCATACAATATTAGTAACCAAACTGTGAAGAAACCTACCTGGGCCTGTAGCCATGCTATGAGTGTTTCCCTGATTAGCTGATGTTGTACCTCAGTCAACTGGGAATACCTGAAACACAGGACAACACAACATTCAACTTGCATATGTATATTTTAAACCCTGGAACCTGCAGCCCATCAGCATCATCTGTGCCGTAACTTTGTGTGCTGGCTGATGTTCAGTTAGTGGGAGGTACCACGTGCTAAGAAACCACACAAGGGTTAATTTGCACCCTCCAGGAAAATATGCAGGCATCAGGAACCACCCCAATTGTCAGGGAGGAGCCCCAAAGGTTTTTCATCGAACCGTCCAGCACAAAACCTCAGTAGCGCTTTGGGTGGCACAGAGTGAACCTTTGGCCATTTCAGTGCAGCTAAATTAGACAACTGCATTAAATCGGGGGTTTCAATATCCAAGGAAGAAAATAAATGACACACATAAACTACTAGAAATGTAAGCACTTATAATTTCTCTACATTCGCTTTCCGTTTACTGCAATTCTATAAATGTAAAGATGCCGCCTCACTTGTATTTAATTTGATGTTCCAGGACTTGAAAGCAGAAGAACTTGATGTGATCGTCGCTGAAACAAAGAAGAACGGTACAATCAATGCACAATCAAACAATGTATGTAATAGTCACTTGGCATGAAAGGTGCATTCTGAAAACTGGATACAAGCACCAAGGATTTGTGGGTAGATTCCATTTGGTATCGTGGCAGAAAACTAAACCCTTGGGGTGGGGACACAGTGATTCCAGTTTCAGTGGGCTGTGTATTCTAGGGCTACACTGAACAAACCTAAAATTCAGTATTTAGCATCCTGAGCACCTGCGCTTTCACTTACAAAATCATTCCTTTTTAGAGAGCTGCAAGTTGTATGAAGTCTAGGGGAGCTGGGCATGTGGAAACTGGAAGCTGCTACCTGATAGTTCTGCTGTTCTGCTGGCAGCTACCGGCTTATTTTGTGGTGGGTCTAGTTCCAGTCGTTAAGCTGGAGCAACAAGCCACCCATCGAATTCATCTGGTCTAGTGACCTCCCTGAAATTGCTTGGTTCTTTAAACAGAGACATGTGCATCACCAATAAAATAAAATAAATCTTATGTCAAGGTGATATAACTTCAGAACATTCTCAGATTAAATGTAAAAAAACAAAACTATTTATTATCTACCTGTAGATTCTTTGGGCTAAAGCTTCAGCACACACTTGCCAAGCATCTGGAGAGATCTTCAGCTGTTCAAAATAGGCCAATGCCTAAAATGAATGAATGAAAGAATGAATGAATTCCTTTATACTGTAAAGTTTCCAGAAACTGTAAAGAAAGTTGCTAGAGTAGCCACTTGAGGAATCTTCTCCAAAATAATGTAAACATATGGGGTTGACTCAATGAAGTCTTCCCATTAGTGCATGGACTATAAGACACACACACTCTCTCTCTCTGCATCTTACCCCAATCTGGGATGGGAGAGTCCTCTGGAGCAGATGAAGTGGAATGCGGGGGGCACGTGAGGAGAGGGAGAGAAGTCTTGTTGCACGGGTAATTCTGTGCACTGGGCACGGGACAACTTTCCTGGACACAACCCTGAATACAAAGTTCTCTGTAACTTTAAATCAAGCAAGGTGGGGTGTGGGGGAGGATAAAAATGATGTCGACATTATGCCAGTTTTGCAAGTACAGAGTTGCCTATGGAAAGGGAAACAAAGGGGACAACTACTAAGAAAAAGGAATTGGAGGGAAGGATGAGAGGAGGAAGCCACTGAGAAAAATGAATTGGGGTGGGCAAGGCACAGGAGGTAGAGCAGGCACAGGCAAACTCAGCCCTCCAGATGTTTTGAGACTACAATTCCCATCATCCCTGACCATTGGTCCTGTTAGCTAGGGATGATGGGAGTTGTAGTCCCAAAATATCTGAACAGAAAATAAGACTGGGGTCTACTAGCTGATCACTGGATGAACTGCATAGATTGGCAAGGGATTCTGAGTCCCAACAGCTTAAGAACAGCAGCAACAAAAAGGTTCCACACACACACAATTTGTCTGTTAGGATCCCTGGTTGGCTGTTAATGTGGATATGTATTTGTTCTTATATATGCAGGTTATCCCAGTGTATGGCTCATGAGGTGCAGCAGGTAGCTGATTCCATCTTCTGAACACCAATCTACATCTGGCTATATATCCCAAGTCACTATTTTGCACCCAATCCCAGTTGGTGAACCTCAGATGTCTAGAACAAAGTAGATCCTAGACACCTGGAATCTGCCCACACCTGTGATAACATGGACAATGCTTCTCAAAAAAACTAGGTATCAACAGAGGGTGGAAGCCTCAAAAAAACATCTCATACACTTTCAAACTAGTGGAATCTTCGACTGCGGGTCTGGACTATTTACTCTAAGATGAAATCAACATCATGCTCATGTCCAGTGAGCTACCTGTTGTCACATAGATTATGAGAAAACAAGTATAATTAAACTTACTCGTTGCCTGAAGTCTAAGTCAGCATTCGGGTTTAATCCCAGAAGAGCTTGTTCATCCATTTCTGCTATGCTCCAGCTTCCCTATTTTTAACAGGATTATCCCATTCACCCACAGCAGAAGCTGCATACATCTGCAGAGAAAACAAATCAAGAAAACAAGGAGTCTGAATCACTGGTGCCGATCAATACAATTACTTATTTTCTCGTATCAGGTGCTGAAGCCTAACCATGTGAAATGCAACTGCCCTGTTTATTCGAACAGGGGAGAGGGACCTGTGGCTCTCCCGATGCTGTTGCACACCAACTCTGATTAGTCCTCGCCAGCATGGCCGATGATGCAGGGCAATGGGAATTGAAATCCAGCAACATCCACAGGGTCACAGGATCCCCACTCCTGTTGTAGAACTTCTTGTATATAAACTCAACAACCAAATGAAAGCTTGAACTACAATGGGAGAGATGAAGGCTCTGGGGCAAGGAGGACGGTTAGAGGTCATAAACACAGCAACTGTGTTCTGTATTAAATAAGACAGTCGTACCTTGGAAGTTGAATGGAATCCATTCCGGAAGTCCGTTCGACTTCCAAACGTTTGAAAAACCAAAGCGTGGCTTCTGATTGGCTGTTGGGAGTTCGGCTTCCAAAAATAGTTCGCAAACCAGAACAGTCACTTTCAGGAGTCAAAACATTTGGGAACTAAGCTGTTTGACTTCCAAGGTACGACTGTATGCAGTTTAGTCCAGAAAGAATAAAGAATAAAGACTTGCTGCCATAATGTTGCCACAGAAATCTTTAAAGGGTTACCAAACCTCCTTGTACAATTCTCTTCCTGAATAAAATAAAATAAAAATGAAGGTATGGCCTGGCTGCCAGGTTCAGATTTTTACTAAGGCAACAATGGGCTGTGTGGTTTGTCTGTGCAGTACATATAAACTGAAAGGTGCAGAGATGAAGAAAAGGTTTGTGTTATATGGGGAGCAGTTCATTGTTCCACTGCTGCAGGATCTTCAACCAACTCATCAGGTTTCCTAAAGGACACTCTGGTCCCAAGGCAGCAAGCCGAAGAACAATTGTTAGTCACACCCTTGCTTGGTGCTGGTTTACGGGCTTTGGAAAAGTTATATTTAGAGTGGGATGGCCTTTAATGTGCATCTGAAGTGTCACAGAGATGATCATTTAAAACAAGTCCTGCCACTTGCTAGGTCTGTGGCGTCCTGGGGCCAGATTCTTTGAGGCTCAAATGGGGAAGTATGGGAAGTCACCAGAGCTCAGAAGCTCAACTACAAGTGTGGAACTACAAACCTGGAACTGCAACCTGGTCTACGTCAAGTGCTGCATGCAGATGAGATACTTCAGGCTGCATATCAAAATTTGGGGTTGGGAATGTTTCCAAAAAGCGAAATCATTATATCAACCCATTTCAGCTTACAAAAACATATACTTCAATGTGCCAAAATCTGGATACCCATGTGAGCAAGACATTTTTTGCGCAGTTTTATTTGGAAGGTAACAAAGCAACCTAGTTGTTCACAATTTCATTAGACGTTTATACCACTGCATTAGAAACTACTCGTTGCTCCCCAATATAAAACACACTTGGCCTACATCTTTTGGATTTTGTGAAGTTGACATCTGTTTTAAATCCTTACATTGTGTGGGCCCCTGTCCATCAAGTACCAGTCAGTATGACCAGTGGTCAGGAATAATTGGACTTGTAATCCAACAGCATCAAAGAATTCCACAGGTTAGCCATCCGGAGATAAAGATTTATCACAAGAAAGCTTTCTGCCCTTCATAGCGATTCCACGAAATGAGCAGTGAGTTCCTCTACATGTTTATCCAGAAGTTTGATTCGGTTCAGCAAGTCAATGGGTATGGAGTTGCATTCCAAGTTGTTTTCATTTTACTTCAAATTTTTTAGAAGATATAGTGACCCAGTATCCTGTACTGGAGTTAGTTTTTGATCTGATGGATTTCCACCCTCTAGAAACCTTTAGTCCTTCAGCTGCTAGCTACAATTCCTATCATCCCTATCCATTGGCTGTGCTATCTGGGACCGAAAGGAGCCAGGAGTCTGGCATGATTAGCGAAAGAAGACACATTTTCATTTTAGTGCTAGAATGCTGGTGGCATGATAAAAAAGGCTGACATTTTTCCCAATAAAATAATATTTTGCCTTTTGAAAGCACATGTGAATATTTGGGCCCTGCTATCTATACTATTTGACTTACTTAGTAAGACCCATCAGTGCCATCCCAGTGTTCCCATTTCTAAGCAAAAACCTTTCTGGGCTGTCAGAGGCTACTTCAAAATGAGAGCCACTCTTTTGTTCCTTGAGTAAGCACACTGAAGTTGAATGGGGCAAGAACTAGGCCTCCCCATGTTATTGTAGGAAAGAAGGAACACTGGTCTCTGCCTCCTGGGGCATCTAATGTTTGCAAAAGACAGTATGACACTGTGCTGAAATTCTTGCAGCACACAGGATTTTGTGCAATATGTAATTTTACTCCCTCTACAGACTTAAGGGGAGGAAAGAGACCTACTCCTATACAAAGCCCTGGTAAAGACTACAAGACCTTAAAGGATTGAATAATTTGAACATGCACCTCAGTAGAAGTGTGAATTATCCACCTTATTTATACCAAAAAGTTCAAAGATTTCTAGTGAAAAACAAGAAGGTTTTAACTCCTGGACTCATAAGTGACACCCCTTTTTAAAAATACAGTACAAAATACATCCATTTTAGACAGACTCATGACACAGTCATTTTAATTCAGGAGTGAATCTGTGCAAACAACATCAAAAATATCTGTTCCCACACAGATAAATAAAGCGGGACACAAGACCTTCCATTAAAAGCGAGGATTGCCAACATGTGCCCACTGAGATCTTCCCAGTCACTTGAATGGTCCACTTCACTCAATGGAATAAGGCTTGAAAGAAGCATTATACCCTATAGAATAGGTTGCAATGTGTGCTTGGGTGGGGTGAGTGTGTGGTGTCTGTGTGGGTTTCTCCTAACTGCAGATGTACTCAAGGGCCCAAAACAGCTGTCACACACCCCCCCTGCACTGAAGCAACTTTAACCATCATATAGAAAGATTCCTAAGCAACAAATTTTAATTTCCCCTTTATTTAAACTGACCTAGGGAAAAAGAAAAGAAACAGTGAACCAAAAGCCTAAAGGATTGTTCACAATCAGACTGACAGCACAATCCTGTACTTGTTTCCTTAGAAGTAATTCCAGATGGACGGGGTATAAATAATAAATTGTTATTATTATATTCCTCCTGTAGTCAATGGGGCTTACACAGTAGCAACTGTATTTGGGACTGGAGGGTGGGGGAAAGTGTCAGCCTACATCTGGTTGCTGCTTCCTGCTACATTATTAGTGTCTTTTGGGTCCTGTTTGCTGTTATTATCCAAACAACCAAACTCACAGCTTTTCCCTCTGCATTATTTATTTACAACATCATGGATTAGACTAGAAATAAATGAATCATTTAAAAAGTAAAAATGCTGTCATTCCTTACTACAGTATTCAGTTTTCCCAAGGTAGCTATATTAAGGGATGGTGAATTAATGTCACACATACTCCTATGTAATGTGACATCACTTTCAACACTTGATGGGGGGTGTAGGTGTGAACTGTCATCACTATAAACTACTGAAGTCAAGGAGATATGACGCTTCTATCTATGGTGACTCTTAAAGGTAAAGGTACCCCTGCCCGTACGGGCCAGTCTTGCCAGACTCTAGGGTTGTGCGCTCATCTCACTCTAGAGGCCGGGAGCCAGCGCTGTCCGCAGACACTTCCGGGTCACGTGGCCAGCGTGACCAGCTGCATCTGGCGAGCCAGCGCAGCACACTGAACGCCGTTTACCTTCCCGCTGGAAAGCGGTCCCTATTTATCTACTTGTACCCGGGGGTGCTTTCGAACTGCTAGGTTGGCAGGTGCTGGGACCGAACGACAGGAGCGCACCCCGCCGCGGGGATTCGAACCGCCGACCATGCGATTGGCAAGTCCTAGGCGCTGAGGTTTTACCCCAGCGCCACCCGCGTCCCACGTGGTGACTCTTACACATGCAAATATTACTAATTTAGGGCTATCAGAGAGCAAAGAGGCGTTTTAAGGGTGTGTTCAGAACACTAACAGGCTTATCTTAGGTGTACTGTTCAGGGTACAGTACTGCAGTTTATTAATTTCAATCCATTGCAGCCCACTTGACTGACTCCTATCCCTACGAGCACATTCACAGCTCAACTGCACCATCACGCAATGACTCGCACGTTATGATGCACAACAAAGGGGGGGAAAGTTTGGCGTCAGCTGAAGTATTGCTTTTGGATGGCTGTAAAGTGATGAAACATCAAGCAACGGATGGGCATGTGTGAACCAATTCTTAATGCAAATTAATTACCCCTTTTTAAAAAACAAAACAAAAAACGATTCCTGCCCTTGATGCTTCTCACTAGCTACCAACCAGTCAATCGGGCTAAGAAACCGGCCCGAGCCCCACTCCGTACCAACCCAGCAGCTGCTGCGCAACGGGTTCATGTGCAAGAGGCCTTCGGGTGCAGAACTGCTTTTATTTCTTATTTAAACCATCCTCTTCCCCTTCACGCTAAAAAGAGATTAGCCCACCCCACCCCCCGCAACACGTTCCCTAGTAGGCACGATCATTGGCCAAGTGGGGATTTGAGAGAGCCGGATCCCCCACCCCCACCCCGAAGGCGAGGAGTGGGACCCACAGGGATCCCTCAAGCGGGGTCCCATCTACTGGGAAGAGCAGCGCAGCCCCCGAACCTGCCCGACGGGTCGACCCCACCACCGCCCCCCCGAGGGGCCTGCCGGGGCCAAGCGCACCCCTTTGCTGGCCCGCCCCCCCACCCCAATAGGGCGCCCCCCCCAGCCCCGCGCGCCCTGGGGGCCACCAGGTGGGCCACGCGGGAACGAGCACGCGCCCCCTTTGGTTACCTTCCCAGCTATTCCATCAGGGAGGGGTGGCGTCGTCGTCCCGCACTCCCGAGAGGCCGCCACAACCGCAGGGGAGCCGGGCAGAGGAAGAGCAGCCCGCTGCAGAGTGTGCGAGGTCCGCCGCCGCGGGGCCACTTGTGCGCCTTGGCTGGGTTGCGGGGAGACGCCGCGTAGCCCACCTCCCCCTTTCCGCCCGGGAAACTGCCACAAGCCCAGCGAGACTACAGCTCCCAGCCTGCCCCGCGGCAAACCCTTTGAACAGGCACGCGGTGCGCCCTGTAATAACCCAGAGCAAGGGGAAAGCCCTGAACCCTGGAACAGGTTTTTCCCGACGCTTGCTTTGGCTCCTACCAATCGGGCGGTAGGCCGGGGTGGGGCGGGGAATGCTTTCTCCGGGGCGCAGTGCATGCTGGGACTTGTAGTCATCGCGCAGAGATCGAGAGCGCCGCATGTCCTGTAGGTTTTAGGCTGGTTTTTTTTGTCCGTAAAAGAGACAGTCATCGCCACAAATAACCTGAAGCTCCGACTGGGATCAGTGGCTATTTTGGTTTCATGTGTGAGATCCACAAGTCATTTAAACAGACTACCACCACTTAAGCCTGCCCGGTTGCATTACTTCCTCTCGACCGCATGCGAGCTGACAACCGAGGACGCTCTCGGGGTATGCCAGCGCTGCACACATTTCTGTTTAGCTATCATGGCTTCCCCCAAAGGGACGCTGGGAACTGTAGTTCTGTAAATGAGATTCATTTACTGTAATACATTCTGAAGATCCTCAGCTAAACACTGTGGAAGGAAAAACACAACAGTGCAGCCTATGTTTACGTAAAGAAGACCCACTGATTTCAACGGGGCTTTATTTCCAAACAAGAAGCTGCACTGTTTTAATCTTAAAACTAGTATAAAAGCTGGTTCTTCTCTGAACTGTGGTTGGAAAGCATGTGAATGAAAAGTTGGGGCAAATATTAATGGGAGAGTTCACTGCAGGGTAATCCAGAGGGTTTACTGTTGTTGTTACTGTTTCTGAGTCTCTGGGCTTCTGAAAGACATGCTGTCACCTTGCTAATTCCTGTGTTGATCAATTACTGCTAATCCAAACAATGGACTAGGATCTAGTCGCTAGATTCTAGTTACATCATCAGTGGGTGGCAGGTTCCAAACACCCTTAAACTCCTTCCCCCCCAAAATTAGTTGACAATTCTACCCATCCTTCCTAAACCCTTCCTAAACCCTCTAAATTGTGTGAGAAGCTGCCTTCTGGATGTTCTCCTTAATCTCTCCGTCTTCTCCAGCTGTGTTTAAAACTTTTACTTACTCAAAATATTTTTACTTACCTTTTACCCACCGCTTTTGGACTCTCTATGTATTTATGATGGCTGTTAATTCTTGGGCAGATTAAGCCTTAAAATGTAGAGAAGCATATTCATGGTAATACTTGCAAGCCATGCAGTTGCATTTTTGTTAGCAGTGATTATCCTATGCTACCATCTTCCCAGTCAGTAGTGAAAATTCAGGAAAAGTGCCACAGATTTAAAGTCAAATCCAATTGAGCATATACATTTCAAATGAGGGCAGGTGGGAGGTGCAAAGTGCCTTGCAATGTGGTCTGCGTAGAGATTATAACATCTCTAATCCAGGAAAAGGGGAATTTATGCTTCAATTGAGTTCTAGGTCAAGCAGAAGTATATCACTCTGAATTTTGTTGATGGAGGACTGAGAATGCATTTTCACTAGGCCAATCTCTAACGAGGTGGTTGTTGATTCCTGCTGGGTGCTGGATAATTTTCTGCTCCATCATGTGACGATCCTCAAAAGATCTCTGGGAATACAAGACCTATGGCATCTTCCTCTCCGAAACGTGTGAGAATAACTGTTGCTGGCTGGAGTGGAGGGGGAAGATGATCCAGCATCAGAATTGATGCTTTTCTCATGCCACAATTTACAGATTATGGCATGAGTGGCAGCTGCCCTGCCTTGGACACAGGCAACTGGTGGGCTGTAAATTTGCTAAGCATAGCAACGCCATCATTTTATCCTTTCAGAATGACAGAAGCACCCGAATTTAAACTTTCAGCTGCCTTATTTGCAGCGACGTGCCTATGAGAGACCTACGCCATTCACGTAGATTTTGTCGCGCCGCGAACCACAAGCTATACCCCCCCTTTGAGGCCGTTCACGTCAATTCCGTTGGAAAACTGACCAATAAGCGACGTGGTCCGTCTCGAGACGGACGTTTCTCGCGCCCATTCAGAATGCCTTCCGCGTGAAACCAATAAGCGGGCGGCAGCTCCCCGGAAAGGCGGGGCGTCGCGTCGGGTTGGTGACGTGCGGGTGTTCGCGCATGCGGGCCTTCCTTTTCTGGGTGGCCGCGAGAGAGGCAGCACCATGAAGGCGTCGGGCACCGTAAGCGAAGCGCCGGTCTCGCGGGCTTGCGGGGGTGTCGGGCAGACGCTTCTAATAAGGCAAAGCGGGCGAGGGTGGGGGAAAGCAGCTGAGGGCGGCCCAGGGAGGAGGCGGCTTTCCGTGGGTCTTTCCTCGGCCTTGTCTGGCCACGAGCGAGCGCCCAATATGGCGGCCCTGGCGCCGTCAGCTCCTCGCAGCGTGGAGCCTCCGCGAGACGCGCTTGGCTGAGAAGCCCCGCCTAAGGCGGATGGTTCCCCCCCCCCACTCCAAGGCCGTGGAATGGGGAGGCTTCCCCTTTATATCAGGCCTACTCCTCTCGCCTCCATTCCACCCTCATGGGAACATGCAGTTTCCAGTCGGGGCTGGTCTTCCTGCACCTTTTGAACTGGGCAAACTACTGATAGTTGAAATATGCTTTTCCTGTATGTCAGGGATGGGCCGATGTGTGTGCGCACAATGTACAGAGCTCAGTATGATTAATGTCAAGATACCGTTGCACAGGTGGCGCTGTGAGTTAAACCACAGAGCCTAGGACTTGCTGATCAGAAGGTTGGCGGTTCGAATCTCCGCAATGGGGTGAGCTCCCGTTGCTCGGTCCCTGCTCCTGCCAGCCTAGCAGTTAAAAAGCACGTCAAAGTGCAAGTAGATACACAGGTACCACTCCAGCGGGAAGGTAAACAGTGTTTCCGTGCTGGCCACATGACCCGAAAGCTGTATGCCGGCTCCCTGGGCCAATAAAGCAAGATGAGGTCGGTCACGACTGGAACTAATGGTCAGGGATCTCTTTACCTTTACCGTTGCACAAGTAATTCATTTTTTACAATCATCTTGCAGGTAAAAACACCCTGGCTCTAAAAGCAGTATGGATTTTTCATGTTTGTTTTCTCTATCTTTTTCTTTCAGCTGAGGGAGTACAAAGTTGTTGGGAGATGCCTCCCCACTCCTAAGTGCCCAACACCACCTCTCTATCGTATGCGCATCTTTGCTCCTAATCATGTTGTTGCAAAGTCCCGTTTCTGGTACTTTGTCTCTCAGCTGAAGAAGATGAAGAAATCTTCTGGGGAAATTGTGTACTGTGGACAGGTAAGACCACAAACAAACTTAAATCTTAAAGACCTGTTTAATTTTGTGGTTGGAATGCTTGCTTATTTGCTTAACCCAACATTCCCAGGTACCTAGCTTGTATATATCACCTGTGGGAAACTTCTGTCCCTCCAGATGTTCCTGCATTACAACTCCTACCATCCTTGTCAATTGGCCATGCTAGTTCAGCAGCATTTGGAGGGCCAAAGGTTCCGCATACATATATTTGACCAGTGCTTTATTAATAATTTTCAGAATGTCTGGTCTAGCTTTTTTGGCTTCGTCAAAAGTATTTAAGTGCTGAAGGTTGGCTCAAAAAGTTTGCTGAGTATTTCGCTGCTCATTGTCAGTGCAATCCTAATCATGCTTACTCAGAAGTAACTCCTATTGAATGCAGTAGGGCTTCCAGGTAGGTGGGAGTTAGGATTGCAGCTTGAAATGCTTTCCCTCCATTTTGAAAACACTTAAAATTAATGTTACTGTGTTTCTCTGTAACATGCTACTGCTTCTTTGAAGAATCTAATTGGTGTAGCGTGTGGATTTGGCAGGATATTCTGTATTACTGTAATGTTTTGGGCATTTTACAGTTTTTAAAAGGGGTAGACATAGGACAAGGACGTAGAAAAATATTCCTTATAAACCTCCAAAGCAATCTCTTGATTTCAGCAGAATTTACATAGGGTAGTCAAATCCCAGGTGGTATGGGATGATAGACATTGGTTTGCTGTACCAAGGAAATTTTACATTCTTACTAGGTTGTTTTGTGATGCCTGCATATTAGTTCCAGGCATGATCCACATACAGTACTTAAAGCAGTACTTTGTACTCAGCAGCATTTTGTAGTAATGAAAGCCATATATACCATATAACAGATGAGGAATCTGTAGCCCTCCAGATGTTGCTGAAATAAAACTCCCATCATCCCAGTGTTAGAAACACAGATATGAAAGATAGGAGCTAAATGGCACCTTAAACCTTGGTTATGAGTACATCAATGGAATGTCTAGGCATGCTTCTTTAATAACAGTACAGTGCTGAAAATGAATGAACAGCTAAAATATTATGTTCATTTTTCACATGGTCCTTCCCCTCCCACCACCTAATATTCTTAAGAGGGTCTCTTCTCCAATCTTCAGAGAGTACCTGGAAAATGGGAGTCAGAAAAATGTCCTCCTTTGCTTCCACTCTGCAGTTTTAATCTGAAATCTTAGGCGCCGTACTGCTCCCAGAGCTCAGAAACTGCTTGCACTAATGAAATTTCCTGCCACAAAATGTGCCTAGAACAATGGGAGTTTTGAACAGTTTATCATCCTGGAACATTGGCCATGATGGCTGATGGGAGTTGTAGTCTAAAACATCTGGAAGTTAATAGGTTCCCTATTCCTGCCATATAAATTTAACAGCAATGAAATCTCTCCATTCTGATCCATTTGTTGATTCGTTCACTTGTTATATAAAGCACTGGTAGTCTGTAATGTGATTTTTCTGACAATGTTATTAATGCAATCATAGGTTTTTGAGAAGTCTCCGTTGAAGGTGAAAAATTTCGGTATCTGGCTGCGCTATGATTCTCGTAGTGGAACTCATAACATGTACAGGGAGTACAGGGATTTGACAACTGCTGGAGCTGTTACACAGTGCTGTAAGTAGAGACCCTTTGGAATGTTTGGTTTCCTTTCAATACCACTATTGAAAGATAATGAAAAAGAGGAAATAATTCAAAGTTTTTATTGTGTCATCCATTGCATTTATTTTGATTAGTTATGCAACCTAAATTGACTAAGCATTTTATATGAAGCCATGTGTGCAACAGACCTTTATCTCCTGACCCTCCCAGCACCTCCTGTTCCCTCAAAATTATCTCCTGATGGTTGGGGGACCCCCGCTCAGAGCTGATTTTTTTTTGGGGGGGTGTGCACTGGGGGGAGAATAAACAAGTCCCGCACAAGTGGAATTTTGTTCATGCAGTGTTGGATACAGCTCTTAAGGTTTTTTGAAAAATAAGTTGCAGCTTTGTGTGCTCTAGTCATAAACAAGTTTGGGACTGATGCACATTCCATTGTTCTTGATGGGTCTTAGATATGGATAATGTGTCTGGCATTCTTTTCATTGACCCAAGCCAGGTCAAGATAAGTTTCATTCTTTTAATCTGTTCATAGCCAGATTTATCTTGACCTAGTTTGGGTCAACGAAAAGGTTAGCATGGCTCAAAACCAACCTGCTGTTGTCGGACTACAACTCCCATCACCCCTAGCTCCAGGACCAGTGATCAGGGATGATGGGAGTTGTAGTCCAACAACAGCCGGGGACCAAAGTTTGAGAAACACTGTATAAACTGTACTCTGCCACCTAATTCATGTGATTTGTTGTGTGAAAATTACTTTTAACTTTTTTTTTGTCAACTGGGAACTTTGGCTGTCCTTTAGGACTATCCATATGTACAGATTACATGATGGAAGAGCCACAAATTGTTACTGGTGTTGAAATTTAAAACTGCATACAAACCCAAAGAGCATTGTTTATAATAAAATGTTCTTGCCGTGTGTGCAGATATTAAATGTACCTTGTCGCCTTTCAAGAGCTGCTGTGCCTTTGAAAGTGAAATTGAAGGTCCTACAAATAAATACAGAAAGATTGTGTATTTGTGTATGTATAGATAGTTACAGGGCTCAACCTTGTTTATGTTATTAGAATAGTTCATAATTGTCTGGCATATTACAGATCGCGATATGGGAGCCCGTCATAGAGCTCGTGCTCACTCAATTCAGATCATGAAAGTTGAAGAGATCGCTGCTAACAAGTGCCGCAGACCAGCTGTCAAGCAGTTCCATGTAAGTAGATTAAATGCGTACTTTTGACATCTCTACAAAGTTGAGAATGGAACAGTCTTCATCAAAGTGATGTCAATAAAAAACTACAGTACTAAACCAAATCAAATTTCAATCATGTAAAATTGCCTATACTGGGTCTGCATGAGCAGATCTTCACTCAAGAGAATCCCCCATCCTCCTAGAGCAATTTCTGGGACAAGAGGGGGTGCAGATTGTAGATGAGGGAGGGAAATCGCATTATACTCATGCATGGACCCATTTTCTTTTACTGTAAAAATACTTTTGTGTTATATAACATGAAACAACATGCTTTTATTTAATAAGAAAAACCTATTTCTCCTCTTGCTGCTTAGTTTCAAATTTATAGTATTATGTATACACACCTTGTTTTGTTCTTTAAAATGTTCATTTGCACAATGTCCTCTAAGGATTCAGTCTTTGTTTCTTCTTTGCTGATTAAAACATACAGATGTTTGTTTGGTTTTGGCTTATTATAAAAAAAAAATATAATTTTAGTGCAGTGCATCCCCCAGCCGTTTTTTTACCACAATGCAGATTCTGGTGCAGATATGTAAGTGGTACCATGATATTACTGGGAAAAATGGATTTATATATTTTTGTAGTCCCATCAGAAAGGGTATGGAGCCTGAAAGATATCTGATATTGAAGGACACCTAAAAGACATTTTACACTAGTGACTTTTTAGCAGCTTTGGGATGCTGCCTTTATTACATGTGCGTGGGGATTAGAAAGGTGCATCCCTGTTGCTATTAACATCCAAGATGTTAATTTATTTTTACTAACTATTTTTCTTGTGTAGTAATGTCAATTATTAAAACATAGTAGCCATGAATTAATTTTACTAGTTAGTGTCTAATGAACATTTACTAATGCTTTGTTTTCCTACAGGATTCCAAAATCAAGTTCCCTCTGCCACATAGAGTTCTGCGTTGTCAACATAAGCCGCGCTTCACCACCAAGAGACCAAACACGTTCTTCTAAATGCAGATTTGGTTCATTTGCTCTGAGTTTCAATAAAGTTCTTTTTGAACTTCTGATTATTTTTGTTACGTCTGGAACATAATTGTCCCAACCTTGCAAATACAGTGTTGAGGGAAATTGCACATCTGCCTGTCATCCTCTTCCCACCTCTCTGCTGTGCATCTGTGGAAGGACAAGGGAGTTGATGGATCTAGAGTATCATTCACAGAACAGGATGCTCTCTGATAGACCCATACACAGACTGGCTTTGTCAGCTTATCAGAAAGAGCCTTGCTTTTAAGTTTTGAAGATAGAAGAGCAAAGTTTCTGAGATTGCTGAGGAACAGGTAATTGTTATTGCTTACAAGTAGCCATTTGCTACCTTAAATTGCTAGGCACACGTCTGTGGCAGATATAGAAACTACATATAGAAAGTTACATTTTGTACTTTTTATTATGCCTGTCACCTTCCTTAACATGTAAACTCAACAAAACTAGCAAAGAAGAACACACAGTACTTCCATTATGAACACAGGAAAATGCTAGGTGGGTGTAGCTTACACATATTTATTGCTCCAGTGTGCAAACTGTGTACAAAGAAGCAGTCTTGCCTTGTTCTTAGGAACAGCAGATGAGGTACAGAAGCTGGAGGGTACTAGTTGGCTGCAAGTAGGTGGGTTGAATGCCAGGCCTAGTGGATCCTGCCATGACATAGAGGCCTCCCCAAATTGCCCACTATGCCAGGTGCTGAAAGTGTCCCTGCATATTTGCACCAGAGTTTGTGTGGCCTATGACTGAGCTGAATATTTTGACTTGACAGACTCACTATAAAAATAGTTGAAAACATTGGGAAGGGTAATGTGAGGAACAAAAGTTGTGTCTATAGTGGGTGTGGAGAATCTTTGGCTGACGGCGTTTTCCCAAGCTATGCTACACAAAATGCCAGATACGGGGCTGGTGACGTTATAGCTGACTGTGCAACTATGGCACAGCCATCACTGCAGAAAGCAGGCACAACATCTGACGGGTGGTGACTTAAAAGGCTACGGGACAGATGCAATGCTGATACCATGATAGTCATCTTTCCCCTGATGTTGCTACTGTAAGTTTGGAAAATTTATCCAGAGATGAAAAAACAAAAACGGGGGGGGGGGGGCTTTATGTCTTTCCTCTTAGTTCTTTCTCAGAATCCAAACACAGGAAGCAAGGACAAATTGACCAATAATCTTGATTTTACCAGAAAAATATAGGACTACTAAGAAAGCTGCAAAACAGACTGGTGGCATGTCTTTTGGTAAAGAACTGGGGGCTGAGTTGGAAGTACAGTGGTACCTCCGGTTAAGTACTTACGGTAATTCGTTCTGGAGGTCTGTTCTTAACCTGAAACTGTTCTTAACCTGAAGCACCACTTTAGCTAATGGGGCCTCCTGCTGCTGCTGCGCTGCCAGAGCATGATTTCTGTTCTCATACTGAAGCAAAGTTATTAACCCGAGGTAATATTTCTGGGTTAGTGGAGTCTGTAACCTGAAGCGTATGTAACCCGAGGTACCACTATTGTGTAAGTGTAGCATAAAAAAGGAAGCCTGATACAGTCTTGGGCATGGGTGGCAAATCCCCAGCCTGACTGCGCCCCAAACCTGGCCATTATCAGTGGATGAGCAGAGAAGGAACGAGTTCCAACCCCACCGTCGATGTTCCTGTGAACATGCAGCTGTAGTACAAGGTTGGCCCATGCCAAGGTTAGCTCATGCCGCTCTAGGACTTGAGCCCTTCTGTCCTCGCTGCGCTCCTTTGGAAACAAATTTGTCCCCGCCCCGCCGATTTGTTGGATTCAATAAGCAACAGGATTCGCTCCCCTGATTCCTCGTCCCCGCCCCTCACCAGCCTCGCTCAGGTTCCCCCGCCCTTTGTCTTCCCTGATAGATCACGTGGCGCTGCCCCTTCCCTACAGCCCGATTGGCTCTTGAATAGGGAAGGGGCGGGCGCGGGGGAGTTATGATGGCCGCCCTCCGGCTCACGTGACTTGTCCTTTAGGTGTATATGTCTGCGGGAGCGCGCGCGTGTGTTTGTGGATGTCTCCGCGTTGGGGCGCGGGAGAGGTGGCTGCCGTGCGCGTGGCGGCGGCGGCGGGCGAATGGGGGAGGCTACCCCTCTGGGCGCGCCGGTGCCGGTGGAGCAGGCGGTGCTGGAGACCTTCTTCTCGCACCTGGGCATCTTCTCCTACGACAAGGCCAAGGACAATGTGGAGAAGGAGCGCGAGGCCAACAAGAGCGCGGGCGCCAGCTGGCTTTCGCTGCTGGCCGGCTTGGCCCACCTGGCCGCGGCCGAGAAGGCCTATCACAGCATGACCTTCCTGGGCCAGAAACTAGGTACCGACCGGGCCGCTGATGCTGCTTTGGGGCCACTTTGCTTCTCTCCTCCCCCCACCCCCGCCACCCCATCCCACTGAGGCGCAGGTCTCCCCTTGACAGAGAAGGGCAGTTCTTCCTTGACGTGCGGAACTTCTCCTCAGGCCCGCCAGCAGTTGGTCCCCAGGTGTAGATGTTGAGTGAGGGGCAGGGGTGCCAACTTGAATAAAATATCGGGGTGGGGGGCAGGTATTATGTGAACTGCCCTGAAACCCCCGGGTATAAGTAAAGGTAAAGGGACCCCTGACCATTAGGTCCAGTCATGACTAAGCCGCTTCTGGCAGACCAGAGCAGCGCACGGAAACGCAGTTTACCTTCCCGCTGGAGCGGTACCTATTTAACTACTTGCACTTTGACATGCTTTCGAACTGCTAAGTTGGCAGGAGCAGGGACCGAGCAACAGGAGCTCACCCCGTCGTGGGGATTCGAACCGCCGACCTTCTGATCGGCAAGTCCTAGGCTCTGTGGTTTAACCCATAAGAATAATAAGCCGCATCCCTGCCATAGCTGTCAACTTTCAGATTTGAGAATAAGGGATCAGCAGCCTTGAAAATAAGGGATCAGCAGCCTCACCTGTCCCAGAGAGCCTCGGAAATAAGGGATCAGCAGCTTCACCTGTCCTGGGGACAGTCTGCGGGATATCTAACAATCCGGGTTAGCAGCGGGAAGCAGTGGGAAACGGTGCTGGAATAAGGGAATTTCCTGTAAAAAAAGGGAAGGTTGACAGCTATGATCCCTGCATAAACAAGGCGTGGCGCATGCACCTCATTTGAATGGCAATGCCCATCAACTTTGGCTGCCCCCCCAGGTCACTCAGGTATTTTATTTGGGGGGGGCAAAGGGACCTAGGCCCCTAGGAGTTGGCTCCTATGCCGAGGGGTTGGGCCCATGTCATCCCCCTCCTGCACTTCACTCTCCCCCCCCCCCACCTTTCTAGACATCCATATCCATGACAGCCTTGGGATGTTCAGCAGAACAAACAAAACCTAGGGACAGATCAAAGGTATATTTGCAGGCAAAGGTGCATGTGTTTCATGGAAGAGTTTCTTGAGACTCCCAATGTTCATCACAAGCAATAAATCCTGTCATCCTGCCATTATAGTTCCCGTTTCTTACCCGGCATAAACTGAATTCAATAATAACAATATTGGGGGCCCCCTTTTTTAACAAAATACATCGGCTTTTTGTTCTGATATAGCCTGATAGTGAAAGCAAGTGCTGGAGCAACTGCTTTGCGTGCAGTTAGATCTTAGGTTCAGTTGGAAACACTGGTGGAGAGATGTTGCCAGTTAATGTAGGCCAGTGGTGTCCAAACTTTTTTCTAAGAGGGCCAGATTTGATGAAGTGAAGGGCCGTGAGAGCCGGCCCAAGGACCAACCAAAGTTGTTGAGCTTTTTTAAGGCAATACTACTGAGCTAGCTAGAACAGAAATCTGATTTGTGCAAGGTGTGTGTGTGCAAGGCAGCTTTTTGTCCACTTGAAGGCAACAGCGTTAGGTGGTCTGTGGCCGAATGGAAACTAATGGGCAGGAATCATTTTGGGTGCTGGAATGGCCATTTAAATGTGATAGAAAGAGTCCCAGTTAATAGACTTTGGAAGGAGAGGGTGGTGAATGGGTCCTTCATCGTACAGGCTGCAGATTAACTTTCAAATCATTGAGCAACTTGTTCAAATTTGTAAAGCTACACTAAAACAGCATTCTTTGACAAGGCACTGGCAGTCCAGGTAATGTGCTGATATCAGTAACCTGTTAGGGTTTTCTGGTTCTTCTAATGCTCATGTTTGCAGAACTAGGTTGTAGCATGGAACTGTCAGTAACACCGGTTTAATAAAATCACCCAATAGGCACTGTCCAAAACCAGAAAAGCATAAGTCCTTCCTGAAGTCTCATATTCTGAAAAAAGCCATGAGACAAAATGAGAGAAGAGTTGCAGAGGAATTTTGCACTTGCTGGAGTGGGAAAAATAAAAGCATGAAAAGAGTTAAAGAATCTTGTAGGGATTTTTAGTCCTTGCTTTCAAAATCACAGCTGGTTACAAATAAGAATTATATTACTCTCATGCACTATGTTCTTTGCATTTGATTACTTAACTCTGCTTCCTTCCCTTAATGGGTCTTGTGACTCTCTTGAGGTGTGATGTGGCTCTTGGGAAAATACATGCTTAAGCTTTCTTAATCTTAAATAATTTAAAATGTACTTGCTTGTGTGCTTTTAAGGACTAATGAGCAGGTCTTTGAGTTCATCTGTTCTCTTTGAATTCTGATTTGCAGTTAGAATGTTGGTATATTCATGACTGTACGTTTCACGTTTCAGGGTTTAAAAAACTTAAAAGTGTTTCGTGTTGTTTGGTCAAAAACACATTCAAAAGTCTAGCTATTAATAGCAGCATGAGTTATTAACATTTAATGATGGCAATGCTGTGTAAAATCCTTAGAGAAGAGGTTACTTCTAGGTTGAGTATATTCTTCCCAGCAAACTTAGAAGTAATATCTAGACCTTTCTGAAAACAAGGCATGGACAGTGAAGCAATGTGGCAGAAGGCCCCTGATGAAAAATTAATTTGGAATAAGTAGAGGTTAAACTGGGACGCAGGTGGCGCTGTGGGTTAAACCACAGAGCCTAGGGCCTGCCAATCAAAAGGTCGGCGGTTTGAATCCCCGCGACAGGGTGAGCTCCCGTTGCTCGGTCCCTGTTCCTGCCAACCTAGCAGTTCAAAAGCACGTCAAAGTGCAAGTAGATAAATAGGTACCGCTCCAGCAGGAAGGTAAATGGCATTTCCGTGCGCTGCTCTGGTTCGCCAGAAGCGGCTTAGTCATGCTGGCCACATGACCCGGAAGCTGTATGCCGGCTCCCTTGGCCAATAAAGTGAGATGAGCGTCGCAACCCCAGAGTCAGTCACAAATGGACCTAATGGTCAGGGGTCCCTTTACCTTTAGAGGTTAAACTTGCTAAAATGCAAACTTCTATTATGTACTAATGAAATATCTTACAAGTCATTGTTGCTGCTGAACATGCAATTGCTAATTAACTACGGAGGCATATTGTTTCGTCTTGTGCATTTTTCATCCATAGTATCGGTAATATATACTTCTTTTCAAAAAAATACAGGTGGACAGTCTTTCTTCAGCCGAAAAGACTCTATACGAACCATATATACATCTCTGCATAATGAACTGAAGAAGGTGGTGGCAACGGGTCGGAATGCATTGGGGGGAACAGCCCCCCACCTAGAAGAACTGCTTTCTCACCTGTCTGAGCAGCTCTGTTATTTTGTTCAGGCTCGAATGGAAATTGCTGATTTCTATGAAAAAATGTATAGCCTTAGCACCCAAAAGTTTATCAACTCCAAGGAACTGGTAAACATCTTGGAATCCATCCTTAAAAAGTACAGCTCAAGGTCAGTGTGTCCTTTTAATGTCATTGATGTTTTTATTTTAAGCAGAAGGATTGAAAATTTGCATTATAGCTTTGTCAATGTAAAAGCAGTCCAGAATCCAAATGGTTTAGTCTTTATACCATTTTACATATTAGCAAAAAATGAGTTTAAGATATATGAACAATGCCAACAAAGTGTCTGCAATTCCCCCCAACCCTGGTGTTTTAGATGACCAGCTGTTGGAACAGGGATCTGGCACAGTTTCTATCATGTTTGCTATCCAACAATTTCATTAACTTTCATCTTCCCCTACCCCTTAATTTTTTTTTTTAATGGGCTCAGGAAGCCTGCAAATTTATACATAGTGCCTAAATTTAAGAACATAATCACAGATTTAGGGTTGGTACAAAATTGAGAAGCATGAGATCCTTCCTTAAGTATATGAAACATAAGCACATCCTCTCAGCCTTATCATCATGATTTTTCTAAACTGCAACATCCACAAATTAATTTTAAATAGTTCCCCATAATTTAATTTTTAAAAAAATATGGTTTCATATCTGTATTTCTTAATTGCCAGTGTCAGGAGTAGACATTTTTGTGTGTGTAGAAAGCAGGTGTGGAAATGACTTTGTAATGGTGTCTGTGGTAAGGCTTTTAATTAGTACACATTTCTGAGACAGTGTAAGTTTTGTCATTCAGCCTTCTTCATCATCATTCAGTTGGCAATTTTCTGGAATTACAGTTTTTCACTAGATGTCCCCGACAAGGCTTGCATTCAGTTTAAATTCTGCTTCATTTAAACTTGGTTAGCTGAGTCTTATATGGTGGACTGAAGGCACATTGTCTCCAAGTAGGCAACATTTTTTCAGACACAATATCAGGAATGTTCCTCTCATTAGGAAACAATTTGAGCACTGGTCTGTGCTTTTTCTTCTTTATCTAGTTTGCAGTAACAATAAAATGGCTGTTGACCTGGTCGTTGGAACCAACTGGAGCTGAAATTTTGTAGAAATGAGTAGTGGGTCACTTTCAAGTGGATGTTTATATAATTTAATTAGTATAACTTATTCTGACCAAAGTTTTCTGTTTCATCCAAATGTGAAGTATTCTGTGGTGAGTTGGAGGGTTGTTGTTTTTTGCAGAATTTGGGAGTAAATCATATATTATCCAACACTTGGAAGTATTGGCCCACTTCACATGTATGCTATAATTAACATACATTTCTGAACATACATTTGAACATACATTTCTGGTCTGTTTATGTCCTCTCCCCTACTGTGTGGAGGAAACAAACCATGATCTCTGGCTTAATGTTCTGACTCTGCTTTGTTTTGCTCCCAACAACCATAATCAGTAAGCCAAGAATAAACCTTGGCTAAGATTATGGTTTTTTAGGAGCGAAACAAACCATAGTTCCTTGTTCAAATACAACATCTAGCTGGGGATTATGGTTTGCTTTCTGCCAATGTGATCCAAGAGGAGTGAAGCAGGCATGATTTACCATGGTTGATGGCTTCTTGTGATGTGTGAATGTGGCTGTTGTGCCCCTTGGAGACAAGCATAGAAAATACTCAACTTTGATACATTGGTGAGTGGAACACGGGTGAACTGCTTATTCAGCGTACCTGGTACATGATTGTAACATGCAGAGTTGCCAAGATCTTAAAATCCTGTTAGAAGTAGTGACAAAGCTCTTCAATTCTGTTTTGTACTATGGTGTTCCGGGAAGGACAGCATTTGGCAAGCATGCTCTAGAACTGTACACTCTCTCTGGATTCCTGGCTGATTGAGAGAATAGCTTTTCTGTGCAATGCATCTCATGCATCTCGAAATGTCTTCCCTTCTCTAGATTTCATCACCCAATCCTTAGTCCTCTGGAAAGTAGCTTCCAGTTAGAAGCGGATGTGCTTACCCATCTTTTGAAGGCTCAGGCACAGATCTCAGAGTGGAAATTCCTCCCATCCTTGGTCCATTTGCACAATGCTCACACAAAGCTGCAGACCTGGGGACAGATTTTCGAGAAGCAACGAGAAACCAAGAAACACCTGTTTGGCGGCCAGTCTCAGAAGGCTGTGCAACCACCACACCTTTTTCTGTGGCTCATGAAACTCAAGAATATCCTCCTTGCCAAATTTAGCTTTTACTTTCATGAGGCACTTAGTCGGCAAACGACGCCATCTGAAATGAAGACATTGACTGCAAAAGCCAATCCTGATTATTTTGGGAAAATTTCCAGCTTTATCAGGAAATACGATGCTGTTAACGTTTCCTTAATCTTTGACAACCGTGGATCAGAGAGCTTTCAGGGACATGGTTACCATCATCCTCATTCCTACAGAGAAGCCCCCAAAGGTGTTGATCAGTATCCTGCAGTAGTATCTCTGCCCAGTGACAGGCCTGTTATGCACTGGCCCAATGTCATCATGATTATGTCTGACAGGGCTTCTGACCTCAACAGTTTGGAAAAGGTGGTCCATTTCTATGATGACAAAGTTCAAAGCACATACTTTTTGACTCGCCCCGAACCTCATTTTACCATTGTAGTTATTTTTGAATCCAAGAAGTCTGAGAGAGACTCTCATTTTATCTCTTTTCTCAATGAAACTTCCTATTCCCTTAAGAACTCAAAAGCATTTGCAAGTCTGAAGCCTGGATCCAAAGGATAAAAGGATTTGCTATTAAAATTGTTTATTGGAATGCAAGGAAACTGGCTTTTAAGGCTTCTAGAAATGCCTGTTTGTGTATGTTGGTCATTTTTTTAAATATAGAAGCTATTTTAATATTAAGTATTTAATGTTTAATATTAATATTCAGCATTTTTGGAATGAATAGCTTGAATGATATAAAATTGAATTGGAAGGTGGCAAACTCCTCAAATGTAGTGCACTAAAACTATCAGGATGGTGTTTTGCTCAACTGCTGTATTTTTTTTAAGTCTATATGACACTTGTTTGCCTTTACCTAAATGCACTTTATCTGCTGCTGGTCTGTCACTTAGCATTTGCTGGAAACAGATTTGAATAGGAATACGGAGTATGAATCCCACCACCAAAAGCAATTGCCTATATTAAAAGTATTCTTTGGTCATATTCACTGGAAAATGTTGGAACTTGAAGCAAATAATTGCAATAAATTAAATGCATAATGGAAAAATACCTTTCTTTCTCAGCTCTGTAAAACCTTGGTCTGGAATTCCATAAGTCATAAATAAGGCCCTATTTCATCATCTTGTGGTAGTGGCTTTACAGATCCCTTTCTCTCTAACTCTTATGCTTAGTTGTTATGCTATAGGAAGCTGTATATACTTGTTATTATTTATTTAAAAAAATTATATCCCATATCTTTCCTTGAAAGAGCTCAAGGTGGCTAATAGTAAAAATAGCTTATGGTTTGTATCCAGTAGTGCCACCTACATCAGCTCTGGGAGGTTTGGGGGCTCCAGAGCAGGTTCAGGGAGAGTGCCAGGGCAGAGGAATACATTTCAAGGGGGTCAAGAGGAAGAAGTCCTATTGCACATGCAGAACTCAGTTTTTACAGCCTTGGATCCAAACTCAAATACAGCAGTTTAAACCATCAAGCTAACACAGATACATGAAAGCATTAAAACATCACCAGGAAGCAACAACTCTGCCGTGAAATAAAAATTAATCAGCCTTGGGGCATTTAAGGATATGCAAATTTCTTAAACTTACTTTCTAAGCCAGCTATGTACCTAACCAATGACCTTAGCTTTTATATAGGCATTGTTAACTGGTTTTTCTTTTCTGGCATGCTGCCACATGCTGCCGTTCTTCAGCTACTATTCCAGAACAGTGTACTCAAAATGTTTTTTTCCCCCTTCTAGAAATGAAAAGATCCCAACATTTGCAAAAGATTCAGAATGGATCCTCAGTATTGTCATTTGTGTGGCACCACCCCACTTTCTGGGCGGGGGCTTGTGCGGTGTGGTTTTGGAGATAGCTGCTCCATGCCATTCCCTCTGACCAGTGCAAACTGTCAGTTTGTGAACTATTCAGAGACGTGATGTCAGCTAGTGAAGGGAGTTCAGGGATCAGCTGTAGCTCAGGCAGACACAGAGAGTTCCTCTTGTCTAACCTTTTATAATTGGTTAGAATTCTAGAATACAAGGTATTATATACCAAAAAATCCAAAGAAAACTAGCACGTGTTTAGAAATCCTACATTTAGTGGCTGGCAGGACACAAGGGAGGATAAGGAGGGGTGTGACTACAACCACAGAACTTTTCTCGGTTTGGGTGCAACCTGCCATTAGTGTGGGAGTGGGGGAAAGGCACTCACTTTGTAAAAACAGCAACCATGTGATGAAAGGTGTAGAATATCAGCTCCAAATGCACTTAAAAATGGATCCAACCGCAGCTACAGCACCATAAATGGCAAGTGTGGAAAAGCCCTGACTAATGCATGGCTTTTTTATTTTCTTCTCTTTCGAGAGGTTAGTCATACTTCTCTCTCGTGAAGAGATAATTACACTGTGCAAACCACTGGCATGGCTCTGTTGGCCACTTTGGAATATTTGGGTATGGAGGGAGATTTTAGGAACTTTTCTTTTTTTCTTAGAAGATGAGCCATTTTGTATGGTTGGATGCTATCCAGACCCAGTGTTTTACCAGTTTTAATGTCAGTAAGGCCTAGGATGTTGTCTCTTGTCACCACCATTTGCCTGAGTTCCTCAAAACTCATTTTCTGTGGAAGGGATCTGCCTTATACCCTCTGCTGTGAAGACAAAAGCAATGCATTCAACTTCTCTGCAATCTCCTTTGGTTGAGATGGAAGTACATTCATTCATTTTTTTGCAACGCAACAGTGCCAGGAAAAGATAAATTTTCCAGTATGGGAAGAAAGAGCATATATCTTTCAGAGAAAATTAACAATAAAATAAAGACACGGTATGACTAGAGGGGGAATTTTGTTATTGATACCATGGGATCTATCGGTAGGTTTCTATGACACTCCTGCAACCACCGTCTACACACCACCTCAAATTGCAAAAGCCTCACTGGCTGTGGATTTAATTGCATTTTCCCAATGGTGATATATTGCAGCTGAGTGCTGCAATAATTCAATATCCTGAACAGAAGCCCTTTCTTGAAGGAAAGACAGTTGTGTCCTGCAGAACAAATGAACATCAGCTGTGCTACATTTGTTCTTTGAAAAACTGGTTGTCTGGGAAGATCCTTGGGGACCAGAGAATATAGTGTGCAGGTATTGTCAGGTGTGCGTGCAGGAGACAAGCCCTGTGACCAATAGGACTTTGCAGGACTGGGGCTTTCCTAAGTTTGTTCTGAAGAGGCAAGGCACGGCCCCACAGGTGAGGCCAATTGGTAACTCACAGCACCTGGTGGCAAGAGCTGGGAAGGGATCGAAGGTCAGCATTTCCCTTCAGCTCTTTGCTACAACACCACACTTCCTGCCTTGCTGCATTTGATTTCTTGCTTCCTGATCCTTGAACCTCAGCTTCTTGATTCCCTGCTTCTTGATCCTTGGACCCCTGACTTCGTGATTCCTTGCTTCCTGACCCTCAGACCCTTGGCTTCTTGACTCCCGGCTCTCTGACCCTCGGACTCTTGGCTCCCGACTCCTGGCTTCTGGACCCCTGTCCCTGCTCCCACCCTGCCATCTTGCCCCCGGTCCTGACGTCCCCTGCCGGGACTTCGATCACCTGTGACAGGTATGGTTTAAGTGTTGTGGTCTCCAACTCTCTTTACTCGCCATTACAGCTATGCATATTACACTGATGGCATTAGCAATAGCCTTTAGAACAATATAAATGGAAGGTTAAAGTAATAGTCAGACCTTGCACTGGCATTTAAAATCACTGTCCGTTTTCAAAAGAGCAGTTGAAAGTACACCTGTGTATACTTTCGGTATGGTATAAAAGTAAAATGGGTTTTAAAATAATTTTGGTTTGAGTGACCTGGGAGCTTCATTAAAAAGCATCACATACTTTTATTTACAACTTTACAACGGCAAAAGAACTGTGGTAACGTTTCTTACCGAAAGAACTACTTTTGGTTGTGTCACTAGGTGCAATTCAGCTGCATTAATTGTAAGCACTTTGATGTTGCTTTTGAGACGATTGCATTGACCGTCTCCAATGCAGTTAAATGCACATCAGGTATGCTCAGGGCTTTTTGTCAGCTGGAACTCTTCTGCACTTCTTGGCTGGCTCCAGAAGTGGGGGGTGATTTCTGTTCTCAACCTGAAGCAAAGTTCTTAACCTGAGGTACTATTTCTGGGTTAGCGGAGTCTGTAACCTGAAGCGTATGTAACCCGAGGTACCACTGTAAAGGGATGTAATCTCTGCAATGATGGCGTCATTCCAAGTAATCTCTCCCCCCCCCCCGCTTCATCTCCCCTAATCTACGTCAGTTCTGCGCCGGCTAATCTGAGCCTTCTGCTGCTGAGCTGTCTGTTCTACCTTCTCAACGCCCGTCTGGTCCTGGGAGAAGCAGGGTCAGGAATGCTTTCCAAGGACACTGAGTCTGTCGGCTGTCTCTCCCCTGGTGCTTCTTCCTGCTGTTCCACTTCCAATATTTCCCAGCTTCTCCCCTCTGCAGCCTCTGAACTATGCCCTTCGGCAAACCACTGATCTAAATCTATACTGTCCTCCTGTTCTCAGGAAGGGTCAGTCCAGCCCCTGACAGCAGGGTGTGCATTTCTACTTGTTAAGCTGCTCAGCTGAGGTTTGGAAGGCTCCCTTTTTGTGCCTCAACTGAGCAGCCTCAACAAGCCTCTGGCTAGTGAGGAGACACCCCACACAACCCCAAAATAGATCCTCTTTCGGCTCTGGGATGGGTCTTCTGAGGGAGGTGCATTCCAGCACCTTTTTGTCTAGAAAAAAAGCACTAGGTATGCTATATTTTCAAAGCATTTAGATCCAATGTCTGTAAAACTGGATAGTGAAGCAATAAAACCTTTGTCTCTTAGCAACACGCTCAGGTCCTGCCTCCTAGATATGTTTTCATCAATACACACTTTTCTGTTTTATATCTTATAAATAAGCCACTGAACCTCACAGAAAACTAAAAACAAATACTACATTCCAACTGGGAATAAACCTGTGTATTAACTACAATTCCTCTTCAGAATTCTACGGAATGCATATGCAGTCTCACTCCTTCAAATTATCGCGAGAAAGCAAAAGTACTTAGCTGCAATGGAAGCTAGAAGAGTCCAGCTATTGAAATAGAAGTTACCACTTGTTTGGTTTTGGAAAAGATCTTAAGCCTTGACCCTAACATACATGATCCAAGGCGTTTTTGGTCAGTGCCTTGATTTTGATATCAGGAAAATAATAAAGGAAGGGTTTAGGCAACAAAAGTGCATTTGTGTTGCCTCAAAGTGACAGCCGTTCTTGATGTAGTGCAGTGACCAGCAGTGAAAGGCAGTGATGAGCATGCCATCGATCTTCAAAGTTTGTGCATCTGATGACATTTTGAGCACAGCAGCTTAGAAAGGATAATGCAGCATAAAGGCAGGATTATCAGGCAAGGCAGAACAAGGTCTACTAAAACACATTACAATCTGGAAGAAATCTGCCAGTTGTCATGAGAGTATAAAAAGTCCTGTTGGATCAGGCCAAAACCTAGCACAACACCCTTTTTTCCTTGTGGCCAGTTAGATGCCTGTGGGAAGCTGGCAAGCAGCACCTGAGTACAACTGGCCTTGTTGCTCATCTAATACTCTTCAAAATTTGGTGACCATCACTACATCTTGTAGGAGTGAATTCCATAATTTATCATTTTGTTTGTCCTGAATCGTCCAACATTCAGCTTCAGTTCTAGTATTAAGAGAACAGCGTGGGCTGGTGGACTTTCCCCCCCATCCACTTTCTCCACCTAGGATGGCTAGGCCATATCTACTACTACTACTACTACTACTAATAATAATAATAATAATTAATAAATTTTATTTATACCCCGCCCTCCCCAGCCAAGACCGGGCTCAGGACGGCTAACAACCAATAATAAAAACAAATTTATTAAAATACAATTTAAGAAACAAGATTAAAATACGACATTAAAACATTAGGATGCAGCCTCTTCACTGGAGGAGAAAGGAAAAAGAAAGAGGGGGAGGGAATCAAACTGATTCTAAGCCAAAGGCCAGGTGGAACAACTCTGTCTTACAGGCCCTGCGGAAAGAAATCAGATCCCGCAGGGCCCTGGTCTCATGAGACAGA
Source organism: Podarcis bocagei (assembly GCF_964188305.1). Classification (NCBI taxonomy): domain Eukaryota; kingdom Metazoa; phylum Chordata; class Lepidosauria; order Squamata; family Lacertidae; genus Podarcis; species Podarcis bocagei. Next base: position 49,963,033 of record NC_138135.1, read on the forward strand.
GCGTTCCACCAGGCCGGAGCCAGTGTTGAAAAGGCCCTGGGCTCTGGTTGTAGCTAATCTAACTTCCTTAGGGCTCGGGACCACTAGGGTGTTGCTATTTATGGACCTTAAGATCCTCCGTGGGGCATACCAGAAGAGGCGGTCCCGTAGGTACGAGGGTCCTAGGCCGTGAAGGGCTTTAAAGGTCAAAACCAGCACTTTAAATCTGACCCTGTACTCCACCGTATCTATGTATCTATCTAAACCTACCTATGTATCTACCCGGGTGTTGGTTTAATAAGGGAATTAGTCAATACATAGTGGAGGGGGGGGGAGAGAATTGGCTTAGTCTGGAAAAAGTTCAGCCTTTGCAGTTTTTACATTCAAGAACCATTGCCCTCTGTATCACAGTCCCAGACTTTGGTGCCTCTCGTTAAAAATACCTGGGAGACAAGCTAGAGAAGCCCTCTAAAACTGATGATTCATTGATAGGATGGATCATTGGGCTGACAGGTCCAAGCCAGCTCCCTATATCTATATATAAAGCTCCGACCTGCTCTATAATCACTTCAGTTGCTCAGAATAGCAACCTAAAAGCTTTTCACATTTCAAATTCCATAATCTTGTCACTTTAGTTAAAGGCCTGCCTTCAAGATGGAGTAGATTTTTCTACCAGAAGTACACTTGCAACTCTTACATTTTTAATACTCTTCTCACTTTCAGTGTTTTCTCCTTAAAGCACACACACACATCACTGCCCCAACTTTGAAAACATAAAGTTCTGAAAGTTGAGCAGCCAATATATGATACACAGTGTGCTTTAGGAACATTTGTTAAGCATGCCGTGTTACAGGGTCACAGTCATGGCCCTCTGTTGAGATGAGTCTGAACCACATGCCACCACTATAATGAGATACCTGGTGGAGGAAGAACTGGCTTTATGGCTTATAGTTAGACAATGGTTCAGTTGGCTGATTTGAAACTTGGCAGTTCGGGGAAGGTAGGTTGGAGGATGGCCCATGTTGAATTTGGGGTAGAAAGGATCAGAAATGGCTAATTTTACAAACGTTTGATGAGAGGCTTCAGCAAGTGGTGGGCACCAGGGCAACATCTAGTATGGGATGAAGAGCCTCAGCCTTGGGGGCCTTCCAGGACTCTCTCTGTGACAGGCGATGAGGCTCTTTGAAGATGTATTTCCAGCAAGCCTTCAAATAGGAGTTTCCTCCATATTTCATTTTAGCACTCTTGTTGATACAAACTACTTCCTGTTCCTGGAGCAAGACACACTCCTATCATCTGTCAGTGGGTGGCTGCCTTGCTGCAGCAAAGCAACGGGGAGCTCACTTTACGCTCCTGGTTGTTCCTTTGAACTCATGTCAGTACCTGCCCACACCTACTGTCAGGTGTGGAGCAGGTGGGCTTGGTTTTCCAGGCCAAACTGGAGCTTCACCTGGGCCATATTTGACCCACAGGCCAGAAGTTCCTCACCCCGGACTTAGATTTCTATACAATGCAATAAGCAAAACTACAGTCAGAGTGGATATCAAGTTGAACATGTGCACTTTAATTTGAGAGCTGAGAACCTAATTTTAAGTGAATTGTTAATGAATCCTACATATATTTTGAAGGCCACGAAGCTTGAGCTAAGACTTACCTACAGTCCCCAACTGTAACCACTTTAAAATGGACCCAAGATTTTAGAAACAATTTTATTCAAACCTTAGCTAGGAAATCCTTGGTCCAACAACTAATTTTTTCTGGCATTTTTTGGATCAGTTAGCTATTCTCTATCATTTAGGCTGAAACTATTTTGTCCCAAATTAGCATTTTGAAAGTGCAGCCTATCTGCACTTCTTCTGTGGCTCAGGGCTACAGAGATAAAATATTTAATGGTGCTAAATTTTTGACACTATGCTGAGTGCACCATTTGCTCATGAAGTACTGAGGATTTTCCATGCAGCATGAAAAATAACTGCACTGTTTACTGAAAAAAAGTCTATTAAATATTTGAGCTGTTTATGAGAAGTAGCAGATAAAAGTGACACAGAATCATCTGACTTCATTACATAACCTACTAGCTAAATGTCAAAAGTGATAGGCAGGGGATGGAGAGCTCCAGTTTTGACTGCTTCCCTGTCAGCCTTCATGGGCTTCAAGGGTTAATTCCAAAATGGATAGCCGCCTTTTCAGGTATATGGTTTTCAAAGTGTTTTATTATATTGAATCCTATGGCCCTCCAGATGTTGTTGGACTGAAAACCTTTGTTATCTATAACCACTGTGTGGGATAACCAGCCTCATATAACCAACATGCTTAAGTTTAATTAATGCATGAAGGGGTTAAGATCAGGCATCCCCAAACTTGACCCTCCATATGTTTTTTGGGACTGCAATTCCCATCATCCCTGCCCACTGGTCATGTTACCTAGGGATGATGGGAGTTGTAGTCCCAAAACATCAGGAGGGCCAAGTTTGGGGATGCCTGTCATAGAGTAAGCAGTCCTGCCAGGTTTAACTCGTCTTGGGAAGGACTAGGTAATCAAGTCTTTGTTTTCCTCCAGTCTGTCTAAGAAGCTCAGTGTATGAAGAGGCTAGGCTTGTTGCTCCAGCATAACCCCATGGCTTTCACAAGCCGCTTGAGTTCCTGTACTAATAATTTAGGAACTTTCAGCACTGTAACTTAGCCAAGTTTTATTTCTTGTTCAGCTTTTTCTGAAGACTGCATGGAAAAGGACATGAATCTAACTTAGCTGGAGAGTTTGTAAGTAAACCATTTTAAACTTAAGAAACGTGGATTCTCCAATGCTGGGGGAAGAAGGGCTACTTTGGAACTTCCTTGAACATTTTTAATGTCTTAATCTATGTTTCTATTCTTTCCTTTGCTGCATATTTTGCGATTTTAAACCTCTGCTGGGGTTCTCTCACCAAAGAGTAATTGTATTAAACTTGAATCTTGGCAGCCAGAGACTTCTCCTTTTATACCTATTTTTTCCTTGCGACCAGCACATTGGCCATGCTGGCTAGAGCTAATGAAGCTCCACAACATTTGCAGCACCACAGGTTCTCTATCCTGGCAGAGAGACTAAAATTCATGCCATTTGATTGTCAATGGACTGTATTTTACTGGCAGCGGTTTCTGTGCTGCTACCCACAGGAGAGAGATTGATAAAGCAGATTGGAGTCCTCTTGTTACTCGCTTTGCCTTACCAGTGTGGCACCTATGGGCACCAGTGTGCCTGCCAGTACCTCCTTTGGCACTCATGAAAGGTGGCATTAAACATCTGCTTTAAAAATCCACAATGCATAAAAGGCTGTCTCCTCTTCCTGCTCAGTTCTTTGAACTGGCTCAGCCTCGCCTACTTTGAAGCCATTATGCCACACCCCTGTGGCAGCCATTTTGTGATAGGCCACACCCCCACTGCCCTATATCAGAATTCCACATGTGCTCACTGGCCCCCAAAGCTTGGAGCCCCCTGCTTTACAGACTCTCTTCTAGAGCTGGATTCCTTAGATCGGATTATTTGTCCACCTACCCTGGTATTGTCTACTCTGTCCGTCAGTCGCTCTAGGGTCTCAGATGTGCTTTCTCCATTACCTGCTACCTGGTCCTTTTTTAAAGCTGGAGAGACCAAGTACCAAGGCTTTCTACAGGCAAATAATATGCTCTATCACATGGGTAGGCAAACTAAGGCCCGGGGGTTGGATCCGGCCCAATTGTCTTCAAAATCCTGCCCACATGGATTTTACATGAGTAGAATGGGTGCTTTTATTTAAAACGCATCTCTGGGTTATTTGTGGGGCATAAGAATTTGTTCATGTTTTATTTCCCCCCCAAAATATAGCCGCCCGCTCCAAGGTCTGAAGGACAGTGGACCAGCCCCCTATTGAAAATGTTTGCTGACCCCTGCCTATCATATTCAATGGCAAATTTCTTCACACCATGAGCCCCTCCAGACATCATTTTAAAGGGCTTTTTTAGGGCTGTTTATTTGTGCTCAGGGTGGTATCAGGGTGGTTATACATGATCCCACTTTCAATGTCATTTGTGTCTGCAGAAATTTTCCCCATTCACTTTCTCTATGGTAATGAGCTTAGGGTGGTGTACATTGTTTTATGCCTCCCAATTTTATTGTTACAACACTTATGTTAGGCTGGGAGGCAATGACTTGCCCAAAGTCACCCAGTGAACTGGGATCTGAACTCAGGTCTTAAGTCCAACATTTTAACCACTGCAAACCTAATCTCCACTCATGCAGGTATCAGCATGCTTGCAGAAGTACCTTGGGGTGGGGGAAGCCTCAGGGTAATGTCCCCCTAAAAACAGAGTCCAGTAAGGACCAAGAATGGTGGGTGAGGGTTGGCGTGGGGAATGGAAAGCTGGCAGAGGGCAGAATGGAATGGAGAGACTGGAATCCTGGAGAACTGGTATGCTGCAACATTTTGTTGCTGGTACCTCTCGTTCCTCTCCTAATTCCAGTGTAGCTTTACTACTCCCAGGCTGCAGCTGTATGACTTTGTGTAAGGATTCCTGCATGTTCACCTGTGGAGCAGATTACTGGATCTGTGTTGGGGAGCCCCAGAGAATGTAGTTTAGGGCTGGATGGGACAAATCCCAGTGTGTATGTGTTTAAAAGAAAGCACAGCACTGGGCTGACTGTGTGAATGAAAGCAAGCCACTAGGGGGAGATTCTGGATTAGAAACCTTAAAAAAATCACAATGCATCTGGTTTTCAGGCACACCACACTGTCTAGCTCTCACTATAAAAGCCCAGAATGCAGTATGAGGCTCTTCACATGAATAGGGTTGATCCATGTGATGACACACATTACAGTGGTACCTCAGGTTAAGTACTTAATTCGTTCCGGAGGTCTGTACTTAATCTGAAACTGTTCTTAACATGAAGCACCGCTTTAGCTAATGGGGCCTCCTGCTGCCGCCGCGCCACGGGAACCTGATTTCTGTTCTCATCCTGAAGCAAATTTCTTAACCTGAAGCACTATTTCTAGGTTAGCAGAGTCTGTAACCTGAAGCATTTGTAACCTGAAGCGTATGTAACCTGAGGTACCACTGTATTGTCACTGCATGCCTGGACTGATGGGGAAACTCTATAAATAGCTTTGGGGATGTACACAATGGATATAGTATTCCCCTCTCTCCATTTTTGAATTAAGTAAAAGATTTAAAGGTGTGTGTGCGCGCGCACACACACACACAGAGTGGATCTCCATTCCCTCTCTTATAAAGCAACCTGGTGGGATGGCTGGAAGGAAAGTTAGATTCTGGTGCTGATCAGAGTAGAGGTGCTGGGAGAGGAGTCCTTAAGCCTCCTGTCTGTACTCCCTTCCTGATTGTCATTTCTGCACTCTGCTTTTAGCCCTGATGGGAATAATAATAATAAAAAGGCAAGTTGCTGAACCAAGGTTTTCCTCATGTGGGTAGAATTTAATAGTTACTTATGATAGAGGAGGGAATTGATTTACATCAGGGAAATTATATTGGAGCGTTAACCCACCAGACTGCTTCAAGAGAGCAAATCACAAGCCTCATAGGGCTATTTTAGCCCATTGTCATTTGTGTAAGCCTGGGCTGGGGAATTGGTGACAGAGTGGTAGTTGCTAAATACTATTAGGTCCAAGGTGGCTTTTTCCCCAGGCGTGGCCACACTGTCACCTCTTCCAAGGTGCTTAGAGCCACCTACTCATGCGATGACTCATTCACCACACCCTGAACGCCCCCAGTCTTGCTACCTTTAATCAGCCATGAAGGTCGAGCATCCAAGCGCCATGTTATTGGGTGCAAATTCACAAATACTCTTGTCAGTGCCACCCGGCTGCAGAGCTGAAGCTGATCCTACAATGCATGGCTTGACGGGGCATTAGATTGACGGCATCGATCGTGGCATCTTGCTTGCGGTGGAGATGACTGATTTTTGTCCTCAAAGCGCCCAACTCTTCGAGGTTTCTGAGGTGTCCTGGTCTCCCTCCCTCAATGTAAGGCTCGACAGCTTATGGATCACGCTTAATAATTCCATGGGCCGATTTATCGAGGACAGAATGCAAACCGTGAAGCAGGTCCTCTTCTGTCAGCCTGGTCTTGACACGGGGATAGATCAAGAAAGCAATCTTCCTACTGAAGTGTTACTGTTGTTAATCAGAAATATTGGACCGTCGTAGTAAATGGGGAAATTATGAATGCTCACTTTCGGAGAGCTGGTCTGTTCAGGATTTTTTTCTTACAGTATCACTCAACCAGGACTTGCTGTAGAAGGTAATGATATTCAACTGGTTACTATGGTAATGATGCACTAGTTGCCATGGTGCGCAAGTACTGTATATATATCCATTTATCAATTTATTTGAAGGCAGCAAACGGCGGGCAATTTTTCAATGTAATCAAATATGCCGTAGGCAGCCTAGGCATAAAATGTAGAAATGTACCAATTGCACAAAGAAATGGAGGGACCCCAGAGATAAATTCAACACTTCTTGGCACTCCACATTTACAGAGTTGCTAAATATGGGTGTTTTCCCCCCCCCCAACTTTGTGGAAATTCAAGCCTTCCTCCCTGTCCCTTTGTCTAAAATATTCATTCATCTTCACTAGTGCCTGTTGCGACTGGGGTGGGGGCAGAAGTCAGCAGTAGATGGAGCAAACTAATTCTATTTTTTAAAATAAAAATTGTTTTTAAATTTGTTTTGTAAAAGAGTTTTAAATTGTTTTTAATTTGTTTTGACATTATGTTTCCCCTTCCCGTCCCACTCCCCGGAGCACAGACTCCTATGAGAAAGCGTTGTTCCAAAGTTTCAAATGTATCTAATGCTCCTGCTGCCTTGCAAGAGATCTTTGTGAGAAGCGAAGGCTAAGGAATATACCTTGGGGAGTGGAGTCCCCAAGAAGGCTGGATGGTGCCTTCTTCCAGTAACTCCTGCAGCCAAGCTCTAGTGCCAGACACATTGCTCTGCTTTCCTTTGGACCACATCAGCTAGGCAGAGAGGGAGGTCTTGTCGTCTAGGTAGCCTAGGACCTCCATATGCACTGCAGAGCCTTGCATCCCTGAGAGGTCACTAGTGCAACCCCCTGCAATGTAGGAATCTCAGTTAAAGCATCCATGACAGGTGGCCATCCAAGCTCTGCTTAAAAACCTCCAAGGAACTGTCAGACAGTCTTTTTCCAAAAGTTTATTCGGGATCTCCTTTCTTGTAACTTGAAGCCATTGCTTCAAGTCCTACCATCCAGAGCAGGAGAAAACAAGCTTGCTACCTCTTCCACGTGACAGCCCTTAAGAACTGTGACGACACTATGATTTTATGATCACTATGGAGAAAAGCTTATCGTTTTTTTGTGGGCCAGCTTCTTGGCCAACAGGATTGTGGTACCCCAAGAAGGGAGAAGTAAGGTCAAAGCATCACTCCTCTCTCCCTTAACCAGGATTTGACCCCAGGTCATGGCAGTTATATGCTGAATCCTCACTACCTTAGACAACTGAACAAGCTTCTCAGGCCTCAGCTTATCATCTCCATAGAATGAGTCAGTTGGCATGTGCTGTGTTATTTGTGATGGCAAATAGCAGACTTTCCAAAGTTTGCTCCAAGTTAAGTAGATGTAAATCAGCTGAGCAGGGATATATTTTCCTTTAACAAAACCACTTCAGAGGGATTCCTTATTCATACCCTACCTAACATTTTCCTGACGCTGTTGCATCCATAATAAGGAACATTTGTATTAGTTAAATATTGAAGCAGGTTTCTTGTTAAGGTACAAAAAGGGATGTGATGGGGATAAAACAAGACAGGCAGGAGATAAAAGGGTTGTGCCTTTGCGACATCAAGATTTACCATTGAATAGTAGGGTAGATATGCAGCTACCTCCCTTTGTAACTCTGTCGTGCTGAAGAGGTTATTTCTGGAGACACAGCTCCATGCAAAATGCATGATTTGGCATCAATGTTATATAAAAAGAAATGCAAAGAATGCAATGCAGTGCATTAAGTTTTCTCTCTTAGCATTCTGTATCTCCTTCATGCATATCTTTTCCTGCATTATTTCCTTCCAGAAGATGCAAATAATTCAAACTTGGTATATCCCTGTTCATTTCTTATTGGCCCCTTCAAACTGGCGTTTTATTGCAGCTGCATTCTGCGACATGTTCTTGACACAATAATAGTGCTTTAGTTAGTGGTGGATTCATTCTGCTTGAGTTTGTACTGTGCTGCTTCTCCAATGATACCACATTATTGCTGTCCTGAGGGGCTATGGCTCAACCGAAGCGGGACAAAATAAACCAGGACATTTGTGCTATAAAAAAAAGTTATGGGATTTCAGCATGAAGTTACAGGATATGCTGCGACTGACACAGCAGAACCACTCTAAAACTTGATGTCACAAGCAGTGTTGAAAGTGGGATTGTGTGTAACCACCCAATAGCATCATGAGCACAAATCATAATGAACACAGAATAAAAAGGATGTTTGCAGGTCCCCTAGAAGGTATGATTTCCCCCTTAATATTCCAGTGAAAGTCAGAATATTATTGGCTCATAGCTGTTTTGAAGAGAAAAATAACCTTCAAATTGGGATTTTTGTGGAGTGCCTTTTGTGTGTGGTCAACACCTCGAAGGCACTCCTTGCAGCTCCACCCCTCCTTGGGTGAGGGTCTTGGATGGCAGATAGCTTGGGTGAGAGCCAGATGCACTAGTGTTATAGACAGTAATCTGCGTGATCTATGGGTAGGAATTTGTTTATATATTTTTATGGCTCTGCCAGTGAATATTTGGTCTCCCACTGTTTCTGCAGCTCGTTTTTTGTAGAGCAAAAATGGCGCTAGAGTTGGAGTGAATGTGTGCAAATAGAATAGGGCAAGTAATATTGGATGACTACTGGATATTGTACGGTTTGTGTAGATGTGAAAGAATGTGCCTTGGACGAGAGGTGAGAAGGGGTTCCTAATTTTTTTAATGTGCTGCTATCTTAATGTTTTGGGTTTGTTATTGTTTTATATTGCAGTTTTCCAGTTTCATTCTTTATTATAGTTCTTTGTTATTTTTGTGAACCGACCAGAAGTTGTGTTATTAAGCAGTATATATAAGTAAATGAATCTACTGTACATTTTGGAAAATGGCTTGTCCATTTGTTCTCTGTAGTTTTGGCTGCCTCTTTAGAGAGTGTTGCCAAGCTTGGCACAAGAGTTTCCATAGTGGAGGCAGCCATCTTTGGGAATTTTCGGGCTCTAGCTGCCCTTTAGAATCAAGATGGTGGACCAAAACATGACTCTGGTGTGACTTCTCCTTTTTTTTTTTTTTGGCACAGTTCTGCCACCTATCGAAAATTGTCATCAAACAGGGGTTCCTGAGGTGGAGCAAATTTGATCACTGTTAGGATGCCAGGTGTCATTTTGAACGTCAGACATCACTTTGGTGTGACTTCACATGGTATTTGGCATGACAAGCCCTAACTCACAAATCACACTATTTAGAAACCACAGTATATTTTGCTTTCTGAAAAATACCTGGGCAGTGCGAGACACTCCTCATTTAAGATAAATGTATATGGAGTCATCTGTGTTCTTTGTCTACCATTTCCACTATGCATCCTTGAATGTGTTACAGTTGCTTTCATGAGCTGGAATTGAAAGAGGAGAGTTTGTTTGATTTGAATCTGGACAAGGAATAAAATGAGTTCTGAGCCTTTTTTTAAATGGCTGGTAGAAATGGTCTTCGTACTTTGTGGCTGTCTGGGTTTGCTGTTGGCTTTGGGAACAGCGCTACCTTCATGAATGACTGCTTGCTTACCTGTTCGGCTTGTACACTTGTAAATAAAGGAGATATTTCCAAGCACCATAAGACTCCCAGGCTGCCTCCACTAAAGGTAAATATCACCCTGTAAAGGTGTCTTGGAACTTAGGGAATTGGGCCTCATTAACACTGAGCCTAGAAAAGGCATGTGCAAGGATACGCACATGCAGAAATATGTTGATAATTAGACATCATTAAAACAAAACAAACACAGACAAAACTACCCTTATTTATTATATAAAGTTACACTATGAGAAACAAATCTGAATGTATATTGAAGCCTGTAATGGTACATGCCAAAATGTACAGTACTATACATAAAAGTGCATTGTCACAACAGCTTAACAGTACGTTTTCTTCTTTTAAAACTGTGCAATTGTAACTCTCCTGTTGTCTGAGAATGGAAGGAATGCAATGGGAATGCAGCAGAACATGAAATGGAACTGCAACAATACAAGAGCAAAGTTAAAGCTCCTCTAAAAATGTAAAGGCACTTTCACATGTACATACTACAGATGTACATTGACACAATTAGGTAACAGTCAACAAGCAGGAAGCTACCAGCACTGCAATCTATCAAACTGACAGTCAAGGACAATACTGATTCGATTAGGTACACAGGCGGTTACCCTTTTACTATACAGCCTGTAGTTGTATCAGTCTTTCCTGTTAAATATCCATTCACTATACTTCAAATAGCTATAACAAACCATCAAACTACACACATTTAACTCGCGTGAATGTTCTAAGCAGAAGCAATCACTGGATGCACTGTTTCTAATATTTTTTCCCTTCTCCACTAAACAATCTCTAATATAAGCAGTATGGAGGCCGGTACAGTTATTCAGACGTACAGAGTTTCCCTATGCAATTTCATGATACAGGCACCCACCTTAAGTTTTGCCACACAACCTATTAATTAATAATACAAAGTCACTAGGCTATAATGCACTTAAAGGAACGGCAACGCTTCCGTTTGTCCCATAGGTCCTAGATTTGGGCTCGCTACAAAGATAATTCCTAGCCTTGCAGGGGCCACGGCAACACTTCACTATGATTAGCATTAGCTAAAAGCTCACTACAGAGTCCAGGATCTTAGTTAAGCTTCCAGGGTGCAGTCTAGGGAGATGGGATCGAGTTCCTTTCTAGATAGTGGCAGCTTTGGTGAATGTAACATTTCCTATGGTCTACTGTGGCAAACAAAATCATTATATATACTGTAGCGCCAAGTGAATTCTTTTTCATCTTGTTTTTCAGATTTATGAATTCCACCCAGATCTGGTTTCCAATTTAGGTTTGTAAATAGCCCCCAGTTTCATCAGCTGAGATGAAAATGTTTGTCTCTCCCCCATTTTGGGGCACAAATAACTAACAGAGATGTGTGAGCAGGGCAGGCTCACAGATGTTCATGTGGGCAACTTCTTTGCAAAGCTACTTACGTCTTTGCCACGTCCATGCTACATGTGATTTGGCAATCCCATTCAGCTAAATATAATTGGTAAACAAACTGCAATGGGAGTAAATCAGTCCCAAACAACAATGGTAGCTACGATGTCCTTAGGCAATTCTTTCTGCCTAACAACTAGTCTCCTCCTGTTTGATTCCGCATAGTAGGAAGGACCCAAATGAAAACATTCATTTTGAAGAATGACAAGTTCCTAATGTGACAAGTTCTGTGACAAAAGAAACCCCTTATTTTGATCAAGTTTTGCATATGTAGACAAGTATCAGCTGAATCAATTCCTTCCCCCAACTCCAGTCTAGTACCCCCACGGTTTTTAGTTAAGTGTTTGCCTGATTAGTAACCTACGATAAATTCTCCTGTGGAGTGAGGTGGTGACCTTGTAAAAACATTCACGGAAATGATATAGCTTACTGTTAAGTTTGTGCAAAACACTTGTTAGTTCATATGTAACAATAACAACAAAGATGAAGCACTATGCAAGTTGATAGCTTCACTCACACATAAACACACATGAAAAAAGTAATGACATGTTAGTTGGGGGGGGAGTGGTTCTGATAGATTTTATTCAGATTCTAGAGTAGAAAATGAGATCTTTGCCCTGTGAACAACCTCTCACCTCAAGAGGAGTTATTCCAGTTTAGAAATCAAAATTCACCTGAATAAATACACTCGAGAAACAGCACACTCTTTTGTACACAGTAGCCCCTTTCGCTTGCCACAAGAAGCAATAAAACCATGGCTTACTATGAACGAGCCTTATACCAGTGCATGCTGTTCAATCTGTCCTACTCTTCTCGGAGCCAGGAGTAACACACCACAAAACTTGGCTTTGTCTTATGAACCCGCACTGGTTTGTTTCTTGCAAACAAACAGCTAGTGGCAAGCTACAAACAAATTGCAAGAACTAACTACCACTTGTTCCTGGCTTACCGCGCATGGTTTGTTTCTTGCTCGAGTCAAGCCTTGTGGTTTGTTTCTTCCACCTCTAGAAGCTAGCACACTGCTTGTTCACGGAAAGCAATAAGCCATGTCTTACTGTGACGTGCAGGCCAATGTGTTTCATAATCATAAGGATACAGCAGCTTTAAAGTGTAGGTTTTCTAGGAATGTTTTGTTACAAATAATTTGATTAGCTAAGACTATCTGCAGAGACATCTAAACAATCAGCTCATAGGAATGTAAACATATTTTTTGTAGTGATTTGTTTGTGTGAACAGTTGTCTGAAAGAACTGGTGGCTAAAAATCTACCTTTATTGCAGTGCAGCAAGCCTGAGTGCAACCATTAGAAACTATTCTATATAGCATTTCTGACAACAGGCTTTAGCTTTGATTTAGAGAGCTGCCATCTACGTCGGTGTGAGATGCAAATACATTCTCCATATGCAGTACTAACCCTACCAACACACATACAAAGTATTTTGAAGGAAATGTCTTTCCTGATTCACTTCTTAATATAATCCTCAAGATACAAACTTTTAGCCCATATAAAAAATCTGATCAATACTGGAGCCAATTACAATATAGAAGTAAACAAATCCATTAATTAATCCCTTTCAAATGACCACTCATAAGTCTAAAAACTAGAGTAAGTGTAACTTATTGAACCTCACGGGATGCTGGCTGTGACCTGTGAAGCTTTTATTAGAAAAGGTGCAGCGTGGAGTTTTCAAGTAAAAGCATGTATTCCTGTTGATTTAAAACGACACACAATTAACTGTCCAGTTTAAAAATTGGACCCATGTTAACGTAGGTAGCTTGGAGACATTACACTAAAAAAACACATTTTTTTACAAAAAACAAAACCTCTCCCGTTATAAATTAGAAACGAATGGTGTGATGGAACACAAGACATTGATCAGCGCTCCATCCTTTTGGTAGCTCACTCCACGCTTGCCACACAAACTGCTTGATTTTCACATTGTGCAAGACTTGTCTGCTGGACCTTGGGATGGAGAGGAAGGGCCCACAGTTGGGTTTGTTTTTGGAAGAACGATGGGCTTTGGCCTAAGGGCAGGCGGTTTCAGTTGCACCCCCATCCTGGGTGCCACCATGGGCTTGAAGGTACTCATAGTATCACTGGAAGAGCTGGTGCTACGCCGAATCTGAGGCTCGGTGCTTCTTAAGAGGACACTGTGGAGAGGGCTCAGGGATTCCGTGGAGGCCGTGCTGGAGGGGGAATTTTTCATTTGTTCCAAGGTATCCAGCACTACATCTGGGGCATGTTTTGCAGAGCTTTGACGTTCCAGTTCCCGGAGTTCATTCAGAGCTGTGTTCATTGTTTCTTCAATATCCTGTTCCAAAGGAAGAAGCAAGTTTGCTAAAGATTAATGAAATACCGAACACCAAAGATGGCATGGGCCATTGCATTGCGCCTCCTCCCTACATCATGGTGGAAACCAAATCTCTTTCTCTCTCATGTGAGAGTAAACATATTAACCAAGCACCAGTATTATTGAGGCGCAGGAATGCCTCAATAACTAACTACATGTTTAGAAAATACCAAGAACACCATGTGTAGAACTATTCAGTCACAGCAAGGTGCAAGCAAGAACAATACCAGGTGTTTCCTGCTTATCTGAAGCACAATACCTATTTTTCAGATAATAGTAAAAAATACTTATGTTTTTATCCTTAGCGCTATACTTGGGGCTAGATGAACGAGTGCTACAGTGCTTCTCCTGGGCAACAGAGAAGTGGACACGCTGCAAGAAATATGTGTCATTTGGGATTTGCTGTGCAGACTTGCTACTTTCCAACCTTTAAAAAGTAGTTTAAGAAGTACTGATATTATATAAATGCTCTTCGCCATGAAGGCAAACCGGTTGGAATTCAATGCTGGGCCTATTCATGAGTACACCCACTGAAGTTAATAAACATGAAAAACTTAGGTTCATTGGGTCTATTCCAAATAGGACTTAGCTGAATAGAATCCCCAAGGTTCAAAAAGGGATGTGAAAACATGTATGTTTTGTAGTTGATTTTTAAGGAGTGGAAGAGACTGGACCACGTGAGTATCTCCCGAGTTCCAAATATAAGGTGCAAACAGCATGAATTTAACATTAATATGACAATAAAAGGAAAGGTAGTGCAAAGATCATATTATGGATAAGGAAGATTAGATGAAATGCAGAGTGAAGAACAGATATCTGTAGTTTAAGATGAAATTGAGGAATACCAACAAAAAATACACTGAAGTAATCAAGTATGGATAAAATAAGAGAATTAGTAGGAGTCTCAGGGCTAACTTCTATCTTGCTCACCTTTATCATTAAGTATATCCAGCCATCATGTAAAGCACAGAATTAACTCAGAGGTGAGGCATCCCTTTTTGTGCACCTGCACACATTACCAAGCTGATATGAACACAACACAATCAAGGAACTAGAAATAAACACTAATAGCACAGCCACCAGGACACCAGATTGAGGTTATAGGCTTATTTATCTCAAAAGTTCACACTAACATTCCCTGTAGTAGAGAAAGCAACTACTCCTATGTTAACTCACAAGACCCACCTGAGCAATTGCCTCTGGGTCAAGTGGTTTGTGATCATTGAAAACTGGGTATTGGCCAGATGATGTTGATCTTCTAATGGGTGGGCTGTCAATTTTCTTCAGGGATTCATGCCTACTAATATTGGTGAGGCTGCCATGACCAGGCCTTCGTCTCCTTTCTGGACTATCCGTATTGAGGCTGCGGTTTTGAAGGGCAGTACGAGAAGCGCTGTGGCTTGTCATACTGGGGGAGCCCAACTCCAGCGATGAATTGGCATGGCTGTGCGGTTGATGAACTGGACAGTGTCCATCGCTGGTTCTGCCAGGGCGTCTGCCGGGAAGCGAGAGTTCGGTTCTCTTGCGCTGCCTGCACAGAGAGGCAAAGTGAAGACACAGGAAATGAAACGAAGAACGTATGAATTATACCTGTCAATACATGTTGCCCAACAAAATGTGTTGGTGTGGCGAGTGTGAGCTGTGAAGGAAGTCCACCAGGTCAAATATTAACTCACCTATGAAGGTCTAGATCAGTGTTTCCCAGAGTGGGCGATACTGCCCCCTGGAGGGTGCTGGATCGATCTGGGGGAGGGGCAGTAGTAGCCTCAGGTGCAATTGGGGTGCAGCGTTGAATAATAATAAAGGGGCAGTGGAAGCATAAAGAAAGAAGCTAATAAAATTTTGAAAAACTATTTGTATAGGTTTCATCTGTGTAATGACACTGGCCATTAGGTCAGGCACTGTTGTGGGATGATGGTAATGTCTCCCCCTGGATCTGGCGGTCAAGGTGGGGGGCTTTCCTGGGTTTGGGTGAACCCTTTTCAGCTGCACCCAGTCCCAGGAAGTGGATCACAGCTTGCCTACCTATTTGGCCAATGGCAGGCGGGCTGTGGCACCACCCCTGCCCCTGGGGCAGATTGGACTGAGCTGGCAGCGGGGCGCTGAGCAATTTTTTTTTCTGAAAAGGGGGCAGTAGGCCAAATAAGTCTGGGAACCTGTGGTCTGGATGATCTTTGTCAAGACGCTATATTTTATGCCTCAAACCTCCATGAATGAAAAATTGACACAGTTGTTTCACGGATTGCCAAAATAACACATGTGGTGTGCTTTTAATGTTCTCAAGTGCAATATAAACGCCACGTATTTAGTTAATGCTGAGTGCTCAGTTCAATTTACCTTCCGGAATATATTTCAGGTTGACGATCTGTGGGTGAGTTCATATCCTTAGAGGAAGACTTGTCCTCTGTTACTGGTCCACTGCTGGCTTCACTGTCTGCTTTCTGGCTCAGTGTGTCTGAAAATGTATCATCCCTGAGCAGAAAAGACAGGTGACAATTCTTGAGAAACCAATTATTATTGGGTGGAAAGAGTAAGAGTGGTTCATGATCTTCCCCCTCTCCATTTTCAGTCATCTCATTCTCGTTAATAACCACTATAACCATTATATTCAAAGGCATTAGGTAGATATATAATCAAATGTCGGCCAATAGCAGGAATGCAACTGAAAAATAAAGAAGCAATGCGGGGCCAGAATATCCCCCCAGCTGAGCTTCTCTTTATAATTTGCCTTCTAGCTTCAGCTTTGTAGATGCTCCTAAGTGACATTTTGCCTTCTAAATGGCAACTGAGAAGGTATCATAATAAGGAAGCAAGCAATGTATCTTCCAATTAGCCTAACAACAATGTTGAGACTTTTAGGAGCTGGAAAGCATGCTTTCTCAAAGAGGGAGCTGTATTTTTATTCAAACAGAATTCTGAAAAAGGCAGAGAAACAGGAAAAGTGCAATCATATACAAAAAAACCTATGGGCTGCAAATGACATAGAATTTGATCTTGAAAAGTGAGGATGGTTTCAGTTAAAACTAAGAATTCTCACCATATTGGATTTAGCAGCCCTCTTCCATTATTACAGCTGCTGTAAGCAGTGTTTCTGCTAATTTAAGTTATTTCTATACTGCTCTTCATATAAATATACTTTGCGATATTTAGTGTTTTTTGTGTGTGATGATATTCACCAGTAAGAGGGACAGTCATTCCTCTTTTTTTGCTGCCTGTGGCGGCCATTTTATGCAGCCAGCTACAGCACTTTTATTATGTTATGAATACTAGCAGTTCAAAAGCATGTCAAAGTGCAAGTAGATAAATAGGTACCGCTCCAGCGGGAAGGTAAACAGCATTTCTGTGTGCTGCTCTGGTTTGCCAGAAGTGGCTTAGTCATGCTGGCCACATGACCCGGAAGCTGTACGCCGGCTCCCTCGGCCAATAAAGCGAGATGAGCGCCGCAACCCCAGAGTCGGCCACGACCGGACCTGATGGTCAGGGGTCCCTTTACCTTTACCAGCAATAACAAAAAAGCACTGTCCAGGATGGTTCACAATAAGAAATTACAGTAAAATATATCACTATATGCTACCAGAGGGGAGAGGGAGAGAATGAAGAGATAAAGGAGGAAATGATGCTCAAACACTGATTGGCTCTTGGCAGCAGGAAATTGTCCTAGGGTCCCAGCTTCCACAAGCACTGCTGTCTGCTATCTGGAACCCCACTCCAGGGGCTCGACCCCACAGCTTTGGTTTATGGGGCCTGTATAAAGTCTACAAATCAACCATCGGTACTTGACTAGACCCGTCTGATTTGGCATATGACAACTTCTAGGATACTATGCACCACATAGCTGTTCCTTACATATCTTGAACCACTATGTATTGGTGAGGTACAAGGCCATCAATTCCATTGTGTCTTCCTTCCCACCAGTCATCAGAAGCTCGATGATATAAGAGCAGGGAGGCCCCTTTTTTAAAAGACAGCTCTCGTGCAGATCTTCCAACATAGTCAAACTTGGCAATAGCTTCTATTGGTTCACATTCTGTGGAGAAAAGATGAAGCACAATTTATTAGACCGTGGGGGGGGGGACAGTACTCGGGAGGAAGAATTTCTCATAAGGAACACATAATGGATGCAAGCAAAGGTGAAGAGAGAAAGACATCCAGAAATGACAGACTGTTGATCAAGAAAATAAGCCCCAATAGAATCTGCGGAGCCCTTTTTCTTGCCCTTACAATATTTCAAGTGACAGGGACAAAGAGAAGACTTGGGATCTGCAAGAAACTTAAGATTTTTGGAATGGTCAGTCGCACAATGAACAAGTGCTATTTTCTATCAGTTGTTTACAATGACGCCAACAATCCTGCATGATACTTTTATGGGCTGCCTTCAGAGTTTTGATTCCCTGGAAGAATCAGTTTTAGAAAATAACTTCAGATCCAGATAATACTGTCATCAAGTTGCGGGATAATGATTCTATGATGAATCAACCTCATGTAGCCAATACCCTTAACTCTAATTAAAGCATGAAGGGGTTAAGACCATAGAGTAAACTGTGTTTACAAAAAACACCAACACAAGTTACAAAACCCTTTTATAGAGATTTGATAAAATAGGTCTTGTGAGCTTCAGTCAGTGTGAATACAGTTAGACCAAGGAACAAAATAGTTCCACCTTTGCAGCTCCTTTGAAATTACAATGACAGAACTACTTCCTTGACCCGTTTTTTTATTTCCTTCACCTATCTATAAATACAGAGGAGATAGCATAGTATTCCAACAAAAACATTGCATTTCTTTTGTGTGAATTCTACATCAGCCATGATCCATCTGTTTCGGGCTTCCTCAGGAAATTCACTCAGATTTCCTCTGGAAACGGATACTGTAAACTATTCTATTTGATGCGAATTAGAGCAAAATAAATTCTACAATGCCTCAGATATTGCTGGTGAAATATATATTTATATCTAGTTCGGAGGCTGCCAGTATGGTGACTGTTAAGTGCTGATGTGCTTGCAGAGGACTTCCCTGGTACCCACAGGGTCTCCTCTCCCAACCCTTCGCTCTGCTGAAATAAGGCTTGAAAAAAGCACTCTTTTGCAGCTGATAGAATTAAGCTAAATCTTGTGATGTGTGACTGGTGCCCACAACAGATTCTTGGGGGGGGGGTTTGAGGGGAAAGAACCCTTTCCTGTCCACTGTGGTCCAGCTGACCCCCCTCCCAGCTGCTAATAAGCCAAAGCAAAATGCACAAATGGCACCTTCCTTCCCAGGACTAATACTAGCTCCCAAGGGGGAGTTTCAACAGCAACACCCCCCCCCCCCCCAGAATCTGAAGCCAGGCTTTCAATTGATGGCTCAAAAAGAGGTGAGTCCCTGACCAGAAAGACGACTTAGGGTAAACCCCACAGTAAAGCCAGTAAGGAAACTGAGGTGAAAAGAACCCTGACCAGAGGGAAGACTTCAAGTGAAGTTCTCTGTATGGCCTGTGAGTTAACTAAGATTAATGGTCTTTCTGCTGGGATGTGGGTGGTGCTGTGGTCTAAACCACTGGGCTTGCCGATCAGAAGGTTGGCGGTTTGATGGGGTGAGCTCCCATTGCTCGGTCCCAGCTCCTGCCAACCTAGAAGTTTGAAAGCACACCAGTGCAAGTAGATAAATAGGTACCACTGTGATGGGAAGGTAAACAGCGTTTTCGTGCGCTGTTCTAGTTCGCCAGAAGCGGCTTAGTCATGCTGGCCACATGACCCAGAAAAACTCTGCAGACAAATGTCGGCTCCCTCGGCCAGTAAAGTGAGATGAGTGCCGCAACCCCAGAGTCATCTGCGACTGGACTTAACTGTCAGGGGTCTTTTACCTTTTTTAATGGTCTTTCTGGAAATAGTGGAGGGGCAGGAAGATGAGTGCGAAGGTCTGGGTCCATGAAACGATGGAGCAAGCCAAGCCCTGAGTGCTCATGCGCACCTGGAGCCAGGTGCGCTAATGCCGGAGGAAACAGGCCTCTAGAGACCCAGCTGACTCCTCCCCCCCCCCGCATTTACTTAAAAGCAGCAACGCAAACCACAGCACTGTGCACAAAAGAGTTTAAAATGGCACTTAGAACGTGACACCGAGCCAGAAATTTGTGCTGAAATGCAGAATTCTTTCCCTTGACCTTCCTTCTAACTGTGTTACGCAGGAAAGAAGCAAGGAAACAGCTGGCCAATGACAGGCAGATCAGTGTTAACAACAAAAGCAAGAAATACACAAAAAAAAGAAAGGAGACACTGTGCCAGAGATTCTTCATTTAAAAGGAGAGGTGATGAGGAAAGCAGCATTTCCTTCATCAATTACATATACATGGAAGGGGGGAAAGGCAAAGAACACAAGGGCCTACCATCTTCACTGGTGTGTGGTCCTGTACCAGCATCTAAGTCCACTTCTTCTAAGGTACCATGTTCACTATAAGGACTATCACTGTTGAGACAGCACCATATGGATTAATACCTTATGAATGGACACATTTATCACCAAAAAATCAATTAAGCTGCCGTATTATTAGCATCGTGCTCCTGCAAACACTACTTAACATATTCAGTTAAGACAAAGCACTCCTAGAATCTTGAAACACTTTTATTACCTCTTTTCTTTTTTAATCTAGATGTCAGATAATCTCCTTAGTATTATTTCTCTCTCTCTCTCAACATCATCATCTTCTTTTTAAATTGGATAGTGTTATATAACTTGTAAGGGACGCGGATGGCGCTGTGGGTTAAACCGCAGAGCCTAGAGCTTGCCGATCAGAGGGTCGGCGGTTCAAATCCCCGCGACGGGGTGATCTCCCATTGCTCGGGCCCTGCTCCTGCCAACCTAGCAGTTCGAAAGCACATCAAAGTGCAAGTAGATAAATAGGTAGCGCTCTGGCGGGAAGGTAAACGGTGTTTCTGTGCGCTGCTCTGGTTCGCCAGAAGCGGCTTAGTCATGCTGGCCACATGACCTGGAAGCTGTACGCCAGCTCCCTCGGCCAATAAAGCGAGATGAGCGCCGCAACCCCAGAGTTGGTCACGACTGGACCTAATGGTCAGGGGTTCCTTTATCTTTTATATAACCTGGATAATGTTTTACTCATATGAAGGGGGGAGGGTCAAAAGGTTGCCTTAATGGAATGCTGCCTAAAGAGACAAACTAGAAGTCCTAGTTACAGGCAAACCTGTGTAATAGTCTGGGTTTAAAATCCAAAAGCAGTCTCCAAAGAAGGCAACTGGGAGCAGAAAAGAGGTTGTAGGGAAAGGAGGAAGCAAAGAGATCTTTAATCCATTCCCTGATGGTCATTTTCCTACTCCAAAACAGATGTTTCTGAACTCTCCTTCCTCAAGATACTATAGATTTTTTTTAAAAAGAAAAGACTGTCAAGATAATGTTACAAGCATCTGTGTGTAACATCTAGTTTGACCCTGAATACTGGCGCCTGGTGTCCTGATCTCAACACTCTTCAGTGACAGAAAATCACAATGGAAAAAGAATCAATTTTCCTCTGTGGCATCAATTTCATGTTCAAACCCACAAGGGATGAACTGATGACACTTTAAAAATGTGTAAGGCCAACTGCACCAGAAAAAGCTCCAATATGGAAATGGTATGGGTCACAAAGTATTGCTCTTATTTGATGTATTTTCAGCTATTCTCATTTTAAAGCCCACCACCTTGTTTTAAGTGACAGGTCTTTAAGCGACAGGGATAGGGTTAGCTGTCTGAATTTATCAGGAAAAGAATGAATTGATGATGTTTTGCCATTTCAGAGATTGCTTCTTGAAAACGAAGTACCATAAAAACTTACTAATTGTTTTCAGATAGATGGGAGAAATTTTATTTTAACTATCACTAGATAGGCCAACTGGGAGTAGCTGATGTTCAATAAAACCAGCCAAAAGATCTTATTTATTTTTAATGCAAATAACAATCATGCTAAATCTGTTCAGCCCTAAAGGACACTTTGTAGTCATCTTTCCCACAAATTGGTCCTCAATGCAGCTTGCAATAAAATAATTAAAGACAGAATAACAGCAGCATAAGCACTAATTTTTTAAAAATAATGAAATGGTGTTAAAACTAAGGAAGAGATAACAAGGCAGTTTGCTTCAAAATGACTTCCTGGAACGCACAAAACCTGACCAAACTGGCATGCTTTTACTAAAGGCACAAACATCTGCTTTTATGTAACATGGCCATTTATGCTGAACCATTTCCCTGTCAAGTAGACCTTAATCAACTGGCTTTTAAAACCACTAAAATGATATTAGGCATAATTTCACGTAGCTGACAGACTGGAAAACATGTGGGCCACAAGCAGACTTGCTCAATTATATACTGCCTGGTTGTCAAAAGCCTCCACGCAGTTCACAAAAACCGCTTACTTTTAAGATAGCTTACTATCAAGAGATCTTGAATTAGTTTCCACGTAAAAAAGTAAATAATATACAAGCATGCAAATATCTGATAACTGTGTTGTATATTTATGTACTTGGATTTCCTTTTTACCATAAATATACAACGCAGCACAATATCCATTTGAGCAACAAAAATCCTATCCAGATAAAATTATTAAAAAGTAAAAGAAAAGCACATTATCACTTGTTTCCTCCTGACTGCTTGTTGCCCCTGGAAGTACAGTGTTTACATACGCTTCAGGTTACACACTCCACTAAGCCAGAAATAGTGCTTCAGGTTAAGAACTTTGCTTCAGGATGAGAACAGAAATCGGGCTCTGGTGGCACGGCGGCAGCAGGAGGCCTCATTAGCTAAAGAGGTGCTTAAGGTTAAGAACAGTTTCAGGTTAAGTACGGACCTCCAGAACGAATTAAGTACTTAACCCGAGGTACCACTGTACTGTTTACTGCAAAAAGGAGGAATCTGGAGCCAGGCAGGGGGCAAATTTCAGTAAAAGACAGGTGTGAGTTACAGGCATCTATATCTTTTTTTAAATAATGGTAAACAGGGGTGAAACTTTTCACAAACTAAAAGTCATTCATACCAAACTGAAGCAATCCGACCTGGGCAAAAGAAGGAAGAGCTTACCAGTATTCATCACCAGCCATACATTTCTCATAAACGGGACCATCCAGCTCCTTAGAATCTGGAAAAATGGTTTCATGGTGAATGATGATAGTTTTGATTATTTCGTTCACGTGAGCCTGACACGACACTTGCTCTTGAATGTCTGGAACAGGCATCAATGTTGGGCCAAAACAAATGGCCAGGTTATACGGATCCATCATATTTTCATCGCTGTACTGCGAAAGGCTGTTTTAAAAAAGGGGAAAGAAGAAGAAGAGGAGGAGGGTTCTGGGATCGTTATGTGACCTTCTGAAACAAAAACGCATGCTTAAGCTGCATACACAATATTACTCAACCCACCCGCCACAAGCGGGTTGCTTAATCTTGCACTGGAACGCCGTAAGAGCAATTTAATTAAAAGATCTTTTTGTGATGGGCTGACATGAAGATATATGGGTTACTTGAATGACTGAGAATAATTGGTGAGAAGATGCATGGGTAACACTACACTGGGGTAGCCGATCTAAAGCAGAGATCGTCAGGTGGGATGCCCAATGTTGAGAAGTGATAGGAGCTGCAACTCAACAGTATCTGAACAGTTACAGCTCGAAGACAATACTTGCAGAAATGTAACAGGCGCAACAGGTTTTCTAGCCTTGAAAACCTTGCACCTGGTGCTGCCAAGGACACAGGAGTTGAACCAAAACTGCATTGAAACCAAACTACATTTTGTTCATGTAAATATAGCCTGACACTCTCAAGGGCTGTTTCAAACTTTCAGTTTTCAATCTCCTTTCTATAGTGATGGAAATGAGAATTCATATATTGCTATATCATCCTAAAGCAGCTGTTGAGGATAACTTGAGCGTTTATTACAACTGAAGCTTCAAATAATTATTATTATTCTTCTCCTCAATTATGCAAATATTTTGGGCAATGCATTTTACATTTGCACAACTGCTGCATTCAAGTCATTCCTATTACAGCGAGATCTCTCAGTTCAGCGTAAAAATTATTCCAGTTT
Organism: Podarcis bocagei; assembly: GCF_964188305.1. Taxonomy (NCBI): domain Eukaryota; kingdom Metazoa; phylum Chordata; class Lepidosauria; order Squamata; family Lacertidae; genus Podarcis; species Podarcis bocagei. The sequence continues at coordinate 49,986,639 of NC_138135.1, forward strand.
GTTTGGAAATCATGGCTTTGCTGCCAACTGAAATATTCTCCTCTGTTAAAATGAAGGAGAATTAAAGATCAATAGAGTGCTTCTGATCGGAAGTTAATGTACTTACTGATTGAGGAAAGCAAAAAGATATCTTAGCACTATAAGGACTGATCTGGGCAAAGTCAGGAGGAGTTTTCGTATGTGAAGAGCTCTCTCATAGAGATTTTCTATTCCTGCAACATACAAGTAGACAACATACAAGTAAAATCATTGGCTATGTGACGGTACAGTATACAGCACTATGTAGAAGAAGAAGAAGAAGAGGAGTTTGGATTTGATATCCCGCTTTATCACTACCTGAAGGAGTCTCAAAGTGGCTAACATTCTCCTTTCCCTTCCTCCCCCACAACAAACACTCTGTGAGGTGAGTGGGGCTGAGAGACTTCAGAGAAGCGTGACTGGCCCAAGGTCACCCAGCAGCTGCATGTGGAGGAGCGGAGACGCGAACCCGGTTCCCCAGATTACGAGACTACCGCTCTTAACCACTACACCACGCTGGCTCATTTCTAGGGCATCATTTCTAACATTTCCTACTACAGTGGTACCTCTGGTTACGTCCTTAATTCGTTCCGGAGGTCCGTTCTTAACCTGAAACTGTTCTTAACCTGAAGCACCACTTTAGCTAATGGGGCCTCCAGCTGCCGCCGCGCTGCCGGAGCACAATTTCTGTTCTCATCCCGAAGCAAAGTTCTTAACCCAAAGTACTATTTCCAGGTTAGTGGAGTCTGTAACCTGAAGCATATATAACCTGAATCGTATGTAACCCAAGGTACCACTGTAATATTGCTGATCTCATCAAGCTCCAGCTGGTAGCAAATGGCCAATTAAACTCTTTAGCGTATTTTGCCCATATCTGGAATAAGTCTAAACTGGGGGAATAAACTCTGCTTCCCTTCTGACCAGAACATCTTGTCACTCAAAGGAACCGTCATTCTCTTTTTCTGCAGATACATAGGATTCTCAAACACCTTGGCTATGGTCACAAGCCTGTTAAGATGATTTATTCACCTTAAATCTGGTCCAGTTCCTACCCTCACATGCCCTCCATTGGCTTATGGGGGAGTCAGGATGCATGCAGGGGGAGACAAGGGGAAAGTTTTCCATTGGGCAAGCGGAAAAAGTTGCACGAACAAAACGTTTGTAGAAGGGCAGCACTGAATTTCACTATATCTCCTGTGTTCTGGAAAGGCAGTGTGCCTGCTACAACAAGGTCAACGGTACATTGAGAGCAGATTCAGAAATATGTATGAATACACATATATTAACTGCAGAGGATAGCAAACTGTCTTACGGAAATTGGTTGGCGGGACATCTGAGGTGCTAGTGCATTTATTAGTAAGTAACTTTACAAGCTGTTAAAACAAATTTAACTTACTGACACAAGAAATAAGATCATTAAATCTTTCCTTAGGAAAGACAGGGTTCTCCAGCCCTCGGAAATAGAGCTTCAGTACTCCAGCAACTGAGTTAATGTCATGATTACTTTGGTCATCTGCCAAAGGATTTTCACCTGCAAAAATAAATCAAGTTAAATACTTAATATAGGCATTCTAGCTGAACAGCATTTTACTACCTAGTAGGATCCTGAGCTGTATTAAATAAATAATAACTGGTTTAGTTAAGTCCAATCTTCGATTAAAGTGAATGCAAGAGAGTAAAATAAACATTCCTCTTAATTGCATAGGCTAGGCATGCCTTGAGTCATCGCTGAGAAAAAAAGTTTATTGGGTCAGACATGCAATACTCAATCCATATGGTCTGTTTATGGACTATTGCACCTACTCAAAACTAGTCCTACAGAAATAAAGATCTAATAAACTTGAGAAAAATGGTACGAGGATTGCAGAATGCGTCAAGTAAGTCTTTACAACCATTTGTTCATCAAGTCACATACCAAGCAAATATAGATGTCTTCAAGGTGCACATCTTTCTTAGCGCCGAAAAAAGTAATTAAAAGGATTTCAAGAACATGCGGACTGCTGTGTATTGTGATGAGAAAAATGGATTCTAAATGCCATTCCCCAGTGGAAAAGATCGAGATTTCAGACCGTAAAATATGTTTAAAAGAGGGATGCTAGTAGTTGAAAGGTTGTTGGCTGGGTAACTGTTTTCAGTTTAGGTAGCTTTAAAAGCTAAAGCAAGATGCTTAGCACTTCACTGCAGCTGATATTTGAGAAAGTCAACAATTAATATTGATTTAATACCTAGACTTTTTTTTTTAAGTGACAAACACTGTAATATTTCCTCATAGGTACTTAGTTAGGTGCCTTATGTGTATTCTTTGAGGCACCTGCTAAAAACTGTTCTGTTTCAGCAAGCCTGCCCCAGATATGTAAATAAAGTTGACAAACATTTTAAGCTGTAATTTCAATCTATTATGTGTATTTTTAAACCGCTGTTTTTTCATATTTTAATTTTGTTTTTTATTGACAATTTAGAGCCAACGTATATTTTGTATTATCAGCAAATCACATAGCGGTTTTATTTCTTGATTAAGCGGCATATGCATTTCACTAGAGTAAACATCTAAAGTTTTGTTCGATTAAATAAATAAAAACACGTAAGCTCCTCCACTCCCTTGATCTTTTTTGTTGCTCCTTTTCTGTATCTTTTTGAGCTCTACAATATATACTTTTGAGACAAGGCAACAGGAATTGAACATAGTTTCTCCAAGAGTGGTTGCAATGCTATGACACGAGCAGTTTTGTTTCTGATCTCTTTCCTAAGGTAAAGGGACACCTGACCATTAGGTCCAGTCGTGACCGACTCTGAGGTTGTGGCGCTCATCTCGCTTTATTGGCCGAGGGAGCTGGCGTACAGCTTCCGGGTCATGTGGCCAGCATGACTAAGCCGCTTCTGGCGAACCAGAGCAGCGCACGTAAACACTGTTTACCTTCCCGTCGGAGCGGTACCTATTTATCTACTTGCACTTTGACATGCTTTCGAACTGCTAGGTTGGCAGGAGCTGGGACCCAGCAACGGGCGCTCACCCCATTGCAAGGATTCAAACCACCAACCTTCTGATCGGCAAGTCCTAGGCTCTGTGGTTTAACCCACAGCACCACCCGCGTCCCTGATCTCTTTCCTAATGATCCTTTTAACACAGAATGTTTCAGTGGGAACTGTTCGAATGAGAAACGAAGGCGGTCACTTGCTTTGGCTGGGGGGGGGGGGAGTAGCTGCCTTAAGTGAGCAGATGAGTGCATGACCTGAAGCTTCAGCAGTGAAAAAGAGGCATACGTGCATGAAAGGAGAGAGTAGCTAGAAGTGAAAAGAATAAAGTGGTATTAATATTAATGTGTAAAAGATGAACTGTGTAGGAAAGACGTGGCATGGAAACTACAACACAAGTAAGGTTTTGTGGGTGACAATTTTACAGAGATTTACCCATGCCACTTAACATGTAAGGTACTGGAAGCAATTATTACTAAAGTCTTTGGCTGCTCACATGACACAGTAATAATTTAAAATGTACAGTTTGTACAAGGACTTCCACTTGCACGATGGAATCCTCCCTCCCTCTATATTTCCTGAATCTGTTTGGGGAGTCTGAAGAAAGTTTTGGGGAATGGAGAGAGGAAGGCGAGGCAGTTTAAGTTCCACTGAAAAAGCGGGAAGTCCTTGTGCAAGTGGGACAACTTCATTTCATATAACCCTTAATAATAAGGAGGGCTTAGCCAAATTCATTAATTTAAAAAAATGGTTGCGCAAACACAATCCACAAATAAGTGTTTCAGCATGATTTGATTCTTGTGTATTCCTGATTTGGAGACCTGAACTGATTCCCCACCCCCCTCATTTTATTTAAAGGACTGACTTTTCTCCATGGATCTATTGTGAATGAAAAAAACAATCTGTAAATGTCTGGCTGTAAATTAAAATGTGGGCAGCCATATCCCCAAAGAAGGCACACATTATTATACTTTTAAGTAACTTTCACAGTTCTATCAGTATCTAAGATAATTGCTGGAGCCCAAAGGTTCAAATCCTGACATGGTCACACACTTAAATTTCCATGTTGACTTTCACAATCGATATTATCATTTCAGTATGCATACATATGGGAGATAAAACGCCTGAAGCCCTTCTCGCTATTGTTGAAAGCTCCTTGTTGCTGAAAAGCTGGAAAGGTTCTAGCTAAGTCCTGGGACGAGTGTACCATATGCTGAATTTATGAATGGGATCTTTTTTATTCTAGTAAAAGTCATGTCTTGGAAAGCCACTTTGTGGGACTTGACCCTAGTCCTAAGCAGAGTGTGAAAGACATTAAGAGAAAGTCCATACCTTGCCCATGGCTGGCTTTGGATTTGCTGAACCAGTACACTAAACTGCTGCCACCTGAATGTGTTGCACCCATGAACTGCTTACACTCCTTCTGCAGTAATCTGCACGTTACCCTAAGGTATTACAGCATCCGTATTGCTGAAACAGCCCCCCACAAGGACAGAGATGCAGAATCTGTCAAACGGGCCGCCGTCCGGCATATTTGCTTATCAGGACACACCACTGTGTGCATTAACGATTAAGTTTCAAGGAACGGAAGCATTTCTGTGTGGTTAAAAGGTTTAGAACGCTGGCTCTCACGTTACCAAAATGGAACAAAATACAATTATGTATGCATGGCAGAAAATATAATTACCTCTCTCAAATGAATTTTTAATATCATTGACTTCCACCTGGGAGCCAGATACTCTGAAAATGCCCTGGTGCTGGAGACCTGAAAAACAAGAGCAAGAAAGAAATATGCGTCATTAAATTGGGTACCAAGTTATTTCAAATCAGGAGGAAATACTGACTTGTTACTGATTTATTAGACATATAACCTGTTTTGTTTCTTTTTTTAAAAAAAAGCAGCTTACACCATTTTGAAACACAATTCTGACTTCTAATGCCACAATTCTCACCATGTCTACTGAGAAGTAAGTCCTATTGAATTCAGTAAGTGGAGTTAGGACTGCAGCCGTACCCTCCTCCTCTCTCTCAACTTCCTCTCTTAGCTTGCTCCTGACCCTTTCCCCCTGCCCATTCTTTGCTTCTGCCATTATACTGTGTACATTCTATTCATAATTCCATTCTTTTTGCTGCCTTTCCACAGCCTCACTGTCCCTGTTGTTTTATGAATGTGTTGTTCCACACTAGGCTTTATTCTAGAGCTCCTCACATTGCCATACTGTGAGCCTCCTTAATGCTGGATTAAAGCTTTACAACCTTCTCTGGCTGTAATTAGAAAGTGACTTAAACATCAGAAAAAACCATAATTATTAATAAGCACAATATTCTGAAGAAACACCAACTAGGATTAAGTAAAATTGAATTTTGGAACTCACCATACAAGTTGATAAACCGGATGCAGCTTTCTACAATGAGGGGGATTACTTGCCCAGAGTCCTATGAAGGAAGAAAAATCACCCAAAATATACCACAAATAATATAAGAGAGATTATCTCTGCAAATAGGAATTATCACTATTAGGAATCAGCCTCAAACTCATATAGTTTTACAAAATTAATAAATGCATATATATGGAGAGAGAGAGAGGGAGGGAGAGAGGAAATTTATATAAACCACATTCACCTTTGCAAAGCTGAAATATGCAAGGAATGTAAAGCAACCCCAAGGGTATTGTTTGCAGTAAGAAATTTCAAGATTAAAATGAATGTATCGTTAAATGCATTTCCATGGCATTATGAAATGGTTTGCTAAAATTTCACATTTACCTAATTCAATGCAATCACAAAAGCTGTCATAGATTTTTCAGTCCCTTTACAGGAAATAACTACAAGAAGGAATCCATTACTCAAGGTTACTATGGGATGACATGAACTGAAATAATGCATTTACCATTTTGTTAATGAGAAAAATGTTCTCACAGGTGATCCCTGGGGTTTTTCCACCACCCCTGGAAAGCCCAGTGTGCTTTTTTAATGGGCAAATGCCAGGAAGTACTAAGCACCACCCCCTTCCCCAATCACTATGAGTTCACCCCAAATTGCAGCCTCCCACAGCCGATTTTGTTATCCAAGCAAAGAAGCAAACAAGATGCAGGAGGGTCTGCCCAGACATAATTTGGCCTCAATTTGTCAGAGTATTACTACAGCTGTTCTCCTGCCGCTGCTATGAAAACTACATAGTTAGTATTCTGAAGGCATATCTGTGTTCTGTCACTAGCTCTATGGGGGAAAGCAATTATCCTCTCTCTTTTTCTGATTAATAGTTTTCGCATCCATTGTCTCCTAATGTTTTTTACAATGTTTGGATTTTGACTTTAGTGCAAGAAGGCCAGGATAATTTTACCTCCTGGGTATTAGAGACTAGTCATATGCCTGCTATTATGCTTTGGTTGAAATTCCTGCATTGAAGGGGGTTGAACTAGATGACCCTCAGGATCTCTTCCAGTTCCATGATTCTGATGGCTAGCATGTTGATAGAGTGCCTGTACCTTGTACGGACCCCAAAGGGAGCAGACAATGAATCTCTGTGTGAAAAGAAGCCCTGCACATTAATCCTAGGGTCTTTGTAAACAGAGGCCAAATCACTCAGAGTAATTAATGAACACAGGCTCATTTCCTTTACTACAGACACTTCCAGGTTCCAGATAAATAGAACCAAACTGGAAATAAGAGAAGTGACACTAGGAAGGAGCAAACTACTTTGGAGTTGCCATCACAAGTTTTTGCATGATGCCTTCTGATCCTGCCAGCTTGTTTGGACTAGCATTACAGTGGTGCCCCGCAAGACGAATGCCTCGCAAGACGGAAAACCCGCTAGACGAAAGGGTTTTCCGTTTTTGAGCTGCTTCGCAAGATGATTTTCCCTATGGGCTTGCTTTGCAAGACGAAAACGTCTTGCCAGTGTTCCAATTTTTTTTTTGCTTCCCCCCCTTTTTCTAATAGCCTTTTAGCCGCTAATCCGCTAAGCCTTTAATAGCCGCTAAGCCTTTAATAGCCACTAAACCGCTAATAGCGCTAATCCGCTAAGCCACTAATAGGGTTGCTTCGCAAGACGAAAAAACCGCTAGACGAAGAGACTCGCGGAACGGATTAATTTCGTCTTGCGAGGCACCACTGTAGTTGGTTAAGAAATCAGTACAGACCCTGTGTGAATGACAGGTGTATGTGGCATGCTGATGAGCCACAAAGCTGATTGGAAGAACGGCTACGGTCAAGTTCAGCACCTACTGAGAGCAATGGATCTTAAAAGTTCAACAGGGTACGCATTTATTTCAAAAGGATCCCATATTATTTGGAAAGATGACCTGTCCATCATGCTGCCATGACAAAGGGATAAAAAGAACACATGGGCCAGAAAGCACATAGTAAATGCATACCCTGGATCCAATCGCAGCTGTGAATGATGAGAAATATATAGCTTATTTTATAAACTGTGAGAAGATCCATATACAAAGCATGGCCTTTGTTTGCTTATTCTAAGTAGCAGTGCTTTATGTGTTACTACAAGCTGTTTGTAAGTCTTTACTGGGTTTAAAAAGCAAGTTACCGTGCTGTGCTGGGAGGACAGGTAGGCAGGTCTGGCATTTAGGAAATGGTAACAAAAGCCAGCCTGCATCTGTCAACTTCCTGCACACCTGCAAAAGAGGTACAGTGGTGCCCCGCAAGACGAATGCCTCGCAAGACGGAAAACTCACTAGACAAAAGAGTTTTCCGTTTTGGAGGTGCTTCGCAAGACGAATTTCCTATGGGCTTGCATCGCAAGACGACAATGTCTTGCGAGTTCCTGCTGGCTTTTTCCCTCCCCCCCTTTTTCTAAGCCGCTTATCAGCTGATCCGATCAGCTGATAAGGCGCTAAAAGCCGCTAATAGCACTAATCCGCTAATCCGTCAATGGGCTTGCTTCGCAAGACGAAAAAACCGCTAGACGAAGAGAATCACAGAACGGATTCTTTTCGTCTTGCGATGCACCACTGTACAATGGATCTGGGAGGTTTCACCTTTTATTGCATAAAGTGGATTCCATCAAGACATTAGGGATAGCTAATTTCTCTAATTTAGAGACCCACTAGAAAAACACCAGGAAAGTGTGACATGCCCCTCTCATTTCTTAATGCAGACAGTCCCCAATAATCAAGAGATGGTAAATGTTCGATTTAATAGACTTATACCTGATGCCTTGTGTGGGAGTTCCTTCGCCCTCGGCTATAAGTGTTATCAGAACAGGGGGGGAAACACAGGATGAAGATGTAAATACAGCAGTCAAAAAATAAACAGAACAGTACTTTAAGTAGCATAAGGAATTACTGAAAACAATACAAGCATTCGGTTTTCCAAACCAGCATGTTGTAACATAGTCTTTTGAGTCAAACTGAGCAACATGTTTATCAGAAAATGTTGCATACCGACAAAAATTTTTTACCTTCTTTTAATAGACTGAAAATGCTAATCATCCTCAGAATTCTGGCATTCCTTCATCACTGTGTATATATTGTGGGTATATTTGTCCTGACTCCAAGAAGCATTATACTGAGCAGCTAGGAAATAAGACCCCCAGGCCATGTATGCCTCAGCATAGTATAACAGACCTTGGCCATTATGGCAAGGTGTTGAAATGAGTTGCTTGGGGATCAAGGTGAACGATTCCAAATCACCATTAAACAAATTGAATTTCTGAGATTTAGAAGGAAGACTTGTGGTCTGAGAGAAGGGAATAGATTTATTAAGCAAAAGATAAATAGTAACAAAGCACAAAATCTGAGAGGATGTTAAGGAATTCAATAAGATTTGCGTATTAATATTCATGGTGGGTGTAACAAGAATGCAAGGAAGGTGCTAACATTAATAGTGCATATTTACTTTTTGAAAACGTATGGAACGACATTGCATTCATCATCCACAACATTTATTTCCTCTGCTTGTGAACGTTATTATCATTACAGCTTTTTGTAATACAAACCACATAAAAAAGTTTCACTGTCTTACCTTGTAGTCATATATTCTGCTCTATGACCTAAAAGATAAGGGAACAATAATCTGAAAACGAATGGAACTAAAAGTGGATTTTCTATTAAACTAGACATATACCATCTAGTTCCTCTTCAATCTTCAATTATTTTTAACTGCGCAAGAGTTATACTTGCATGCCAAGGGAACTGTTTTCCCACTTCCAGCGTTAAAATGTTCGAAAAGCAAAGCCGGTATGTGAAGCTGCTGTACTAAAGCTTCTGTCTTATGGGAGTAAAGAGTTTGTTTGTTTGCTTGCTTGCTTGCTTGCTTGCAAGTAAAACGAAACAAAATTTCAAGCAATCTTGAAGGCTTGCATATTTTAATGAGCTATTCAAAGTTTACATAAAGAGAAAGGGCTGGCAAGGCTGGAAGGCATATTGCCAAAGGCCGAAGAGTTTAAAAATGCATCGTCCTTAGATGTAGATGTAGTTATGAGAGTAAATATTTAAATGCGTGCTGCATAAGAATGCTTAACTGCATATTACGTAATATAAACACCTGGTGCACATCTGCCCAACACGGCTACTATGCATCCTTCATGCATTTCAGGGGGCGCAGCACAGCAGTTCCGCAGCACTGCCACTCATGAAACAAAGAGGATGCACAGCAGCAGAAAATGTTGGCTTTCACCCTAGGACAGGAAGTTCAATCACACATGCATAAAACAGATCTGTAGTTCAATGCGTTCCCGTTTACCAAACAGATGCTAGTTCTATATTATTCTAAACAAGCACAATCAAGGCACGTGGGTGGCAGAACATTTAAAGTATAAATTTTCACTCTTGCATTTGCTGCAGTTTCTGCCAGAAAAAGTTTAGCACATGTGTTATGAAACGGTGATTTGAAAACAGAAATCTATCTGTGCTTTTGAGGGATGGGATGGTTCTAGTTGCACTAAAACTCAACTCGACCCACTTTTGAAATAAAGGCTTCCATTAGCGTGCAAAGTTGCTAATTGGGCTCAGAAACAACTATCCAGACTGTTTCATAACATTTATGATTTCACATAAAGGGAAATGTCACCACTTTCTCATAAGCGTGGTATTATCTGCAAGGGGGTGGGAGAGGAAAATAAAGCACAGAACCAAGCAAAGGGGTTGGCCTTAAAAGCTGCTAATATATATTTGTGATTCTTACAGCCTGATCCTGAGCTCTGCTACGGAGAAAGCCAGAGGATATGACTATGCAGAGGGCAGAAAATATAGGCAGGCACGTATGGGTAGCAGATATTTATAAACTTGTTTTTGCAAGCCTGCAACAGCCTGATTATTAATCCCACTGAAAAGTATGAAAGAGAGATTTTCTGTGATTCATGATAATACAGGAAATCCCAATGTTACAAGAATTACTCTACAAGGAGCACGCTTTAAAATGCAAGGCACATTTTCTCAATAATATAATGAACAAACTGATAAAGTTTATAATGCATTCTGTTCATAATGAGGCACTATTTCAGCCTACAGGGAAGTAGTTAATAAATTCGGCAGCAGAAGATGCAAGGTAATGCTATTAAGAGACAGAGATACCCAGACTCCTAGGAGTTATAATTTAGAATGTCTCGCACACAAAATAGGTCACATATGACCTTGCACAGTGGGCTGTCTAATTCTGCCAAAGAAAGATTTCTCCATTTTCTGTTCTATTCACCCTGCCTGGGGTTTTTTTTTTGTTTGGTTTTTTTTGAAACAGTGCCATGTACTCCCCCAACCCACCAAAAATACAAGCCAAATTGAAACAATCCAGTACGTAAAATAAACTGGCTTTCAGGTCTCTGTCTGGGGTTTTATATTTTGCTTTGCTTTTGTTTGCTGGAAAAGGAACCTGAATATTTCCTAACAGAAGTATAGATTCTGTGATTAATCTACTATGGTTTCAGGACAAGCCAGGTTCTGAAACCATCGTTTGATTCTGGCTTGTTTATACTAACTGTAGTTTAAACAAGTCATAGTTTCCTGAGTTTAGATATCATGGGCACCTGTCGTTAGTTTCAAAAAAGGAAGCGGACGCATTCAATCTCTTTCCCATATTTGCTAAAGAGGAAAAAGGGCAGGGAGTATGTGAGCCTCATGATCATTCACATAGCTTAAAATCATGGCTTCTGGCTACATCTGAACCATGGGTTTAAATATACGCATTGTAAATATTTTAGCAGATTTATTCTGAGGTTTATTCCGATTCATTTACCTTCTCCAAGTGTTCGCTGCAGTAAATCATGCTTTGCTTGGAGCTTTGTGATGAGATTACTTCCCTCCAGATACTCTCTGAATTTCTGCAAAGACACAGATCAATGCATTTCGCATCTGAAGAAGTGCTATCTACATTTCAAGAACGTTGGGGGTGGGGTTGGGGAGAGCGTATCACGTGGAAAGCAGGCAACACACCATGAAATAGAACTGTTCCGTCTCCTGCTGGTTCGCTCTTCTCTTCGCAATGCTAGGCTTGCTCAAGTAGGTCTCAGAAACTGTTGACTTCACAGACTCTGTTGAACGACTGTGCTGGAAACATTCAGAAACGTCATAGTCCTCAATGGTGACCATATCTTGTATTGTCTGTAAAGTAGCTTCAGTTGTCTTCTTAACCTGGAGTTAAAAAGGTGCACTTCATAGCATCAAGCAGAAAAACAGACCAATTATGTTCCACCATCAGTAGGAAGAAGGGAGCTGCTGAGTGTACTTGTTACAGGTGCTACATAATACTTGTTTTGCATTAGTAAGAAATCCGTATTTTACTATGGCAGTGCCAAAACATGGAATGCCTATCGACACCAGGCAGCCCCCTTCACTTCACTGTTCAGGCAAGCCCACCTGGAGATTTAGATTGCAGACATGTGTTTTATTCTCTTTTTTATCTTTTCGTCAATTTTAATTCTTTTTATTGAATGTTTTAAACAGCTGCTTTCAACTGTTTTTATTGATAATGTTATTGTGTTGGGATTTTTTCGTGAGGGTTTTTTCCCCCTTGCAATAAAGTAGTTAAATGCATTTTATGAGATAAGTGCAAAAAATAAACAAACTAGTTCCTGACAGCCTATATATGCCTGTGCTCAGTGGGCCCTGGGCAATTTACCCTTTTGAGACTCCCCAAACCACCCTGGCAGCACCTCCTCCGTATGTCTCCCTTGTGGTCTGGCCCTCCCTGTCCCGTGAGCTTTCTGGGAAGGCTGCTGAAGGAAGATGCAGAAGACGAAGCCTACTATGGAGCTGCCAAGCGCTGCTCCTTTTTGCTCTGGGTCCTATGAAAAGGAGGGAAGGGAAACAGCGCTGGTCAACCCCCCCCCCCTTTTTTTAAAAACTGGCCCTGAAAGAAGTGCAGGGCCAGGTGTTTCTGAAGGGCCCAACTGGGCCTGCCAGGCAATCTGGCCTCTCTCTGGGCTACAACAGTCTCCCTCTGAGTATTCTGGGTGGCAGGGCAAGCAGCAATCTGCTGAAACAGAAGCTGATTCAGAGCCACTTGATCCAGCGCATCCCCTTTCAGGGCTGCTTCCTTGAAAGAAAAAGGTCATGTCAGCCTGAGCAGTACCCTTGCCTAAGTGAGTGTTACTTTATTCACCCTGTGGTGAAGGGGACATGCCACCTGCATCTTCTTTCCTCCAATGGCATCTGGCCCCCAACAAAGCATGTTTTGAGCATGGCACTAAAGTCGCTTCAACCTTCCATGCTGGTGTTTTGTTTTGTTTTCCCCTGGGCTCAAAGGACAAACATCCACTTTGCACGCGGAAGATCTCAGGTTCGATCCTGGCAGCTCCAGGTAAGGCTGGGGAGGTCCCTTGCCTGAAACCCTGGAGAGCCACTGCCAGCCAGAGCAGGCAGTACTGAGCTATATGGAACAACGGTCTGCCTCTCTATAGATGTTCTCCTTCTCAGTGCCAAATATAATATTTTCAAAAATCTTGGAGTCATTGTTAGTAGGCCTTGATATTTGTCAGACACTATGTGGAGGGTCAATGCTCTGCCTGACGAATTGCAGTCCATCTTACCTCCTCATTTTCAATTTTCAATGTGGCCAGTCGTGACTGAAGCTGCTGATACCTAAGCATGAGTTCCCCTTGGACTGGCTGCTGGACACTGACCTGAGAAACCTGAATATGAAATATCAAACAAAGAGATTAGGTAAAAATTTGGGGGTGGGGAGTTCACCAACACATGTATCTATGATTCTGCTTGTATTCAATGGATCACTTCAGCAATTGTCAGGACAAAGGATAAAATAAGTGATGCAAATTATGCTGCCTTACTTAAAGGCAATAAATATTCAAACCAAACTAATGGAACCTGCAACATAATGTTGCAGTGTGAAGTTCTCCCTGTTCAGGGAGCCACTGCATTCCACTTCCCACCTGGTGTTTCTTTACTCCCTCAGCAGTCAGTCATCACTGAACATGCTTAGTCTTCACTGGGTTGTTCTGTCCAGTCAGTGGTTTTGTTCCATGTATTATAATTAGTTATTATTATTTACTGAATTTATATACTGCCCTGTACCTGGAGGTCTCAGGGAGGTTCACAGAATAAAATCAAAATATAAAACCACAAAATACATAATCAAAAGAAATCCAACAACCCAATAACACCCCCCAAAAAACCCCCGCACATTTTAAAAGGGCATAGGATGTCAATCAAATCAACCAAACACCTGGTTAAAAAGCAACGTTTTTGCTTGGTACCTAAAGGTGTATAATGAAGGTGCCAGGTGAACTTCCCTTGGGAGAGCATTCTGTAGACGGGGAGCCATTACAGAGAAGGCCCTTTCTCATGTTGCTACCCTCCAGACCTCTTGAGGAGGCGGCACACGAATAAGGGCCTCAGAAGATGATCTCAGAGTCTGGGTAGGTTCATATGGAAGGAGGCGGTCGTTGAGCCGCTTAAGGCTTTATAGGTCAAAACTAGCACTTTGAATTAGGCCCTGACATGAATTGGTAGCCAGTGTTTGTCGGACCAGGATAGGTGTAATATGCTCAAACTGTCTTGCTCTGGTGAGCAATCTGGCCCCTGAATTCTGCACTAGCTGAAGTTTCTGAACCATCTCCAGAGGCAGCCCTACGTGTAACGCATTGCAGTAATCTAACATTGAGGTTACCAGAGCATAGAAAACAGTAGTCAAGCTATCCCTGTCGAGATAGGGGTGTAGCTGGGCCACCAGCCAAAGCTGATGGAAGGAACTCTGGGCCACTGAGGCCACCTGAGCCTTGAGCGACAGCAAAGGATCCAGGAGTACCCCCAAGTGATAAACCTCCTTCAGAGGAAATGTAACTCATCAAGAGCAGGCGATCTCCCACCCATCCGGTCTAGGGAACCACCCATGAACAGTGCCTCAGTCTTATCTGGATTGAGTCTGTTTGTTGGCTCTCATCCAGTCCATTACTGAGGCAAGACACTGGTCCAGCACTTCCACTGCTTCACCTGCAGATGCAAAGGAGAAATATAGCTACGTGTCATCAGCATACTGTAGACAACGTACTCCAAACCTCCAGATAACCCCACCCAGAGGTTTCATGTAGATGTTAAACAAAATAGGGTATAGGATTGAGCCCTGTGGAACCCCACATTGAATGTCCATGGGGCTGAAAAGTATTCCCCAAGCAACACCCTCTGGGAACAACAATCCAAGTAGAACTGGAACCACTGCAAAGCAGTGCCAACCACCCCTAGTTCAGACAGTCGCTCCAGAAGGATACCATTGTTGATGGTATCAAAGCTGCTGAGACGTTGCGAAGAATTAACAGGGACGTGTTTCCCTTGTCTCTCTCTCAACAGAGGTCATCATACTGGGCAACCAAAGCAGTTTCTGTGCCAAAACTGGGCCTAAACCCCAACTGAAATGGATCTAGAAAATCAGATTCTTCCAAAAGCACCTGGATCTGGCCTGCGACCACTCACTCCAGAACCTTGCTCAGGAAAGGGAGATTAGCAACTGATCAGTAGGTAGTTAGGTTATCCAAATCCAGGGAAGGTTTCTTAAAGAGTGGTTTTGCCACTGCCTCTTTCGAACAGGCAGGGACCACCCCCTCTTGTAAAGAGGCATTGATCACCTCCCAGGCCCAGCTAGCTGTTCCCTCCCTGCTGGTTTTTATCAGCTAAGAGTGGCAAGGATCTAGAGCACAAGTGGTCGCCCTGAGGGATTCGAGCACCTTGTCCACATCCTCGAGCCTTACCAACTGAAACTCATCCAACACAACAGGACCAGACTGTGCTCTGGACACCCCATGAGATTCATCTGCTATAACAGCAGAGTCAAGGTCTTGGTGGATGCAAGCAATTTTATCCTCAAAATGCTCTGCAAACAAGTCACAGCAAGCTACCGTTGGTTCTACCGCCTCCTTTGGGCCAGCCTGTAAAAGGCCCCGTACAACCCGGAAAAGCTCTGCTGGATGAGGATGCAATGGAGGCAGCAAAGTATGCCCTCAGACTCTCAGCAGAGTGGCTCCTGCTGGGATGTATGGTTGTTACTGTATGTTTATGTGTTAGTTTGTACATATGTTTATGAGAAATCCATATAAGAAAAAGAAATAGCGGGAATGACGGCAATCACATGGATGTGTAAAATGGAACTGTTTTAGGCATGTGGAACTGTTTTAGACAGATGGGGAGTTTACAGTAATAATCACCATGGACACATAGGCAACACCCAACAGAGCCACATATTCACACATCTATAACAGAAATCAGGATAAAGCTGTGGATATTGGTTTCATCTTTTTCCCAGCATCGCTTGACGCAGCATGGAAATTTGCAGGTATAGAGTCTGACTAAAGGCCATGGGAAGACACAAAAAATGGACATGTGTACTGTAGGAAGATGGTTCTAATACCATCTCCAAGTTTCTGAAAAGTTGTATGTTAATAGGCAGTGTCTCACCATACTTTTGAAGATGCTCAGAGATGCTCTAGAGAAACATGAGCAGCATAAGAGTGCTATAAAAACAACTTTCCTTTTCCTCTGTTTGTATGCCGAAAGCTACTTGGCCAAGCTGCAGAGAGTTTACCCATGTTGTGGCAGATTTCAATGCGCAGTAATGAAGGGTTCATTTGGCATGGGATTTGTTTAGAGCAGCTGGCAAATTAAGTTCTACACAAAACATTCTCTTGGTGTAGTTTGTTTGCTGATCTTCTTGCGTCTGTATGGATAATGTTGGCTCTCGTTTTACCCTAACTAGACCCTTTGTTTGAGTGGATAAAAGCTAGACACTAACAAAAAGGAAATCATAGCTCACAACAGAGGGAAGTGCTCATCCAGGCACAAACAAAAATTTTGTTTGGATTTTTATCCTTTTCTGTCTATGGAAAGTCAACAGCTACTGACCTCGTCACCCATATGGGGCTGGAACTCAAACCTCATTGGAGGGCAAAAGGCTGTCGGATACATCTCCATGAATCTCTGCTTGTCACTTCGTGGTTCCAAATTGTCAACAGCATTTTCAATGATGTCCAGACCCTCGTGTCGAGAGGTTTCAAGGTTATACTCTGCAGAGAGATATGTTCTTAAGGCTCTGTTCAGGCTTGCATGATATCCAAGATCGCAACACTAACAGAATATGAAGGAGAAGAAGTTGTGTTTTTTAAAAAAGCAGAAAGCAAATTTCAGCAGTACTATCTAATGAACAAACAAGCACTTAATAAGAGAAACCATCCATAGTAAAATTCTTTATCTTTCAATGGGGCTTGCTTGACAAATGTTATTTAATCTTTACCACAGTACAATTTATTATAACATTTTGAAGACAGAAAAGTTGGATCACATGGAACTGTGCACTACAATTGATCATTATGTTATTCCAACTTTATCTTATGCTTCTAAACAGTTTTTTTATTTTAAAAAACGTAATTCTTGTATAAGGAATGAGGATATTTAATGAAAATGGGCTACCCATCGTATAATGCATGCCTATTATCACAAGAAAAACTTTAGGAGATATGGTCAACCTAATCATAACAGTGAGTTAGCATATAGACCTGCAGTGCCTGTGCATAAGGGAAACACTGTGTGTTTCCCACACAAATGGTAATATTCATTGAATATAATAATAACAATAATTTATTATTTATAACCCGCCCATCTGGCTGGGTTTCCCCAGCCATTCTGGGCGGCTCCCAACAGAATATTAAAAACACGATAAAAGATCAAACATTAAAAACTCTCCTAAACAGGGATGCCTTCAGATGTCTTCTAAAAGTCGGATAGTTGTTTATTTCCTTGACATCTGATGGGAGGGCTTTCCACAGGGCGGGCGCCACTACCGAGAAGGCCCTCTGCCTGGTTCCCTATAACCTCACCACTCGTAGGGAGGGAACCGCCAGAAGGCCCTCGGCGCTGGACCTCAGCGTCCGGGCAGAACGATGGGGGTGGAGACGCTCCTTCAGATATACTGGACCGAGGCCGCTTAGGGCTTTAAAGGTCAGCACCAACACTCTGACTTGTGCTTGGAAACGTACTGGGAGCCAATGTAGGTCTTCATAATAATCTAATGGAACTTTAGTTAGTATTACTTCGTCCAGATGTTAAGGGATGCCCTTCAGCAACAAACAACTGCTTCTCCAATTATTTTTTTTTAAAAAATGGCTTGCTTCCCAATACAGCATGAAGAAGAGAAGCACCTGCAATTTCAGCAGTGTGCACCTGCATGCTGTGTGTTCACATTTAAACTGTAATTTAACCCTCAGCGCCACCTGCATCCCTGTAATTTAGTGTAACTCTGCTTTAAAGTGATGTGTGAATCAGGCCACTATCTTATGTCCTTCCAAACCCCTGGCTCTAATCAGAGTAGGATACTTTAGCATCAAACATTTTTTTAGGCTCATGGGCACATCTGGATTTTTGAACAGTAGCTGCCTCCACTGGTCACTTCACTCTCTTCTAGATAGGTCTTGCCCCAGAGGGACAGAAAAAGAGAAAGTACATGCACACACACGCACACAGCTGTTTTCAAGGGATCTGTGTTCAAGTTAGATCCAGCAGAATTAATGTGAGCTTTGTCAAGGGAGAAAAGGGAAACCCCCCATACCATGTCAAGGCCAAGGGGGCAGTGAGTAGGGGGCTCAGAGGCTTTATGACCCCTTCATGTAAGAATTGCATGAATACCAACTACTTACATCAATCAGATCTGAAAGGTCATGAATGTAATACTTGAAGACAGTGCCATTTGTTGCTTCAAGGGTTAGCAGATATTCATTTCTGGCTTTAATGGATTTCAGCTTGTTTTCAGAATATTTTGCTTGACGCTGAGGGGAAAGAATAGCATTAAAATATGGTAAAAACGCACCGGTTATCTCACTTAGCAAATTCTAAACGAATGAGTGTTGTTCAAAAAGTAACAGCAAATTGACTACATGGTCAGTATGTATTAAATTGCTGCTGCTTTCCAAAATATGCCTGTATGTTGCTATTTTCAAGTCTCCACTGTGTACGCTTAGCTTCATTCTGCCTTAGATTTAAGATCTAATCATAATATAAAACAACAAAAGCAGTAATGGGAGTTCCAAGTCCACCTCCTGTTGACTGGCCATCCTTACAACAAATCTATGACCCCATCTCAGAAGAATATTAGAACTACAATTCACTAACTTCAAATGATTAAGTGGTATTAATGGATAAATGTACTTTTTCCTTCATCTTTTCAATTTTCTTCACAGAGCTGCGTCTCTGGTGTCTGTCCTCCATCCGAATGTGAAAAACAGGATCTCCCGACCTGCCAATTTGCTTCTCTTCCTGTTTTTCAGCTTCCTTTAGTTTGCTTTCTGCACTGATGCTTTCTGTATGATACATATGGTAGGTTTTCATGACCTATGACAGAAGAAGTTAAAGGTGAGCTTAGAGAAAATGAATTATTACCTGTTTTAGTCTTTGGACTCTGGGCAGGCCATAGTATTTTTTTTAAAGATCCAAGTGATAAATAAAACCTCTAAATGGGCACCAGCTCAAACACCTGAGCAGCTTATGAGGAAATAACCTAATAATGGTGGGGCTCAGAGAATAATTCCCTATGTATCTTCACTATCTACCTTGATCAGCAAGGCATACATGGTTGATCGCAAGAACTGCATAGCTATGACCAGGTTAACAGAGATGAGTTACATGCCATTCGCGTCTGTTACTCTGAAGCTAGTATTTTTCTAAGTTTACAGAGGTGAGTAGTTTTCCCTCCCCTCCTGAACATTATGTTGTTCCCTTCTAGTAGAGAATCATTACCCCAGACTGCTTAAATAAGAAGGACACTTTGCCCCTTAATTCAAAATGCCCAAGCAAGTATAATAACCCTTACAAAATTACACTTATGAAAATTGCCTCTGGGAGCTATTTGGCTGAAGAGAGAGACAAAACTGTGTAAATAAGTAAAATAAGGCAGCTGGTAGAGACATCATTAAAAAAAAAACACCTGACAGATAAGGAGCATAGTGAAATGAAAAGAAAGTACCTGCTATATTTAATTTGTTAATTATACAATAAAACTCAATATTTTATCCTTTTCAGAAAAGGTTTTGAAATCTTAAAAGTAGGAACGGCTACATCAAATGCGTGGAAATGCAAGGCCTTACTTTAAAAGATAAAAAGAAAGTCCATAAAATACACTCCAGTACATTTATGGGCATGATTTATTCAGGAAAAACAATCCCATCGTTTCCAGACCTTGGGTGATAAATACAATTTCAACAAATGAGACTTCCAAGAAAATCCTGCAGGGGCTCCATACCTCCTGGCAGGAGTGTTCTTGTTCAGGGTTTCTGCAACCACACATGCCCACCTGCAAGTATTGTAAGCAAAAGGAGCTCAACTACAAAATTCCAACATCTCTTTCCATTGCCCTCCAGTTATCTGTTTTTCTTTTCCAATTAACAGTCAACCATTCTGTAGCTACTCAGCATGTTCAATCCACATTGGGCAGGGTTTTTTTGTGCATGTTCTGCCACATTAATAGTAGTAGTAGTAGTAGTAGTAGTAGTAGTAGTAGTAGTAGTTCTGCATATCTTGGAAGTCTCCTAAGTATGTCGATATATCCCTATTATTTTTGCAGTGGTCCCATCCTGGCTCCATTTTCTGTCTGCTCCCAACACATGAGTTTGCTCCTAGAGGAAGCCATGGCTGCTTTCTGGATTGTTTTCCCCATCCTGAAAAAACCACACGACCTTTTGTGTAACTGCTACAGGCCAGGCTTATTTGCTGCTGTTTGTTCGCTGTCTCAAGCCTGATCATAGGTCAAAGCAGTGAAACTAAATGCATTTAAATGAAAATAAAATCCACTGAAATACATCTTGCCTAGTTACTATGCACTGTGCTTGGCTTCATGTTGTAGCTCTGCTTTCACAAGTTCAAATAAAGCCCCCAAACTGAAGTGTTTTCCTATTGAATGAATAAGCAAGACGGCAGTGAGAGGATGGACTTGAAGAACATGCATATCAGAGTGTATGCTTGAACACAGATATAAACAAAGTAGCCTTTCAAATCAATTGTGTCAAGGGACACAGTTCACTTTTTAGAATACTAAAATCCTGCAAAAGGCCTGTGGGCCCAAGAATATTTTTTAAAATATTCTTAGGAAGAGGTGGATTTTGGAGATACTTTCCATTCCATTTGCATGCTTCACATGCTATTTAGCTTTTTACTTTTGTACTGAACATGCTGCAAGATCACTTTGTAGTCCATCTCAAAGGATGGGATTTTTGAGCTTCAGAAAGACGCAAGACTTTCAACTGCGTAAAGAACCCTTCAGCAAAAGGAGATATTTTTCAAAATCAAAAAGGCTTTTCATGCTCCAAGACCATGTTGGCAGGAGGTGGGAATCACACTAGACTCCAGCGACCTCTTCTCCTTTAACCTGTTCTTTTTTCCTTAAACATATGACATCCATTATTTACTGATTGCAAGTGTGTGACTAAATTCTCATGTCAGTGATATGACAATTCATTGTCTAATAATGAGGTGGCTAAAATGAGCTGCTGGCATGGGGAAGTAGTCAACGCGTGACCCATTAAAATGGCTTTTCTTCAAATTTCAGTCTGCACTGAGGCAAGGAGAACTATTAGGCAACTATCAGTATCACCACTGTGAGAGAGCATGGATCTCACTGTCACATGTGAAGTTGTGCCAATGTCTGGGAAACAAGTAATTACAGAAATCAGTATACTTACAGGTAAGAATGTGATCCTGGACACTACACTATGTATTTTGTCTATTACTGATAAAGGCACTGCAGTTAATCGTATATATTCTAGAAGTTACTTGATTAGCAATCACTCAGGGCTGAAAAGAATCTTCATACTATGCCTTACACCAGTGTTTCCCAACCTTTTTCTGACTGTGATCCCCTTCCGACATTGTTTCCTTCCTGTGGCGCCCCCCATGGGTGTAGCCAAGGGGGGCAGATGCCCCCCAGTAAGTAAAAGTCAATACAAATATGAGGTTCTGAACCCCCCCCCCAACAAAAGCCTGCTGCCCTAACAAAAATCCTGGCTATGTCCATACACCCCTTTCTACCAGCAGAATGGTAGCTATTTAAATGTTTTGTTTTTAAATGGAACATGTTTTATCTATAACTTATACAATTTATACAAAATACAAATACATAAAATAATAGGTGCATAATGAAATATTGTTGAATCAGAGGAACACAGAATCACAGAGCTGGAATGGACCCTGAGGGTTATTTTTCTAGTGCAACCCCCTGCAATGTAGGAATCTCAGCTAAAGCATCTGTGACAGATGGTCATTCAGCCTCTGCTTAAAAACCTCCAAGGAAGGAGAGTCTAGAACCTCCCAAGGGAGCTCCATCTTCCATGTATTATAAAAAGTAAACAACACTTATTTGACCCCAGTTATCGGATGCAGAGGGGGAAAGCTACAGAAACAGTCCAAAAAGTGCACAGGGAGTTCTGTATGTATGTGAGAATTTTAAAAAGCAAGCGGTCCTTACTGACCTGGTGCAAAAAGATCTTGTCACCCAGAGGACTCCTGGCTGCCTAGATTAAACACTATAGCCCCACACATCCTTACCTGGGAGTAAGGTCCACTGAATTCAGTGCAGTCTTCTTATGAGTAGATACTTAGTTATTTACCATATTTTTCGCCCTATAGGACGCACTTTCCCCCCTCCAAAAATGAAGGGGAAATGTGTGTGCGTCCTATGGGGCGAATGCAGGCTTTCGCTGAAGCCTGGAGAGTGAGAGGGGTCGGTACGCACCGACCCCTCTTGCTCTCCAGGCTTCAGGAAGCTCTCCGCAAGCCTTGCGAGCCCGGCGGAGTTGCTGCCGGGCGCGCAAGGTGTGTGGGCAGCAGCCTGCAGCGCGAAGCACAGGGCGCCCTCCGGAGAGCGCCCCGTGCTTCGCGCGAGTGTCCGCAAGCCTTGCGTGCCCGGCGAAGTTGCCGCCGGACGCGCAAGGCATGCGAGCAGCAGCCTGCAGCGCAAAACACGGGGCACCCTCCGGAGTTGCCGTCGGGCTCGCAAGGCTTGCAGATGGCAGCCTGTTCTGGGGGCTGGGGTCGGGGAAAGCTCAGGCTTCCCCCACCCCAGCCCTGCGGCTGGGGGGGGGAATAATTTTTTTTAATACATTTCCCCCCCAAAAAACGAGGTGTCCCCTATGGGCCAGTGCGCCCTATAGGGCGAAAAATACGGTACTAGATGCAAGTCAGCAGCACCAGGTGACCCCACTCGGCTAGGCCTGGGATGGATTTCATTCCATGCCTTGCAGAGCTGGGCCAATGCTGCCAATGGGCCCTGTGACCCATTTGGGCTCCCCATTTACGTGATTTTCACCCGTGGCCTCCTTGGAATATACTGGGGCCACCCAAGGGCCCACATGGCCCCCGGTTGGGAAACTCTGCCTTAGATAACTGGTTCAAGAAAGTTATGTTCACTGCTCTCGCAGAGAAACTGACACGTAAACTTTGTGTGGTAATGAGTAAGGCTGAGCCTTCCAATTTCATTCCTGTTTAGGAGTTACTTATTAAATATACGACAATGCAGTCACACAGGTAGCAAATCCCTTCGAAGTATGCTGTTATTTGGAGGCATCTGAAAACAGGCAAGACCATTTTCTTTCCCTCTATTTCCTTCATTGTATAATATAAGCTGTTATTTTATAGTCCTTTTATAATATCATAATTTTATATAGTTAATTTACTCCTGATTTTTTATCTTTTTTATCACCAAAAGCTCCTTGTGTTGTATTTATATTATTTTGTTGTTAATGCCGGCTTTTCTTTTTGTGTGTATTGTTTGCTTTTGTTTTGAATTTTTTAGAAAGCCTTATACACAGTTTAAAAACCACGGTTTAACCCCATTTACCAAATGGTAAGTCTTACAAATTTAATAATATTGCCTATTGGCTTTTTTTTGGTGGGGTGGGTGGAAGCTTTTGCTTGATTTATAAATTCTGAAGTCATATTTTTAGCTATGTTCTCATATTCCACAGATGGACAAATGGACTGGTTCACACATGTCACTAAGCCATGGTTTGTTCATCAAGCTACTATGAGTTGTTCTCTTTGACATCTGGTGGAATGCCCTCCCACCAGATGTCAAAGAGAACAACAACTACCAGACTTTTAGAAGACATCTGAAGGCAGCCCTGTTTAGGGAAGCTTTTAATGTTTGATGTATCACAGTATTTTAATATTCTTTTGGAAGCCGCCCAGAGTGGCTGGGGAAACCCAGCCAGATGGGCGGGGTATAAATAATAAATATTATTATTATTATTATTATTATTATTATTATTATTATTATTATTATTATTATTATTAGTTGTTGTCCCACAGACAAACTAACCAACTATGGCTTGATTCTCAAAAGTTTGATTTGTTTTCCAGCTGCCTCTGCCTTGTGTCTTTGAAAATGGGGGAAAAAAACTGGCACAAAGGGAAATGCACAGTCTAAAGAACACAGTGCAATTTTTAAAGCAGTGAGTTGTTAATAGTCCAAATAGCAACAACAAGTGGAGCAAGAAGCAATTAGTACCACTTGCAATATAACACTGTGCCACAAATTAACAGGATTCAAATGAGCTGCACTAAATACTAAAAGGTAGATCTCTATAGATAGTAGTGAAATTCACCAAAACTAGTAAGTATTAGACTGAAATATGGACACTGGTTGTGTTTAAGCTGAAATCCACACAATATGCATCTATCTGAGAGAATCCATTTTGCTAATTTGGTCCCCTTTAAATAATTCAACCAAGACTCTTACAAGCTATTTTATCTGCACGCTGGCCTGACTTCTCTTCAGATTTTAAGTCCCCTTGTAATTTACTTTCCAAAATGTGGTGCATAATGTTGTCTGCTGCCCCTGGGCAGAAGAAATTTGCTGCTTCCATTTGTCTACTCCTTCTTCCAGATCCCAGCTCTTCAGAATGTGCAGGGTCTCTTGACTTAACCCCAACCACACACACTGTTAAGTCACAGTGGACTCCACAGGGCTGCCTGGAAAGAAAGGAGGGTGGGCGTGACTTGTGCCCAAGCAACCACCAAGCAGGAGGTGGAGGAAGTGACAGCACACCCAGGATGCCAATCATGCCAGCAGGCTTGCGGCCACAAGAGGTCAGTCAGTGCTGATTTTTGATGCTCTGCCACCCACTCCCCAGCCTTCCTCCTCTCTCTCTTGATAAGGCCACTGAATAGGCAACAAACAGACCTCAAGGTGATGGCATGGCTGCCCATTGTTGTCCTGTTCTGAAGCTCCAGAAGAGTCCATGCAGCTCTGATGCATTGGCATGGTTGAGCCAGGAGAACAATAATGGCCGAGGTGCAATTCTGGGTTGAGTGATGCTAAGCCTTGAAAGCCTTTATCCCCTGCTCCTGGTTGTGTGAAGAGGGAACCCCCAGCCACAGATGTACCGTATTTAGGCAAATCTAATGTGCCATCAAATCTAATGCGCACCCTAATTTTTGCGATGTAATTTGGCCAAAAAAGGTGCACATTACATTTGAGTAAATATGGTATTTATGTGATGGCAAATCAGCTTGTTCCCTCCTCAAATTTGCCATTCTGGGCAACTGCCCCAGTTTGCCCTCCCATAAATATATTCCTATTTCAAACTGGTATATTCTTCTATCTACTTTCAAGTGGAGTAACTTTTTAATGTCATAGAAATGCTTACTTTTACAGATACCTTTGAACAAAATAATCCACTATACTGTGGCAGCACTGAGATTAAAAATCTCTGCTCCTCACTCTGTTGCAGTAGATTTAAAACTTTAATCCTTTTTTTCCACCAAGTGACTCCACAGTTCTATGGCACACCTGAATGCTAATCAGGAACCAGTCATTTAAATTTTAAAATAGGTCCTTTTGGGAACTGTTCATTTCATCAAACAAGTACAAGAAACTGGGCAAACCACTGGGGCCACGTACTGCAGAAACAGATATTCACCTTTCATTTACTTGAAACAAATTTCTATTACTACGAAGGCACTGTGCCAACAGGGCTCTGAGTATTTTCTGGCTTTTGTTACCAATATCCATGGGCTGTAGCCAATGCTAGGCATACTCGAGAGTAGACCCACTAGAATTAATGGATGTGACTTAGGTTCATTCACTTCAATGTGTCTAGTCCAAGGAGAACTTAGTTGGATACAACCCTTTATCAACAACAGACACTGCTTGGTAGGACATATGCCTACATAGAATGTCTCAAAAGGCACAAATTAATAGCTGCTGGAGTTTTATTTTACTATTCATTTTAGCTTTACATCAATTTGCCTCCAAATGTTCAGACAAGGTAAAACATATTTACGTATTTAAAGTATACTAAAACCAGTTAAAAATAAAATGCGTTGTCAAAAGGATCCCATCTCTGGGCTCCAACACTTAAATTTCTAGGCGAAGGAAGAGTGGTGTTTTAGGCATGGGTGTTCTAGAAGCACCCACTTGTTGTTTTGCTGTTTTGGACCACTGATGGAATAGCAAACTCTGCTGCCCTACCTGGTAGACAGGTGGGCAGTCTCCTTTATTTGCCCCAAATGGTGGTGGTGGCAAAACTTGAAGGACATCAGACCTACCTACTTAGAGGTTTATGTTAGGGCAAATATAGAATTTTAGTCTGCAAATAGTTAATCTTTTTCTCTGTTTTACTCAGCTGAGAATAATGGCAGGCTTTTATTTCGACTTGTATTTCATTACACCTGTAACCCACAAACCACAGAAGCCACTCTAAATTACACAGCTAACCTTGATTTTGCACTGTTTACAAACATTCTTATTTACATTATAAAAACAATAAAAAGGGGAGTCAATACTAAATTATCAAAAGGAATTACTCCGAACTCTACTAAAGGGCTAATATAATATGCTTTATGGAACAAAACATTAAATTATCTTTTCCTGCTGAAATAACACAATTTTATTTATCAACTGTTTACAACTTTTCTTTTGAACTATTTAAGGAGGGGGGGTTGCTATGAGACATGGGGTGGCCCATAGCTTAGAGGCAGAGCTCCTGCCTTGCATGCAGATGGCTCCAGGTTCAAATCTCAGCATCTCCAGAGAACCTGGAGAGCCATGGCCAGGCAGGGTAGACAATCCTGAGCTAGATGGGCCCAAAAAAGGTCTGACTCTGTATAAGGCAGCTTCCTAAGTCTGGAGTGAGCAAGGCTTAGGACAGCGAGCATCTATGAGACCACAAGTGAAGCAGCACCCCTAACAAATGGCATGCGTTTTATTTTTTTCATTTGTTGAACATGGGTTTTGCTCAGAATTTTCATACAGATCCATGTACTACATTTACTGTAAAACGCTCTGTTTTTTCCATGAGATTAGGACATACAACAATTAGAAGCCAGGGAGCACGAGTACACCAACCTCAGAGGCTTAAGCTTAGCTCTTCATATCAAAAAGTCCCCTCTCAAGAGTAGTAACTGGGGTGAGGGCAATAAAGGAATTTGCTTGCATGCAAGGAGGATAGAGGCAACCATATTATGAATTCATGTATGTCAGTGAAAAGCTCCGACTGACATAGCAATGTTTCAGGTGAGAGGAGACGCAAGGTTAAGTCCAGGAACACTCAGAAACCATGGTTCATGACATTGATGGAAAGGTGAAATTACAATGAACCACCTAAGTGTACTAAGCATACCTAGGGAACTCAAGACACCATCCAAAGTCCAGTTAAGCATATGGCAGATTTCAAAGGAACAACGAGTCTTGAAGATGATTAGAATCCCATAAGAATGTCTCTTTTGAGACCACCTCAACAGCCTTATTTGTCAAGATGTCACCAAATGAAACACACCATATTCTTCTACGACGTGTCAGCTCAATTAAAAACATTCAAACATGTTACAATGGATTTTCGATGAACAATTCTTTCAAGCAAAGCCAAATCAATATGCTTACCGTATAAAGCTCATTAAGAACCCTCATTAAATCCTCATGAAGCTGGAATGCAATCTCTTTGCTCTGTAATTAAAAATAAATTATTAGGAAGAATCACTTAAAACTAGAACCAAATCAAGAGGGTTAGGGAGGTACTTTTTTTACTGAAGTTTTGCAGGGAACAAAATTTGAGCAAACACACACACACATAACCTTTTATGCCTCCTTGAGAAAGGGAGCGAAGTTGTTCTTCAGGCAGGTGTAAGGGAAGAGAATACATACCGGCTAGAAAGACAACTGAGCCAACAGTCTTCATTTTGCTACTCCGAAGCAAATAAATCTACTGCATACAGCCCTGCAAAACAGCCCAGTGTTGGCAGCACTGGCTCAACAATGGGCTGCCGTTTCTTTTTCCTGAAGCTGATTCAGGGTGAAGGCATTGAGGCTTTGTTTGGCCCCTGGTGACATCACCCTGTAGGCTAAACCTGATTGCCTATGTGGCACTGTGATACCATTACATCTCTAAGCAATCTCTAAAAAGGCTGCTATCGCTCAGGGCAGCCAGGAACACTGGAGAAAAAACTAAGCAGCAGCCCAGAGAGGAATCAGTAGCTGAGAAGAGCTGTCAACAGTCATAGCAAGGGAGAAGATGCTCCCCCCCCCAAAAAAAATGTATTTTTAAATTTTTGTTGGAAATGTTTCAGGATGAAAATGTGGTGCAGACAGGGCTTTTTCCCCAGGGGTTACTCAAGTATGGCACTGATGTCGTTGTGAGTACCGACACCTTACTAGAAAAAAAGCACTGGGTGCAGCCATACTTCAAACCCAACCAAAATTTGCTGTTGCGCCTTTTTATACCATTCACTCATATTATCTGAAGGGCTGTGCAGTGGAGAGCTTGGCATTTTCTCTTGACAGCATTTCACTGTTCCAAATATTAATGATTCAGTGATGCATTGGCAGACAACAGCTGGAGAAAAAACGCTCTCACACAGCTGAACAGCATAATTAGAAGACAGGGGCCAAACTGAAGGGCTAAAGTTCAGGATGTAATAAGCCTTTTGAAAATTAAAAATATGCTGTATTAGACAGAATGATTGTGCATCTAACAGATTCACAGGTGATGCCATTTTATATTCAAACCTGCTTTTATCTATGAGTAGTACTAAATGTTAGCCAATGGAACTCACACACTATCTACTAAGACGGTAGTGGGCTCACTGCAGTTTTGTGTGAGCTACTTAAAATAAGGGCAAAACCTAGACTGCTTGTGTTCCATCAGCCTCAGGATCTCTTCTCAGTCAGAATTAACCATTCTGTGTTATGTGATCCTGAGAAGTCACTCTTGCCTAAGAACACAGAGATACCTTGATGGACCATACCAAGGCCTACCAAGCCTGGCATCTTTAACAAGACTCTCAGAGTTGTGTAGTCAACTAGAAACTGGCCAGTGCTCCACTAGTGGACCCTGGTCTACTTTCTAACCATCTTCATATTAAGGTAAAGGACCCCTGGACGGTTAAGTCCAGTCAAAGGTGACTATGGGGTTGCGGCGCTCATCTCGCTTTCAGGCTGAGGGAACTGGCGTTTGTCCACAGACAGCTTTCCAGGTCATATGGCCAGCATGACTAAACCGCTTCTGGCGCAACAGAACACCGTGACGGAAACCAGAGCACACAGAAACGCTATTTACTTTCCCGCCGCAGCGGTATCTGTTTATCTACTTGCACTGGGGTGCCTTTGAACTGCTAGGTTGGCAGAAGCTGGGACAGAGCAATGGGAGCTCACCCCGTCGCGGGGATTTGAACCGCCGACCTTCTCATTGGCAAGCCCAAGAAGCTCAGTGGTTTAGACCACAGTGCCACCCGCGTCCCATCTTCATATTAAGGCCTAAAGCAATACATGTACAGTGGTGCCCCGCAAGATGAATGCCTCGCAAGACGGAAAACTCGCTAGACGAAAGAGTTTTCTGTTTTGGAGGTGCTTCGCAAAACGAATTTCCTATGGGCTTGCTTCGCAAGACA
Source organism: Podarcis bocagei (assembly GCF_964188305.1). Taxonomy (NCBI): domain Eukaryota; kingdom Metazoa; phylum Chordata; class Lepidosauria; order Squamata; family Lacertidae; genus Podarcis; species Podarcis bocagei. The sequence goes on from NC_138135.1 coordinate 50,015,950, forward strand.
ACAATGTCTTGCGAGTTCCTGCTGGTTTTTTCCCCTCCCCCCTTTTCCTAAGCCGCTAAGCCGCTTATCAGCTGATCCGATCAGCAGATAAGCCGCTAATAGCACTAATCCGCTAATCCGTCAATGGGCTTGCTTCGTAAGACGAAAAAACCGCTAGACGAAGAAGAGAATCACAGAACGGATTCTTTTCGTCTTGCGAGGCACCACTGTAATGCTTTCAAGAACGTAATGTTATTTATGATAAACATGTGCAGCCTTGCATACTTGAGGTTTTTGACATGTGGGTGGCAGCAGGGGCACATATGCACGCACTGCCCCCAGCAACCCTGTGCACAGAATACTCCCCATAGTCTCTGTGTTGCTCAAGGAAGACCTACAGGCAGCTGCTATTTGCATCTGCTGGAAAACACAAATAAAGCCAGGTCCCTGAGCACACAGGGGAGTCTACCTGCATTCAGGTGAAGGCAAATGGAAGTCCCCTGCAGATTTTCACTATGCTACGTAGCATGACATTCACAAGGATGTTGGGGGTGATGCTTACATGTGCAGTCCTGCCCCTGTCCACACACAAAGCATTTATGTGTTCAGGCAAACGCCTGAAAATTTAAACAAACTTGCTGATGACTTCTGGTTTAGCAGGTTGCACAAAGTGCTTAAGTTCTTTCGCCGAAGAATGCTGACTTTCAGGTCAGCAGCAGAGTGTTCTGAGAGTGTCCTGGAATCAGTGGAAGGGCATTTAAATCTCCTAGGACACTCTGCTGCTGCCTGAAAATACACCATTCTTCAACATTGTTCCTAAACCTGGCTCTCCATGATCTTAGAAATTAGCTGCTTTACAATCCTCTCACACTCTCCACTCTCTAGTCTTGTTGCTGTGCCCCTCCACCACACTGCATAGAACTGCTTTTCCATCCGTACAGGCAGTTTCAAGTCAATTCAACATGGAGGGACTAGCTTATAAACACTACATTTTTTGTGCTATTAATTGGAGACCCAGATGTCACCTTATAAAGAATTAAACAATTTCTCACTCTCATTATCTTCACTTAATCTTTTGGAAACAAGCAATTCTCATTTGCATGTGCAATCAAATTAATGATTACATCTTTGATTGTGTGGGTTTCTCTATTTGCAGACTTGCAGCATGTACAAAGGTTATAAAGGTTGCTGAGAAGCCTGGCTTGAAACCAGTGCCAAAGCATACAAAGAGGGGGCCAAATGAAGCCTTCTGCATTATCCTGACTTTCAGTGTAATTCTCTCCTTTTTTTTAGCTTTCATTACTTTTTGCCCTAACTTTGCGTTTTTGTACCTGTACCCCCGAAACCCGAACCTATACCTTTTAGTACTTCCCACAGGAAGGCCAATTGATTTTACATTAAACTTGGTCCTGGTTTTTTTAAGCAGAAATGGGCAGTATCCAATTATTAAATGGTTCCATTGTGCATATGTGGAGAACACCCAGCCCTCTGACATTTTTGTTCAAGGCCACTAAAAGTCTGCTGATCAAAATAGTTCAAACACCACAAAAAGTGCTTAGTAGACGAATACATACTTGTAGGAACTATGATGATGTACATTTGTGCTGAAATTGTAGGATTTGGTGTTATATTTTATTGGTGTGCCATAGTCCATAGGGCTGTTGGCTACAGCTCCCTGCAGGATGTGTGCATGTAAGGAAATGACTGTTTTCCTTTGGCAAATATGTGACAAGACTCTATGAGGTACTCAGTGTGTTTTTAGAAAGAAAGAAAAACCTTGCTGATATAGAATGCCTACTTGTATTGATAATTTCACTAATGAATACATTTAAGGATTTAACAGAGATGACTCATATTAAAACTTCATTGAAGGAGATTAAACCAATCTTCTTGTATTAAATTAAGGCCACTATATTCTTCCTAATTAATTTTCCCAGAGTTTACACTATTTTATTAATCTGTTTGCATTGTATTTCTTTTTAAAAATATCTAGTAATAAAAAAATACACATTTTCTGTCAAAACAGTAACTGGCTTCATTTATTAATGCACTGAGGAGTTTGAGTGCAAACTGATACTTGGTAAATTAAGTGGAATGACATTGCTTCTTAATCATGTCTACTCAGAAGTAAGTCCTATTAAAATTCAGCAGGTAAGTGGGGTTAAGATCGCAGTCTAAGATCTTCTGTCATTATAATACTAGAATGACCAGCTGGCACATTTCAGGGATGGGTGGAGCCTGACGGAGCTGGTCTTTCAGATGGAGGGAGCCCTGCTTCCCATCGCTCCTACGTAAGTAGTCTGATGAAATGGCTGTCCCCAGCTTGGATGTGAGAAGAGAGGAAGCCCGAGATGCAAAGTCATGTTTATGTGCACCTTTCTGACGCTCTGCCTCCCTGCCTCTTTGGAATAAGGGTACCAGGCAGCAGCCATGCCACCTGCACAGTGACCCACTCCCAGTGTCTTCCAACACCCTGGTCACCCTCAGTGAGAAAAGTGGTAGCAGCTAAGACCATATTGTGCCCCCCAGTTCACTAGCTGTTGCTGAATATATCAAAAACCTGGAGAGTCACTTCAATTCAAAGGCACTAGTACAGCAAAATGGGAAATCTGGGAATCCAGGCATCTAATATTGGAAGCCTTTCTCTTGTCCGTGACAGTGGGAAAAAAAGACTACACGTAGCGGATTTCTAGGCCACTATGACCTAAACCAGGCATGGGCAAACTCGGCCCTCCAGATGTTTTAAGACTACAATTCCCATCATCCCTGACCACTGGTCCTGTTAGCTAGGGATGATGGGAGTTGTAGTCCCAAAACATCTGGAGGGCCGAGTTGGCCTATGCCTGACCTAAACAGTAAAAGCTATTCTGGGGTGTTTTTTTACAGCATCTTCAATACAGATACAAGTTCTCTGAATACGACTCTGAACAGCACCTATCTTTAAGCTTGGCATATCAAAAAATGCACCACTGATCCTGTGCCCTGCTGACAAGACAGTTTTAACTCTGAGCATCATCTACCCTTTTCCTTCTCTGCTTTTCTTTTTGCAGGTGTATTTCAATTCTAACCAATGAAAGCAAGTTCCTGGGCCCAGTAATCTCAAACAATACCCACAGCAGAGATTCAAAAGATCACATGCATTGCACTGTAACACTGCCTTTGAGTTAAGATCTCCTTGAGTTTGTACATGACCTAAAAGCTGAAGGAGAAATTGAGTTTTTAAAAAAAGTTTTATTGACTTTTAGATGGCCTAAAAAGCTTTCACAAATACCTACTTGGCATTCATGATGAAAAACAAAGGCCAGTGTTTCCAGCTAACTGGATCCAATAGCCACTGCACACCTCACAGCATTCCTGGCAAGACAGCAAATGGAACGAACGTCTCTCTCTTCCCCCTGATCCTAATCAGAGAGTAGAGACAGATTTAATCTAATTAATCCTTTAAAAAAGAGAGAGAGAGAGAAATGTTTATCACTGACATAGAATTAATAGTGCAACTGTGGTAAACATCTTAATTGAAAGGAGAGCTTATTCTAATTAAATTAAATGTGAAGTGATTATATAGCTGTTTTATCTTCCATGCCAAGGAACAACATTAGATTCCTTGACAAGCAAATAAGCAGCATTAAGTGTGAACTAAAAGCTATTCTGCAATGTAACTTTTTGTCTGATTTATACCACAATCCTATGCATGCTTACTCAGAAGTAAATCCCACTGAGTGCCCTGATGTTTAATGCCTAGTACTGCAGCTCTTGACATGTAAATATTATTTTGCATTGGATTACATATTCCAAATGCTGTTAGGAAACCGTAATCAGGAAGGCAAGAAACGTGGAGTACAGACAGATGGCGCATGCAATGTAAGTCTGACTTTCAGCTATGGAGTAATTTACATGTAGCTGAAGGGAGAAGCAGGGTGGATTTTTAAAAGGCTGATCTTCTGACAGCTGGAAAGCCCACTGGAAATGCCCAATCAGTGCTTGCTCTGCCATCTCTTCTGTATAAAAATGGAAAGCCAAAAATATCTTCAAAAACTAGGCTATAGTTATATGGCTGATGGACATGCCATCATCTAAAAATACTTCTTTAGTTTGCAAACAGAATAATATAAAAGGCAACATGCTGGAAGGCATCTAAGCTTGTGATATGGCAAACAGAGGTTCCTCTGACCTTGCTGCAAGTTTTGAAATAAACACAATTAATAGCTAACTACCGTATCTCCTAATTATAACACAGAAATAAAATAAAATAAAATTCAGAGAGGCTGGGCACATATGTTTCATCTTCTTCTTTCTTTGGAATACAAAGAAGAGTGTTGTACTTCACTATGTTGTGTAGCTGCAATGGAGCACAGAACTGAAGATCCCCATTTTAGAGCAATTCATTCTCTTTGCCTCAGGCATTTCACTCTGCCACATAATTTTATTATATTTTTATCCCTCTTTTCAGACTAGTATTGTCTCCCAAAGTGGCTCTCGGCAATGAGGGAGGGGGTACATTCTTCAAGCAGCAGGATTATGTTGACATAAGAGAGAGTTCACACCCATCCACCACATGGTCCATTTAGTGAAAAATGGGCACACACACCCTCAACCCATTTTATAATCAAATCAGAAAATGTGTATTTACCATCTGGTCTGGTCTGGCCCTGAGGACAACATATACAGACTGTAGAAAACCCATAATAGTTTAATATATTGTCATCTGGACAAGAAAGAGCAGCTGAAGCTTGTAGTAGTAGTAGTAGTAGTAAGGTAAAGGTAAAGGTAAAGGGACCCCTGACCATTAGGTCCAGTCGTGACCAACTCTGGGGTTGTGGCGCTCATCTCACTTTATTGGCCAAGGGAGCCAGCGTACAGCTTCCAGGTCATGTGGCCAGGATGACTAAGCCACTTCTGGCGAACCAGAGCAGCGCACAGAAACGCTGTTTACCTTCCCGCCGGAGCGGTACCTATTTATCTACTTGCACTTTGACATGCTAGGTTGGCAGGAGCAGGGACCAAGCCACGGGAGCTCACCACGTCGCGGGGATTCAAACTGCCAAACTTCTGATCGGCAAGTCCTAGGCTCTGTGGTTTAACCCACAATGCCTCCCGCATCCCTAGTAGTAGTAGTAGTAGTAATAATAATAATAATTTGCACCTCACCCATCTGACTGGGTTGCCCCAGCCAGTAAGCTTATAGCACAGCATGGAGGTTTCTTGCTTCAACCAGTTATTTCTCAATTCTCTACAAATGGAATCTCTTTCAAGTAGTTTAAGAAGAATAGAGTATTATTCTACTTTGGTAGGTTCAATCTATGAACTTCCCTCCCTATTGTGAAGACGACAAATACGTCTCTTAATAACAAAGTGTGGGGCTTATTTTTAACCCTTCCTGTATTTAAGAAAAACCTTCATCACGAAAAGCACTTTATGGTCTACATTTACAGTAAGAAATGCTGTCAGCGAGACAGTAATACCCTAATGGAGGATATTACATCCTCCTGCACAGTATTCATTGAAAAATTTTGTATTTTAGGCTGCAATCCCACACACGTTTACCTAGGATTAAGTCTCACTCAACTCAGAAGGGCTTACTTCTGAGGAAACATGTATAGAATTGCTTTATGGCATAGCACTCTTAAACTGGGGGGAGAGTGAAGTAGTGGATGGTTTCCTAAGCCCTGTCAGCTAACACCAGCCACACATTTCTTTTTTAGACAGTAAGTTTTGCCTATCTTTTTGCAGTGTGTTTTTTAAAAAAGTATGGTAGATTCAGGTTGGGCTTTGCAGGGAACGAAGGAGGTTTGGATAAGCTAACAGCAGTAGATAGCTCGTAAGACAGAGTTGTTCCGCCTGGCCTTTGGCTTGGAATCAACTTGATCCCCTCCCCTCTTTCCTCTTTCCTTTCTCCTTCTGCGATGGAACTCCTATTTGGGGACTTCCCTGGCTTTTTTCTGGCCCACGTAGGACCAGTCTGGATAGTTGGCCTTGGTGAAGATTTAACGTTTTCATCCCCAAATAGTTTTTGATTTCAGTTTCTATTGAAATGAGGCTGCATTTTAATGTTGTACTTAATCTTGTTTTTAAGTTCATAGAATCATAGAATCATAGAGTTGGAAGAGACCACAAGGGCCATCGAGTCCAACCCCCTGCCAAGTAGGAAACACCATCAGAGCACTCCTGACATATGGTTGTCAAGCCTCTGCTTAAAGACCTCCAAAGAAGGAGACTCCACCACACTCCTTGGCAGCAAATTCCACTGTCGAACAGCTCTTACTGTCAGGAAGTTCTTCCTAATGTTTAGGGGGAATCTTCTTTCTTGTAGTTTGGACCCATTGCTCCGTGTCCGCTTCTCTGGAGCAGCAGAAGTTGTATTTTAATCAATTGGTTTTACCTGGTGTTAGCCGCCCTGAGCCCGGTCTTGGCTGGGGAGGGCGAGGTATTAATAAAATATTATTATTACTATTATTATTATTGATCTGTGCCTGTGGAGCTTTCTTTCCAGGGGTGTAAATGTGGCCTCTAGAATAGAAGCACCCAGCTACTCACAGGCTCCAACCCCATGCTGATTCCCTCCAGCTGGGATCTAGGGGCCAGGATTGCTCTCATAAACTACCTGGATAGCTCAGTTGGTTACAGCGTGGTGCTGACAACACCAAGCTTACAGTTTCGATGGGACAGCTGCATATTCCTGCATCGCAGGGGGTTTGACTGGATGATCGTCGGGTTCCCTTCCAACTTTACAATTTTATGATTTCAAGATAAAACCCGAGCGATCAAAATACAATACCTTCTTGAACATCCTTGTGGAATCTTCACTTATCTGCATAAATCGCATGATGACGTTGTTCAGGTAGATATCACTCAAGGTTGCATGATCTTTGCTTTCCCGTCTCACTTGGTTGAGGAGCAAATACCAGCAATTTACTGGAGACAGCAGATTCTGGTCTTTCCTGTTGAGTACAGATATTTTACATCATTTGTATTTACTACCAGCATCAATAAGAACATTACAACCATTTATCTGTATAAGTACATTAAGGAATGGGTAACTTAAGGAAACATATCCAGAATTGTATTACTATATGCAGTAATAATTTCTTAACACTCTTTAAGCAACCACTGACAGTGGACATCAGGGCGACTGCAGGATTGCAAAAGGGATTAGTACAATGCATATTTAAGGGTGGTGGAGATTCTAATCTTTCATGGTTGTCCTCAACCAGGAAATGTTAAGAATCTCAGATTTACTTGACAGGGGTTGTCTATTACATTAGTAATAAAACAAAAGTACCGTACTTTTCGCACCAAGGGGACGCACTGGACAATAGGACGCACCTTGTTTTAGAGGGGGGAGAAAAAGAAAAAAAAAATTCTCCCCCTCTCTGCCCAGCGCCCCTTCAGCGAAGCGACAGGAGGCTCTGCGCAGAGAGGGGGAGAATTTCCCCCCTCTTGTTTTCCCCCTCTAAAACAAGGTGCCGTTTAAGGTGCGTTCAGTTGCCTTCAGGCGGCTACCTTGGAAGCCTGGAGAGCGAGAGGGGTCGGTGCACACCGACACCTCTCGCTCTCCAGGCTTCAGGTTCCTTTCGACCTGCTCTTTGGGGCTGGCGGGGGGAAGCCCACCACCAGCCCCAAAGAGCAGGTCAGGGAGCAGCGGAAAGCTTCTATGGTTTCTTTAGCCCCGCGCGCACTCTCCCAGCTGGAGAGGTGGCGCGCGGCTAAAGAGGCTGCTGCAATAGCCGCGTGTCACCTCTCCAGCTGGGAGAGGGTAAGCGGGACTTCTTTAGCCCCTCGCGCGCTCTCCCGGCTGGAGAGGTAGCGCGCGGCTAAAGAGGCTCCTGCCATAGCCGCGCTTCACCTCTCCAGCAGGGAGAGGGTCGTGGGGCTATGGCGTCTTCGCTCCATAGGATGCACACACATTTCCCCTTCATTTTTGAAGGGGAAAAAGTGCGTCCTATAGAGCGAAAAATACGGTATGTATTTTTAAAGATATAACCATTTAAATGACACTCCATTTGCCAGCATCATTCATATTCATGCAGAGTCACCAAACAACAAAGTACGATGCTTCCAGTTGAACATTGTAGCGTGCAACTGGAAACAAGGACATATCTTGGGGACAGGATGTCACCACGCTTCTTTGTGGAAAGCAGGTCACATCAGGTGGAAAGACTAATAGTATGAATGAAAAGGCGCACAAAAAGACACACGATTGTTTCATGCTTCTGCTTTCTACACTCTGATTTCATGGAGGGAACTAATGGTCCCATTCACTACACCACTTCCCAACAACCTGGCTATAGAATTACTGCAGAAATAGTGCTTTGGTTAATGGAAATGTTGTAAATTTATGTACTACCTAAATTATAGCCAGCAGATACAGCTAACACAGTCAGTTAGATGGTGTTTAGGATGCAATCTAAACTTAAACCCATGACCCCCGCCAGGGCTTTATGAGAGTGACAGGGCCACTGCCACATTTGCCGAAGTAGAAGCAGTAACATAGCTGCCCCGGCCTTGAGCTGCTGCCGTGACCAGGCCCAGATTGGCCATCATGCCAATGAATAATGGCAGCGTGACTGACTTGAGAGCCAACCATCCCAGACCAGATCAGTTCCACCTGTGAAACACCCTATTTCGGCACCTTCCACTGACTATTGCTGCCAGGCATCCTGCTGATGGCACTCCTGCCCTGCCCACATGTTTGATGGTGGAAAGATGTGTGTGATGAAGTGGATGTTTGTTTGCATTACTGCATTGGTGGTAGTCAGCTGTCTTACTCAGCTGAGCTGCCCAATCTACCCCCTTGCCCAGCTTAGTGCAAGAGATGGTTGGGTGGATCTGGCTGACAGGAACCTTGGGGATTCGGTATTTGGATCATTGTTTAGTGATCATAAACTCACAGAACGGCATCAGTCACTATCTTTCTACCTCATATCTCCTTCTCTCAAATGACAATCACAGATACCTCCCAGAGTTATCAGGAGGACCAACCAATTCTATGGTAATCACACACATTAAAAATCAGAATACAAATAAATGCATACTGCTGTTTTAATACTATATAAAACTGACTCCTCCCTCCAACAAAAAACAACTGATCCCCAAGTAATTTCATTTCAAGAAAAAAGCACTTAAACAACATTGAAATATCATGGTCTTGATCCAATTGGACTAAGCATAGGTCACATGCCTGCACACTTCCTCCTTGCCTGCCTGGTTTTACCCAATAGATTGTGGTTTCTTTAACTGGTTTCCTGTGACACTGGTTTAAAATCTCCCTCCAAACTAGGACATGTAACCAGAATACAGTCTTCATTTCACAGTGGAAGGAGCCCTTAAAACAGTTTCCTCATTTGGGGATTCCAGCTAAACATTAAGAAGAACTTTTTCACAGCAAGAGCTGTTTGGTAATAGAACAACCAACTACCTCTCCTTCACTTAAGGTTTTTAAACAGAGGTTAGATGGCCATCTGCCAGAGACTATTTAGTTATGATTCCTGCTTTGCAAGGGGCTGGACTAGAGGATTCTCTGGGTCCCTTCCAACTCTACAATTCTATGACATCATAAGAAACTGATTTATTTCTTTAAAGGAAACCAGGATATATTTGCCAAAGCCAGGTGGGCAGGCACATAGCTCGTGCCCACTCCAATGAACCATGGGCTTATCAGACTTTACAATAGCTGAACTGGGCTATTGCGTGTATAAGGTTTCTTGGCTCACTTGTATTGTTGATGGTCCTTAGTACTTCTTGTTTTCGCCATGAACCTTTCTGCTAATTTTTCTAAATTGCGAGAATATTCAGTCTCTATTTCCGCTTTTTTGCGAAAGAAATCTTGCAGGTCTTGAAGAAGTTGCAGCCTCATCTCCGTCTGCTGCTCCAGACATTTCTGTTGCTCTATTAGCTGAGCTCGAATCTCTGGAAAGAAACACACAGAAGGCGACAAATTAAGTATAAATGCAGCAACCCTCCCTGCAAATAATATTTTATAAAATCATGAAGGCACTGCATTATACTTTTACCACACTGTACATTACACCACTGAGCAAGAATCACATTATAATATGCTAGCGCACTCAGAATATGGCCTCAAGGGGGGAAAAAGTTAACTGGGGCTGGTCATAGGAAACATGTTGCATTTGTGTTAGAAAGACCTCACTGGTTCCCAGTTAGTTCCCAGGCGTGATTAAAAGTGCTGGTTTTAAACTTTAAGGAACATCTTTTAAATGAACATAAATTCCCTTAGACTGGAAAGAGAAGCTGCTGAATTGCAACTCATTACCAAACTCAAAACCATGGAGAGACCTGGTCTGAACAAAGACATTGGATTCTTATCTCATTATACATGACTAAGCCATTTCTCACCTTCTCACCCCTTGCCTTTTCCTGTAAGACCTATTGCAGTCGTTAAGAGTCGTCAACAGGCTCATCTCAGCTACCTGCCAATCTCCCATTCCCACCACCCTTCTGAGTAATACCCCTCCCCACCTTCTCACTATATAGAAGGATCTGGCAACTTCTGTTTCAGTGTATCTGAAGAAGTGTGCATGCACACGAAAGCTCATACCAAGAACTAACTTAGTTGGTCTTTAAGGTGCTACTGGAAGGAATTTTTTTATAAATTCCCTTGTGTGTTCTGGTCATCCCCAAAAGTCCTGTTTTGAGTACCATAGCCAATGAAGTTTGTTTGGTGGCTATGGGGAATAGAATTTGTTCTCCCAATTTGTGGAGAGCCCTCCCAGAGGTTTTTGTTGAACTTACTCTTATTTCTATCCCACAGGAGTCAGGACTGGTTTCATTCTAGAATGGTTTCAAGTGAGTTCACTTCTCAAGCTTTATTCATATTTGAATAGGTCTGGAAATCTCTTACTTTTGATGGGGGGATTATGGTTGTTATTTTTATTTTTTCTTTGTCAGCTTTCAAAGGAAATTTCAGATTCTGTTTTATGTAGTTTTTAGTGCTTTTGAGCTATACCTTTTGAGTCCTATCATGGAAAAAAGGCTCGGTTAAAATGATAATAAACAAATGGTGAGTGGTTTATGGTCTTAAGAAAAATGGGTTGGTACTGAAGAAGTGCAAGCAAGTGCCAACTAGATGTTTTAAGAGACACAGAGCTCCACATCTCTTCTTCCTCACTTCTTTATAACATCTAACACAAACAACATGTGACATGCCATTGCACTGCATGGTTCCTTTCCTCATATCATTTGCAGAGGAGGGCAGAGGAATGCATAGTGCAATGAATGTCACATGCTGTTTGTAATTACAGTGGTACCTCGGGTTACATATGCTTCAGGTTACATAAAATTCAGGTTACAGACTCCACTGACCCAGAAATAGTACCTCGGGTTAAGAACGTTGCTTCAGGATGAGAATAAAAATTGTGCTCCAGTGGCGCGGCGGAAGCAGGAGGCCCCATTAGCTAAGTGGTGCTTCAGGTTAAGAACAGTTTCAGGTTAAGAACGGACCTCTGGAACGAATGAAGTACTTAACCCACGGTACCACTGTACGTACAAGGAAGCAAGAGAAACGAGACACGAAGCGGGTGGCAGCTCCAATCTACTTTGGCCTGGAAGTGCATGAAATACATCTAGTAGGAGAACTTGGTGGATTTATCCCCTTTATACAGACTGGAAAGGGGGAAAAACAAACACGTGCTTTGCAGTTCCCACTACAGTTTCATCCTGAAATCTGGCACACACACATTAGCATCTGGAAACCTTTATTTAGCACTCATATTTCTGTAGCAACCGAGTGCTAAGTATGTCTTTGATTACACGAGACCACCTAAAATTAAACCATTAGGAATGCTGTTGCCATTAAAACATATTTTATTTTTCATTTCTTTTCAAACACAATTGAAACACCCAACAGGGTAGAGGAGAAATTATAAAACTAAAGACTCAAATTATTTTCCTCCATCTCTCCCCCCCCCCACTCTACTGTTGTCAAGCTCTGTGGATACTGGCCTCATTGGTCCAAACTTAATTATATGTGTATAATATATATACACAAACACATACCCTGCCCATCTGGCTGGGTTTCCCCAGCCACTCTGGGCAGCTCCCAACAGAATATTAAAAACACGATAAAACATCGAACATTAAAAACTTCCCTAAACAGGACTGCCCAGATGTCTTCTAAAAGTCAGATAGTTGTTTTATTTCCTTGACATCTGAGGGGAGGGTGTTCCATAGGGTGGGTGCTACTACCAAGAAGGCCCTCTGCCTGGTTCCCTGTAACCTCACTTCTCGCAGTGAGGGAACCGCCAGAAGGCCCTCAGTGAATTGAGTGAACTGGGATTAGAGTGAATTGAGATGTGCATGTTGCAATGACTGAAACACCAAGCAGTCACACTTCCAGGAGCAAAGCAGCTCGTAGTTCCAAAGTCTAGAGAGCTTTCCCATATCACCTGCCATCACCTGAAGCACAATATTTCTCTGTGGAGGCAGCTGACACAATTCAGCTGTAAGTCACTTAGTGATGAAACACAGAGTAACACTCATTAATGTATTAATCAACAGCGTGCGCAGAAACAGATCCAGCTCCTCCCCTGCTTATCCCTAGCTTGGCACCTGCCCTTGATACTTCTGCCTACTCTCACCTTTCAACACTGCATGCCTGTCTTGCGTGTCTCCCGTGCATCCTTATTGTTCTGATTTATCTTTGGCTTTCTGAATCTTAAGTCAGAATTTCGCTCAGGCAGCTCCTTCAGCACTCTCGTTTTAGGTTATTTGAGCAGACCAGTTGCTCAGCAGGTGCTGAAAGCATTGTTTATAACCTGCAGTGCACCTGGAGAAAGACATTCCTATGGGAGTATTACAGCATTCCCTTGGTTTCTCTTCTCTTATATCCCCTATTGCACTAGGAACTGGGAGACCAGTGTCCAAAAATCCCCATTCTGCCATGAAGTTCACAGGGTGGCAGCCAACTAAGTTTTACTTAGACCTACTGAATTTAACAGAGCTAACTTAGCCATGCACATTAATTTCAAGGGGTGTACTCTTGAGTGAAATTATTTGGAGACCACTCACTGTCTCTCCACCTAACCTACCTCTCAGGGTTGTTGTGAGGATAAAACGAGGAAGGAAATAACCATGTACTGCATGCCACCTTCAGGTCCTTGCAGGGAAGATGGAGTATAAATGTAATCAAATAAAAATAAATAATCGATGAATGAGCGATGAATGAGCTAGCTTACAATCGATGAATGAGCTAGCTTACAAAAACATATACCAGCTGAAATAAGGTGATTGTTTTGGGGTGGGGTGGGGTCTGACAACCTGTTTTTCTTTAAATGCTGACACAACAAAAAGCAAACTGCAGAGCCCTGTTATTACTAACGGTAAACACCAAATTACTGCTAATTACTATGGGGATTTTATGGACCCAGAATTATGTTTAACTCCACCAAGACGACTGTATTCCCATCAACCAGTCCACTTACCAGCAAAACAAAATCCTATGAGTATTCCTACCCTCTAAGAGCCTGAAAGCAACAGCAGCTTGCTGTGAGTGGTTGTTTACATAGTAATTATCATCTATGACTAGGTGCTCTCCAAGAGCGGTGTGATGCACCTGAATCTCCTTGTACTGTGCGGATCTGTCAAAAGATTTTGTAATAGCAGAGTCATTTGGCATCTGGTAAGCAGCAGTAAAGTGTGCTTGCTCATTCATCGTACATACAAGCTCAAACCAGTCTAGTCTGACACACATTCTGCCTCTAGGACCTTAATATTTATGCTGCAACCCTATACACGCTTATAGACACTTATCTGGGAGTGATACTGAACACAACGCCCATCACTTCTGAGTAAACATGAACAGAAATGCATGTTTAGTTTGTGTGTGTAGATTAAATTCTGTCACATTCATTTGCCAGATTGTCTCATGTGGTGGCAAAAACTAAAACTTATTAGCTGAATAGCTTACACGTCTATTTAAATACAAGTGGCTTCAGTCCTGCAATGAATCACACATATGGAATAGGGACTGCCGGAAGTCAATCAGACTTGGTAATTCTGAGGCAAAGATAGTTATCATGTTTGATGGTCTGAAAGCAGTCAGCACACAAACTAGGCAGGGAGTATTCTAGGCATTGAGTTTCCCAACCTGGTGCCCTCCAGATGTTTTAGCACCAGATTGTTAGCTCCTAAACATCTACTGTAGAAGATACCAGTTTGGGGAGGGCTGAACCACTTTCTTGCTGATACTGGTTGTTTTTGAAGACCTACTTTGTCTCTAGGACTGTTGTGGCCTACATCTTCAGGCCACAGCTAGTAGTGGTAGTGGTATTCACCAACTTCACCTTGTGGCAAAGATTCAAATTCTTGTCCTGGATTTGGATCCAGCAACCATCAAACTTGCCTTTATAATAAATGGTCCAGGAAACCTCAGGGCCTGTAAGCACTAACAAGTCAGACACCACTTCTGAGGGGCTGCATAAGGATTATTGGTGGCTTTCTCGCTTCAAAAGGTTTCTCAGCTGAATGTGGTACACCTACTGTATTTAGTACTCCTGAAACAAAGACTGCTACATTATCTTTCTAATTTTGATAACTTGGTTTTCAACCCATATGTACATTGGCCTAATAAGGCCACAAAAGTTACTAGCCTGCAAAAAAGAAAAAGCAGGGCAGGAGGAAGAAGTATTGTCCTGCTGGAGGCTGCAAAATAAGGAATGGACAACTTCATTGCTCAATGCAGCAGCTCCTTGAATTTCTATTCTGGGCATGGTGAGGGCTTCCCTCCTCTGGTAGCCCACTTGGTTTCTATGCTGTACCCAGAGGCGGAACAGAGTGATCAATCCCTCCTCTGCCAGCTCACTCACTCACCTGCATGCAGTTTCTTGTCGCCTTGGACTACCAGGTGTGTGCTGAAATATGAGGTTGAGTTATATATACTATACACATACTTATCTTCTCAACCCATTTCATCCATCTATTATGTAGAGTTGGCCATGGAAAGGACTTGCCCAAGTAAACCAGTCAGTCGCTGGAGGTCCACAGAACTACTTTTATTTTTGTTGCTGCAGACAAATGCAGCTACTCTTCTGAATTAAATATGGATCTTGTATCCCACAAAACCAAATGGATCCTGGCATGCAAAATCCAAAACGGTTGCTTAGACTATATTAAGATGCTACTCACTAAGGTATATTAGGAGTGCCAAAATGCTCCATGTAGCTGCAGGAACCTTTGGGGTTTTTTATTGTTGTTGTTCTTGGCTATTCATAATTACAGCTGATAGTCATTTGGCTGCCTACACCCAGAGGCATCTGAATTGATGGCACTTTGCCTGCCCACAAGTTGGTAGGTCTGAAACATCACAGCGGCTATGCTGAGTTACAATTTGGGAACCATCCCCCCTGCAGAAACTGGCCATCTGTGCCAGCAATTAAGTGCTGGCATTACATCTGTCCTTCATGTTGATCACACAGAAAAGTCTGTATTCTGCTCTTTGGCTGGTGGGGTCTGGGAACCTGAGGTCAAATCAAGGGAAGGAACAGAATCTTCTCTTGCACTGTCTTGATTTCAAAGGGTCACTGCCCAAACAATGCAGAGATGCATTCTAATATCCTTTCATATTTATCTTAAAATTCTCAGCTTGAGGCAAGAGCCTGGGTATCAATAAAGAGCAACGTTTTTGCTCTCTCGCATTCACACTGGAAATGAAACTGGAGTAGGTAAGATGATGCTTTGAGAAGGAATAATGCTACAGGGAGGGACCCTTTCACAGTCACTGCTTCCATGCCGGTTAACAAACTCTGTTCCCTCCTTAATCTCACAATGGTTGCACTGCACTCAGGTAGGTTTGATATAATGCACTATCAGCAGTGTTCAGAGACATAGTGGACTAGAATGTAGCCTCCTATTTTGTCTAGTGAAGATATACTTTTGGATATGACGAACGTATAAGAGCACAATCCTCCAGAGATATCTTAGGCTCCCGTCAAGGTCAGAACTATCAGAACTCTTGACAACTGTTGGAAGGAAAGCTGAAAAAGCAGAGCTACTACAGTATTATAATCAAGTCCCTGTAGAAACCTCTGCCTACAGCTAACTTGGCTGAATTGCAATAGATGCCTTGCAAACACAGGAGAGCAGTCAAAATGTACTTGACAATCTGCTTTCAGTTGTGAGGTGCTTTAGAATTAATATCTATCTATCTATCACCCCTCTTATGCTCTGAGAGTTCTAAAAGCAGGAGAGAAAATTACTTCAATAACTCTCCTTCAAATGACTCTCCCCCCCTCCTTTTTTTTGTAGCACTGTTAAAAATACCAAGCACTTGCAAATCTTTTGACAAGAGCATTTTGGAGGACAATCTTCCACTCCTCTGCAGTGGTGTGCTGTAAGATTGATTTACATTTATTAAAATATTTAACATATTTTGCTGGTGGTTCTATTCTCTCCAAGGGATAGATACTAAATCCTCTGCATTTGAGGCACACTGCCAAAGACAATTAAAATAAAAAGGGTAAATAATGGCAAAGAGACGAGACAAACCATACTGCATAAAGCAGTCTTAATGACAGAGCAATGACACTAGGTATAAAATAAATTATCAGGGAAGCTAAGAAATTATTAAAGTCACTATAAAGCACTAGTGAGACCAGATTTGCAAAACTTCCCTAAGCACTTCAGTCAGGGTTGTTTTAATCAGTGCTTGAGGTGGCAAGCCTAGGCAGCCTTAAAGCCCAATTAAACACAGTGGGACTTGCACCTCGTGTTGGATTATCAGACTGCAACCTTTAACTACAACCTGTGGGACCAGCTTCCAAGTAAAATGTGTTTAGGGTCATGATCTTTTTTTTAATCAGGAGCCTAAGGCTGCAATACTAAGCATGCTTACCTGGGATAAATGCCAATCAATTCTATGAGCGAGCTGCTCTGAGGCTTTACAATATGGGGGGGGGCAGTTCCAAATGCCTCCCCCTACCTGCATGCAGTGCCTCCACCACATCCCATAGTATTCTAGAGGGTCTCCAAGAGTGGCTTTGGAGGGGGTATAGGGCCAGTGTTAGAAATTAGCTATAAGGCCACTGGTATCTGATACATGGTGCTGTTATCATCAGATTTCTTTAAGTTCAGCATGGAATTTCAACCTAATTGCTAGAAAAGCTACTCTTTGTGGACCGTAAGGCAGAATAATGTATCGGGTTTTGTTCACACTAGTAGCTGGAAACTCTGCAAGGTGGTGGGTTTCCCAGTTGCTTTTTCTCCTGCCACATCATAACAGGAGCAGAGATGCCTTCACCCAGTGATTTCTTCTGAGTAAAGCTTTCGTCTGCACATGCGCTGTTCACAACAGAATCATGGCTTCCATTTTCAAATCAGATGGAAGCTGGTTTGAGGGGAAGTGTATCAAAGAGGAGTATTTCTTGAAAAGCCACAGGATACAGAGGGACATTCTCCCTTGAGGGAAAAGCCTTCTCTGGCAAGAAACAATATCTAAGGTGCAGAAGAATGAGGATCCATCAACAGTCCTAGGTATTTTTGAGGTTTCGTGAATCCTTTGATATGAAAGAAGCAAGACAGCTCTTGAACACGATGCAGGATTGCTTCATTGCCAGGATTTGGGACAGAGATGAAGGTAGACATCTGATGTATCATATGGGAAAGATTGTATTAATTTGTTTGTTTCCGTTGCTACAGCCTAAGGTCCCAGTGTGGGGTGCAGCATTAAAACACAACATTAAGATAAACAAAAAAAATTAATGCACCATCTCTATCTCATTAATCCAAAAGTATAGCTTTTGCATTGGGTTGGACTTGTGCATCTTATCTCCCTCCCTGATTCCTTCTTGTTCAAATTATGTTTTTCCCAGGACATGAGACTTGGACTAAACTTTCAAATATGCAGAAGTGCATACTGAACTCCATGCACACATGGATGGGTATGTTGGATTAAAGGTTTCTTTTATCATGGGATGACAATCTCCTAGCCTAAAGGACTTGCAAATGGTTCTGCCAAACACACTGTTACAGACTTCCCCCTATGATTATCTTACAGACACAAATCCAACATCAGAAGCAGCAATACTGTATTCAAAAACTAGTAGGGCAGCATTTCAACCACCCAGGATGCTCTGTTAGTGACCGTAAGATGGACATCCCAGAATAAAGGAACTTCAAAGGGAGACTGCATTGTGAAACTGCTGATTTACAATTTATCATGAAGTTTAATTCTACTGACTGTGGTTTGAATCAGGAGAACAGTTTTTTTACTCACTACATGTGATAATTAGTTTACCAACGTCTGTGAATGGTCACTGTCAAGCTCTAATGTAATTGTCTCTGTACTTTTTTCACTTTTTTTGCTGACTCTACTGCTTACAGTTCCCCCACATGCCCACCCATGCACAAACATACCTGCCACTTAGGGTAACACTCCATGCATCTGATGAAGTGGACTTCAGCCCATAAACGTTTGTGCCACAAGAAATTTGTTGGGTTTCCGATGTGCCACAAAACTCTCTTGTTGTTTTCAAACACACACTTAACTTTTATTGATGTAAGAAATGAGAACTGGGGGACTCAGACATTGAGCTGACCTCATTATAGTTGTGCATACCTCCAGCTTTGCTGGCAGAGCAGTGGCAGAGCAGGCTGATCGGGCACATGGGGTGGCGTGTGTGCCCTGCAACCAGGGGCAGGGCCAGCCGGGGCAGGACGCTCCGCAGGGCCTCTGAGGAGTCTGCCTGCCTCCTCCTACTCAGCCGCCCTGGGGCAGTGCGGAGCCTGCGGGCGCTCAAGCCACTGCGTCACTCCCAGGAGAGACGCATGGCTCGGGCACACTGCAGGCCCTGCGGTGAGTGCCACCCAGCATTTTGTCACCCCCCTCAGTGGTGACACCTGGGGAGACCCGCCCCCACCGCACCCCACCTCCTCCACCCCTGGGCAGGAGAACAATTAAGATCACCTCATGGAAGAAATCAGAATCTTTTAGAAATGTTGTTTTGAGGACTGGAGATATGTACAGTGGTATCTCAGGTTACATACGCTTCAGGTTACAGACTCCGCTAACCCAGAACTAGTGCTTCAGGTTAAGAACTTTGCTTCAGGATGAGAACAGAAATCGTGGTGGAGGCTAGAGCTTTGGGGACTTTTGGATTTGAAAGGAGCAAGAAACAAGAAATGGAACACCCCATAAGCTTTATCCTTAAGTATGGAGGCCTAGCTGGAAAAAACATGGATTATGTTGGGCCGGAACCTTTTCAAGATTTGGTGGTTAATATCAAGGACTATCAAAAAGACCGGCAGAAAGGAATTGAGAGACAATTAAGTGCCTCGGACGTGAGATCTCCAGGCTGATAATAGATTAAGACTGATGGATACTATTGGGGGCTGAAACCGGGAAAGGGGGGGGGGTGGAATTTGGGAATCCAAAGGGTTTATAATTACAATATATTTCATTTCAATTTTGTTTGTTATTGGTATGTAAATTGGGAAATCCGTGGAAGGGAATTTTGGTCGACCTTAGGGAAAAAAATGCTTCAAGAATAGGAACCGATGTATAAGATTGTTGTTTAAGTTTGGATAATGTAAAGTTGGTTTTTTAAAAATAAAAAATAAAAAAGGAATTATACTAAATGAAAATAAGGTTATCAAAATACAAATTTAGAAGTTTAAAAGTCAAATGGTTTTCAGCAGTAATGTTTAAGTTAAAAGAAAAGAAAGGGCAAAAACTAAATGAAATTAAGGGAGAGGACTTGCTGAATAAATAATTGGAAATTGGAATACAGAAAGGGGAGGTAGGAGGAGGTCAGCGAACTAAGGTATAAGAAAATAAGGGATTGAAATTACACTTGTTTTCTGTTTGTGTTTTGTTTGTGTGTATATATAATCTTTGAAAATCTCAATAAATATCTATTAAAAAAAAGAGAGAGAGAACAGAAATCGTGCTCCGGCGGCGCGGTGGCAGCGGGAGGCCCCATTAGCTAAAGTGGTGCTTCAGGTTAAGAACAGTTTCAGGTTAAGAACGGAGCTCTGGAACAAATTAAGTACTTAACCCAAGGCACCACTGTAACCAAGTTAAAATAAAACAAAGCACCACAATGTAACTGCTTCCTTGGAAACTAATAATAAGTTCTGCCCCAACAAAGCAGAAAGCTGTACACAATTTGGATAATACAGTACAAGTGTAGGAGCCACGTTACAGCAGAAACTAGCGGCTTCTAGATGCTCATTGCTGTTTATGAGAACTGTAGTGTTGTTTTTAAAGAATAAAAAACCCCTGTAATATTACAGTTTGCTTGCTAAGTTTGAAAGCACAACTGAACTGTAGCACACATTTAGAAGGCAATAACAAGCAATTGAGACGTATTTTATTTTAAACTTCCTCACAAATCCCTTCCTCAGAAATCCCAGGAACTGTAGTGAGATTTGCTTAGGAAGAAATCAGCATAAAACCATGCCCTTCTCTAATTATTTTTAATATTTAGGGCTGACAAATCTGCCATGCTTTCAGAATTATAAAATACTGTACTGTATTATTAACTTAATAAAGATGTTGCAAGACTTGAGTGGTTTCTGAGTCAGAAAGCTAGGTTCTGAACTCATTTAGAGTCTAAAATGAAACATGAAGGGTAGGTTTGGACAGTCGAAAAATGGCTGCTGAGAGGATAAAGGAGCTGGTGAGAGGATGAAACACTTTTGATTATTGTTGGGAAGGTGCTTAATTCTAGCTTCCCACTGCTAGGGAGCTTAAATTGGATTGAGGAGCCTATTTAATTAAATGTAGCTTTCATTGTTATAAAGGAAGGAGAGGATGTCCCCTTGGGTGCTGGAGTTAATGGCATACACAGGAAAAGAAAGAATTAGTATCCAGAACTTGAGTTTTTATGACACTGAACAACGCCCAAAGTAGAGGTCAACAGGCTGCCCCCTTCTTCTCTCATACCAGTGGCCTAAATAAGGTATTGTTCATGTGCAGTTTGCAAGAATATTTTTTTTAAAGAATAAACTAAAAGATGTTAAACGTCAATGCAAAACTAATGGAATATTAAGAGGAGTAAACTGAACCTCAATCATCTCACCCACATCACATCTTTTTCTTCAAAGAGGCATACTGCACTAACCGTCCAACACTCTTTCCTAGGTAGGTAATTGCCAACCTGAATTCTTTTCTTGAAATGGCAGCCGTGTTCAGCCTCCGTACGAAAGGATACAGCGCAGAATATATGAAAGCACGGAGTCCAAGTTGGAACAATATAAATCACTCCTGTCCCTGTTAACATATGACACTGTGACAATTTTTTTTAAAACATAAGGTGCTACATAGTGACACTCTTTGTTTTGCTTTATTAAAACATTTTAAATTTGTTTTATACCTAGAAAGAAATACAAAAGTCACCATTTGCAACCTAAGGCACAATAACACAATGCAGAAATGAATAGAAAAGCAGTAGCACACTTGGTTTTATTTGCATGTGCAACTTGCTGGAGTGCCATTCCTCCCACATATGCAACAACTGGATTATTCAAGCAAGAGACATCATATTCGACAAAGAATCGGACATGGGAAAGGTTAACACACTCTCACCCTGCATTAGAAGCCAGATTGATAAAGGACAACATACTTCCCTGTCTGTCTGGTGCTGAATGAAAGCAAGCCTTGTCATATGCAATACTCCTTAATCAAAGGCAAGTTTATCATAAAATTGTATCACCTCAGATGCTTGTATGAATGGGCTCTTAGCCACACCATGCACTCTTTATTCTTTATTAAATGACTGTTAAATTTCCAAGTCACCTTCCTCAAGACTGATGCAATCGATGTGAATTCTGATTTGCAGGCACCCTGCATTTATAATTAAAGTGCACCTATGAGCATGTATGAACTGAAACAGGCATCTTTATTGAAGGTGTCCTTGGTATTCTGACTACTCCGGAGAGATCACCTAGCCAGAAGGATCGTTCTGCTCCCTGTCATTTCCAACCTTGCATAGCACAGACATATTTTGTGATGCAGACTCTGTTTCAGGTTACGTGCAACTCATATCCTCATAAATTATTGGAAACCTGCACAGCTAAAATTCTTCTACTGAATGTTAAAAATAAAACGTGCCTTTGAAGGAGATTTAGATTATCCAAGCGTAAAATGCAATGAACATTGACTGCATACACCTTTCTTTAAGCCAGGGATAGGAGATGGACAATGAGATGAGAAAAGAAGAATATATTTGTGTCCTGCTAATATCTGTCAGCTTTTCCACTGACAAGAGAGAAAGCATCAAAAATTCAAAGGAGGGCTAAGCGTGTGCGTGCGCGCACACACACACAAATAAAAAAGAAAAATGTGTGGGAAAGCAGCAAGAAGCCATATGACCCCATCTCCAACACCTGTGCATTTAGCATTAGACTGAAAGGGTCCTACACAAGTAGTTGTGCATTGTTGTTTAGTCATTTAGTCGTGTCCGACTCTTCGTGACCCCATGGACCAGAGCACGCCAGGCACTTCTGTCCTCCACTGCCTCCCCCAGTTTGGTTAAACTCATGTTGGTAGCTTCGAGAACACCATCCAACCATCTTGTCCTCTGTCATCCCCTTCTCCTTGTGCCCTCCATCTTTCCCAACACCAGGGTCTTTTCCAGGGAGTCTTCTCTTCTCATGAGGTAGCCAAAGTATTGGAGCCTCAGCTTCAGGATCTGTCCTTCCAGTGAGCACTTGTTGGGCTCCTCCAATTGCACATGTATGCATGTATGTAGTAGGTCCCTTTTACACGGATACTAAAATGTGGAGATGTAATATGTGTGGCCCACTTCCCCCTCCATACATTCAGTGAGCATGTGGGAGTTCAGAAATGTATGCAGTTCTAAAGTTTGCCCTTGTATATGAGGAAGGGGAGGTTGCCCACTCCAAGCAGCAGGTTTCAGAGAACAATTAAAAGTGGGGGGTTGTGAATCAGTTTGCTTATTGCCATGTCTTTACTCTCACGCGGTCACCATTTAGACATCTTCAGCAGCATGTTCCAAGAAACACACTGAATCATCTCTGGGATAAAAACCCACATTAGCCAGTGTGATTGGTTCACCAATGAAAAATCATGATTTTACACATTTTTAAAACCATGGATTTTATTGAATCTGTTGCAAATAATTTCCCAAACCACTAACAGTCTTTACTACCTAGCTGCTGGGGGGGGCCAGTACCCTCATAAAATATCCTCACAATATCACCCATTTTGAAATACTTTAATTTTAACAGACTAAAATAATCAGCAATTACTTAGAAAAGCACTTAGACTGGCTGATTGCCCAATATAGACCTCGTTGAATTTTCATTATCTAAAACAGCAAGCCAAAGACATGTAACTATTAAGCCGAGTGAGGAGACCTCCTTAAAGAGGCAGTCATTTTAGTGCTCGGTGCAGAGAGTGCTTATAAACCTGTCACTGCTCCTAGGCATTTTTTGATCTTTTCCATCTGCATTTTTTTTAAGTCAAATGATTTGTTTCACAGAACGAAGGAAACCACCCCCTTGTTTTTCGAACTGTCATTCACCCTGTGTTTAATCATTCCAAAGTGCTCTGCCATATCTCAGGCACTAAAGCCTGAATATTTGCACTTGTTCTTCCTTTTAAGTGTGTGTGAGAGAACACAGCTTGGCAGCTGCTTAGTTAGAATGCCAAATTTCTGTTCACTTGCTGGTTGTAATTCACTCACGGTCACGTTTCATCTGGATTACCGTAAGAGCCATTTGCTTAGGTAATGTACTTATTTAAAATGCCACAAAGCGATAAGGGGCATGTATTACATTATTCAGGCTGAAAGCCAAGGCCCGCAGTACATGAGGGCCCAAAGATTCTTGGGGGGGGGGGCACCAAACCCAGAAAGCTTTTTAAAACAATCATATACAATACTTTACTTGTATGCAACAGTTCTATGACAATTCCAGTTTGCTTTTATTTTTCTGTCACAGAAATGTACCAGAGAGGCCCACAGTGGGAATTTGTAATATTCAAATTTAACTTTGTCATTTCAATTAATATTATGTATAAAGATGCGTGTTTCTTCTTCTCAAAATCATCTTTCATATCCAATCAGAAAATATGTACAGTGGTACCTCTGGATACGAACGGGATCCGTTCCGGAGCCCCGTTCGTATCTAGAAGCAAACGTAACTAGTGATGGCACGTCTGCGCGCGTCGTTTTTCGCCACTTCTGCGCATGACGTCATTTTGAGCGTCTGCGCATGCGCAAGCAGCAAAACCCAGAAGTAGCGCGCTCCGTTACTTCCGGGTTGCTGTGAAGTGCAACTCGAACACGCTCAACCCGAAGCGCATTCAACCCGAGGTATGACTGTAACTGGTTACTTGGTGTATAATCAAAATAAACTGGGACATATCCCCCCCCCCCCGCAAAACAGGTGGAAGGGAAGGAAAGGAGCACATTGGCCAGTATTGCCCATGGCACCCTTGACTATCATTCAAGACACTGCAGGGTGCCACAGCACACTGGTTGAAAACCACTGCTCTAGAGCATTGTAAAACAAGCTTTATACATGTGATATTTGAAGATGGCTGGGGCTTGGTCACTGGGTGAACAGAAAAGTCAAGCCACAGTGGTCACCCGAATTGCTGCTGATCTCAATGTTTCTTCACTTGAACAATCTTCCCGTTTCCCCTTCCAGTTCTCTTTCCTACCGAACTTTCAACAGGGCTCCATACTTCAGTGGTAGAGCATCTGTTTGGCATGATGAAGGTCCCATGTTTAATCTTCAAGTGGGACTGGGAATGTCCAAAACCCTGGAGAGCTGGGGCCAGTCAGCATAGACAATATTAAGCGAGATGGACCAGTGGTCTGACTCAGCACAAGGCAGTTTCCTATGTTCCTATGAACTACCAGGTGCCTCTTAATATGATTTCCCTGCACCACCCAACCAGATTTCCCTGAGAGGCAGATCCTACCACACTCCTTGCCAACTTCCATAACTCCCTGCAGAGACAACATCTTCATGTAGCTGCCTTAGAAAGAGAACGTTTCAGCCAGCACAGAACCCTTGGAACCGTCCAAGGTTCTGCTCTTGTCTGCCCTCTGACTGTGACCTGCCTTGGTTTCATTGGACACTAAGCCTTAAGCCCTCATGGAACTGGATAGCTTACGCAGCTAGGCTTCCTCCTTCCTAAAAAACACACCAAAAAAACTCTCATAAAAACGCTGTATCTTTTAATATCCATGCAACAGTATTGGTTTCCCTAGCAGAACTTGAACTCTCGTAGGTTCTCCATGCAGCCTGTCTCTCAATAGTGTAGGGCTACAGGAACAACCGTTCTTCCTACCCTTTGTGTTTGCCAGTCATATGCTTTCTTCTGGTTATGCTCCCCAGAAAATTAAATTCCTGTCTGTTAGGGACTGGGAGTTGTCAGCTGTGGGCTCTTGCGGACTCTGCCATTGTCATACGTACTTGTAGTACCTTTGTGCCTACTAGGTTGTGTTTTGTTTGCGTACGGCGTTGGATTACATCACAGGGCTGTTTTGTTTTTCGTTAAGTCTCTCCATGCACAACACTGTAATTGAGCATTTGTCAGTGTCTGTGTTAATATGTGTCAGGGGTTCAGGAGCAGAGGCAAGGGCAAGGGAGGAAACAGAGAGCGAGGGGGAGGAGGCAGAAGAAAAGATGAGTGATGACGACGACCCGAGATCTCCGAGTCTTTCCAGTGAATCAGAAGATTCACAGAAAGGAGCACCAGTGGTCAGGGCAAGGGGGGAGCCTAGGGGGACACCCCAGGAAGATAGAGCCAGAGGGGACTCAGAGGAGAGCAGTTGGAAATCGGGACCAGCGTCACAGCCAGAGAGCAGGGAAGAGGAGGAGCGCCAGAGATCAAGCGCTGGCAGCTCGCAACAGGGGGGAGGGCACGAGTCAGGAGTGGCCACACCTCCATCGGGGAGCGAAGAAACGGTCAGACGGAAAGTGGAAGGTTGGGCGCGCGCGCCAAGTTCAAATGCACAGGAAAGTGACGCAGTAGGCAGCCAGGAAAGGGAGCCAGGTCCTAAAGCCCGGCGCAAGGAGACAGGGAGTTCCGGGGGGTCGGCGTCAGAAGAATCCCGGAAGGAAGAGACCCCGGGGGGCAGAGGGACCCAGAGGAGAGCAGTCAGGCGGAAAAGGTGGAGCAGGGCTAGGATATTAAGTTGGTGCACAAGGGGCGGAGACTCAGACGGAGCTTCGCCGATCTAGCCATTAGACGTAGAGTTGCACGCAGCAGCTTGGGAATGGAAACTGTAACTCAATAAAGACTTTTACTTAATGATCGCTGGCTAGCGTGATCCTCTGTGAGCTAGGATCTTGAAGCAGCTCTGACAGTAAGCTCCGTCTCAAAAATTGTGGGCATCTACAGCCTCGAGGAGAGGAGAGAAGCAGGTGCCTACTAGCTAGCTCACGAACGGCAGACAACATGACGGCTGAGCAGCAGATAGAGGAACTCCGAAAAGCAGTGTCACAACTGAATGCCGAGGCTCTCGCATCCAGGAAGAGAGAGGAGGAGGCAGCTGCCGCCTGCAGGGATCTCCAGGTCAGGTTGGACATGCTTACGAAGCACGGGCAACTGACACCCAGACAGGAGGGAATTGGGTTGGCGAGACGAACAGGCGGTCTGGTCTCTCACTTCGATGGGAACCTGCAGCAGTACCCCAACTTTAGAGCAGATGTAATGTGCGCACTGGAACTGCTGAAAAGAGACTTTAGAGATGAGCAAGAGAAAGTGGGGTTCATCATGTCCCATTTGCATGGGGAAGCTAAAGCATGGCTGCGCAATTTGTGGAGGGATAAGGATCCGGCGCTCCAAAATGCGGATGCCTTTATTAAAGCGATGGATGGGTGTTTCTTATCAAGCATTGACGTGGATCTTGCTCGGCAGCAGATACATGGACTGAAACAAGGGAGGGCCAGCGTAAGGCAGTATCATGCCCGCTTTTTCGCTTTGGTCAGTGCTCTGGAATGGGACAGGGATTCGGCTCCTGTAAGAGACCTGTTTTGGGAGGGATTGCACGGCTCTGTTAAAGATGAAATTGCGAGGGGGGAGAGACCCCGGACCATGCAGGAGATCGTTCAGAGGGCGCTAGCCGTGGGGGTGCGGTTGGAAGAACGTCCGTGGAGCAGGGACGAGGGGCGTGGAGGGCGCGAACCAGCCAGGGGCTCCTCCTTCCTTCCCAGAGAAGCAGCGCGTGCGCAATCCACGCCTCCGCCAGGAGGAGGAGTGGAACCTATGGAGGTTGGAAGTGCAAGGGCTCAATCAGCAGCCAGAGCCCTAGCTAACAGTGAAAGCGAAGCCTCCTAGAGGGAACAGGAAGTGTTACATCTGCGAGGATCCAGGGCATATGGCGAAAGAGTGTCCCCGGAGGCTCCACAAGCACACTGCAGCCTCAGCAATGGTAACTGCAGCAACGCAACAAGGAGGACCACAGCAGGGAAACGACGATGTCTGGCTGGAGGAAGAGGCAATGGGGCCCAGCCAGACGTGTCAGTGAAGAAGTCCCCGGAGATTTCACAGCCCATGGACCCCCTCCCGCCCAAACCAGTAGTGAGGCTCACCGCATCGCTCCAGCTGCCCAATGGAATCACCATGGACGTGCCGCTCACCATTGACTCGGGAAGCAATGCGGACTTTATAGGGCAAGACTTTGTAGACCGGCACGCTATACAGTTGCTGCCGGCCACGCTGCCCCTGCAGGTGGTCACGGTGGATGGCAGGGAGCTGCTAGGGGGGCAAGTGGTGAAGCAGACGCCACCAATGGTGATGCGCCTTGGGAATCACAAGGAAATCATCAGCTTCAACGTCACTCAACTATCGGACACGCCCATTGTATTGGGCATGAGTTGGCTGGACAAGCACAGCCCAACGCTGGCTTGGTACCAGAGGCAGCTGACCTTCGGCTCTTCCTTTTGTGCTGAACACTGCATCGTCCCCCGGCAGGAAGGAGAGGAAGAGGAGACACAGCTGCTGCTAGGCACGCTGCAAGCGATTCCCCACAAGTACGCAGAATTTTTGGAGGTTTTCTGCGAGAAGGAGGCAGACAGGCTACCCCCCCACAGACCATATGACTGCAAAATTGACCTGCTGCCGGGGGCAGCGCTGCCTAAAGGGAAGCTGTATTCCATGTCTGAGGACGAACTGCAGGAACTCAAAGAGTTCATAGATCATAATTTGGAGCGCGGTTTCATCCGGGAGTCCAAGGCAGCGGGGGGCAGTCCTGTATTCTTTGTTAAGAAGCGGGACACGCCCCAAAAAAGACTTGTGGTGGACTATCGCATCTTAAACAGTGTGACCAAGCCATCGGACTTCCCCATGCCCCGAATCGACGACCTCCTCGCAAAGGTACGGAAGGGCAGCATGTTCACCAAGTTAGACCTGCGAGGGGCGTACAACCTCATTCGCATGCGGGAAGGGGATGAGTGGAAGACAGCCATGTTCACGCCGCTGGGCACCTACGAATATAGAGTTATGCCTTTTGGATTGCAAAATGGCTCCCACGTTTTTCAAGCGTTCATGCATCACGTGTTGGCGGGGCTCCTCTACAAGACGTGCGTCTGTTTCTTAGATGACATCCTGATCTTTTCGGAAACGCAGCAGGAGCATGACAGACACGTCAAAGAAGTGCTAAGCAGGCTACAGCAGCATAGGCTCTACGCCAAGCTGGAGAAGTGCCAATTCGACGTGACGGAGGTGGATTTTCTGGGCTACAAGTTGTCTGACAAGGGGCTCGCCATGGACAGCGCCAAGGTTCGAGCGGTGTTGGACTGGAAGAGCCCACGCAACCGGAAGGAGGTCCAACGGTTTGTCGGCTTCGCGAACTTCTATCGCAAGTTTATCAAAGGCTTCGCTATGCAGACAGCGGCCATCACGGACACGCTCAGCTCCAAAAAAAAGAAGTTCATCTGGACAGAGCAGGCGGAGCAGTCCTTTCAGGCACTCAAGCGTCTCTTCGCGTCGGAAGAGCAGCTGCTGCATGTCGACCCCAGCAGGCCGATGAGGGTGGAGACAGACGCCTCGGACAGAGCCGTGGGAGCAGTCCTGCTGCAGAAAGACCCGCAGGGGGTTTGGCGGCCGGGAGCGTTTTACTCCAGGAAGCTCAGCAAGTCCGAACAGAACTACACCATCTGGGACAGGGAGTTGCTGGCCATTCATGCAGCATTCAAAGCATGGAGGCACTTCCTGATCGGCGCCAAGCACACGGTGCAGGTCTGCACGGACCACAAGAATCTGGAGCACTGGCGCACGGCACAGTTCCTGAACCAAAGGCAGATACGTTGGGCTGAGTTCTTTGCGAACTTTAACTTCCGAATAGAGTATGTCCCGGGGGACACCAACATCATGGCGGACGCTCTCTCTCGTAAGCCACAATATCTGGAGGACGCCAAGCCAGCGGCCGCCATGCACATCTTCGCACCAACAGTGTGGGCGTGCACTGCGGCAACAGTGGACCTGGAGGCGGTGCGGCGAGCGTTGCAGGATGACTCCTTCGCGCAAGCGAAGATGGCAGAGGTGCACAGGGGCACGGCAGCGACCGACGAGTTCCAGCTGCGAGATGGATTGCTCATTCGTAAAGGGGCCATCTACGTGCCGGGAGACGAACTTCGCGCCAAGGTACTGCAGCAGCTGCACGACGCGCCCACTGCCGGGCACTTTGGCAAGGAGAAGACGGTGGAATTAGTCGCCAGGGACTTCTGGTGGCCCGGAATGAGAGGGGAGGTCGCGGACTACGTGGCGAGGTGTGACACCTGCCAGAGGGCCAAACCGGTGCACAAACCACCGGCCGGACTGTTGGAACCGCTGCAAACTCCGGTCGAACCATGGGAGAGGGTGGCCCTGGACTTTGTCACGGATCTGCCCAGCTCGAGGGGCAAGACGGCCGTGCTGGTGGTGGTGGACTTGTTCTCCAAGATGGCACATTTCATTCCGTGTGCCAAGGTGGCCACGGCGGAGCAAACCGCCAAACTGTTCATAGACCACGTGTTCAAGGTTCACGGTCTGCCACGGTCTATTCTGTCCGACCGGGGGCGACAGTTCATCTCGAATTTCTGGCAGAAGCTGATGGGCTTCCTGAACGTCAAGATCAACCTGGCGTCGGCGAGACACCCGCAGACCAACGGGCAGGCGGAGCGGGTCAATGCCATCATGCAGCAGTACCTGAGATGTTATGCGAATCAACAGCCTGTGACGTGGGTGGATTACCTGCCGCTTGCAGAGTTTGCCTACAACAACACGAAGCACGTGTCCACGGGGGTCACGCCGTTCTTCGCTAACAACGAGAGGCACCCCAGAACCTTCCCGGGACTGGAAAGGATGGGGGAGGGGGAGCCGCAGACAGCAGATGCGTTCGCGTCGGAGTTGGAGGTCCACGATCAGCTGCGGCGACACCTGGAGCTGGCCAAACATGCATACAAGGTGCAAGCGGACAAACACAGAAGGGTTGGCGAAGAGATCCATGTGGGAGACTGGGTCTGGTTAGCAGCCCACGCAGTGCCGGCCAGGTCGTTGGCCAAGAAGAAGCTGGGGCATAAGCAACTGGGGCCCTACCAAGTCGAAGAGCAGGTCAACCCGGTGGCTTTCAGGCTGGCGCTTCCGGAGGGTTCCAGAATGCATCCGGTGTTCCACAGATCGGTGCTCACCCCCTACAAGGCACCGCACAGGTTTCAGGAACCTGGAACGGCACCGAGTCCGCTCAGAGAAGGAACCGGGCACGCGGGAGTGGCACAGAAGGAACGCATCAACGAAGTCACGGAGATTTTGGACTCCAGATGGGGGGAAGAAGGGGGTAGAATACTTTCTCGCCAAGGAGGGCACCCCGGCCAGTGCGAACAGCTGGGTGCCGGGCTACGCCTTGGACGAACCTCTGCTCAAAGACGAGTTTCATGCCCTCTTCCCACATAGACCAATGCCAGCAGAATTTTTCGACGACTGGCTTTTCACGCCAACGCTTTCTGCCAGCATGTTCCGGGGGTTCGACTCGGACGAGGACCCGATACGAGACGCCCGTTCCCCGGAGGGATCACCCTCGGGATCTGCCTCAGAACCCTCGTATTGGTGGGACGATAGACCAGAGGAGCAGTGGCGCAGGAAGTGGCAGGAAGGTCCAGGACGAGCAACGCCGCCAGGAGGAAGTGAGGGAGAGACGGACATGGACGTTTTCGGGGACGACCCTGGTTTCGAGCACGGCGGCACAGAGATGTAAGCGGAGGTGACCGTCGTCGACGAGAGCAGGGAGGCAGAACCGGGAGACTTCAGATGGAGGCCCGCCACGGGAAGCGAACTGTATCCGACGTTCGTCCCTCTGACACAGCAGCACCCAGTTCCCGCACCGGAAGGAGGGGAGGGGGGAACGGGGGGCTTCGAGGGGGGGATGGATGTCAGGGGTTCAGGAGCAGAGGCAAGGGCAAGGGAGGAAACAGAGAGCGAGGGGGAGGAGGCAGAAGAAAAGATGAGTGATGACGACGACCCGAGATCTCCGAGTCTTTCCAGTGAATCAGAAGATTCACAGAAAGGAGCACCAGTGGTCAGGGCAAGGGGGGAGCCTAGGGGGACACCCCAGGAAGATAGAGCCAGAGGGGACTCAGAGGAGAGCAGTTGGAAATCGGGACCAGCGTCACAGCCAGAGAGCAGGGAAGAGGAGGAGCGCCAGAGATCAAGCGCTGGCAGCTCACAACAGGGGGGAGGGCACGAGTCAGGAGTGGCCACACCTCCATCGGGGAGCGAAGAAACGGTCAGACGGAAAGTGGAAGGTTGGGCGCGCGCGCCAAGTTCAAATGCACAGGAAAGTGACGCAGTAGGCAGCCAGGAAAGGGAGCCAGGTCCTAAAGCCCGGCGCAAGGAGACAGGGAGTTCCGGGGGGTCGGCGTCAGAAGAATCCCGGAAGGAAGAGACCCCGGGGGGCAGAGGGACCCAGAGGAGAGCAGTCAGGCGGAAAAGGTGGAGCAGGGCTAGGATATTAAGTTGGTGCACAAGGGGCGGAGACTCAGACGGAGCTTCGCCGATCTAGCCATTAGACGTAGAGTTGCACGCAGCAGCTTGGGAATGGAAACTGTAACTCAATAAAGACTTTTACTTAATGATCGCTGGCTAGCGTGATCCTCTGTGAGCTAGGATCTTGAAGCAGCTCTGACAATATGTCATTTCCTCTTTAAAAAGGTTTCATTTTGCCACCTACTTTGTGGCTGGGAGTATGCCGGATGTAGCCAACGAGACACATGCCGGATGTGCCAGTTGTTAAAAACTACAGCTTCCATGCCCAGTGTCCACGCTGGCCAAGGTCAATGGGAATTGTAGTCCACAATGTATGGAGGGTACCGCTTTGAATACTGTCCTGATCCAGCCCATATTCAGCAGAGCACAGCAGCTGCCTCGTATCATGGGACCATAATACTGCCTTGCCCAAGTGTGATATTTTTATCTGTAGCTTCAAAATGAATTGCTATGGATTGGACAATAAACGGTTAAGACAGAAACCTGCTGTTCTTGGAGGCTAATAGGATGGCTGGTTGGGGTAGGAAAGAGAGGAAGAATAATAGAATTGTAGAGTTG
This sequence comes from Podarcis bocagei, assembly GCF_964188305.1. NCBI lineage: Eukaryota > Metazoa > Chordata > Lepidosauria > Squamata > Lacertidae > Podarcis > Podarcis bocagei. The sequence continues at coordinate 50,048,438 of NC_138135.1, forward strand.
GAAGGGACCACAAGGATCATCTAGTCCAGGCATCCCCAACCTTCGGCCCTCCAGATGTTTTGGGCTACAATTTCCATCATCCCTAACCACTGGTCCTGTTAGCTAGGGATCATGGGAGTTGTAGGCCAAAACATCTGGAGGGTCGCAGGTTGGGGATGCCTGATCTAGTCCAATCCCCTGCAATGCAGGAATCTTTTGCCCGATGTGGGGCTTGAACCCACAGCCTTGAGATTATGAGTCTCATGCTCTACTGACTGAAGACGGCACTAAGCAGGTTCTGTAGAGCTGAAATTAGAGTTCCAATGCCCCGAATCTCACTAAAATTGGAGTTAAAGTGAATGCTGCACAGTAAAATGAAACGATTCATTGTCACAATAGGTATCAGATCCTGATTGTGCAGAGTCTCTTTGTGTTGCTCAATTTTCTACAGAACAAACTTTCCCACTTTTATTTTCAGTGGTATGTGGCTGAGCAAGGTGTCACGCAGCGTATGTGCCTCCTGTATCGATTTTTTTTTTAAGGTGCAAAGAAATAAGCGTCTCTGTAAAAAATGTTTTGTCTTGTGCTGCTAGAAAACAACCCGCAGAGAGGCCCAGCAGCTGTCATTGGGATTAAGTACTGAGGAAAAGCACAATCATATGAAAAAAAAAGCTGTAAAAAGCAAAACAAAAAACCCCAGCACCACTGTAAGGAAGGAAGAGGCATGGTCACATTTGATTTCTCTCTTCTTGTGTTAGGAAGAGGAGTATATAATAGTAATCCACTGAATTATGAGTCATTGAGGAAAAAGGTTTTCTTTTTTTTAAAAAAAGTGTCTAATTTACAACAAAATATAATAGGGAAGCAAAAGCAATAGGGAATCAAACTAGGCGTTCATAGGCAGAAATAAATGAAGCGTGAAATATGTATTAATATGTTTGGGCAAAACCCAACCAAAGTTATGCACTTTGAAGACCTATTTGTTTCAATGAGTATTAAGCACAAACTAAATTCTGTCTCTATTCATATATAACGCCAAACCACTGTTTGTGCTTCTGCATTGCTTTCTGCCTAGCTTCCTGTTTAGCAGAAACCACTGTCTTTACTCTTGAACAGGCAAATTATGGTCACCAACCCAGAACTGGAAAACACATTTTGATTTGTGGTTTCCAGTTGTGGCTAAAAGGGCAAACCACTGTTTCCTAATTCAGATGCAATAGAAAACTATGGCTTGCACTCCATAGTAAATCAGGGAGAAACTCAAAGCACATATAAGGGAATGAGAGGAAAAGTGAGTGTTCAGACTGTCTCACTCAAGTAAGAGACCCCTGACCATTAGGTCCAGTTGTGGACGACTCTGGGGTTGCGTGCTCATCTTGCTCTATAGGCCGAGTGAGCCGGCGTTTGTCCGCAGACAGCTTCCAGGTCATGTGGCCAGCATGACTAAGCTGCTTCTGGCGAACCAGAGCAGCACACGGAAACACCATTTACCTTCCCGCCAGAGCGGTACCTATTTATCTACTTGCACCTTGACACGCTTTCGAACTGCTAGGTGGGCAGGAGCAGGGACCGAGCAACGGGAGCTCACCCCGTCGCCGGGATTCGAACTGCTGACCTTCTGATTGGCAAGCCCTAAGCTCTGTGGTTTAGACCACAGCGCCACCCACGTCCTGTCTCACTCAAGTACTCAGATTAAATGTCACGGCTAAAAGTTGGCCACTGTTTCTTTAATGCTAAAAGAACTAAGTCAGCACGAGTCAGCAGCCTACAATGATTCATGCAACCTTTCACCTAATTGTACCTGTATATATAGAGTGGTCAATGTTGGTGTGGTGGTGAGTTGGTTGGTTGGTTGGTTGGTTGGTTGGTTGGTTAGTGAAAGCTGGTAGTGTTGATGTGTGTACAGTTGGTTGGTCGTTTTGCAGATAAAGACTTTTAAGAATAAAAGAAGAAAGTACTCTGCAAGGACCCTCTTCTCGTGGACTCTTTTATGCTGACAAGGGTCCGAGGACCAGGCTGAGGAGACAAAGGAAGTCAGAACCTTTTCTTTTTCAAACACTGACATTAAATGTGAACAGAGTCTCTGCCACTGAAATCTAGGGTACAAAGAGGTGCTTAACTTTAGCTAGGTCACGGCCTGCCTTCTTTCTAAAAATGGTATTTGTGAGAAGAACCAACTACATAGGCATCCATGACATGCCCTTGTTTTGGAGAAGTATTGATTTGAATGTCCTTTAGATACCACCCAGGGTTGAAGATTGAGTAGATGCCCATTTTCTGGATACCTCCTCAAAAGCAACATGCCCTCTTACATATTTTTTAACACATACATTCCAAAATAAAGAACAGTCACAAGAAATAATACTACTGATTGAGCCATAGTTCAATACTTAGAAAACAAAAGATACGGTAAATGATCCGCAAAACACATTTTCAAGTGCTTCTACTGTTCTACAAACACATTTGCAAGATCTAGCGTTACCTGTTTACATTGTTCTTCTCTTTCAAGAGTGAACACGGGAAGCCTTTCCCCTTATGCACTCAAATCGACTGTCACAGGGACAGATGAAAACTGTCCTAGACGCTTCCTTTAGTTTAAAAAACAACAAACATCTCCTGGCTCTTGAAAGCTGCGTTGTCTAAACTTTAAAAGGCAGGAGTTTCTGGCAGCTGTCTACACCTGCAGACTCAGAAACTGCACTCTCAACAACTGAGATGATGTGATGGAACTAAGGTTATTACACAGAACAAGAGTGTGTGTTGTGAACGGAAATAAAGAAAGGCTGCTTTAAATATCAAAAGAGTCATTCTGGACACATGTACAGTGGTACCTCGGGTTAAGTACTTAATTCGTTCTGGAGGTCCATACTTAACCTGAAACTGTTCTTAACCTGAAGCACCACTTTAGCTAATGGGGCCTCCTCCTGCTGCCGCCATGCCGCCGGAGCACAATTTCTGTTCTCATCCTGAAGCAAAGTTCTTAACCCGAGGTACTATTTCTGGGTTAGTGGAGTCTGTAACCTGAAGCGTATGTAACCTGAAGCATATGTAACCTGAGGTACCACTGTATAGGGTTGCATCCAATCATGTCCTTCTTGGAGCAGACCCACTGAAATTAATGTACCTAAGTTAGTAAGGTTCATTCACTGCAATGGGTCTACTTTGAGTACAACTAATGTTGGATAGTCTGTAAAATGATTTTGTTGCTTGTTTGAAAATAAAACAACTCAATAAAATATGTATCGGCTCATTTTAAGAACTGTCTACAGCTGTTTTTTATTTGTAAATAACATTTGTTCCCCAAATTGTCACCCAGAGATCTCGATTTTAAAAATCTATTTGTGATTATTATATCAAGATGCTGAATTATTTCCACATAACTTTGCATTTTCAATGTTACTGACTCCAAGCCAGAAACAGTGGTTTCTAACCTGATAAAGAGTTGATGTTTATCCTGTAACACAAGACGGAAGTGAATGCAGTGCTAACAAGGCTTGAATTGGGTGCTTTATGACCCTCCATATGTTGTTGGACTCTTAATTCTCATCCGCCCATTCTAGCATGACCAATGGTCAGGTATGGTGGCAGCTGTTGTCTAGGAACATCTGGAAGGCCACATGTTACTTTCCTTCCTTTGTAGCCAGATGTGCATCTCAATGCAAACACCTTTTTAACCTAGTTAAAGATGTTCTCCACAAATTTGGTCAAAATGTTTGGAGCTTTCAAAGGCTGATAGGTATTCAAAATGCTACGGAATCATGTCTGGCTGGACTTAACAGCTGGACTTGCCACCAAATTCTAAACACACATTAGGACAAAGGTGAGAAAAGGCTGTGCAATTGTAAGCCCTATATTTATGACAGGAAATCCTGCGGAGGAAGAAGTCGGGGACAGCCATGATCTTGCTGCCCTTCCACATGATGACTAAATACTTGGAAAAGAATGACAGCATAGAGCTTCTGATCCCCATCTGCATCTGATATGCATATGTGCGTTCTCATCCTGAAAAACAAACTGCACAGCGGTCTGTTTCCCCTTATTTATTCGCCTTGCACAGGAAAGCTTCTTGATAGATTGGGTACAGGCTTTTAAATCCTATGGAATATTCAAGTTAACTACCTTTTTATCACATTCCGGCGCATTTTCACAAATCCTCATCTGCTTCATCAGATGGCTGTGTTTGCCTCATATCTCAGGTCAACACTAATTCCCATAATGATTACGGCTCCCCTCCCACCCCCAAAAAACCCCTCCAGTCAACAGAAATACCCAACACTATTTGCCTTTGTACATGTGCGTGACTTCATTCCAAAAATCATACTAATCTGAGCTACTACGAATCTGCACCAAATTTAATTTGTGCTGACACAGATGATACCCAATTCTGGTTGTTCTTGTTGGAACGTTTTGAACGGTTTGCAGAAAACTTTTCCTTTTCCCCAGTCGCCTTTTATTTCCAAGTGCCATATTCAACATGTGAAAAGTGTGATGCTATAAAAGAATTCGCTTTGTGGATCTGCACAAGGAAGTTCTTAGGCAGCAAAGGGGAAAGCAGAGGGCTTTGGAAGTGAAAATCTCAATGCTGAATGCAGAGCAGAATTGCTAAAAGTCAGGCACCTGGTGTGACAATCACATATTTGATGGCCTGTCCAACTCACCCCACATCAGAAACTTGTATATCTCAAACTGCAGCAGAGGAAACAGCACTATTTCCTTCAAGTCACCACTGTCCTTGCATACGTTTACTGTATAAAATGTAACCGCTGAGACAAACAGAAGTACAGTGGTACCTCGGGTTACATACACTTCAGGTTACAGACTCCGCTAACCCAGAAATAGTACCTCAGGTTAAGAACTTGCTTCAGGATGAGAACAGAAATCGTGCTCCTGTGGCGCGGCAGCAGCAGGAGGCCCCATTAGCTAAAGTGGTGCTTCAGGTTAAGAACAGTTTCAGGTTAAGAACGGACCTCCAGAACGAATTAAGTACTTAACCCAAGGTACCACTGTAGCTGCAATGACCTATGCTTTGAACATGGACAAGCAGAACTGACTACTCAACCAATCATTGTTTGGTAACTGGACCTATATTCATACGAATGAATACAATGGTGTTTGGGCTCAAAACATTTTTGGGATTAATAATTATTCATATACTTTTCATATATTCTATCTTTCCCCATTCCTTATTTGCTTCCAGTTCCTCAGAGTTCAGCAATAAGAATAGCCATATTAATAGAAAGAGAAAACCCTCTAAACTGGAATACATTTGGGAATTTTAGTATTAATTCAACGCTGAAAATATTCTTATCTTCTTCCACAGTGTCACATTAGGAAAACCCACCATCTTCCAACACACTCTCAGGACTATAGAGGTATTTCAGAAGCTCAGCTGCACTAGAATTCCAGAACTAATTTTAAAACAATACATAAAACAAAAACAATTAAACTGGGTAAATGAGTTGTTGCATTTAATAACAAACACAAGCATGCACACATTACAAATATGTAATCACCCATTATGAAATGAACAATGTAAACTATTATTCTCCAGGGCTATAAAACCTACTCCATAAACAAACTTATTCCAATATTTCAGGATTACAGATAAACAAACATTTTATTTAAAAGTGAAAACTTGATTTAAGAACATTTAGTTCTTCACTTAAAAAGGCCATTCCTAACAATAATCAGCAAATGAAAACTTGCATGATTAAAAGCTCCCCATCTGGATTGCAGTTTTAGTTAGATTATAACTATAGGCTTTAACACAGATTGAAAATAACCCCCCCCCCAAAAAAATCAGGAAAACAATACAACAAAAAATATTTTTAACACTGCAACTTTAAAAAATGCAACGTTTAATCTTCAAAAAGCGCATCCCAACCGTTTCATGAACTGTGCTCAAAGCTAAAGGATATTAAAAAAAACACTACCTGATCTTTCAGACATTAAATATTCATATGAAATGTTAGCTATGCATTTGGAGGCTACCATCAGTCTTGATCTATGGCGAAGCTTCTTTATCTAGACATGTAAAAGCAATATATAACTACTGCTATGATAACAGGTCTAATCATTCCCTCCATACTCTTGCTATTCACCATATGCCGAATGTGCATAATTCATAGGTTACACCAGATGCTGTCTTAAGGAAGCACCCTTTAAAAACATTCGCTGCGCTACTGAAGACACGCCACTGTTAATTACATGCCACAAAAATACGATTCCACAAAACTGCAGCCTCCTAAATACTACACAGATGTACTAATCCTCAAGTTATACTATCAAGTCACCCATGTAGGCCATTAAGCTAATACACCAGCAGTCCAATTTGCCTATTGGATGCATTCGGTTTTATTTATTTTTAAAAAGGTAAATCAAGTCATCTCTAAAGTTAAGGAGGCCAGCTCGAAAGCACAATGGAGGCTTGAGGAGACTTTGAACGAAGTATGAGCTAATAAGAAAGGGCGCTCAGGAATAGCCACACAGAAATTAAGGTTTGGTCTGGAGGATCTGTTGGATGCTAGAGGTAGACAAGAATACTGAGCTACAGATGGGCCAATGGTCTGACTCACTAGAAGTCAGATTCCTATGTTCTATTATCGCTCTCTGCTCACTAGACTGTTCTACCAAACAATTATGTCCATTACTCTGCTCTGCATAAACAAATGGATTGTGGGCGGGGGGGGGGGGGGTAAGTGCCTACATTTCAATGTGCTAAAGCAAGCTTAACTTAAGTGTTAGATTTAGGCCAGGGTATTTTGCAACTGAAAACAAAATGGTCCATGAGTCAAAAGGAAACAGCATTGTCCTTAACAAAAAAACAAGCTTGTGTACCATCAGGAAGGATAATGAAAGGGGATGGGGTAAGAGGGGGGGTAGCAAAATAAGAATATAACATATTGCAAACTTCATTTTTATTCTCTTATGTGTTTATTATGAAGTATTAGACAAGAGTCGACAATCAGACATCATGATAAACCATTATGGGGATGAGAATGAGACTGTGGGAGTCTTGGGCTTGCATACTCCCCCTTCCTTTCCCTCCTTCATTGCAAACATGAAGATTGGAAGCTTTCATTTCCATTTTTTTTATTAACCACATTTAGCATTACATACAAGCACCAAACGGTGGCTTGTTGAAACATTGCAGCTTCATAACAGCCCAGTTCACACATCACAGTATAATAATAAAATTAAGGTCTTATATATATTATAATGTTCATAAATGTACCAACCAAGCATGTACATAGATATGTGGACCACACGTCTGGAGCAGCACAGGAAGACCGTTCTGAAACTATTTTGACTCCCAAACTGACCAAATGTTTTCTCTGCAAGGAGGGAGCGGGTGAGGGAACCTTCCCAGTGTCTCAGGAATTGGTTAATCACCATCTCAAAGGAATGGCCAGACTACCAGGAAAGGCAATCAGATAAGGCATTATCAGATAACCTGGCAGACAGGAAAAACAACATTCAAATTTCTGTTGTAGACTGCCTTTTCTGTGATGTAGGTATGATGTTTGTGGGGGTGGTCTTGGGTTACACCCCTTCTGTGATGTATGTATGATGTATGAAGGGGTGGCCTTGAGCTCCAGGGCAGGGAATTTAAAATGTCTATATAAGGGCAAGCAACACCTTTGTTCTGGGTCCTCCTCCATCCTCCTGCGTGTGAGGGGAGCACCCTGTTAAAGATCAGGCTTACTAGCTGCTTTGCTTCTCAATATTCTCTGGTTGGCCTCTGTTATTTTCTCCTACCGATAGGGAACCCACTTAAGGACTCTATACGGGCTCTTTGATACCCCATAAGGGAAGAAGGACAGATATTGTTTACAACAACAGCAAATCAGAATTCCATAGTGTTTTATACATTAAAGAAGCCAATCTGGGTTCTCTTGCTCTTGGGTCTGCTGAAGCATGAAAGAAAGAAACCATGATCCCTGGCAGTGTGTTATGGCCAAACGAGGGTATGTGATTTCTTTTGTCTAACAAACCATAACCAGTAATCCAGGAACAAACCTTGGTTACAGACTGTGGTGCTGGGAGTGAAGCAATTCACCACTCCCAGTTCGGACACAATCCTAAAGCAAGTGATTGTACTTTGTTTCCATTTCATGCTAACAGGGAGGAGCAAAATGGCCAAGACTGATGCACTCATGGTAAACCTCTCAAACTTAAGGTTAACTGCAGTTTATCATGATGGGCCAACAATATCAATCCATGGTTTTAGGTTTCATTATTTGAAACAAATCATAGTTAAGACTGGCAACAGTTTAGAAGGTTCTGATCACACAACAAGCCACAGTTGATAAAAAAATGAAAGTGAAAATTGCTTTTCACAGCAACATCAGTAAAGACAGAGGTGGGCATTCATCTTCAAATATTGACTTGAGGTCAATGAATAATATATTCCTTTTATTTTTCCAATTTAGTGCCTGAAAAACTGGGAATATTAGAAGTAAAACTGCATAACTGCAAATAAATCCATTATCACCTGGAACTCTTCTCACCATGCTTTGCAACTCACAGCTGATAAGTTTCTGATTTTGGGAATCTCTGCCCTCAAGAGCACTGCAGTGGAAATCCCCCCCCCCCAGATTATACAAATTGTTTCAGGTTAACAAACAAAAAGCAAAAAAAAAAAAAAGAGCTTTCACCTTTCTGAGCATAGCCCACTTGCAAGTCTTAGCTTTTCACACACACAGTTCGCTACCTTACAGAGATAAGCTCATAAGAAATGGCAGACCGTATCTATCTTTAACCAACACACATTTTACAGTACCCATAGACAACAGCTGTGGGGCTACTTTTAGCTAGTGAAAGCTTCATGCAAAGAAAAGAGCAAAATTAATGGCAAAGCCACCCTGAGTTGCAATAACTGCCGTGCTCTAGGCAAAGTATAGCCCCAGATAACCTTAATTCTATTCCTCCGTTAATCAGAGGAATAATTTACACTTCTGTAACCTAACTTCCTGTTTGGATTTTCCTCTCACTCTTTAAATAATAATAATAATAATAAATTTTATTTATATCCCGCCCTCCCCAGCCAAAGCCGGGCTCAGGGCGGCTAACAACAATCAAACAATCAGTCAAATAATCACACAATCTAAAAATATTTCATTATAAAAATTAATTAAATCAAATTGATGGCAACCAATTAAGCAGAATTATGTGCAGGTTGCCAGAGGAGGGAGTCAGGCTGCGCCCTGACCAAAGGCCTGGCGGAACAACTCTGTCTTGCAGGCCCTGCGGAAAGATGTCAGGTCCCGCAGGGCCCTAGTCTCTTTTGACAGAGCATTCCACCAGTTTGGAGCTGCAGCCGAGAAGGCCCTGGCTCTAGTTGAGGCCAGCCTAACCTCTCTGAGGCCTGGGACCTTGAGGATGTTATTATTTGCAGACCGTAGGTTTCTCTGTGGGGCATACCAGGAGAGGCGGTCCCGTAGGTACGAGGGTCCTAGGCCGTATAGGGCTTTAAAGGTTAAAACCAGCACCTTAAACCTGATCCTGTACTCCACCGGGAGCCAGTGCAGCTGGTATAATACCGGATGAATGTGCTCTCGCAGCGAAGACCCCATAAGGAGTCTCGCCGCGGCATTCTGCACCCGCTGGAGTTTCTGGGTCAGTCTCAAGGGCAGCCCCACGTAGAGCGAGTTACAATAATCCAGTCTGGAGGTGACCGTCGCATGGATCACAGTGGCTAGGTCAGGACGAGAGAGATAAGGGGCCAACTGCTTAGCTTGGCGGAGATGAAAAAATGCCGCCTTTGTTATAGCTGTAATCTGCGACTCCATAGAGAGGGAGGTATCGAAGATTACACCCAAACTCTTAACGGCCGGTGCTGGCACTAATTGCACCCCCGCAAGAGATGGGAGTTGCCCCCTCGATCCCATATCGTCCCGCCCCAGCCAGAGGACCTCTGTCTTCGAAGGATTTAACTTCAACCGGCTCCCACGTAACCATCCAGCCACAGCTTCCAGACATCTGGTCAGTGTGTCTGGGGCCGAGTCAGGATGGCCATCCATCAACAGATAGAGTTGGGTGTCATCAGCATACTGATGGCAACCCAGCCCAAAACTCCGGACAAGCTGGGCGAGGGGGCGCATAAAGATGTTAAAAAGCATCGGGGAGAGAATTGCACCCTGAGGCACTCCACACACCAAGGAGTGGCGTGATGACAATTCCCCCCCAAGCGCCACCCTCTGTCCCCGACCAGAGAGAAACGAGCGCAGCCATTGAAGGACTGTGCCCTGGATCCCCACGTCGGCAAGGCGGTGGTCCAGGAGTTCGTGATCGACCATGTCAAAGGCTGCTGACAGATCTAGAAGAATCAGCAGCCCTGACCCGCCTCGATCCAGCTGCCTGCGGAGATCATCTGTTAGGGCGACCAGAGCCGTCTCGGTCCCATGACCAGCGCGGAAGCCGGACTGGAATGGGTCCAGAGCAGATGTTTCATCCAGAAACCTACCAAGCTGTTCAGCAACCGCTCTCTCAATCACCTTACCCAGGAATGGAAGATTTGAGACCGGGCGGTAATTGGATAGATCTGAGGGATCTAATGATGTTTTCTTTAAGAGCGGACGCACCACCGCCTCCTTCAGTTCCCCTGGGAATATCCCGGTGCCAAGGGACAAATTGATGATATCCCCCAGGGGGCCCCGCACCTCGTCTGGACACGCTCTAATCAGCCATGACGGGCACGGGTCAAGAGGACAGGTGGTGGGCTTTCCAGCTTGGAGGAATCTGTCCACATCGGCTGGAGATATCCGGTCAAAGTGGTCCAATACTGGACCCGAGGACAGACGAGGGGCCTCCAGTTCCTTTATTGTATCCAAATTGGCAGGGAGGTCATGGCGGAGCAACAGGACCTTCTCCGCAAAAAAGCTCGCAAATGCCTCACAGCTGTGTGTCAGATTGTTATTTAAATTTGGCTGTCCTTCAAGGGACGTTAAAGACCGGATTATACTAAATAATTGCGCCGGGCGAGAGCTAGCGGATGCAATGGAGGCCGAGAAGTAAGACTTCTTAGCAGCCTTCACTGCCATCTCATAGGTTTTCATAAAAACCCTATAAGATGTTCTTGAGGCTCCGTCACGGGCACCCCGCCATACTCGCTCTAGCCGTCTGAGGTCCCGCTTCATTTTCCGAAGCTCCTCGGTAAACCAGGGAGCCCGGTTTCTGCGGGGTCGCAGAGGGCGCTTAGGTGCGATCTCATCGATGGCTGCCAGGAGCTGGGTATTCCAGCCCTCAACAAGCTCAGTCAATGAGTCGCCAGGGGGAGCAAGGTCCCGCAAGGCTTGACGGAATCTATCTGGGTCCATCAGCCTCTGCGGGCGAGCCCAAATCGGCTCGCCACCTAAGCAGGGTGGGGGTGGAAAGTCAATCCTGGCTTTCAGAGCGTAGTGATCAGACCATGGCACCTTCATCGAAGGAGACATGATCACATCTATACCGGCGCCAAAGATCAAATCCAGCGTGTGGCCTGCTTGATGTGTGGGGCCCGAAACAAACTGGGAGAGCCCTAGTGTCGCCATGGAAGACACCAGGTCCAGAGCCTGTGAGGAGGGAGTGGCATCAGCGTGGAAGTTGAAGTCTCCCAATACCAATAGGTTAGGGAACTCCAAGGCCCAGCCGGCCACCGCCTCCAGCAGGCCTGACAGGGTGGCTGCTGGTGCGCTAGGTGGCCGGTACACCAGCCAGACAGCCAAGCTCTCCTCGGAGCCCCACACTAGGCCAACACATTCAATGCCGGGGATCGATGGCGATGGTAGAGCCCTGAAAGAACAATCTTCCCGGATTAATACTGCCACCCCTCCCCCCCGGCCCACAGTCCGTGACTGGTGGAGGACGGAGAAACCCGGGGGCGCCATCTCTCGTAAGGTAACAGTTACCCCTTCGCGCACCCAGGTCTCCGTCACACAAGCCAGGTCAACTCCCTGCGAGATAAAGAAATCTCGCAGGGTAGCAGTTTTGTTGCCTATAGACCTGGCATTGCACAACACCAGTGAAGGAGGTGAGTAATCCTTGCTCACCCTACCCTCGTCTCTCGGGATGGGGCGCAGATTGGAAGGGGTACGAGCATATCCATATCTCGATCCCCTTCGCCTATAACATCTGCCCCCACCGCCATACCTCCCTCGCCCCTCCACGGTCGCAATCCCAAGCCTCATACTAACCTCCATTTACAAATAGAAAACAAAACAACCAAAACAATTATGCCCAAACAAAACCAATCCCCGCCCCACTCAGTGTCCACCCCCCCAAAACAAAACAAAATGGAACAAACAAAAATACATAAATAAAAACCACCATTCACGGTGGTACAACAAAGTAAACAATAAAAGCACCTTTAAAACACCTTAAAATATATAAAAACATCTTTAACATTTGCAGCAGATAATGAAATAATATAATATTATAAAAAACAACAACCCCCATTTAAGGTGCTGCAAATTAAAAGCAATTAAAACATTTAAAACTATTTTGTCCATTGCTGCCGGTAGCTGCTATGCCAATATCGTTTCAATGTTATTATCAACTCATTACTTGATGCCTTGGTGACTCACCGGCGGTACAATCCAAGTTGTATGATTGCCTCATTAAATTCCTGTCTCACTTCCATTAGCATTTTATAAGTTCCATGGGATTTTGGTACGCTGTAGTCCAGCTCCATGTGGTTAAAGTTTTCTTTTCCTTGAATGGCTTATTTTAATGATTACTTATGTCCTTTTATTGGAAATGATAAAAACAGTTTGCTCTAAGAGGTATGTCATTAACGAAGCTAAAAGAAGATTGCTTCTTGCCTTTGGACATAAATTTGTAATACAAGCTTGATCCTTTTAGCCATAAAACACACACTATGTGTTTTCGTATTGCTGAAGCTCATAATGTGTTATGAGTCCCAGTGTGATGTTGCATCAGGCCTCTGGAGGAATATAGCTGAATAGATATATATTAGTTCCAGAAGATATATGTAACTGTCTCCGAAGACAAAACACATATGAGCACAATTCTTCACTTAGGAAGGCTTCTCTGTTCACATCAATTGATAAGGCAGCTTGTTTATGACCTCTGGTAAAATAGACTTCTACAGATGTTACTGGTGCTCCTTCATCTACGAAATACAATACTCTGGGCAGGCAGAGGCTTCATCCCATATGCATGTTCTTTTGCATGTCTGCAACATGTGTAGATGCTCTGCAGATGTGTTTAGGAATCAACACACAGTAGGGTTCAGAACCTGCCGCTATGATAGCAGAATCTGCTCTATGTGTATGGTTTGCAAACATTTTGCAGAACTGGGTGTGGCAGACTTGAGGAAGTAAAATTCAGATGCATACCACCACATGCTGCAGGTAAGATGTCATACATGCAATGCCCCCATGAATCCTTTTAACATAAAAAGGCACCCCTGACCTGAAGACTAAAATAGGGCACACAAGAATTCTACCCACCTGCTTCTGCATGGAAACTCTAAAACAAAGGTCAATTGGATGCTTAAAAGACAAGAATATGGTCTTCTGTATATACAAAGGAAGCAAAACTATTGGGTAACAGGAATTAATTTTCATGTATGCATTATTCAAAGCACAACCACAGAATAAGCCACATTGTGGATGTGGTTTATAATACACTTTACCCACGAGATCATAACAGAAATAGGTATGTTTCCTGCTGCATTGTGGATAACTTGGCAAAAACTGTAATTGTCTTAAAATGGTTGTGCAGTGTGTTAAGCGTTTGGGGACTAGGTATGGAATGAAATATGGGACTTGGTTAAGCTTAAACTTTAATGTAAGTTAAAGCTAAACTGCCACATTCTCTGAAATAGTATGATGGGAAGTAATAGAAGTCATTCGAGTGTTCTTGAAGCTACCAACATGAGTTTGACCAAACTGCAGGAGGCAGTGGAAGACAGGAGTGCCTGGCGTGCTCTGGTCCATGGGGTCACGAAGAGTCAGACATAACTAAACGACTAAAGGACAACAACAATAGAAGTCATTATAGAGTCACAGAATTCTAGAGTTGGGCCCTGAGGATCATCTAGTTCAACTCCCTGCAATGCAGGAATATGCATCCCTCCCATTTGGGGATCGAACCTGCAAACTTGGCATTATCAGCACCATGTTCTAACCCACTGAGCCATCCATCATTGTTATCTAGTTATTATGTTCAACAGACCAGAATAAAGACCAAAACTGCATCATGATTATAAGAAGTACAGGGCAAAGTAAAAAAGCAAGGTATCAACATAAATACCTTTGGCTTAAGTCGACATAGATGCAAGATAGCAAATGCCCCTAAGGAGCCTCCCAAAATGATCCTTCCAGTTCGAGATGCTTAACTGCCTCCTTGTTCTCACTCCCACTGATAAAATTTGGCTGCTACTAATGACACCCATGGGATTTTATCTCCCAGCAAATATTTAACATACGAAGAAGAGGACCTTTGTGGTAGCTTGGCTAAGGGGCAATCATTTGCTGACAAGCTGTAATGTAAAGGATTACAAAACAAATGAACATATCCCACAGATTCCAGTTCCTGGAGTTACAAGGACAGGCCCTCAAGGAGACAGGAACACCAGCATTATCTATGCCAAAGCAATGGTGAGAAGGCAACACATTAAATCTGGACTGAGTAAAAGCCCTGTGATACATGCAAATTTGTAAAATAAGCAGCTAACTTAAAAGGATTATCATAAGAACAAGGTGAGGTAATGGAAGCTTTTCTACATAACATTTCCTGGCAAATAAAAATTGATAAATGACATGATACGAAGTCTTTAAACATGCCACAAATCCTATAAATTTAGGAGAAGAACAATAATTCAATGAGTCATAATGCTATAGAACTCAACTCTAGAATACCAAACAAGTATCAGCCTTCACAAGGACACTGGGTTGGCAAAGGCTGGCTTAGATGGAGCAAAAGCGCTTGCAAATTAAGCTCCAATATTTCCTTCAAAAGAAACAGCTCAATAGCAGCATGTTTTATAAAAAAAATATAATAGGACAACTATGACCATCCTCTTAATACACTGATGCAGAAATCCAAATCAGGTCATATAACGGTGCAGGTATATCTAAATGGGTATGGCTACGCCAGCTGTGGCAGATGTGCACATTTCTAAAAGACAGGTACCTACCCATGTTGACACTCAGGAAAGCACCCGTGATAATGAGGGTAAGGAAAACGAGAGGAAGTCAATGTGACTTAAACGTAAGATATAGAATCATACAATTGTAGAGTTGGAAGGGACCCCAACGGGTGATATAGTCCAATCCCCTGCAATGCAGGAATCTCAACTAAAGCATCCATGACAGATGGCCATCCAACTTCTGCATGTGAAGCTCACCGAATGACCTTGAGCCAGTCACTAAGCTCAACCTACCATGCTTTGGTTCTTTTGAGGATAAAGGGTGGTAGGTATAAGAAACTCAGTGGTGAAAGAATGGCATAATGGTTAGTGTGTTGGTCTAGGACCTGAGAAAGCAGAGTTCAAGTCTTCAGCTGTGAAGCTCACTGGGCGATTTTGGGCCAGTGACCATCTCTTAGCCTAACCTGCCTCTCCAAGTTGTTGTGAGGATGAAATGGGGGTAAAGAACCATATACAGCACCTTGAGATCTTTGGAAGATAAAAGTGGTATATAAATGTAATAGCTAAATAAATAATAAAGTATATGTTACACAATTTATACCAGGCATAGGCAAACTTGGCCCTCCGGATGTTTTGAGACTACAACTCCCATCATCCCTGACCACTGGTCCTGTTAGCTAGGGATGGTGGGAGTTGTAGTCCCAGAACATCTGGAGGGCCGAGTTTGCCTATGCCTGGTTTATGCCATGCTGTTTCCTTCTAGGACTTTTCTCATGGCACACATATAGGCCAGCCATCCCTAATCAGGAGCTGCTCTCCCTGGCCCCAAATAACTTCGCTACCTCTAAGGCAGGGATGAATGGTAGCTCTGCAGACATGTGGCTGGACTTCATCAGGCCCAGTCCACATGACCATTCATCAGAGATGATGTCACAAGTTCCCCATCTCTGTCTTAAAAGGAAGTAAGTGTGTCCATGGACCTGAACCTCTCTCTGGCTCATTCTTATTTAGAAGTCCAGAAACCAGCAGAACACCTACAGCAGCAGCAGCAGCATTCAAAGCTAACCTGAGCACAGTGACTGACACACTTTTCATCCCCCCCCCCTTAAACAAGCAACATCCCTAAGACATCACAGTATTATTCCAATGTGAGCTAAAGATGACTGAAGAGGAGAGCAGGCGCTGTGCACAAATTCTGTTGGAATGACATCGGGGTGACAGAAAGGCCGAAGATATTGTGCTTTTTGCAGACTCAGTGGAGAAATGAGAGAAGAGGGCTAGGCTATTTCTGCCAGGGCCAAGGCAATAGGGCTATGGGTGGGCAGTCAAAGGAGATTATCAAAAGCGCAAGAATGGAAAGATTTGTTAGACATGCCAGTCGCAGCATGAAAACCGTGGGAGGATTTGATAGCCTGCAATCAGCTAAACATTAAATTTAAGAATTCACAAGCATTTATTTTTATAGCATCTGCCACATAACCAAGGTCAAATGAAAGAGCTGTGAACATTCATCTGTTTGTATTGTTTATTTTGATTTATTTTGACTGACTAATTAGCATGCTAACTCAGCAGTACTATGCAAAGTCCTCATCTTGTCTGGTATGTAAAATAATAATCTCCAACATAATTCCATACATGCATTATATGAACTTGATAGTTCAATTTAGTAAAGATAACGGGACCCTGACTTATTATAATAGATGGCACGTAACTTTATTAAGGGGCTTAAATATTCAGGAAAAGCATATGCACTGATCATCTTTTGTCTACAAAGAAACAAAACTGTATAAAACATTTTCCAATTGTTGAAATTATGTTTGTATACAGTGGTACCTTGGTTTACAACCATAATCCGTTCTGGAGGTCTGGTTGTAAACCAAAACAGGTTGTAACCCAAGGTGCGCTTTCACCAATGGGGCCTCCCAAAAAAAATTGTTCGTAATCCCCCCCCCCAAAAAAGGGTTGTAATCCAAAAAAAGGTTGCAAACCGGGACACGTACTTCCGGGTTTTATGTGTTTGTAATCCAAAACATAAGCAAACCAAGACGTATGCAAACCAAGGTACCACTGTATTTAAACCTAACTTAATTTCTTGCTTTGAAGGCAGACACCCGGTTTTCAATTTTTGTAGGAATTATTCTGAGGATGCACAACCCTATACTTGCATTATGCCGTATATGAAGAAGCCCCACTGTTATCTTAGTGGGATGGCAATCAAATTCAACATGTGCTCAGCCCAGGAAAATTCACTCACCAAAGGGCAGAGTAATGAGAGGGACACTCAAAACATCCCTGCAAACACTTCCATAGCACACCAATCAGAGTCTGCACTAGTGATGCCACCCCCAAATACCACCCCCACGCGGAGGCAACCAATCAACTCATGACACAGCAGGCCCTTGCATTACGACACACACAATAATGCCAGAGAACCACAACCCTGTCAGCTGCCCTGGCTAAGCCAGGCGTCAGGAATTCCTCCAAAGGGTTCAAGTGCCATGATACCACACCTCAAGGGAAGGAATGGGAAGACACACAACACAACACCCACATTGTTTCCTGGGCACAGTGTTCACACACAGCCCTATGGGGGGGGGGGAGATGGATGACAAGGTTCAAGACTGACCCTGGAAGAAAAATATCTTTTTGCCAAATGGCCAAGGGAGGGGGCAACCAGGACAAGAAACAAGGGTGGCGAGAGAGAGAGAGAGAGAGAGAGAGAGAGAGAGAGAGAGAGAGAGTAGCAGCAGCAGCAGCAGCAGCAGACTCCATTGGCTCAAGGCAGCTGTGGACTATAGTCTTTCAAATTTCAGTGGTGCACACACCAGAGTTGCAATGCCCCGCTGCAACCCACTCGGCTTGTCAGCCAGTGAGGGGGAACCAGTTGTGCTGCCTAACTCTGCATCTATTCAAGCGACACAGCACATGGTTGCGAAGTAGGGAATGGATGTTCACGCCTCACAAGGGCGAAGGGTAGAGAGAAATTTAGCCACACAAACCTTTTCCAAGAGAGGGAAATCCTGGAATGCAAACCCCACATTGCAAGGTCCCTGGCCAGCCAACCACAGCAGCAGACAGCTATCGGACACATCATGGGCCTTTCCCCATCCCAGAGGAACCCATGAATGCCAGCAGCACCGGAAGGAGCCCTAGCCAAGTAAACAGGCCATGTTTCACATACAGGGGGACCCTGGTCAGAATAAAAGGTAAAGGTACCCCTTGCCCGTACGGGCCAGTCATGTCCGACTCTGGGGTTGCGCGCCCATCTCGCTTAAGAGGCCAGGGGCCAGCGCTGTCCGGAGACACTTCCGGGTCACGTGGCCAGCGTGACGAAGCTGCTCTGGTGAGCCTGCACCAGCGCAGCACACGGAAACGCCGTTTACCTTCCCGCTATAAAGCGGTACCTATTTATCTACTTGCACTTAAGGGTGCTTTCGAACTGCTAGGTGGGCAGGAGCTGGAACCGAACGAAGGGAGCTCACCCCGCCGCGGGGATTCGAACCACCGACCATGCGATCGGCAAGTCCTAGGTGCTGAGGTTTTACCCACAGCAGAGTAGAAAATCCCATCAGAGAGAAGGCCCCGGTTACGCAGGTATATCTGGGCCAATAAAGAGGAGTACTCGTGGACAAATTGCTTGCTTCCTGCATGTACTAGCCAGTGCTTTGGGCTCACAGCTTCCCTTGGCAAACCTCTCAAGCTTCCCAATAGGCCAGCGCTGCAAAGAGGCACCCCAACAGACCTAAACGCCTATCCTATGCCTCTTTGTCCCTCCTTCTCCCCCCTCACGTCAACCAACTGCCTCATTCTCTATGACAGCAGCACCCATGCCTCTTGAATACCCAGAGAGGCCTGCACCCTTCAACATCCTGGGGACCTAAGCAAGGAGAGAGGAGAGGCCATTGCCCCAGAGCCCATCAAATCTCCCCATTCGGTCTACCAACTGCGTTCACTGGCAGGAAGGGGTCCACCACTGGAGTCTTGCAGAATATGCTGTGGGACTTCCACGGCTGCATCTAGCTCAGTTGGTAAAAGCATGGTGCTGATAATGCCAAGGTTGCAGGTTCAATCCCTGTATGGGACAGCTGCATATTCCCGCATTGCAGGGGGTTGGACTAGATGATCCTCAGGGTCCCCTCCAACCCTACAATTCTATGGCCTGTCATGCCAGCTGCATATCTCAAGTTCCATTGGCATTACCAGAACCAAGACTCTCGGTCAGCAAATCTTTTCTACGAGGATTGTGCCCTATTTCAGCAATCCTGTCCTGAAAAGACTGATAGATCTTGAGGCAATACAAAGAAGACGGAATCTCTCTCATTGTTCTTGCCAGGCCTTTGCATTTTTGCAGTCTCATTTGTTTCCCTGGAAATAGTTGCTAAGATCACTTTCAGTGCTCAGAAGGTAGCTGTCCTGCAAGACAACCTCAAGCCTCACCCCCTACAATGCTGCTGTCTGGAAAATAAATCACATAATTCTTGTGTTTTTCATTAGATTTAGCACCAGGAAGCTGAATTTGTGCCAGTATTTCAACATGGCTGTTAAAACTCTTATTTGTTTCCAATGCATTCTGTAAAAACATTCTGATTTACTGTCTGGTTTATAGGTCTGATTCATCATATACAGCCACCTTGCACTGCTGAAACTGAAGGCGTTTACACAAGCTCAGGATTAGTTTGTGTGCTTGTCAAGACTACCCATCAAAATTCCTGATCTTAATCCCATAGAACCCGATGGGATTATTTATTTCAGTTAACTTGTTGAAACTAGTTCCATACCAATATCAGCCTCTTGAACCTTCATTGTTCTCAGGGCAGATTCTCAAACATGTGGGACAGGAGTTGTTCAAGTGATAAGTGATCATCACTTAGATAAAATAGTTTCTCCATTGATAGTCACATTTGGATACCTATTCGAGATAGGTATCTGTGATAGCTATTTCACACAATCAAGCTTTTGTGTGAAAGTTGCAGTTATCACTTGATAAATATCACCCCTCAGAAACTGAAGCACTGATATGTAGAATTTGTTTGACTTTAGTTTGGTTTTTCAAAGACCTGATGCCTTATAACTATTGACCATTAACTATTTGGAGGGTTGAAATATACCAAATAAAAGTATATACTATTGGTAAACAGAAGCAACAGCTGCCAATACCTGAGAGTTTGGAACCCGAAACACCTAAAAAGGGGGAAGGGACTGTACTTTCAAAAGGGGGACACTATTATTATTTTTAAATGCAGGAAGGCTCAGCAAGGAAACAAGCATTTTGTCCAAAATAAATAGTACAGCCCAATCCTAAAATTCGGGTGCAAGTCCTGTTTATTTTAACGGGACTGACCCCCAAACAAGTGTTCATAAAACCACACTCAAAATTTAAATTGAATTTCAGATGGACATGCAGGTAGCAAAAAACAAAAAACTCAATTTTGTCAAAGTTAGCCAGTTTTGTCTCTCAAATGACATCTGAAATGAAAGCATTCATTCGGAACACAAACATAGCTTGGGTTTTCACAGATTTTTCACGGAACTACAATAAAGAGTCTAAACAGACAACCATTTGTGTGTCAAGCTGTCGATGCTCATATGTTTGTATCTGGATTAAGGAATTTCCCTTGATTGAAACAGACTAAGTGCTAGGGAAAGTTGAATTACTCTGTGGTTATTTGAATAGGATCAGCAAGCCAAAGGCTGCACAGGGCAAAAGAGGTAAAGAAATACTAAGCTCTGTCATTCCACACTGTAACCTGCTTTTTTTAACCTCCTGAAAAACAGGGCTTGAAAGGATGCCAGGTGATACTGAATTTATGAGAAACAAAAATGTAGCTTTAATTTAAATGTTGCTTTACTATCATGTAAAGCCCCCAAATGTGTGTGGGGGGGTTAAGATTATAGACTAGGCAGTACACAAACCTCTTACTACAGACCATGCAAGGGAGTCAGAGGGGGAAATGAATTTCCCATTTCACTAGAATAAAGGATTCCAACCTCCACCCAAGCCCTCCCTGTTTATGCCAAGATCTGTTTCCCTAAGAACACAGGAAGAGGCATGGGGAAAATACCCAGAGACTTAATTAAACTATAGCAGGGCTTGTAATAAATACAGTTGTGTCAGAGAAGAACCAAACCATGTCATTTTCCCATTTTTGACAAGGTAGATGAGTCGTAAAGTTTGTTCAAGGGTATCATTCTTGTACCTCGATAGAAAATAGAAAACAGTCGTCGCCCTCTTGCCTGTCTTTCATTTGAGCTGCCAAACAGGGAAAGAAATGCTTAAGTTTCCTCAGTGGCGTAGCGTGGGGGGTGCAGGGGGGGCCGGCTGCACCGGGCGCAACATCTGGGGGTTAGGGTTAGGGGGCGCAAATCCATGGGTTAGGGGGTCAAATTACTTGCCTTGCCCCGGGTGCTGACAACCCACGGTACGCCACTGAGTTTCCTTTAAGGAATCTTTTGTGCTTCCTTTACCACTCGTTTCAAAGTGTTTCTTTCACTATTTGCTGCACAGAAAGCATCTCCATAACTAATGTGACTTTCCTATTTTTAAAGAAGCTTATAAAGGGGAATAAACAAAGGCTACTAGGTCTCCTTCCCCCTTTGGTGCTAGCAAATCATTTCTTTCTATTGTTTTCAAAACAAGTAAACACTAGGCAGTCGTCCCCCCCCCCCCCCAGAATTAATTATTAAGGAAAAGGTCAGCGAGAAAACAGTGAATGAATAATTGCTTTGTTTAAAAGCACATCCTTAAGAAGTACCACACAAGTATCCCCAAACCATCTAGGAAACATCACCCAACAAAGCATCACTGGGGTCAGCGAGGAATATACTTTCACAGCTACTAAAAGGTAAAAAGGACCCCTGGAAGGTTAAGTCCAGTCAAAGGAGACTGTGCTGTTGTGGCGCTCATCTCGCTTTCAGGCTGAGGGAGCCAGCATTTGTTCACAGACAACTTTCCACTACTGGCACAACAAAACACCGTGACACAAACCAGAGCACACAGAAACACAGTTTACCTTCCTGCCACAGTGGTACCTATTTATCTACTTGCACTGCCGTGCTTTCAAACGGCTAGGTTGGCAGGAGCTGGGACAGAGCAATGAGAGCTCACCACGTCGCAGAGGTTTGAACCACCGAACCAAGAGACTCAGTGGTTTAGAGCCAGCGTGGTGTAGTGGTTAAGAGGGTGGACTTGTAATCTGGTGAACCAGGTTCGCTTCCCCACTCCTCCACATGCAGCTGCTGGGTGACCTTGGGCCAGTCATACTTCTCTGTAGTCTCTCAGCCTCACTCACCTCAGAGTGTTTGTTGTTGGTGAGGAAGGGAAAGGAGATTGTTAGCCGCTTTGAGACTTCTTAAGGGGAGTGAAAGGCGAGATACCAAGTCCAAACTCCTCCTCCTCTTCTTCTTCTTTAGATCACAGCGCCACAGCTACTACACCCAGCCAGTGACTGTGTCTTATGGAGCTGCAGTGGGAAACCCCTGAAATTAGACAGAGAGATCTTACACCACCAGAGTGTAATATCCCTCCCTACAACAGTCAGGTAATCCCCGCTCCCACGGCAGCCCCATAGGACACAACCTACAAGGTTTTCTGGCCCAAAGGCATGGAAAGCTGCAGATGGGGAGGAGAGCACAGAAAAGACTTTTTGTGCAAGCTGCCTTCCACTTGAGAGCTGGGGAATGTGTCGTATCTCAGTGGAAGAACATCTCCAGCATCTGTAAGTTGGACTGGCAATGTCCCTTCTAAAACTCAAGAGAGCCACTGAGCTGGATGGACCAATGGTCTGACTCAGTAGAAAGCAGATTCCCATGCTATATGTGGACAGCTGTTCAAGTCCTTGTTAAATCTCTAAGGCAGTAGGATCCAACACAGGAGTGAAAAATAAAAGGACATGCCTATGAATGAAACAGAAAGGCGGAAGGGATGGAGGCAGGACACAACAAATAGGAAAGGGAACAGACAAACGCCAGAGCAGGCCCTCCAGCTGTTTTGGGACTACAACTCCCATGATCCCTAGCTAACAGGATCGGGTCAGGGATGATGGGAACTGTAGTCCTAAAACAGCTGGAGGGCCAAGTTTGGGGATGCCTGCACCAAAGAGAGAGGCTAGGAAGTCCACGTTAATTGGAGTCCCCCTTCTAGGTCAGGGTGGATTGGAAGGTCGCAAAGGGACCAGAGACTGGTATACAGTTAGGATTCCTAATCAAGATCCTCTCTCTCAAGTTCACCATTGACTTGCTACGGCTAGTGCTAAATAATGCTAGGATGAAAGATAGAACGGAAATATTTTACCAAGCCAGGAAAATAATTTAATCTGTGAAGGCTCTTAGTTATTTGCTTTTAAAACTGTGCCCATATGGCTATAAAGCACTTTCTCTTGTTCTTCCAAGTTAGATGGACTGCCAAAGTATGAAAAAGTTGCAGATTACAGTAGTCTTCAACACACAAAATTAATCATGCTTGCCTAATAAAAAAATGGTTCCCTTAATTTAATTCAAATTTACTACCCTTTCATGATATAAAATCACACTTTGGGGGTATTGCTATTCCCTGCTGTTGAGCAGAGAAAGGACAGTGATCTTGTTAACAGTGTGGAATGCATCTCTCTCTGTTTGTGATACAGGGGAAAGGGTGTGTGTGTGTTTTTGTTTGTGCAGCCCCGACCCACCAATGTATGTGCTCTGTCTCTCCAAAAAGGTTACCCAGCCCTGCTATTAATGTTAGGAGGAGGAAGTCACAAATGTTTTTGCTTTCCAGGCAGTATCAAGGATTCAGCTCTGTAGCACTGCATGCAAGACATGCAGAAATCTATACGGCTTTTGATACACAATAGGGTGTTTGTTTCTTTGCTGACCACAGGTGCACCCTGAACGAACACACCCAAGATTTGCATTACAAATGGCATTTCTGCGCAGCCTTTTCCACAGGACAGACATGAAGCAACACAGCTGAACAAATCTTACAAGTTATCTACCTCTATTCATCTACAGAATATATTTACAGTCCTCAGCCCAACAGAGAGTATTCCTTTACAAAAAGTTTTGGGTTTGGTTCTTTTAGAAAAGCAGTAATAATGCAAACTGCAGCAGCTCTATTATATAAAGATACACACACACAGAGAGAGAGAGAGAGAGAGAGAGAGAGAGAGAGAGATACTGGTATATAACAATACTCTCTTGCAATCCTGCTGGTGTCACATTGCATCTATTAGCAATTGATGAATTAAGCTTTTAGTAGCAACAGTAGCAACATCCATTCATGCTGCTGACCTCTGCTTTTCTGAATGAATTAAGAGGAGGAAAAGAAAAATGTGACTTCCACAAAGCTTCCCTTCCAACACAGGAAATCCTGTGTAGTTAGACACAGTATGTGTCATGCACCGGGTTTTCATTCTATTCCCCTTTAAATGCCCACATTAGTAGCATGTCACAGGAAATTATTCCTTATTTTCAGTAGTTCCAGAACAGGGCTTCTTTGGATACAAGGTCAGCATGAATACATCACTGCCTCCTTATCATTGCAAAGCAGCTGTGCAGAGGATGCAAGACACAATATAGCCTCACGTTGCTGAATACCTCTTTTCATAGAGCTTAGGCACCAGTTTTGGGCTGCCTTTGTGTCTTCTGAATCCCCCCTTCCCGTCAAGCCATATCCAGAAAAAAACCATTAAAACAGAGTAGTCAATGGTATGCAGAAGAAGGATCCAAATCTAAGACACAGTAGCATTTAGAAAGAAATAGTGACAGGCAGTCATCAATGAGCTCAAAAACAGGAAGGGAAATTTACAAACACAGTGAAAATAAGGTTCAATCTCTGTGGGAAAATATGTCTTCCTTCTCCTGGAAAGAGAAGGCCTGAACAAAAATTCTGTAGCCATTGAAATCCTTCCACCTTGTACTGAAGCATGCTTATTTCCAAAAAGTCACAGATGAAGCCTCCTGTGCAGATAAACTAAAACAATATTTTGGCACTGTTTTGTTTATGGCTACCGTCAGAAGAGCTTTTGTCCAAGTGCAGAGAAAACTGAAAATGCATTTGTTGAAAGAAAATGACCCTCTACCTCACTTGGTATCCAGTTAGCACCAAAACAACAACAACCCCATAGTCATTGGAAGCTTTACTTAAGTAAACAGTGAAAGAAAATTATCAAAACACTACAGAAACAGCACACTGGCTACTGCCCAAACCACTTACAGTACTTGCAAATATCTGGCAGATTGACTTTGCGAGATGTCAGTCTTGAACTTGGAAACCTGTAATAAGGATTAGTACTGAAGGAATTGTTTCTATCACAGCCTCTCTCTGTTGTGATGGTTAGCTACTCTGGATGCCTTTGCCATTCATAAAACCATTTCACATATGCATGTTCACCTCTTGAATTGCATGTGTGAATGAGTCATCACAAGTCAAAGGCCACTAACAGAACATTCATATTCGCTCACCTCACTTAAAAAAACCAATGGTTTTTGGTTCAATCAGCTTTCACATCCAGCCAAAACCAACGCATGTGCAAATCAGCCTTCACGGGGTCCACACCAGCGTATATCTTTTACAGATTCTTTACTGACTTGCATGTAGCCATTTTGGGGTACAGCTGTTTTAAAATACAGTGGACGCTCGGGTTGCGAACGTGATCCATGCAGGATGCACGTTCGCAACCCGTGTCTGCGCACACGTGGGTTGCAATTTGGCGTTTCTGCACATTGTGTGCATGAGCGACTGCCAAAACCCGGAAGTAACCCATTCCAGTACTTCCAGGTTTTGGCAGTCTGCAACCCAAAAAAACACAACCTGAAGCGGATGCAACATGAGGTATGACTGTACTTTGGTTTTATGCTGTTAATTTTGGTGCTGTTAATGTACTAACTCTCCTGAGCCCACACAATATCATGTAAGGCTTCATTAAATGCCAATAAAAAAATACATAATGATGCAAGTTTAGTCACTATTTGAAATAATCATTCAAATAACAAGACGTGCATGACGAAGAACCCGAACAACTGTAAATGTATATCTCATGAAAAATTTTCCTTTGATGAGTTTTCAAGAACAGATATACATTCTGTTTTAAGCTATGAAAGAAACATATCTTAGCCAGACATATCTTAGTATAACAGTCATCTCCGCTCTGAATGAAAAAGACTGCCACACAGCCACTGCACACTTAGTCAGAAAGTATTATTCACCTCAGGAGGAACTCTGCATTTAGAAATAAGCACACATTTGTCAAAAAGCCATTTTTCCCAGGCACAAAGTCTTTAACAATGTTGGCTACACAGCAAATAGACTTATTCCAATTTTAGGTCAAATAAATATCCTTTCCTGTCACAGGTTTTGTTTTACTTGAATGGCAGTTTTGGTAGCAAGCTGGGTGGGGGGACAATTGCTGTGACCATCTGTGACTCCAGAATATATTCTTGCAGCTTCTATAATAAATTTGAATTCAATGCCACCACATTCTTTCCTGCTGAGACTTTCAGGCCCTTTGAAAATGTAAAGAAAACAGATATATTCAGGACATGAAAGAGAGAGGGGGCTCATCAGGCCTGACCCTGAATTTAAGCAACAGCAGACATCATTGTAACAGCATGGCAGATGTTGGTCTTTACTAACTTTCATCTCCAGACAGATTTGTACAATCTCTGCTTCCATCCTGTTTGTCTGTCTCACATGTGCAAGTCTTAACAGAATATACAAAAGTTTCAACTTTTATTTATGCTACCAGATTACAGAAAATTGTATAATTTTTATGCAGAGCATTTCATTATAGATTTGATTGTGAACAAACTAGCCTACGGAATCTTTTGAATTCCCAAACTTTGCAAAGTCGGTATCTTTAGTTACTCTTTTAAGAGTGACAGCCTTAGGATGGAGAGTTATACTTTAAACAGTTAAATGTCATATTAAATATTTATTTATTCAAGTAAAAGATTCATACCCAGCCTTTATATTTCAATACTGCAAAAAAAGAAAAGAAACACAACCCACCAAATAATAAAGTAAAAAAAATACAACCGCACAAAAGCGACAGATACAGTTTTTTTTAAAAAAACATAAAATATAGTGGAATATAGTTCAAGTTCAGTGTTCATTTCTGTGTTATTTGCTTCCAGAAAAATTCTGTTGATATGACTCTTAAATGAAAACGACTCTTAAATGTGCATGATATTCCACTGTATTTCTGGAAGGGGTTTTTATGACATGTGAAAGCTCAAATATAATGCAAAGATTAACGGCTAGGGAAACCTCAGGAAAACAGAATAAACTGCTGAATTTAGCCTACGTCTGCTGGCATTACAGTGGTACCTAGGGTTATATACGCTTCAGGTTACATTCGCTTCAAGTTACAGACTCTGCTAACCCAGAAATAGTACCTCGGGTTAAGAACATTACTTCAGGGTGAGAACAGAAATCGTGCTCCGGCGGCGCGGCAGCAGCAGGAGCCCCCATTAGCTAAAGTGGTGCTTCAGGTTAAGAGCAGTTTCAGGTTAAGAATGGACCTCCAGAACGAATTAAGTACTTAACCTGAGGTACCACTGTAAACATTTAGTTTAGACAACCAATCTCATGGAAAAAACCTTATTTTAAGTTACAGATTCTTGTGCATGTTTCACCATAATAAAATCTAGCAAAGTAACTACAGTGGTATCTTGGTTCTCAAACGGCTTAGTCGTCGAACAAATCGGCTCCCGAATGTTGCAAACCTGGAAGTAAGTGTTCCGGTTTGCAAACGTTTTTTGGAATCCAAATGTACGACGCGGCTTCCGCTTGAGTGCTGGAATTTCCTGCAGCCAATCAGAAGCTGCGGCTTGATTTCTGAACTTTTTCGGGAGTCGAACGGACTTCCGAAATGAATTAAGTTGTAGAACCAAGGTACCACTGTATTCAAGTTTAGGACCTCAAATGTGCAGACTTCCTGTACTTGGCTGGGCTTCTAAAATATTCATTTTAAAATAAATCAGAACCCAGCTACTGCAAAAGCTGATCCCATGCATGTTTAGTCATAAAGGGGCTCACTCATCTCCTTTCACTTGCTGACGTGCATCATCTCATGATGACACACCAGTGCTCTTTTAACCCTAAACCTGATGCCCTCTAAAGCAGGAGCTGCCAAACTGTGGTCCATGAACCAGCAGTGGTCCGTGAGCTTTATTCAGGTGGTTCGTGGCATGTCTGCATTAAATATTCCATATTGCCACTTAATTGTATTTTTATTGCTTCCTTATTTCTTAAACTGCATGGAATGCGAACTACAATTCAATAATAAAATATAATAAATAATAGAAGCAATAAAAATATACTTTAAAATCATAGCATAGCACATTACAATTGCTACGACAGGCAGAAAAATCATTAGGTGGTCTGTGAAGACCCTTAGTCAAGTGGGGGGAAATTTTGGGAACCATTTCTCCATGGAGCTACTAATCTTGACTCTATCCCAATATCATTGCTAATCCAAAGTAGAGGATGGCCACTTTCTCAATAGCGTCCTGAGCTTTCAAGGTGGAAAAATATTGGGGCTGAAAGGCCAAGGAAGTGTGGGAGCATGGAGATTATGTTGTAAGTGAGAAAATACAGCAATTTAAGAATATGCCTGCTGCTAACATAAAATGAAAGTTAAGTTTGGGTATCTTACAATTTCCATACTTTTTAGTGCATGAGTGAATTTGCAATTCTAAGTGCCTTAACTCTTTCTGTAAGCCAAATATGTTTTCTACTTTTTTGAATATTAAAGAAGCAGAAGGAAATGAAGTAATGTACTCTTCAAGGCTGTCAATCTGTACTAAACCTCTGGCTATAGTGCCCAAACAAGAGAAATACAGTGATGGAAAAGTTACATCCCCTGCACGTAAAAAAAGGAATTGATGATTACAGTATACTTGTTACCCATCTCAGGTAAATGACATTAAAACCGGTGCCATTAACATCAAGAAAACTGAATGGAAAGGGTTCCAGTTACAGATAGGTAGCCGTGTTGGTCTGCCATAGTCAAAATAAAAAAAAAAATCCTTCCAGTAGCACCTTAAAGACCAACTAAGTTCTTGGTATGAGCTTTCGTGTGCATGTATCTGAAGAAGTGTGCATGCACACGAAAGCTCATACCAAGAACTAACTTATTTGGTCTTTAAGGTGCTACTGGAAGGAATTTTTTTATTTTGAATGGAAAGGGTTGTTGAATTCATTAGCTGGTTATTTATGAAATTTCTACAGTGTAGAAAAATGTACCAATGGGTTGCTGGCTTTTGGGAAAGTGAAAACCACAATTCCCAACCTTTAGACAAAATGCAAGCATTTTGCAGGACATGATCAAGACTTTCCTGAGGCAAGAAAAGGCTAACTAAACTTCTGTTGTTTAGTTGACACAGTAATCTATAAGCTAAATACATTTTATCAAAGAGCTCATTGCTGACTTCCTTGCCAAAATGAAACATTTCTAGAATTGTGAAAGCTAACCTGTCTCTTATCACCATATTTCCAAATTACGGCACTATACCAACAATACCCAAGGAATTATGGCATCAAAGACAGATAGCCCACTTCAAGGGGTTAAGATTGAGTATCAAATATGTGGAAACAGAACAGATTCCAAATCTTATGTACAGAGAATGAGACCATTGGTTCGGGGTTTCCCAAACATGGATCTCCAGCTGTTTTTGGACTACAATTCTGATCAACCCTGACTACTGGTCCTGCTAGCTAGAACTCATAGGAGCCAACTCCTAGGGGATGTTGGGGCCAAGGCTCCCACAATAAAATATTTGAGGGGGCTGGGCCCCACAAAGTTTGTGGGCATTCCCATTCAAATGATGTGTGTGCACTGTGTCATGTGATCGATTATGGAGGGTGGGGCTTACCTGGGCCCCCACAATCTTTTATTCAAGATGGCAACCCTGCTAGGAATGATGGGAGTTGTAGTCCAAAAACAGCTAGAGACGAACGTTTGCGAAACCCTGATCTAACCCAATACTGTCTACACTGGCTGGTAGCAGCTCTCAAGGGTTTCAGATAGGAGTTTTTGGGTTTTTTCAGTCCTACTGAGAAATGCTGAGAATTGAATGAGGGATATTCTGCCTGCATAGCAGTTCCTCCACCACTGAGCTACAGCCCTTCCCCAAATATACACCACCATGGACTGTTTTGACAATATCTGCAGTCATATAATGCACTGATTAGCTATATGAAGTCACTGATATATTTCCATTAATGAGCACGACATATTTTTAAATTTCCTTATTTGTCCTTTTTTTCATAAAACTTTTCTGCATCACATTCATTGTTGCACACTTTTGTTCTGGCCCTATTGACATTTCATGTGTTAATGGAGCCATAAGCATTCCGATTATGCAATAAAGACAGTCAACGCAGCTGACAGAATGTTGTTAACATTTGCAGACAGCAGCTGGAAAGGAATGGCCATGTGTTTGTTTATGTAATAGACCACTATGCTCCATGCAGTTTAAGCTTTTATCTGTAACCATTTTATAGCGCTGTTCTTGAAGCAGTGAAAAACCTTCCAGTAAATGCAAAAGTAGGTCTCTTGATGTTACATAGGTTTTAAAAGATTAAAATGTCAAGATGTCAGCCTTTTTTGGTTGGTTCGTAGGTTTGCATTTTATACGAACAGTTATGTGCAGATAAGCAAAACGGTTTCCCCACGTTTCATCTTCCTTATTGTAGTTCAGCTTAAAAACTTGTATGGCTAGGCCCGTCACAGAAATCTTTTGCTCTATTTAGTATTTCATTAAAAGTCACAAAATGTAACGTGACACATTTCAAGGGAACACCATGCTTCAGCCAATATGGAAATCACACAATTGCTTTGTAGTGTTTCACTACAGGAGGCAGAATGGGATTTCCATGGCTAGGGGGGAAAGAACAGCACTGGTTGGTGTAGGTAGGTACAACCATGTTTCTTGAGAAGGAAAGAAAGCAGGAAAAGCAAAGCTGGATCTTGAGGCAAATGGCCTGGTGTGGGAAACCCAACCAGATGGCATTGGTGGTAGGTGAGCAGAGGGTTGTGAGGCAGAACGTGAACACTGGGAAGCCTGTGTGGCCCCAAGGTCCCTGGACCTGCGCAAAAAGTCTTCTTCAGCCTCCTTCTGAGGTCAGGAAGGCTGGGTTATAAAGGGCAACGCATATTCTGTGCCTTATATAACTTGTGTAGAATCACATGAAATATGCAACTGAAATTTGCAATTGATTCCCCTTGTCAAGAGGATGAGCACAAAAACCCAAAAAATTATGTAAGGAATTATACTCTACATAGGCGCATGTATGGAATTAAGGCAATGAAGTTTACTGGGGTGGCAAGCAGCAAATTTAAATGTCTCCTCTTAAACGAAGAAGCAGGCACAAGGCAGATTCCATCTGGATGTTGTAGTCAGAGAGGGTGCGGATATCTTCCAGCATCTTGCCAACAGAGATCAGCCTGTTTGGTCATGGGGAATGCCTTCTTTATCTTCAAGGTCTTGGCCTTGATGTTCTCAGTGGTGTCACCTCCTTCCACTGGAAGACTGCTTACGCCACTTCATGAGGAAACATCTGTAAACTTTCAGGCATATATATATATATACACACACACACACACACACACACACACACACACATATATATATGCAAGTATGATGTAGCTGGGGATGACAGCAAAACAGTTTGGCTTCTTGCCCACGGCAGCTGTTTGGAATGAAGTCCAGGTGTGCTGAAGGGGTGTGGGGGGTGGAAGAATATAGAGACACGGAGGGGCTGTTTATATGCAGCAAAGAAATCACTAGGCAAACTGAAGAGAGAAGAAAGGATTAACGAAGTTAAGAGTGTGAGAATGGTTAACAGGTGTTTAGAAGGGATAAAGGTAAAGGTAAAGGGACCCCTGACCATTAGGTCCAGTCGTGACCGACTCTGGGGTTGCGGCGCTCATCTCGCAGGGATAGGCTGTGCTCAATCCTACCTGATGAGTTGTGGTTCTTAGGCCCAAGAGCAGAGACCACAGGTGGCTGAGAACAGTCTGACAGATGTGACCTTGTGAAGAACATAGTAGCAAGCCTACGGACTAGAAACTTGTTTACACACACATATGGAAGTAGAATGCCCATACCTGTATGCTGAAATAGCAGCAGAACTGAGACATAACCCACAATCTCTTATGGGTGCAAAATGGCAAAAGAGAACAGACTGTAGGACTGAGCAGGGCCTTTACCTCCGCATGAAAGTAAATGCTGTTTAAATATTGTGAAAACAGGTCTATGGGAACAGATTATGCAATATTCTGGAAGATTCAGCGAGATGTTGTTTAGCATCTCTATGAAGCCACTGAGTAATCTGAAGCATTGAGTGAAATGTCATCAGAGTCCGGATGAAAC
The DNA here is from genome assembly GCF_964188305.1 of Podarcis bocagei. Classification (NCBI taxonomy): domain Eukaryota; kingdom Metazoa; phylum Chordata; class Lepidosauria; order Squamata; family Lacertidae; genus Podarcis; species Podarcis bocagei. The sequence goes on from NC_138135.1 coordinate 50,080,866, forward strand.
TTGCTTCTGTGCTTTTCATTAAATAAGCATTCAGGAGCAAATGACAAATCTAGATCAGCGGATGAAGTTAAACTGAAATTGGATCATTAAGATGGAGGCAACGCTGATGGGCAATTCCAATGCTCAGAAAGAAAATATTATTGTCTAGTGTTTGAAATGAGGTGGTAGTAATCTCCCCATCTGACTATAGTGTGGAATTTGGGGGTGGCTCCTGAATTCTGCTCAGATCAGAGTGGCTATGGTTTTCGGGCACCTTTTACCACTTGCATTTGTGTTACCAGCAGAGATCTTGACACACTGATCTTATCCATGCTACTGTAACATCAAGGACCAAATACAGCAATATTCTTGACATGAGGCTCCCCTTGAAGATGACGTACAATCCCCAGGTGGTACAGAATGCTAAATCTCACATACTGGAAGGAGATTATTTATTCTGTCACTTGTGTAGCAGCTGCACTAGTTGACTGTGATGTGAACTTCTGGGCCCAATTCAAGGTGCATGTTTACCCTTTTAAAGCAATCCATAGCCTACATACAACATTCCTAAAATACAATCTCTCCCGACGCATTATGATAATTTGATGAGGACATGCTCTGTATATCTTTGTTACAGGAGTTTAAATAAGTCTGCTTTTAGGGGCCAGGCCTCAATTGCAATTGCCTCAAGCCTCTGGAATAATTGCCCAATCGCTGCGAGTAAGAGCTGTAAATCCCACTTAATTCATGGGTGGCTTTTTGGCAACATAATTGAAGAGCTGTTCTGATTAATTTAATGTAAGAACCAGAACTTGTTAACCACCAGCTATTCACAGTTCTCTTATCTGCCAGGCATGAGCCGTGGGCAGTAGCCTAGGTGAGTCAAGAACCATGAGACAGCTCGGAACTGAAAAGCAATTCTGATTAGAAGGAGCAATGGAAACCACAGGTCTATAGAAGGAAGATGCACTTTCAACACCCATCAGCTGATGGGCAGCAGAAGCATGCCTTACTAGTGTAGGAACAATCAGGAGCTTTCCTTTGTAGCCACATTGGTACCTGCCCCATACCTGACATCACATATGGCATCAGGTGTGGGGCAGCTGTGTGTGATTTAGGGAAAATAGCCTGGTGGGACAAATGGGGAGACATGGTAGGCCCAGCTTGACCCATGCAGCAGAGGTTCCCCACCCTTCACTGGAGCTTAAGCAAGGCTCAATTGAAACAAGAAAGTACTTGTGTTTTCCTGCCTGCCCAGAAGCAGCCATGTTGCGATCCGAAAGTTCTGACCTGATAACTTTCCCACATGGAGCAATAGTCGGTAGTTCATGACACCTACATTCAAATAACGTATAAAAATAAGTGTATTTTGTGATAAGCTGTTCTGGAAGGCATGTTTAAATGCTAATTTTAACTATTTTTCTTAATCATAGGAATAGGACAGAACAGACTTAAGAAGAAAATATGCAGAAGTGACAATGACTGCTCAATCCATTTCTACCGTAAACCAGTCTTTGCTGTCCCATCTTTGTATCTGGAACACAAATTTGCAGATGTATCTACAAATAGAAGCCCATTATCCACTTGGTTCATAAGCCTTCTGTTCTCAATATACTTGCTTTGCAAGTATATACATGAATGCATAACCCTCTACTCATCCAGCCGGAGGGATTGATCATTATTCTACCATAGCAATGTACATATGGGCACTGTGAACGATAAAAACTTGCCTGGGATACTGGAGCGCAGAAAGAGACGACTATGAAAGCCAATGCAAAACCATAAACCTGTAAAATACAACTGTGAAATCCTGTGATACAGTGAGCCTCTGATCTATTACCGACCTAAGCAAGACTCTAGTTGGCAGCCTTTAGCCTATATATTCCATGTCCCGTCACTAATCTCCCCCAAGCCGTTCTGGAACTATCTTATTAGCATTCTGCTTCACAGTCCATAAGGGAATTAAAGATTTAGAGAATTCTCGTTTACCAAATGTTTCACTGACTTTAACCTTCTGACCCACTGTGGCTACATTGACCCATTAACATTATTAAAATCAATTGCAAGGGCAAAAGGTCTCGCAGAGCAAGTTCCCTCTTTGTACAGGGCAGAAGCTACCCTACTCCGGGTAGCTGAAGTCAGGACACTCAGCTACGCACATGCTGTGCTAGATAACCAGCTCTTTAATTAGCAGAACAGCTGTGCTAAAAAAATGGTGTTTGAACTGTGGTAGCTTTCTGTAAGCTATGCAATACATAAATACAAATGTGATCAGCTTGAAAGAGTATGTAAACACATTTCTTGATGAGCTGCAGGAACTTAATATATAATAAAGACATTGGTAAGTGAAAGGGAATTTAAGCTTTCAGGCTAATAATCATTCATGATGAAACGTCAGCATGCCCTGGCTCAGCCAGTTTCTGCTAGGCAGAAATTCTAAACTAATGCCACACAAGAAATATATATTTATGTGTGTGTGCGCGCTGCTCCACTGGGAGACACTCTGGGTTCGAAATGTATCGTTTCTTTATCATCTCTAATGCTCTTGCTCACATAGCATAAAAATATAAGCTTTCTTGATCTGTTAAACCACAAGTGTGTGACAGCAGTCTTTTGAAAGTGTGTCAAATCTCAAATTAAGAAGGAAACAGAGGAAAAATGCGAAAACGCAAGACAATTTTAGTATAGGCTCTAGAGTGCCCATTATCTACATTCTGAAATACCCGAATGCTGCTATAGTTCAGCTAGCTGCGCATCTCCTGTGGAGCCTGATGTTCCTATAACTCTTTCCCAAACAAGCTGCCATTATAATCATACAGTATTTCTAATGCTCTGGTATATGCATCTAGACACGACTTCCCACAATGCACTGGCTGAGGCTGGAAGGCGTCACAGTCAAAAAGAAGCCTTTTGAGGGCACCAGGTTGGTAAGGCCTGTTCTCTTATACCCTTTCTAATGTGTTTTTAAGAAGGGTTGCAGATTCCATGAAGGCCTTTACCAGTCTTGAAAGACCTACACTGGCTCCCAGTACGTTTCCAAGCACAATTCAAAGTGTTGGTGCTGACCTTTAAAGCCCTAAATGGCCTTGGTCCAGGATGCCTGAAGGAGCGTCTCCACCCCCATCATTCTGCCCGGACACTGAGGTCCAGCGCCGAGGGCCTTCTGGCGGTTCCCTCACTGCGAGAAGCCAAGTTACAGGGAACCAGGCAGAGGGCCTTCTCGATAGTGGCACCCGCCCTGTGGAACGCCCTCCCACCAGATGTCAAAGAGAAAAATAACTACCAAACTTTTAGAAGACATCTAAAGGCAGCCCTGTTTAGGGAAGCTTTTAATGTTAAATAGGTTATTGTATTTTCGTGTTTTGTTGGAAGCCGCCCAGAGTGGTTGGGGGGACCCAGCCAGATGGGCGGGGTATAAATAATAATAATTATTTTTATTATTACATGCATAACCGTATACATGAAGGTGTCCCTGGAACATATGCTTTCATTGTATGTCCAAATACCAAAGAAGGAGCTTGTAATGTCCATTCTCAGGGATACTCACGAGTCATATGCAGAGATGTCAAGGAAGGAATGCACAACAACAGGGGTGGGGCTGTTCATGAACCTACGTCGCTCGACATGGGAGCAAAGAATGCTGAAACAGGGTTGAGGTGTATGAAACGCAAGTTCCAAGAGAAACTTATTTGGAAATGTTTACATAGTAGGCACATAGGCAGGGCTTACTCTATTGGTTTGTGCAATGCTTACAATATAGAACCTGCATTATTAAATTACAAGAGTAATTTATAGTGAAGGTAATAGATAAACTTCTAAAGCATTGTGTTTAGGATCCAGGTATGAGAGACAGAACATAATAAATATGTATTAAGCCAGTATATATGGCATTATCTTTGGTGAACAGTGATTTGGAAGCATATATACATGCTGTCAAAGTAGCAAGACTCCCAACTCAATGCTCTCTGCTAATAGATATTATATGCAGTGCTTTAGAAGAAAGACTACATCTGCTTAAGAGCCCGGAGACACAATATTCATGGATCTACTGTACTCCCGTTATTTCCCCACTGTGGCCAAATGTAAAGAGTTACAATTATTACTTCATGGAAATCATCTTCTGGCAAATCCGACGGTGTTTGTAGTAATTCCAAACATGGTTTACAAGAACTGCCACATCATAAAGAGTTCAATTACAGCACTCTTCTTGTAAACTACTACTTCTGCCTTCCCTGCAACAATTTTATAGAGGGCATCTTTAAATTCTCTTTTAATCACTGAGCTCAGTAACACCACTTCTTCTCTATCCACCCACAACATAAAGTGCATGCAATTGCAGTCAGCAATGTTTGTGGGCAAAAGCAAAGGATCCTGCCGGCTAGAAACAGGAATAGTTCCAAAACTATTAATAATAGTTCCAAAACATCATAACTTAGTTCCAAAATTCTCATTAATACGTCTATAAAGTGTGACGTGTGTCAGCTACAGTGAGGAAATAGAGGCCCAATTCAGATTTAATGGGGAAACATGACTTCCTACCTTCTGAATAAACTATGGCAAGACTTGGGTGCTCAAACTTCCCATCTTCTCTTGCACACCCAGGATGGAAGCATCCACTTTCTGTTTTAAAGTTAGGAAACTGCACTTTAAGTGCTGTCCAAGAACAGTTCAGGATATGGAATCATTGATTCAGATACTGGCTTGTTCTCAAATGGTAGTTTACACAGTTTCCCAAGCCTGGATGTTGCAGGGGACCTGTTGCTTCTGAAAGAGGAAGAGAGTGGAAGGTTGAACATGTGAGCCTTGGCACTGTGACTTGTTCACAAGGAAATATTTCCAATTTGAAACCTCTGAACTGGACCCAAGCGCTCTTTTTATACTCCAAACTGGCCACATTCTACATGTAGATGGCAGTTCAACTGCTTATAGCGAAACATGATGGATCAGTATGGCTGGGTGATATCAGCATCACCCAGGTTTTTCCAGAGCTGCACAGCATATCCACTGCTTCCCCAGTATTTCTCAACCATATGACACCATTATATCCACTAAGTGTGAATATAATAACATTTTCCCACTCTCTTTCACTATGGCATGAATAACTAGGAGACATGTAATGTGTGGGTCTACTGTGGTTTATGTGGCAAAATGCTAGTATGATAGCCAAATGCTAATTTTATCTTGGGGTGCTCCAGAAGGTAAAATAATTAGCTTCCCTTCCAAAAAAAGGGGAAGATTATTAAAATGTAAGTTTTGCTTAATCATGTTTGAAGATGCCATTCATTTTCATCTTACAAACAATTAAGGAAAAATTTGTCCTCATTCGTATTTTTTGCCACAATACTACCCACAGAATCAAGTTGGTTATTTTTGGTTACAATTTTGTGCCAAACAAAAACTGTCACCTAGAGATCCTAAATATCTTGGGACAAATTTGTCTGAAAACATAAAGCACAATTTTATTGCTGCAAAAAAGCCAGAGACCCTGGACGTCTGAGACAGCAGCTGTGTCTCTCACCCAAACACAGCCATAAAGAAATTCACAGCTCTCCCTTTCACACTTCTGCAATAAGTGTTAGCAAATGTTCTCCCTACAATATGTGTTTACTTCTGAGAAGCAAGCTTAAGAAGTATAATATAAAGCAAGTGTGAAATATCAGCACTGCCTTTTAAACAATCAAAAGTAAGAATAGGGAAAGATAGCTTCAGTGTTTGATGTCTGACCAGTGGCTGTGGCTACACACAACACTAAATAATTGTACAGTGGTACCTTGGTTCTCGAACAGCTTAGTTGTCTTTACAAATCAACTCCCAAACGCCACAAACCCAGAAGTAAGTGTTCCGGTTTGCAAACGTTTTTTGGAAGCCGAACATCTGACACAGCTTCCGCTTGAGTGCAGGAAGCTTCTGCAGCCAATCTGAAGCCGTGCCTTGGTTTTCAAATGGTTTTGGGAGTTGAACAGACTCCCAGAACGGATTAAGTTCAGGAACCAAGGTACCACTGTATAGTGTAACATGCATGAGCAGAACGGACCCTAAGCAAAAATTCAGTCTCCTTCCCGTTCCCACCTCAGAGTCTTCTGCTGCACAGCCAGGAGGAGGACTTTGCTCACATTTAATTTCACTTTCCACAAATTCTGGCTTGGTGTGTCCTATGAACCACAGATCATTGTTTAAAACTGACTCAGAACAATGGGTTACATGGCTTGCTTTGCTTAACTAACTAGTTTGGTTTAAACCATGATTTCCAAATCATATAGCACAACAGCCATGGAAGCTAAGAACTGGTGATGTCCTTCTGCTGGCCACATGGGGGTTGTAAGGAGGAGTATGCAGACCCAAGGCTTTGGTTAGGCTTCTTCTTAGTCATGCATGTAGGGTCAAACCATGGTTTAGCATCACAGAAGAACAAGGCCAGTGTGCTATTTTGAAATGCGGCACACAAACCTCTTCTGGAGCCTAAATGAATGGGCACATTACTTAATACAATTCAGAGGGACAAGCAGAACCAAACTCCTGCACCTCATTGAATAGAGAAAATTTGCAGGTTTTCTCAAGTTTGCATGTGAAACTGTCCATTGCAAACTTAAATGGATTTTTTCTGCCTTCTCACACATGATACATTTGACCAAATTTAACTGTACCACAATTTTATTTTCTTCCCTGAAAAAATGATAGCTCTCTTCTAGTTTAAACAAATTTTCATCTACTTTGAGATTCTTGGAAAAAGACAGTTACATAGCATGGATTTTGTATAATTTGTTCTGCTAAAACTTCTTTCCTAAACAGCTGCAGCTAATACAAAATCTTTTTAAAAGTAGGGCACGGAAGATTCAAGTAAATATTAATTATTACACTGAGGCTTAGGCAAATACTAAACGTTCCAAGATCAGAAAAAGCAATATACTTTAATGTCACTTCCATAATTTTCAGAATTGTGCAATGCAGCTTTTGGACGTTATAATTTAGACGTAGATGTTTTGTGTTTGAGAGAAATATCATGGTGCAATGACTAGAATATTAGGTTTGTATATAGAAGCTCAAGTCCGTTCAGATAATCAATGGCCAGTAATTCATCGGGTGACAAAATGGGCAAATCACTATCTCTCTTGTTTCACAACACTATATCATGAAGTGGCCTGGAAATGATGACACAATTATAAGCAACTTATCTGGAGAAAATCCAGAAAAAGAAACATCTGCACCGCACACCTCTGACCTAAGAACCTGGTCATTGTTGTTAGACAAACTCCAGCTATTTAAACAAATTCATTTAATGGTGCATATGATAATGTGCATTATTTCTTGGGCTCCATGATCATTGCAGATGGTGACAGCAGTCACGAAATTAAAAGACGCCTGCTTCTTGGGAGAAAAGCAATGACAAACCTAAACAACATCTTAAAAAGCAGAGACATCACATTGCCAACAAAGACCCATATAGTTAAAGCTATGGTTTTCCCAGTGGTGATGTATGTAAGTGAGAGCTGGACCATAAAGGAGGCTGATCGCCGAAGAATTGATGCTTTTGAATTATGGTGCTGGAGGAGACTCTTGAGAGTCCGATGGACTGCAAGAAGATCAAACCTATCCATTCTTAAGGAAATCAGCCCTGAGTGCTCACTGGAAGGACAGATCCTGAAGCTGAGGCTCCAATACTTTGGCCACCTCATGAAAAGAGAAGACTCCCTGGAACAGACCCTGATGTTGGGAAGGATTGAGGGCACAAGGAGACAACAGAGCATGAGATGGTTGGACAGTGTTCTCAAAGCTACCAACATGAGTTTGACCAAACTGCGGAAAGCAGTGGAAGACAGGAGTGCCTGGCGTGCTCTGGTCCATGGGGTCACGAAGAGTCGGACACGACTAAACAACAACAATGATGATAATGTTCCATCCCTTCCCGTCGATGTTGTGTTGAGTCTACACTGCCTCCTGTACCATCTGCACTGTGACTGGAATGGATACCGGATGGGTTACAATGGCAAGTACAGACTGCATGGTCAGAAAAGTATTTCTAAACTACACTGCTGCTGTTTCTTCCAGATAATTCCTGTTTCTTCAGGAAGTACAGGAAATTGCTATGCAGAAGCAGTATTATAATATTGGGATGTTTTGTACATTATATGGTCACCCACACAGATACTGCCTTGAACAGCAGTTACCAAATGTGAAGTACAGCATTTCACCATGTAGACTTAACAATATTCACTACAAACCTTTCTTTTTCAGGAAGTTTGCAGTGACCTGGAGAAGACTGCCAAATCAGCACCTCGAATTACTGAATAAATACAGCTTGTTATATGCCAACAGCTGCCACATGGAGTAATCTGAAACGTCTTTCAAATGGCAGCTGTAATGCATAAATTGGCCTTCAGAAGTATAATTGCTGGGTTCCTGTAAAGATTAATAGATAAAAGTTTGTACTCCATAGGTTAGGCTAGGCCTCGGTCTGCAGTTAAAACCTAAGATTTTTTTAAAAAAATACTAATAAAACACCAGTGACCTATGGCATTTCCTTGTATTCAGTCCTCCAACTGAAACTTCTCACTAAATTATCCAACTAGTTTTAATGAAATGCAAGGCACATTCTCTCAACGTGTCATGCTAATTATTTTGGTGTTTCTTCAATAAGTCAAAATACAAGACTTGAACGAAGTCAAGCTCTAGCAGCCCCTGTAGAACACTGTGGAACACAGGTAATCTTTTACATATTCTTATACTAGTAGATCTCATACACAATGACTGACTTTGAACTCTGTTTATATATTAAGGTTAAATATCATTAAATTGTTACATGTTAACAATGGTTCCATGCTGCTCTTCTTGAAGTATTCTTTTCAAGTTTTACCAGGACACGGAAAAACACAGATGACTGACTTGAAGCAGAATGGCAAAATGCACTTGGTAAACTACCAGTCTGATCGCCCATTCGGGTGCAGAGTTCAGCATGCCATACCTAATTCTGCATACAACGGCAGCCTTGTATACTTTGGCTTAGACCCAGCTACAATCATGCACATCTAGCCAAAGACAATCAACAGCTTCAGGATGTGGGCATCCATCCCCAAAGCACACCCCTACATATCCAACTGGTCCAACAGGGGCTACCACAACCATGGATCAAGATACACATTTCCACCTGCCTTAGTTGAAGGCACAGAAAAATATCACTGTACATATCTCACTTGCCAGCTATGGCATTTATCATCATAGTTCTTTATTAACAAAGGCTATTTCTGCAAACTGAACACTTCATTTTGTCTACTCACTTCTTGTGGCCAAATAGAAGAAAAAGGAAACTAGACTGCCATGTTGACATGCTACAGCCATGTGAGTGGAGCTTATTCTTCATGTGTTTTGTAAGGAAAATAACTGAGGAAAAATAGGATAATTATTTCCACTGGGATAAACTACACATTTGAGACTGTTGTTGTTTATTAAAAGTGTACTGCAAAGAACAGCCCCAGCAACCACTTAATTGGCCCAATTTATTTACCACGTTTGTTCTTATTCCTGAATTCAACGATATAGCTAGTTATCTAAAAACATGACAGCCCAAATCCTCTTCCTTGTATGGTTATTTTATTATTATTTATTCCTACTTTGGGAGGAAGGTTGGTATATTAATGTATTAAATATATACATACATTCCTAGACCACCCTTTGGCCCAAAGCAATATTTCCAATAAAATTCATAACATATTAAAACCATTCTAATACAAAATTGTAAACCACAGACCAACAGCCCTTGGGTCAAACTCTCCCCACAAGCCTTCAGGGGAAGAAATGTCTTCTTCTGACTTCACAAGCCTGGAAGTGATGACACAACTGTACCTTCAATGGAAAGGAGTTCCACAATAAGAGTTCCACAACAGAGAAGGCCCAGTTTCTCGTCATCATAAACAAATCATGGCCATTGATGGGAGCACAGATAGGGCTCCCCTGCAGGTCTTAGGAGCTCAGACTAGCAGATGCTGGGAGAGGTGCTGCATCAAGTACTTGGGACCCAAGTTGTGTAGGACTTTATGTGCCAAGTCAACATCAAGTCTGGTATTGCTCATAACAGAATATTTTCTTTTTAAAAATTGCCCAATGATCTGTTCAATCTAGTATGCTCACAGAATCCACAAGCCAAAAATCATTTGGTGGTTTAGGTAGTTTGATGTTATTAGTTGTCAGAGAATTTAGTACCTCTGTAGCGTTTTCTTCTTTCCCATATTTATCAAATGCAAAAACAAAACCCATTAAACTGTACATAAGTTTGTTTCATCTGAATAATGTATACTTTTCCCACTAAAGTTTTAATTTGTTTTCAACGCAATACACACAACCATTTAAATTATTTCTATTCTAGTACTGCTACTTTGTATCTGTGTTCTGATAGGTGTCCCATATATCCCTGCCGAGCAACTGAATTCCTCAGTACCATGGTACACTGCTGAGAGTATAGTCATGTCCCAGAGGTGCACTTGGCTTGTACAAGAACTCCCAGGCAGTTTGTGTTACAGAGTTCCCTAGGAAAAGAGATTGATGGTTAAACCACTCGGCAAGGGGTAAAACAGTATCCTAACAACTCTGAGCATCCTTAAACTACAGTACCAGAGCTCTTTCGGGGAAAGGCACAACTGTTGAAGCAATAGAATAGTGTTTTAAATACATAGTGTGGAAGTGGCCTGGATTAAATTACCAGCTGAAACTAGATAAGCTCCTAGCGTTGCGATATTAAGCCACCTATTGAAACTTTTTGTTTAAGGCGGCTTTCCTTCAAGATCTGATTCAGTAATCTGTGCAGCAATTGCATATCTGAAGAAAGTGGGGTTTTCATACCCCCATACTCTGGAGGCGCCAGCTAGGCACTCATCCTTCAAGCTGAACACAGTCACGTAAGATTCTGAGACAGTTCTGGCAAAGAATTGGAAGGCCAGTCATACATTTCAAAGCCACGTGTGACTGTACAGCAGACAATGCATGCCTGGTCTTTTTTTGGCTGCTACGCCACATTAAAAAGCTAGTAGGGTGGAACTATAGCATAGGTACACAATTGCTTGTCTGGGAACCCTTAGTGTAGAGATCAAGGTTTCCCAAACTTGGGTCTCCAGCTGTTTTTGGACTACAACTCCCACCATCCCAAGCTAGCAGGACCTGTGGTCAGGGATGATGGGAACTGTAGTCCAAAAACAGCTGGAGACCCTTTTGGGAAACCCTGGTGTAGATGAACAGAGTTCTACCAAAGCCAACAGGACACTATGTGAAATGGAGTTCCTGATGACATCACATGTTGGATTTGCATATACAAAGGGTATTTCATTACTATGGACAAACTCAAAATTGCAATATAAACTTTTATTATGTACGCACGCCGGAGCAAATTAATCTGTATGCTCCAATATAGCCCACATTAGTTTTCAACCAATGAAGTGAAGACCTTAAATCAGCACGGAACATGAACTAGCATATTTCTAGAAGGAAGAACTTGTTTGTTTCCAAGAGACATTTTATTCAAAAGCTGCCAAGTGCTAGAAAACAGAAGCTGCAGATATAATGAAGCTACAGAACAGGAAAGTGAAACTCTTAAAATATTATGTATGATTGTATAAACACCGTCTTCCGATGTGACATTAAAATAAAAAAGCAATCACGGAGAAACAGAACTGATGTACAATTTAGGCAGGGAGGATGTTGTAGCATTGCTTCTACTGTTAAAAGACTGCTTTTTAAAAGGCTACCGAACATTTGTAACTGATTAAACAGAAGGTGCATGGTCTAAGCCAGCCATTCCAGATACATGGGAGCTGTCAATCAGTTACAACCCTCCCTTTGCCAAATCAAAGGACATCCTGGAAGTAAATTAAGTGTAGCAATTGCAATCTACGCTGTTAAAACTGTGCAATCAAGCAGTATTTTTAAAAAGAAAAAAAGAAAAGAGTCCTCACTTCCAGTTTAACTGTGGCTTGGAAAGAGAGGGGCTGGAGAAGGCTATTCAAATCCCAGCTTCCCTCTTGCTGTGCAAGCCCATTTCCCTTTCCACACTGGATACTGTGACTCTATTAACCAGATGACTCTGTGATGAGTCTTCAGCTGGAACACTTATCACCTAAAATGGTTTAAGCTTATCCCCCATGACACACACTCGCCTACCAATTTATCACACTCTCAAATCAGCGAGTGGCCTGAGCAGTACAAAGGTGGACTTTCCCCCACCCTTTCAGTTGGGGCGTGGGGGGATCGGATTTAGCCAGGATTATAACCCCCGTTATAATCTGAGGATGCCAGTTTTTTTTGGGGGGGGGGCAATTACTCGGAATGGAAAGATGTGCGCTCGCCTCCTTGCATTGGAGTTAAGGCAGGGTAAAAACCAAGAGGAGAGTCAGGAAAGAGGAGGAGGCTTCCCAGTCCCACCCCCGACGGCCACCTCGGACTTCTTACCTTTCACTTGACTTTCATATTCAGCCACGATCTCCTTGTCCTTCTTGAATCTGCTCGGGGTTGACATATTATCCGCCCGGTTCTTCTTTCAGGGTAGGGAAAACACTTGGCAGAGTTTCGCGCGGCACAATTTGTAATTGCGGCGCTTACAGCAGAGATCTTCCTCGAGGTAGGAAGGACTTCGCCGCGCGTCCCAAGCTAGATCTACCGGCGATGGTAGCTGGAAAGGCGAGAGAGAGAAGGGGGGGGGACTTTTAGGCTAATCCCGGAGCAGGCACCATCTCCGGGGCGCGGCGGCAGCAGCAGCAGCAGCAGTAACCAAAGGCTGGGCGTCGAAGCAGCCGGGACCAGCCCTTCCCCTCGAGTCTCGGCAAATCCCTCGCTCTTTTCTTCCTGCGGCCGCTGCCCTTCACTCAGTCCGCGCCAGAGCCTGGACGGCAGCTCGCAGCATCGCGGGACCGAGGCAGCGAAATTTCGCCTGCGGGCCAGCAGTTTCGCCTGCGGCTGCAAGCGCGGCGAGAGCCAAGCAGGCGGGACTCGGGCAGGGGGCGGCTCAGAGCTCCGAAACAAAAGTTCTCGCTCCCCCCTAATGGCTTCTCCGCCTTCCCGCTCTCTCCGGAGCCAAGCCCCTTGCGCCGCCGCAGCCGCTGCTGCTACCACGCCTTCGCCGCCTCAGCCGCCCTCTCCGCCTCTTATCCGCAGCTGCTGGCCTGGGAATGCAGGCGAAGGCGCGCAGCCCACCCGAAGCCGCCGCGCGCAGGCAAGAGACTAAGCCGCCAGCCCGGGAGCTTCTAAGCGCCTCGCGGGTTCTCCTTCTGCCGCCCCTCCCCTGCGCCGAGCCGACACCCCTCGCGGCCAATGGCGGCCGCGCCGCCTCGGCTGCTGCCCAATGACAGGCGGGCGGAGGGCGGGGCTTAGCGGGCCAGGCTGCCCGGATGCCTCCCGGGGTGAGCGAGGAGCGGACCCTGCCCAGGCTCGCGCCTAAAGCGCCCGCTTTGCCGGGCGAGATGCCGCTAGGAAGGAGAAGGGAGGGTTATTGCTAGCAGCTGCAAAAGGGGAAGCGGCGAGCCGAGAGGAGGGGGGGGTTCTCCTCCTCCTCCCGGTTTCTCGCCCCAGGAGCATATGGTGAGCGGGGCTTTGCTGGGGGAAGGGGTGCGAGGCAGAGATAAGGTGTTGCAAGAGCCCTTGATCCTGGCGTGGAAAGTTCAGCCCCCCGCTGTCTGGCTGGGAGGGGGAAGGCTGCTTAGTTTGGGGATCACGCTTTTGCAACCTTGCCGCGCGACCGCCGGAGCATTGTTTCTGTTCTACAGTATTGGCTTGGAAGCCCCAGTTCCTCAGGCTGGTTCCTGCTTGAATCGCTTGCCACCAAGACGTTGCGTTGAAACTGCTAGAAGGCGATAGCGGGGCTCAAGGGTTAATCTCACTCACCCAGCTTCGCTCCCTCTATATAACCTGAGATGCGGGCAGCTTCCCTTCTGATGTGACCACAGTCTCGATGCGAAGTGACCACACCCATCTTTGTGGAGGGGACACACACACACACACGCACGCACAGTCTCGGTAGACTGAAATCTGAATAGGAGGCGAGGCCCTTCTTGCCTGTGGATCTCAAAAGTGTGTATTTAAAGCAGCACGGACCCACATAAAGCAGCTGGGATTTGGCTATTGTTGCTCAATAAGAAGCAAAATCAACCAAGCCTTTCATAACATTTTTATTCAGGCTGGCTCTGGCAGTGACTGAACATCAGGTCAATAATTGTTCATTTTTGCAGGAGAGGAGTATTTTTGAGTTTTTCTCTCACTATGTATTTTTGTACAGTGTTTCATTTTTAGTCTGCATTTGCTCCAAGCAGCTTCCAAGGGCAAACATTTGCCTCCCCCTCTCTTTTATTCTGAGAATAAAACAGCCCTTGGTTACACTGAGAGATATAGCAACTCGTCCAAGGTCAGTGAGCTGAGTGGGGATGTGGACCCAGGTCTGCTAGTCTGACACTTAATTTATTAGACCTCAAGGGTTCTCTAATATAAACAAAGCATTAAAATTCCATAGAAAGTTTAGGAGTCAGATATGGGCCAGCCCAAGATGTACAGTGGTACTTCGGGTTACATACGCTTCAGGTTACATACGCTTCAGGTTACAGACTCAGCTAACCCAGAAATAGTACCTTGGGTTAAGAACTTTGCTTCAGGATGAGAACAGAAATCGTGCTCCGGCGGCGCGGTGGCAGCAGGAGGCCCCATTAGCTAAAGTGGTGCTTCAGGTTAAGAACAGTTTCAGGTTAAGAACGGACCTCCGGAACGAATTAAGTACTTAACCCAAGGTACCACCGCGGCTGCCACCAGCTCCCATCCCAGAGGGCTTAGTGGTGGGAAGAAATCTGGGTTCAGAGAAGTCAGGAGTGAGCTTTGCCTTGTGCTTCCACCAGGAAGCCCATCTCATGCTTTGAGTCACACCCCGCCCCGGTCCATATAATTTAAAGCATTGTTTCCCATTCAGTGGTCTACGGACCCCAGGGGTCAACGTAACTCACCCAGGGTGTGTGTGGCACCATTCACATAACAAAAACTACCATAGACATAACAACATTTTCTAAAAAGTAAGCAGTCCACGCACTGGCGGAGGAACAGGAGTGTGGAGGGAGCAGATCGCCCCCGGCACCACTATTCCGGTAGGGTGCTATCGCGGCAGCCGCCCCCCCCCCCAGACACTCACGCGCCGTGCACCATGCCCCCACAGGTGGCATGTCACGCCCCCAGAATGTGACCACACCCCTGCGGGCGGCACGCCCCCGGGATGTGCGTCAGGTCCCCGCCTGCTCTACGCCCCACCCACCCCGTAGCAGAGCATGCAGCTTCACCACTGAGTTCACAGCTTCACCCTAGAAAAGTAGTGGGTCTGCAATACTTGGCTAATTGAGAATCACTCATTTAAAGCAGAAGAAGATTCATTTATTTATTTCAAAGTTCCTTCCCTACCAGAGAGGAGTGGCAAACCAAGCTAATGGACTATGTCGAGATTGCAAAACGGAATGGAAAACTCAGAAATCAAGAGGACAATAACTTTATAAAAGAATGGGGAAAATTTATAAGTTAGTTAGGAGACGGCTGTAAGCAGATGGAAACATTAGCAGGATTTTGATCTCACTTATAGTGTAACAATTACCATGGATAATATGGTTTGATATAAAAATCAGAGTATGGAAGAATATGCAGTAATAAATGTTTAAAATGGGACTCCATGGAGGAGGTGGGAGAAAGTCCTGAGATTTGGAGGAATCTCTTTATATGGATATGGATGTTTTTCTTTTCTTTTTTGTATATAACTTTGTACTTGTAAAACCAAATAAAAATGATTAAAAAAAAACATTTGAAAGTGCCAAATTGTCTATGACGACAGAAATTTGACAGCCATTCTGGGATCTCTTGCTTGCTTTCCTGCCTGATGTACATAGTATATAGTGGTTCATATACTTATTAAACCTTAACTGTGCAGTACTTTCAGCAGAGTTCCTCGTGTGTTACAGCGGAAGCCACGTTCCATATATGGCCATTAGGGTGACGTATACATTCATGTTTCACAGTAGGCTTGGGAACATGCCAGAGGTCGAAGCTTTCTTTGAGCAACAGAGATAAATGTTAGTTTCTGGATTATATCTGGACTCTAGGGCAGCTTGGCTGAATTAACCACAGTAACCATTTCCCTCCCCTCTCTTAAGGATTGCAGAAGGATTGTACATTATTACATTGGTGTAATCTTCTTCCAAGATGTTTGAAGGAGTCAATAAGCTCAGGGCTTCAGACTAAAGTCATCTCTGACTTACATGCCACGCAATCACATTGCGGTGGCTTGGATCACAGAGAGTAAGTCCCAGGAGCATTTAGGCTTTTAAATACCAGAGGCAAAGATGGGAAGAACTTCTAAGGACACATGCAAGATTATTGCAGAAAACCTATTTTTACATATGCTGGCTCAGGAAGGCACTTCATTAATGCTTTCATTTAAAATACACTGAGAGACAGAAAATTGTTGTGTTTTGGTTCCACCCACACCCAAGTTTGTCTTGAAGCCTCACTAGTCAAACTTTGTTTTTTGATAGCGTTTTTGGTCCAGCATCAGACAATGCAAATCTCTTCATTTGCCCCGGAATCCTGCTTACTTAACAAGTAACAAAAGGAAGTCCATCTGCCAGCAGGCAAAATCTAGAGCAGGATAGTCTGTGCCTAGTCATTGATGCAAATCACATAAACACACCATAATGGGAATGAATGAGGCTGCAAGAGATAATGAGGCAATAATTATCTAAAACTGGACAGCAGGACTTCTTAAGTTTCCTCCTAGAGTAAGTGTCACAGTCTGTCACATCTCATGGGCTAGTTTCCTTTTTACTAACTGCGGTCCTTCTTTATACATGTTGTATCCTGTTCAGAATATAGTACATAGTATATAGTGGTTCATATACTTATTAAACCTTTCTGCCGTATAAAAAGAATGGAAACCGAACAGAAGCTTATTTTCTAAGATGCAATACACAGTGCCCAGAGATAACTTATTTCTTCTACATTTCTGTGACATTACATGTAGCACAACTTACCCAATCTAATAAATTGATCTATAAATCTGTTGTGATTTGTACCAGTGTTCACCCTTTCGAAGTTAACACTCGTATTGGGATATGGTTGTCAGTATATAAATATATGTTAAATATGAATACTGTAGTGGTATTTGTAAGACTGGTACTTAGTGACATTTGTGCCAACATATACTTGTGTATTGTTGTGATATCAGTGTAATCTTGTGTCTAGTTTCCAACTACTTGTGGGCTGGCACAGTCTGGCTTATGGCTAGGCTGTAAATTACTGTGGAGACTTAATGGTCAGCTATTTAGATAGCACAGTAAAAAGGAAATACAGTATAATTGAGACTGCAGTCCTATCCCTAGCTGAACTCCATGGGACTTACTTTTGAGTACTTTGGATTACACTGTACAAGGCAGAATAGGTTTTGCAATAACACTGTATTTTCTGCATAAGATGAAATCAAATTTAACAGGATAATATAATATAGGTGCATTTATTGTATAGCCCATGTGATTTAAATCTCCATACAAAGTTTACTTCCGCAGAGATGCTTTTTATTAGGTACCAATAGCAAAGTGAAAAGTACATGTTCATCATGGCAAATATGTGTATAAAATCAGAGGTGCTTTTTATGATATATTTTGTTGCCAGCTGAGTTGAAAGAACATGTGCATTCTTTATTCAAAGTATTCAAAAGGAAGATCCTTTGGATTTGTCCATGCCAGCGTGGCTAATGTTGCACTTTCCAGATGTTGTGGACACCAGCTCTCACCAGCACTAGCCAGCATTGCCAATGGTGAGAGGTGATGGGAAGTGGAGTCCAAGGCATCTGAAGGGCACACCATGTTAGCTACCCCTGGTTCATCCATAAGAAGCTCTGTAAAGTTCCATGTGTTCTGATAGTCCTGTAAAGACAATTGTAAGCTCACACACTAAACCCTGTCCCCGGTGCCCTCCACACCCCCAAGAGATGAGACATGACAACAATGCATGGGTTTAAATTAGGCCACAACTTTATTTATTTTCAGGTATAGGAACCTTGGCTTAGGCCTTGGAAGGCGCATCTCTCATACCCAATGGGTTGAGGTGCGCAGGGCAATCAGGTGTTGTGGGAGGGGACTGGAAAGCTCACGTGTACCCAACATGCCCTCCCACTTCACCTAGCTGGGAGTTTGACCTATATGCCGCTGCTGTAGGGCCAGTGACCCCCACAATCAACCCTTTACCAGGCCCTGCAATCACTGGTGCATCAATATGCTGCCCCTGACTCACAGATAAGACTATAGTTAAGGCCTAAAACTGCCACCCGAGACTCTAGCTAGGGTCTCGCCGCCAAGATTCCTACAGCTGAACATCATCTCCTATGGAGAAGGACTAGACCCTGCCACCCACCAATCCCTGAGGCCCTGGTGAGTTTTGTGGCCCATCAAAGCACTTCTGAGGGAGGAGTTCAAACCATAGGATGGTTGTTGCCGGACTTAGGGCATACTCCTCCAGGTCTGCCTTCGCAGATCTGCACCGCTTGCTTGGGCATCCGCGCACCCCATCGCATGCCTCGTTGTAAGTAAGCCTGGGCTGAGGGGCATCGGCCCCTTATGCTGGCCCTTGCCCCACCCCCAGCCAGCTGCCCATAGGCCTTCCAAGATGGGGGCAGGGCGATGGCCTCCCTGGAACAAAGGTGGGTGGCTCACCTGTCCCAGGAGCCTCTTGGTGTCGCAAACCCCGCCCACCCAAGGGAGGGGGTGAGCGGATATTACCGTATTAGCCTGAATATGCCAAATGGAATATGGAAAAATGGAATGATTATGTTTTTGAATACGTACAGAAATATTCACACAGATAGTGGTAGAGGATAGATGAGAAAATAAATGCCAAAGAATCACAAATAAATGGGCATTTTACAGGAACTGGATAGAAAGAGGGGAAGCTAACCCTAACATACAAACTCGAATGAACAGACTGTGTACATGGATAAAGATATGAAGAAGGAAGGCCTGACAGGGGGCGGGGAGGGCTGGAGTGGGGAGGGAGGGGAAAGAAAAAGAAAAAAGTAAACCGGATGGTACTTTGAATTGATTTTGTTATGTAAGCCTTTTTTCAGAAACCATATATATTAATGCTATGTAGTTAGGCATTGTAGTATGAATGAATCTTGTTCTGTATTCTTTGTTTTATAGAATATTTATAATAATGTTATTATAAATATTCTATAAAATAATGTTACTAAGCAAATTTAAAAAAACAGAGGGGGGGAGAAGCCTGAATATACGTCTCACTTTCCCCCCAAATTCTGACCATGAAAAGTTAAAATGAGGAATGGGGTGGGTTATATTCGGGTATTTCCCCCCCCTCCAATTTTAAAGGTGTGGCTTATATTCGGGTGTGGCTTATATTTGGGCCAATACGGTAATAAGGTAGCAGTTAGCAAAGGATTTGTTAGTGGTTTGAAATATTCAGTACATACACAAAGGGCACTTTGTACTGCTGTGTTGTGGATATATGTAGCAATTATTATCTGAGGGCACCTAGATTTGGGAGCATTTCAATGCAATGACTTGAGTTTAAACATATATATTTTATACATATATACAAAAGAATAACATCCCGATGGTACTTAACACTAATATATGTTCTCATTAACTGTTGGAATAGTTGATCACCGATTCTACTTATAAAAAGACACCCTCTAGCTGAGTGCTTTTCCTGGAATAACACTGAGAGACGAAGTATCCAGCATAATGAATCCTATCAGCCTCCTTGAATGAGAAAGCCAGACACTAATTTTTCAAGGAATGGGCAGATGACAGCAATAAATTAATTAAGCCTTGTGAAAATCTTTAATAAATTATCTGCTGGCTGTATGTAGCCTGCATAAAACACTCTTCCTCTTTTAAAAAGCAAGACCTTTTATTAGTATATCAAATAAGAGGAATCCTATAATTGTCAGCGTTGTAAGATGCATCCCATGTGCAATGCCAACAACATTGATAGACGTCTTGTATCTTTAGAGTGTGGCTATTTATTTAAAAGGTGTTACTTAATGTACAAGTGCATTCTTTGTTGCAGTTGCTGTTCCACTGTGCATAAATCTCTCAGTTACCAAAAGAAAAGCTGAAAGAAACAACTGTGATTTGGGTGTAAGTAAATAATAATGCCACATCGCTAAATTCTGACTTGATAGTTTTTTTCAGTGTGTACACAAATCTGATTCATGCACCTAGAAATCTTTAAAAATCTCGTTTTCTTTCATCTCCCCTCTATACTTGTGTGACTATAGAGGAACTACACGGAAAAGAACTGGTCACTTTTGGCAGTGGGAATCTTTCAGAAATCTAGAGCCTTGTTTTAATCTGAAGTGGGCTTTCAGAATAAAAATGGAAAGCCCATCTATCTTACTCATTGAGTGTTTTTAGAACTGTAGCTTGAATCCATATTCTTATTAACTATTAATAAGACAAAAGTCTATATGAAAAATGAATCACTTCATGCTACTGAGGGCTAAGTGCATTTTTAGTAAGCCAACCAGTGAACACATTACTGTTTGAATGGAAGATGCATGCTTGCAACCTAAGGTTGTATTGTTATAATGGGCAAACACCACTGGCTGCATTTTCCAGCACAGGTTCCTAGATGACTCCATTCAAACGTGGGGTTTATTATGTTAGTTTTACTGGTTATAATGGTACCCCTTCTGTTCCAATTTCTGATGTTCCTTTTACACGGCAGTGCATATTGAGTATTGGGAAGGTGGCTTTTTGAACAATATACTACCATATAGCGCTAACATTTAAATATCAGTACCCGGAAGCTGTTTGCGGACAAACGCCGGCTCCCTCGGCCTATGGAGTGAGATGAGAGCCGCAACCCCAGAGTCATCTGCGACTGGACCTAATGGTCAGGGGTCCCTTTACCTTTACTTTTAATATGCTGGGAGGAAAATGGAAATTATTGTGCTAGTAGTTTTTTCTCTTGTTTCCAGCATATTGGTCTTAACGCTTCTAGAACTTCAAAATTACTGAACCTCCTATGATCTATTTAGGTAAAGGTAAAGGGACCCCTGACCGTTAGGTCCAGCTGCGGATGACTCTGGGGTTGTGGCGTTCATCTCACTTTATTGGCCGAGGGAGCCGGCGTACAGCTTCCAGGTCATGTGTCCAGCATGACTAAGCCGCTTCTGGCGAACCAGAGCAGCGCACGGAAACGCCGTTTACCTTCCTGCCGGAGCAGTACCTATTTATCTACTTGCACTTTGACTATTTAATTTGTCTATTTAAAAGAGTGCAAATCAATTTACTGGCATAGATAACTAAATCCAAAGTTTTGCATCACAAAAAAATTAATGACCATCATAAAACCTTTAAATATTACTAATAGCAGATCCATTCTCCAGGTGTAGATACTTAGGTAGCTAATTGTACCACCCACCTAAAGGAGGGGAGGTATTAACAGGCTTGGGGGAAGCAGCCTAGTGAGGACTGAAAGTAGGGAAATGGGCAGGCCTCCTTGTCTCTGCAAGAAGGACTCAATCTGCAACTTATTTACTTACTTGTCCTTCCAAACCGGTAGCAGAGACAAGCTGTTGCAGTTCATGAATAGGGCAGATCCATGGTTTAAGTAAAAATTCGCGGCCACTAGAGTTCAAATTATAAATTGAAAGGTTTATTTAAGATCAGTAACAGACCATGGATTAAACAGAGGTGGCAAACAATGCAAACGAACATTTCTGATCTCTTATCTTTAGAGAGACTAGTAATTACACAGCATCAGACTTGCTAGACGCAAGGGACTCAATAATCTTTTGATGATTCTTGAGAGACATAATGGGAAAACTTCATTTTATGCTGAATGAACAGTTGGGTGGGGAGAAGGCATCCAAACAGTTTGGGGTCCCAGAGTTTGCCAGGTCCTTATGCAGAGAGATAACACCGGTTAGCACCTTGCTCAGACCATGGAGGCAGTTTTAGAAGGTGTAAATCAGAGGGGAGGTCCTTTCTTTCCCAGCAGACAAAGTTTGTGTATTTGAGAGGCCTCCTAGGGCACGACTTGAGAAGGCTCATGGCATGGAGAAGCCATTCTTGTGGCCCAGATAAAGATATTCTAAAGTGACAGACAGGCGTCACCATGGCATGATCACAGCATATGGACAAGGACCAGGGTCTGTAAAAATGTGCCACTTTTGATACAAGTGTAAACAGATACACGTCTCCAGCGTTTTATAAGTTTTGTTGATTTCAAGCAAGTGTCTCTGCCATCTAAATCAAAGGAAATAAAAGCGCTTAATTCTCACTGGAAGAAGGCACCCCTTAATTCACCTATCTGCATTTTCAGATACCACAGCTCCCTCATGTGGCTCGCAGAAAGAGAGATGCCCTTTTTGATTATCAGAAAAGTGCAAAATAAATAAATAAATAAATAAAGCTCCCTTCATCTTCCCACACACGCAACCGTTAAATGTATATTTTAAGAGACAATAACAAGTGACAAGGGTTACCTGAGAAGCTGCCTTTGTCCATCCGCTGACATCATTATGAAGGAGGTCTTCATTATTGACATCATTAGAGGAGAAGGCCTTCACAGGGGTGCCACATGCCCTTGAGATTAATCTTGGGTCTTTCTGGAGTCATGCCTTTCCTTCCACCTGGAACATTCTTCCTCCTTAAAATAAGGCCTACACCGAATATATTTTGTTTGTTCTTCAGACTAGTTGTCAAGTCTGCTCCTCTCCCTCTGGGCTTTTATTTCATTTGGCGTATTTAGGAGAAATATCAGCTTATGTCCTTCGCTGTGTCCACGATCCCATCTCACATTGCTGGACACATAGGCTTATTTCTTCACACTGTGCTGAGGTATCAGCATTTTGAATTCCAGGAGTTAACCAGCTTACCCCTTGAGATGAGAGGACTGGGACAAACTGACCCAGCCGAGATGAGACGACTAGGGCAACTAGGATAGGCTAGAACGAAATGCAGGTTTCAGATCATCAACCTCTGTAAAACGGCATGACTTCTAATTCTACACCTATGTTATTTTCTCACTTTCCTATCTATGTTTCCTGCTGTGCCCTCATTTTATCTCACCGCATTCTTTACTTGTCTCACAGTTTATAAACACTCATCCACATTTCTCACATGTACACTAATGCAGCAATATTACCTGACGTTGGTTTTGGTCTCAGCTTCAGATACCTATTCAGACAAGGCTACAGATATGTAGAAAAGCTCTTCATTTAGGCCCTGGTGATGTGTGAGGCTAAACTATGCTAAACTGTATATGTATATAAATTACACATTTAAAGCAAGCTTTCCCCAGCCCTGCCAAAAATTCCTGGGAACTGTAATTTATTAAGGATTTTGGGTAATGTAGCTCTCTGAGGGCCAAACTACAGCTCCCAGGATTATTGTGGGGTTTGTGCTTTAAATGTGTGGTATGAAAAAACCTTCCTATCAGGCATTTACACTTATAGTGCCTTTTTCAGCAAACTGCACCCTTTACTTCACCCTGTGATGATCAAATCTTTAACAAGTGAATTTGAAGGAAAGTAATTTCATGAATAGGTGGAGCTGACTCTCAAGCAGAAGAGACAATTCCATGTGGCAACAGGCACTCTCAACCATTTCAAATACTATACTTTAAAACACTTTGTGGTATATGTAGCAAGAAAAGCTGCTTTCTCACCATCAAGTCAACCTTTTCAAGTTTCACTCGGTAAGATAAGAGTGGTATGATATCAGGCTGAAGGGTGCAAGGGACCTTTTATTTTTAGTCCTTTTCAAAACCACAGTGAAAAGTGTGTCAAGCCCTCTTCTTTTGTGCCTAAAACAATGTTTCCAGCAGATACCTCAAGGCCCATGAAGAGGTCTGAAGCTGAGAGTGTCTTTCACAAACATACCTTCTCTGCTCACACAAAGAGGACACAAAAGGGATTTGAGCTAAATTAGGCAAACCTGGCAAGAGTACAATTAAAGGTAAAGGTAAAGGGACCCCTGACCATTAGGTCCAGTCGTGACTAACTCTGGGGTTGCGGCGCTCATCTCGCTTTACTGGCCGAGGGAGATGAGCTTCCGGGTCATGTGGCAAGCATGACTAAGCTGCTTCTGGCGAACCAGAGCAGCGCACAGAAATGCCGTTTACCTTCCCGCCGGAGCGGTACCTATTTATCTACTTGCACTTTGACGTGCTTTCGAACTGCTAGGTTGGCAGGAGCAGGGACCGAGCAACAGGAGCTCACCCCGTCGCGGGGATTCAAACCACCAACCTTCTGATCGGCAAGTCCTAGGGTCTGTGGTTTAACCCACAGCTCCACCCGCGTCCCAAAGAGTACAATTACATCATACCAAAATAAAAAAGCACATGTCAACTTTCTGTTAAGTAAGTGATCTGCAGGCGAGTTAATATACAGAGCTGGCATCAACATTAGGCACGCTGAGGTGATTGCCTCAAGCGGTTGGATCCCACCAGGATCTAAAGGTGGAAAATCCCACTAGTGTGCCTGCTTGCCGCTGAGGCCACCCGTCTCTACTCTTGCCAGAGAAGTGAGTAGAAGGAGAAGCAGCCGGGTTCCGTGAGCTCTTGCTGCTGCTGGATCTCCTCCCTTTCCAGCAACGGCTCCCAAGTTCTGCAGTCGCCTCTTCTTCTGCCAGACAAGCAAGGAGAGGTGGCAGCAACAGGACCCCGACTTCTGTGGGGTAAGGGATGGGGAGGCAGCAACTTCCCATTTTGCCTCAGGTGGCAAAATGGGCTGGGCCACCCCTGCCTACTTAACATGAAAACATGACTCCAAGTTCAATATTGAAAATCGTGGGGAGAGTCTTCATACGCATTTCATAGCTAGCACTTGCAGATTCAACAGAATCTCCTGCACAGCACACCCAAAGTGGCCATAATATTACGTCTCTTATTCACTTGAGGTTCAATGCACTGTGAGCATCCATTGTCTGTGTGCCACTTAAATGAATGGATGCTGCACTGAAGAATAAATGTGATCTTTAATTCCCCCACCATGGGTTATTTCATGGGTTTTGGTGGGTGACGTTTGTAGGCTAACATTTTGTGCAGGCTGCTGGGAATTGGAGATCATCAATATCTAGAAGGACATAGATTTCTCATTTCTCCATATATTTATGGAGTTGTGAAATGTTTCTATACTAAAGACTCAGAAAATAGGAGGAAATAAAGGCTTCTCCCAATATATTTTTTCTGATGATTGACTGAAAAGTGCTATATACTGTATTGGCCTGAATATAAGCCTCACTTTCCCCCCAAATTCCGACCATGAAAAGTTAAAGTGTGGCTTATATTCTCAACCTTTTGGCTTATATTCGGGCCAATGCGGGAAATTATGACATGGTATTGTGATGCTTAGAAATAGGTGTAATGAGACTTAGAAATTGTTTAAATAATCAAATTTAACATGGCATGACTGTAATGAAACATGAGTTGAAAAAGGAATCTAGGATATAGTATTTTTCTAGAAAGGGAAAAGGTATGCTAATTTTTAAAAATTACAGGGTTACAGCTTTGCTTCCAGTGCTGCTGACAAAGCAGTTATACAACATTGCGAGGCGTAGTTAGTGCTTTGCACTCTGTAATTTTCTCAAAATGAAGGGGTATTTCAAAACTTCCTGATGATAACTTGTTAAAGGGCAGGAGGGGATTCTAAAAACCACAGAATCCCAGGACTGCCTGAGGCTGCATTATGCAGACGAACTCTGTTATAGTCGGTTAAAACAAACAAGGCCTCAAAGACGCTTTCACCTAAAACACACATCAAAAGAATTTGCTATCATGAATATTTGATATTTCACTTACTTCATCCTCTCATATGTTGTATGAAATATGAACACATACAGCGTTTCATTGAGAAGGCAGGTGATGGTAAAACGTTACATGGTTGATTTCAAGGCAATCTATAAATCCTGTACAGAACAACTGAAACACCTGATTCACCATGCTGAAGGGGGTCTGGATGGGCCAGAGATGCCCTGTTACCCAGCACGGGCCAGATCTGTCGGCCTTTGCTACTGGGGGAGTTCCACAGTCAGCAAGGAAATCCCATTCGTGAGGAGCACCCCAGTGCACCCAACCAACCAATTTGTGGGCAGGCAGAAGCTACAGCTGGCAGTGCCCCCACCAGTGGTAACCAGTGATGGGGCATTTTGAGGGAGTGAACTATTCTGGCACAGGATTTGATAGATCCTGTGCCCACCTTGTTGCTGTCACGTAACAGCAATGAGCACACTCTGGGCCTCTTTGCTAAGCCAGCCTAGGAGGTAGTACAACAAATGAGTCTTCACTTCCTTGTTCCACCCCTGACCAGTGTGAGGGGCAGGACCATGAAAGCATTGATGGATACACCATTCCATCAAGCCCTTGCCACTGCCAGCCAGGGCTTTGGACTGAATCCTAAGCCTACTAGAAGTTTAGATTACGCTGCTATGCCTAAACAAACTAGTAGTTAGCATTGAAGAAGGAAGAAATATTGCAATAGATAGATGGTGCCATATATTCCAGTAGAAGATGAGCAGATGAACGAACCCTGTTGTTGTGGATGGCGTTATAAAGTCCTACAATAGTCTTGCCAGAGTAGACCTGGGGACAGAGTTCACATCTGGGTCTGCCACAGGATCTAGTCTCTATGTCTGTACAGTGGTACCTCAAGTTAAGTATTTAATTCGTTCCAGAGGTCCGTTCTTAACCTGAAACTGTTCTTAACCTGAAGCACCACTTCAGCTAATGGGGCCTCCTGCTGCTGCCGCGCCGCCAGATTTCTGTTCTCATCCTAAAGCACTATTTCTGGGTTAGCGGAGTCTGTAACCTGAAGTGTATGTAACCTGAAGCGTATGTAACCTGAGGTACCACTGTATATTTATTCTGTGACCTGTTGACTCTGATGAATACCTGTCTTAGGTTGTGGGGTTGTCTGTAAGTTAAGTGCAGGCCTACCACAGACCCCCCCCAAGTATCTCTATTTTCTAGGGACACCCCTAATTTAGATAAGTTTTCTGTTTTGACCCTGGAATGCCCCACTTTTCCTTAGGACGTCCCTGTTTTCATTGGAGAAATGTTGGAGGGTATGGAGTTATCCACCCCCTGAGCCATCTGAAGGCAATCCTGTATAGGGAAGTTTTTAAAATGTTTAATCTTTTATTATGTAGCTGCCCAGAGTGCTGGGGCAATCCAATAAGATGTGTGTGGTATACTGGTAAATAGTAAAATTATCATTACGGAACGGGACGTCCCTATTTTCATCAGAGAAATGTTAGAGGGTATACTACCACTCAAGACCTGGGAGAGGGAAGCATTATTGTCCAGATTACTGAAGTTACATTAACTGGGAGCTTAAGTGACAACCACTGGTGGCCTGTCATTTTCTCTTCTGTATCTGTCCTACAGAAGATTTTTCCCATGTTGCAGTCTGGCCCTGATTATCTGCTTTCTCCACAGTGCAGATTTGGAAATAATTATCATCATTTAACCAGGAATATATCACAACATGGTAGGGAAGACTGTATGTGAGCCTTCTCAGTCTGCTGTCCAGGTACTAACTGTTTGTGTGCAACTCCAAGACCCCTGCTCTTCTCTCTTACGGTTGTTGCTGTTTAGTTGTTTAGTTGTTTAGTTGTGTCCGACTCTTCATGACCCCATGGACCAGAGCATGCCAGGCACTCCTGTCTTCCACTGCCTCCCGCAGTTTTTTCAAACTCATGCTGGTAGCTTCGAGAGCACTGTCCAACCATCTCGTCCTCTGTCGTCCCCTTCTCCTTGTGCCCTCCATCTTTCCCAACATCAGGGTCTTTTCCAGGGAGTCTTCTCTTCTCATGAGGTGGCCAAAGTATTGGAGCCTCGGCTTCAGGACCTGTCCTTCCAGTGAGCACTCAGGGCTGATTTCCTTAAGAATGGATAGGTTTGATCTTCTTGCAGTCAATGGGACTCTCAAGAGTCTCTTACGGTACTTTCTCTTTAAAACAGGCTTGGACTGGACAGCCCTTCAGATGGAGGATTATTTCAATCAGTGGACTGTACTCTGTAAACTAGAATAAACAGCCATCCTGGTTGGGTCCGGTGAATATAAGGTAATAAAGGAGCAACTAAAGAAGCAGGAAGAGGCAGCTGGAGCTATATCTAGGCCTATTGGAAAGGCTGGGCCAGAAAAAATAATCATGGGCCATGCTAGGTTTGAAGACAAGTTCACCTTGGCCCACACACAACGTCAGCTGCAGAGTGATGGATGTGATTGACACCTTTGGAATGTTTCAATAGCTGATCCTTCCTTGTTTTTTAAGCATCATGGCAGATGGGGTCTTTCTTTAGCTAAACAAGGATACACTTCGGTTATAATAGTGCCTTAGCAGTTGATTGATTTCTCGTTCCTCTCTACCCTCAAGTCTCTCAAAAGCCCTGCTGAGCGAGAATTGACTTTCAAAATCTGTAAGCTGCTCAGTGAAAATCTCTCCACCTTTTCGTTTACAGAAGATGTTAGCAACTAGCACTAACAAAGGAACAAACAAAACCCATTTGGGCTTGCTAAAACATACCCAGATACATGGCAGCATTATATGAAGTGGTGGCAAAATTAATTGGGCCATATTTAACTAAGGAGGGAGGAAATAACTTCTTCTAGATAAATACATTAATCCATGCTTCTCCGACCTGTCAAAAAGCAGCTATAAGGATATGCACATCCAAAACACCATCTGTGGATTTATGAAGCTGAAGTGGCCTGTTAAACACAAATGAAAATCATGTCTTCCCTCCAGCATGGAAAACCAAAGTCTTTCCTGTTCCTTTTGATGTACAGCTGTGCTAACATAATCCCATATGCCTCTTGTAGGATGTGATAATATGCATGCCATGGGAGTGATAACGTGACCTTGGAGCAATAATAATTTCCCCCTCAAAAAAGAGACACAGCAAATCATGATAATTATCCTTTAGTTTATTAAGGGGAAAGAACTGGGCATTTATTGCACCACCAAAGAGATTATCAGCAGACTTTTTAGTGTTGACATTCCCTGATTAGAAGGACTGACTCCAGACTCCACATGGAGTCTGAAAAGCTGATGGGCAGTGTCAGAGCTGGCATCATCTCTGATTGGTGGATGTCATCCTTGAAGGAGTGCAGAAAATTATAATTTGAGGAGCACTTGTTTAATAGAAAAGCACAGCACAGGGCTGGCACACACCTGAATTATCCCAGACATTAATGGA
Organism: Podarcis bocagei; assembly: GCF_964188305.1. Taxonomy (NCBI): domain Eukaryota; kingdom Metazoa; phylum Chordata; class Lepidosauria; order Squamata; family Lacertidae; genus Podarcis; species Podarcis bocagei. The sequence goes on from NC_138135.1 coordinate 50,110,059, forward strand.
ATTTCAAAGGCAGAATTGATGTCCAGTGGGGACTTCCGAAAGTGGTGCTTTGTCCTGGATCTTAGGCAAGTCATCAGTTTTGGGGTTTTCCTAAAAAAGCTTTTTGAAATATGGTAACCCAGCATAGCAGCCAAATAGCTAACGGGAGTCCAAGCTCGGCCAAAAATTCCAAGTTCACTTAGTCAGCTCTAGGTTATTTGTCTGTAACCAATCAGGAAAAAGGATATTGAAGTCATAATGCGAAGTTCGGTAAAATGTTAGCTCTGTCAGTCATATAGTCAACATTAACCCATGTGATTGCAACAGCGGGAATAACAGAATTGTTTTATGTTGAAATCACCTGTGTCAAATTTTAGATTGTTAACTCTTTGGGGCAGCAACTTGCCCTTTCATACTTTTGTGTTGTTGGTGTGTGTGGCAATTTACAATCTAAATGATAAGTGACAGCACCCTAGCCATATTAGCAAATTGCAAATATATAAATAGAGAGAGAGAGAGAGAGAGAGAGAGAGAGAGAGAGAGAGTCTTTTGGCTACAACTGTAGTACCTAGCTTTCTCTAAATTCAGACTAACCAAGATTACATCATCCTGCCCTCGTGGAAATCACATTCCAGGAAACAGCAAGAGGTTTCCCCGGGGTTATTGTCTCACATCCCTTATGATTGTAGCAAACCAGGTTGGAGCAAACTCATTCTTCAACTCAAGTTACTGTGGAGTTAAGATTTATTTGATTTCTCAGCAAAGATAATTTGGGAATTGTCTCCTGGTTCTGTGTTGTACCTGGGAATTGTAGTTGTCAGCCGCCACCACGACTCACAGCTGCCACGAAGACTTGCAGGAGGGTGGCAGTGGAATAAGCAGGGAGTTTTAGATATGGTGGGGAGAGCAACTTCAACCACAAAATCTATTGGGAAGGGACAACTGAAACAATGGACTGAAACAGAGAGAAGATATTCACAAGATTGCTGTTGGGTTGTGTGTTCTGGTCATGTGGTTCACAGCAATCAGCCAGAATTTAATCATGAGAAACGCTTTCAACAGGAAGATCTTTGGTGCACCCATCTGTAGAGCAGCCAGGTCAGCCTGAATGCTGACCTCAGACATGCACAACTTTGCTTTGAGTCCTCAGCCAGATTAGGACTTCTGGAAGAAATGATACTCAGTTTCCAATAAAGCCAAGCATGGCACGCTGGACAAATTCATATTCCAAATCAGGATATGATGAACTTCAGCAACTTTGCTATAATGTTCTCTCTAAAGCATCAATTGATCAATGTCTGGTAACTGGTGATAGCCAAGGAAGATCTACATCCTGATAGTTATATTTTCTTGATCTCACCCATCTTCAACCAGGAAGGCCTGTTTCAAAGGCCTGGTCCAAATTTGCAAGTGAGTGGTCACTAAGCTCTGACTCTCAGGTCTGATCAGTATAAGAGTCCCAGAGGATAATTTTACCTCCCAGAAGCCTTGGTTTGAAAAAGAGAGAGAGAGAGGTGTTTATGGGTTGCGATGAGGTATGTAAAACAAAGCCCATCTTCGTATGCAGGTTTCTGAGTGCTTGCAATTTATTATTAATTAGGAACAGCTCAAAATTAGGAACACCAAAAATGCAGAGCTAGAGTAAATGCCTATATTGTGTTATATCTCAAATTGCCTGTTTTGTTGGTCCCTGTTCTCACAACACACACGACAAACCAGTTCAGCTAGATACCCCATTTGCCTCCACATACTCTGTGTCTTAATGTTATAAGAGGTGAAAAGGCCCCACACATACGGATGCCAACAAAAGGCTTTGCTGGTTGTTGTTTTTTTTAATGACCGCTTTCCATTTGATAGGATTCATGTGACCATAAAACTTCCATCTCTATCTCATCAGGTAGATAGGCTTGGTTTGGCTTAGCTTGACCAGTATATGAAGTGAAATTAATATAGTGTTGTGTACTTGATCACAGATGGTGTCCCTGGGACTTGGGCTTGTGATAGCTTCCTGTACATAGCTTTTTGTACCACTGTTTTGCTCTCTAAAAAAATCAAACCTCCCTTCCCTTTGAATCCATTTTGATGATGTCTCCTGTAGGAGTCATCTTTCTTCTAGGAAGAAAATTATGCCTAAAACACCACCCGTACAATTTTAAGAACTACTTTTTAAACTCACCTTGTAAGTTATATTCCATTTCAGGCCTGCAATATTATTATTATTATTATTATTATTATTATTATTATTATACACACACACACACACACACACACACACACACACACACATATGACTATTTACAGCCGAAACCGCTATGAATTATCTTAGGCTGGAGGAAAGATGATGGGAATTGCTTACAAGCCCAAGTACTCAAAACCCAAGAGACCTGATTAGAGACTTAGGATTTTACATTACTAAATGTAATTAGTAGAGAGAAATCACTGGAACAAACAAGCATGAATGGCTGCAGGCAGAAGAAGCTTCAAGGCATGTGCTGCACTCATCAACAGGGAAAGCATAACATCATTTGATATTTAAAGCTGCCTTGTGGGAATCATTCTACAAAGGTAAAAAAATTACAAATACAACCATCAGCAACCACCATATTTTCATCCTTGATATGTGAAAGAGCAGGTACCTTCAAGAGACATGCAGACCACTTGGAAAGGATCTGCTATCTTATTGCTCTACGGAGACAACACAATGAACCAGCCGCTCAGCAGTATTTGAAGGACAGGCAGAGAACAAAGGTCCTATTTTTGTCCTTATGCCCCAACATTTGCGTTTGTTCATTTTCATGTAGCATTAAACCTGATACTTGCCTGTCTTGGATATACAGCTTTCCATTGTGTATGAAACAAGTGTCTCTGTCCAAGAAATTAAATAAAATAAAGCTTCCATATGGTTGCCTATTTAAATGTTTCTTTATTGACTGCTTTTAACATTTGAGACAGGCCAAAATTCAGAATGCAACATTTCCCCCTGCATGTACATGCAGTGATGGGCAACAGCTTAATCTGTTGTTTTCCTTGTGCAACTGGAAGACCTGTTGAGCCCAGATGGGGAAGAAACCTTGGGATCCCTAAGCCACTGCAGTCATGTAGTAAATGGAAATGTACGAAGGCATGAGTAGGATAAATATTTTGAAAGCAGCAGCTTTAAAACAGATCAGGAATTCAGTGAATGAACATTGTACACCAAAATGAACACACTATTTAAATGCATTTCATTAGCTGAAGCCGTTTCCTTGGTAACAAAAAACAGAAACCAAGGGAAAAGCTTGCATCCATCAGATAATGAAAATGTTGAAAATGAACCTGCTATTGTAAAAAATAAATTGACAAAGCCTTCTACTGTATTGTGGTAGTAAGAGGGGGCGGGGAACCAAGACCAGCACCCACCTCCTCCATTCTTGATCTAGTATTTCTTATGATTCCTTCAAGATTAATCTTCTTGTGATCTCCAGGCAACTCTTGACTGGCAAGAGCATGACTTTCAAGCGGGGTTTAGCTGCATCTAATTTCACTTTACAGTGTTGGTGGGCCAACGTAGAGTACGTTGGGAGTGGTTTTGAACCCAGTTGACTGAGTTGCATATTGTACTATATGCAGAACCTTTTGTTAAATTTCTGAACACTGTATTTTGTTTTCTGGGGAAATGTTATTTGGAGTTCAATGCTGGGCATTCCCATTTTGGACAGATAATAAATGCCCCCCAAATTCAGGGGACCTCCCTGAATACCAACTGTACTAGGCTGAGCTATGTTGCACAGCTGCCCTACACAAGGGCTGCCCACGTACCAGCTGCCTCCTTTTAAAATAAAACAGCTGTCTTGTGGCTTAGCTTTCTGCAAAAGCCAATAAAGAGCACCACTGAAGAGGCCATATGCAATGTTTTATTTTGTCAGACTCCCACTTTTTCATTCATTAATGGTTTGGGGTTGTTTGGCTTTTTTTGCTTGTTCCATATTGCTATGGGTGGATGGAGAAATTTATTAGAAGATGAAAAATCCTTGTTATGAAAAACTTGGGGTTGAAGATGGTATTCGGGGAATGTGTGGAAACAGCTATGCTCAGAAACCATGAAAAACAAAGAGAATTCCGGGGAAAGCAAGAGGTACGGCACCAAGGAGCATAAGGAAGTATGATTTAGGGCAGTGTTTCCCAACCTTTTTTGGGCAAAGGCACACTTGTTTGATGAAAAAAATCTCGAGGCACACCACCATTACAGCCCCGTGACGTCAGCGCGCAGCGTCACGCCAGGAGGGACGCACGAAAGTGTAAGTTTCAATTTTTTTCCCTCCCCCTTGCCGGGGAACCTCCAAGCTTTGGGGGTGGGGGGGGAGGAGGCAGCAAAGCGAGGCAGGAAAGAGAGCGCGGCTTGGCTGGGTGAGCTTTGGCAGGGAATGAGAGCCGCGAGGCGGGCGCTGCGGGCGGAGGCGCTGCCCGCCGAGCTCGCAGGCAGCCAGGCAGGCAGACGGCGAGAGCCCCGCGCTGGGCGGCCTCTCCTCGCCGCCGCCGCCCCACCTCTCAACGCCCGCCTCCCTCCAGGCAACATCTCGCGGCACACCAGGCAACATCTCGCGGCACACTAGTGTGCCGCAGAACAGTGGTTGGGAAACACTGATTTAGGTTTGTATCCAGCTAAGTTCTGCTCAGAGTAGACACACTTAAATTAATGGACCTATGATAGTCAAGTCCATTAATTTCATTGGACTGCTCTGAGTATGAGTAGCATTGGATACAACCCTTTCAACTCAGAAATAAAACTAGACTCCATGGCACAATGTACAGACGGGATAGCATACTGCTCAAACAAGGCTTAGCCCCCCTTGTTCGAGTCAATGAACATAGGTAACATCAAAATCACAGACCACATCCCAGTAGATGCTACCCTTAAAATACAAGACGAATCACGAACCACCTCAACATGGTCTTTCAGTCCCATCCTAAGCACAAACAAATTAATCGGAGAGTCTCAAGAAAACTTTCCAGAACTACTTCAAAGAAAATGACGCAGACAATATTACAACTTCGCTCCTTTGGGACACAATGAAAGCAGTCACCAGGGGAGCCTGCATAAAAGAGAAAGCATCCCTTAAAAAACAAACCTCCTCAAAAATTAGCAAAATAGAACAAGACATCACAGCCCTCTCATCACGCTACAAACAGGAGCTAAAAGACTCCTTAAACTTATAGGACAAAAAAGAAGGGAAATAAACTCACTAGAAATCAACAAAACAATGATCAACATCCTATATTCAAAAAAACGCTTCTATGAGTAAGGAGGGAAAAACTCCAGACTATTAGCAAACAGGGGAAGGAAAAAACAACACTCAAAACAAGAATACATTGCATCACCAAAAATGATGGCAGCAAAACATTCTTCTCCAAAGAAATAACCTCAGAATTTGCACACACACAAAATACGCCAATCTATACACCTCCCACAAGTCATCTGAGAAGGAATCAGAAAATTTCTAGCAGGACTGACATGCTAACCTTAACCGCTGAAGAGCAAGAATTAATGAACAGTCCTATCACCCCGGAGGAAATAGATACGGTCCTCAAAAACCTGAAACCCCACAAAGCCTCAGACATACACTAAGTAAAAGAACATAAGCTCTACCACCCCACCCCCTCTCCCCCTCTTTTCTTCCCAACCCAACATATAACATATAACATATAACATATAACATATAACATATAACATATAACCCAACATATAACACCAATGTCTCACAACAAATGTAACTGATGTGTAGAAAACACAACCTGAAGAAAGAGACAATGCATGTGCTTTTGTAAACGAGGAAAATCTTTAATCATTATTTTTTTTAAAGAAATAAACTGGACTATATTCAACTTACTTGTAGGGGAAAGTGTGTATACAATTGCAACACAACTTTTCTTTTTAATACTTTAAGTTCATCTTTTTAAAAATAGATGGATTTTAAACTGCATGTGCTCCGTAGAACCCATAGTATTGTGGAGTGTGCAAACACCTGCCTACACATATATGAGTGCCCTTCCACCCTGACCTGCAATACATTAGCCCCATTCATATATATGCGATTGGTGACATGGCAGCCAAAGATGCAATCACATAGATGCTGCTCCTTGCAGCAAGCTGTTTGGCTGAAGTGATTCCCCCATGCATTGGCAATAATTTTTAACCATCCTATGAGTATGCACCTCATGAGAAGAGAAGACTCCCTGGAAAAAACCCTGATGTTGGGAAAGATTGAGGGCACAAGGAGAAGGGGACAACAGAGATGGTTGGACAGTGTTCTCGAAGATACCAGCATGAGTTTGACCAAACTGCGGGAGGCAGTGGAAGACAGGAGTGCCTGGCGTGCTCTGGTCCATGGGGTCACGAAGAGTCGGACACGACTAAACGACTAAAGAACAACAACAAATGAGTATGCATTCTCAACGTTAAAAAAGAAGAGACCCTCCCTGGAATACACTTCATACAAATGGCATCTGGACTCCACAGTCATTATGTAGTTGTGGTGGTTGTCCCCCCCCCCCCCATAGCTATTACTGCAAAATTACCACTCAGAGTGGATGGCAACCCAGTCAGATGGGCGGGGTACAAATAATAAAATTATTATTATTATTAGTTTGAATGAAATGGGCTTTGCTATGACCTTGATTTTTATACTGTGTTTAAGTAATTTGTATATAACTTTATGAACACAGAAAGCCTTTTAACACACAACCGTGAAACAAGTTGTAAGGAAAACTGAAATACAAGAATAAAACAGCTAGTCAGCAGAACAAAGACCCTCAAATCAACAGCAAGAAAGAAGTCTTAACTTGCCTCCCGAAAAATAACAGGGAAGAAGTCAATACGGCTCGCCCACAGTAGATCAAATTCCAAACTACGAGGTTACAAACAGGGAAGGCCAGTTTAGTGTGCGGAGGCCAATATGACCTTCACAAAAAAGCAGAAGCAAGTCATTTTTAATGCTGATGGGGAGCAGCGGGAGATTGCTGTATTTTTCATACTAGAAGAGAGGCAATCAGGACCCGAGCTCTCCAGGGAAACAGATTGGTAGCCAATGCAGGAGTCTCAAAAGAGCTGTTACAGGATGGTGCCTACTTGTACATGTCAACAGCCAAGCGGAAACATTTCACACTAGCAGAAGCTCCTGAACCGTATTCAAATGCAGCTCTACATAGATTGCAATACGGTACTCCCATCTGAAAGTCACCACACACCTGTCTCTATGTCAAAAGTGGTGAATTCCTGTTTCGAACCCCACGTTCAGGTAGCAGTGGTAAAGTGTCTTGTTTGTGGGGAGACAAGAGCTCATCTGCTGTGGAAGAAATAGACTGAAACTTCCTGCCCACCAGCAGCTTACAGAGTTTTATTAATTCTCTTTGCTGGAAAAAGATTAGTTTGGATAATTTTATTCTGCTCACTGAACCTGTTTTATTCCACACTCAAACAAGCTAATTAAAACCCCACTGTGTTTTTAATCCTATTTTCAGAAAGTCAGGAAAACAATGAAATACCTCCATCGTTTTCCTAAGCTTGTCCATCCTGTTGCACTGATGATCTTTGTTGCTGGTGTTATTTTGCGGCTGGTTTTGTCGTTGCTTAGATTTAACATACATTTCATTATGTGTTCTATGGTTTTAATTTTTACTGATGAACCGCTCAAGGAACTTTAGTTATTGGGTGGTAACTAAATATTGAAAATAAACAAATAAACTTATTGACGTGATTTGAGGCAGATTCTTCAGTGACAAGACTTTCTTTCTTTTTTGTAAACTGAGTTCTTAATTAATTTTCAGGCCGTTAGGCAACATCTAACACTATACAAGCAGATTTCTGCTCATGCAAAACGGCATTCTTTCCTCTTTTTCTCCCTGCAGTCTGCCACCAAATCTGCTCAGAGAGTTCCATAGTGGATGGGACTGCAAGGTGGCCTGCGAATCCATTTCATCAACACTGACAGCTGGTATTCATGCAGGATCCTTATATTGTGGACATGCATTTATGTTTACATTTTTATTTCGTTGGGGAAAAACCAATGTGGGAAGCAGCTCTGGCTTCCAACGATCCGCATTACACTATAGTCTATTCAGAGTAACAATTAACCTCCTCCGTCCTTAGCTAAAAAGGAATTTTCCAGTGCGCTAATAAATTTTTGTCTCATTTGTGCTTTGAATTGCCGATACCATTCCATAAGCTGTTTCCTTCTCTGAATCTTTTGTTGCAAAGTCATATTTTGCTCTTTTTCTAAAAGGGCAGGCAGTTCTTTCCAGTTTTTAATAAAGATAAAGGGAGCTCCCATGGTCTTTAGTAATTGCAGTGGGGCACTGTGGGACACAGATGAATTTCCGCAATTGCCTGGTGTCATTACATCTTCTACAACAGGAACGGAGCCAAATGAGCATGCCTCATAAACCCTGTAGCATTCTGTATTTACTCCCACTGGGCATAACGTGAGATCACTCTGTAGCAATGCGTCGTGGTAGTTTCGAAGGCTCTCGTTTGTTTCCTGAGGCCACCACCTAGAAAAAAAAGACAAAAGGATGCTGAAAGTGCATACTTCGTCAACAACAAATTTTGCGGAAAACAAAAGATTCACACCACATTTTCAGTGCAGCCGTTCGGTGTAGCAGCCACAGCTACAACTGTAATATCTAAGAACTGGGGAGTGGATAGTTTACATCACTGTTTCCCCAGTGCCTTCATCAATCATTACTGCCTTGTTTTAAAGAGCTTAATGGCTTGGATCCTAAGATAAGTTAACGTAAGGAAGTTCACAAAATGAATGTTTCCTGTCCTCTCCCCCATCTCAGCAGCCTCCTGACTCTCATCCCACATTGTTCAGGTGACTATTGGGGGGCAAAGGGGGCTTTTGGGGGACACACACAGATGGAACAGACCCAAGTCATTATGTTGATTTTCTTTTTTCTTTTTAATAATATCTTTATTGTCATTGCCCCCTCTCGGGGACAACCTCACTTATTTGAGTGAGGTTGATCAGAAAGAAAGAGCACATATTTTAAAGGATTTATAAAATAACAAACTGGAATAGTCAAGAGAATGAACAACAGTGCTTTGACCTTGAGTGCTGCACATCTCAAACTATTTCTAAAGAATTCCCATTCAAATTCTATGCATTCATACACACAGCTCAAAAATAGAAAGTGGGCAGGGATGATGGGAGTTGTAGTCTAAAAACATCTGGAGGGCTGAGTTTGCCTGTGCCTGCCCTAAACGGCCTCAGCCCAGTATATCTGAAGCAGCGTTTCCACCCCCATTGTTCAGCCCGGACACTGAGGTCCAGCTCCGAGGGCCTTCTGGCAGTTCCCTCCCTGCGAGAAGTAAGGTTACAAGGAACCAGGCAGAGGGCCTTCTCGGTAGTGACGCCTGCCCTGTGGAACGGCCTCCCACCAGATGTCAAGGAAATAAACAACTATCTGACTTTTAGAAGACAGCTGAAAGCAGCCCTGTTTAGGGAAGTTTTTAATGTTTGAAGTTTTATTCTGTTTTTAGTGTTCTGTTGCCAGATGGGCAGATCATCATCATCATCATCTTGGGACTCTACCTGCACATCACGATGCATATAGCAGTTTTATAAAGTGCTGGTATGGTATTTGAACCCTTATCATAAAGCCATCATCCAACCATTTTGGCATTTCAAAACACCCCCCCCCCCAAATGCGGGCAATTATTGCAAATTGGTATCAAAATCCTGACGCAGTCAACATAAAACATTGGTATTTTTAACTGTTAATATTTTTGCTGTTATAGACTATAGTTCTTACTCTTCTCTGGCTGAAATCCAACAAAGCTTATCGAGTCCATTTTGCTTCAGGACGTCCACTAGGATCTCTCTTGTTGAATTCTTATAAACGGTTCCTAAGAAATTACACTGGTACGGTCTTGGCGTGTGGAGCATTGACCAACTCGGTTCAACTACAGGAAAGTATCTGTAGCTGTAATGAAAATAAAACATGTCTCTGTGTATGAAGCAGTTGTCAGGGGGGGGGGGACCACGAATGCAAGGATTTGGAACTATTCGTTTATGAAGGTTGCAATCCACAGCGTACTTACGGGACTGTAAATCACATTTCATTATGCCTACTTCAGACTGTAATCCTACGCATGCTTTCCTTGGAGGAAGTCTCATTACATTCAGAGGGACTTATGTCTTAGTAGACATGCATAGGAATCTGTTTAGCAGTCAAACTTATCTATCTGTCTCCAACTCTGCTCACAGCCTTTTCCATGCTAGTCTGCCCCTTCATTTTATTCAGAACTTTCTATTCCTGATCTACATCTACTTTCTTGCCAGCAGAAGTGACTGGCTTCTTTAAAATTGACACCCCTAATTGTTTATTTGGTTACGTGAGCCTGTTGAGAAGATGCAGAATGTAAAGTGCCGTTCTTTTCCCCCTAATAAATGGTGCATCAATTCAAAGGCTCTTTCATTTGGCTTCATTCTTTCATTTCTATGTCAGCCATTCACAAAAGTGAAAGGTATGTCCTTTCCCCTCTTTCCATCTTAGTACAGCATTCACAACTACATTTACAGCAGTGGAGTACAACTCCCCAAGTACAACCTTCGCACGCAAGAACTCTTCTTGCTTTTTTCGTCTCTGTGATATTTTTATCAATCTTTGATCCAAGGAAGGACAGCCTGAGATCCCCCAGATGTTACTGGATGACTGTTTGTGGCCACTGACCATGCTGGTTGATCCCATCTGTAGGCCGTGGGATCACTATTCCTGCTTTAGCCAATTTTTAACACAGCACAATCTACTGAGCTCCTGAACAAATGGACCAGCAATGCATTCACAATCCAAAACTTCTTCTTATTATTATCCATTTGACAAGTTATTCCACTTCATTCTAAGATTTAGGCTGCAAGGGAAAACCCCATGGTGAAACTCTTTTATAAGCATCTCCCATAGGATATACTGGTGATGGGAGGAGCCCCTCTTCTTGCCCCAAATCTGCTAACATTAATGGAGCAACAGGACAGTGGCACATGCTATAGTTATTTCCATCCCACCAAGAGTGCGGTCTGGGGGGCCCAGATACCTGCAAAACCATGTTTCATTCAATTCTGTTGTGTTCAGATCCACTATATCACCGATATAGTTATGCAACTACCCCTCAGTGAGAAAAAGTAGTATACAAATATAAAATCAGATCTCTTTAATTTAAATACAATCCTAACTTTTCTAAAAAAGAGTCTCAATGTAAATGCTGGTATATATTAGCTGAAAGAATGCAACCTGTGAAGCAATTGGCTAAGTATACCTGAAGGAGCGTCTCCACCCCCCATCGTTCAGCAGGTCCAGCTCCGAGGGCCTTCTGGTGGGTCCCTCCCAGCGAGAAGTAAGGTTACAGGGAACCAGGCAGTGGTGCCCGCCCTGTGGAACACCCTCCCACCAGATGTCAAGGAAATAAACAACTCTCTGATTTTTAGAAGACATCTGAAGGCAGCCCTGTATAGGGAAGTTTTTAATGTTTGATATTTTATCATGTTTTTAATATTCTGTTGGGAGCTGCCTAGAGTGGCTGGGGAGACCCAGCCAGATGGGCGGGGTAAAGTAATAAATTATTACAGTATTATTGCTGTTGTTGTTGTTATTATTATTATTTACAAGTTGACTCAGAAGGAAGGGCCAATGTGCCCAGTGGAGTTTTCTTCCAAGGAACTGTGTTCACAATTGAATTCCCACCCACTTAAAACTGTAGTTTAATCAACAAATCATTTCTGATTCTTAAACACAATAATCCTAATCCAAAAGTGAAAACTAGCACTATCAACAATAGGAAAATGCTATTCTTTGCTTAATACAGCTATTCTACAAAGCATTATGTATTCAACGTATATCCCATCTTAATTAACTGTTATACACGTAAATACATAGGACATTTTTAGGCATATGCAAAATTAAAAATATTTTCCTGAATGTATTCAGGACTTACGTAGCAACTCCCAAAGGCCAGTGGAAAATATCTTCTTCGTTCACTAAGGGGCTGTCGTATATTATGAAGAGCAGGTCCACAAACCCTCCATATCTTTTTAAGTAAGGGGAAATCCATTCATTTTTGCACTGTTCACTTCCAAGCAACACAACAGCAACATGCTGCAGCTTGTGAGTTTGTACTAATGTTTGTGCATAATGCAGCCACTGAGTGGCGTAGGAGATCTTTCCTTCCTCTCGGCCATTCAGCACTAGAACCACATTGTCAGCTTCTACTGAGAAGTAGCCTGGGACTACAGCTGGACCCGTAATGAAGCTGTGAATGACAAAGGACAGGCATTGCAAGGTTTACAGGTATTACAAATAATGCAATATAACACACCAGATGGACATTTTAAATAATAGTTACCACTGATGCTCAAAGGATTTTGCTCTATCGTTTTTGTAATGGAATGAAGAGGAACTGTGCAATTTCTCCCAAGAAATTAAGATCACCATAAGGCTTTGTCCTGCACTGTCTGTTGCTGCCAACTCTTCATGGCCTGACCCCAAGGCTTGTTGTACCAGCAATACATATATATTCACACACACACACACACACAAAGATGTACCAACCAATGTGCAGGCAAGTATCACATTATTCATTGTTGAATAAACATTCTGTTTGAACAATTTCACTAAGTAATGCACAAAATTACGTTAAATATGTTCACTGGGCTATGAAATACTGCCACCACTAAACTTAAAAGGGGTATCATACAGTCGGTACCTGAAGAATGATTTCCCTGCTGTGACGCTTCCTTCTCTCCACTGGGCTGACACATCCGCAGGCTCAAGAAGACCTTCAAAGATATGCTGCCACAGGTAAAGGCCTATGAAAACATGATTTATAGTTTGAACAATATGGGACGCATCTGAACTCCTAGATACCTTAACGAGAAATGAAGACAAAAAGAAGCAAAGCAGGCCAACTCCAATAAAGCAACACAACTTGGCAAGGTAAATAAAGGTCTGCAATAAAGAAGAGCAAAGAAGGGTGCTTTAGGGAGGGGATCTAAGCAGATGAGAAACCTACAGGAGTGCTGATGCATGCAAGGTGCACTTATATCTGCAAGGTGATATAAGGCTTTGGGATATTTGGCATGGAGAGAAGCCCTGGCCCACTGGGAGGAAAACCTGATAGCAGAGCTGCCTTTGACAGATCCCACTCTCAGGCTAACATTCCACCCCATTCAGTATTGAAGAAAGACACCCTCAGAAACCTTAGAAGCATCATAGAGAGTGTCCGTCCATTTACCACTGAAAAGGGCTTTATACCATCAATGTGAAATCAATGAGAGGAATACAGAAAAATAGGAAAGGTGTCAGGGACTGGCAGGGCTCCAAGGAAAGGGTGGAAAAAGAAATGGGGCCAAAGTCTAATCCAGCAGAAGGGGGGAGAGATTTATGGAGGTTTGTGCCTTCCACAAGGCAGGAGCCAGAGCTGAAGGAGGAGTCTCAGCAAGGTAGCAGGAATGGACTTTTCCTTGGGGTTTACTCCTGAAGCCTTTCTCATGAATGAGTATAGCCGCAAGGCAGTGGAGTTTTAGGATCAGGGTTTTCCTTCTCCTATGGGCTACCTTCCCAGGTTGATGAGCCCCATCTGCCCCTGTACGTTCAGAAACTTTTAACATCTGTAGTCAAATTAATTTTTAAATCACTGGGCAGGAAATGTTATGCTCCATTTTACAAGATATGATCCTAATAATATCTACTAGGAAGCTAGTCCAATGGAAGTTAACAAGGCTTGCTATCAGCAAAATGGGCTTGGAATCCTGCCTAACATTATAATCCTAAACTCAGTTATGAGGAAGTAAACCCACTGAATGCAATAGTTCAGTAATGAAATGTTAAGGATCGAACCAAAGGAGTGAAGCAATATTATTTAGAAACAGCAATCACATTGCTAATGACAAGCGCTTACCAATAGCAGCTTTCCCCCAAATTTGTACCCTCAGGTCTGTTTGTTCCTGTTGCACTTGCATCTTTTTTAACAGTTGAAGACTATTTGCAGACTTCCGCTGCAAATCGTTTTTCTCATCAACTTCCCAAGGATTCCATTCTTCAGTTCCCAAAACAGCATGTTCTAAGTATAAAAAATGTAGACCACGTGAACCATTACACCAGAACTTTGTTGAATGTGTTGTTACAGGCCCATGCTGTACATATACTAAAACTGTGACACCTGAAGTGCATAAATACTTTTTTATATAATAAAAAACATCATGGAAACATAACTCAGCATATGCTTTCTATGCAAATAGTCTGTCATGACCCCAAAGTCCAGCAATGATCAGGAAACCAAGCAGAAGGCTACAACATCACTGGTTAAGAAGCCAGATTATGTTCCTGACTGTGATCCTAATGCTGGTAATCAGGGGACCACTGAATCCAAGACTGGCAGGAAGGAGCCACTGAACCAAATGCCACAGCATCAGACCCCATAGATTGGAGCCAGGATCCTTGGAGATACCTTCACTTGAATCAAGGGTCCCAATAGTACCTGTCCAGTTCAACAGGTCAGTAGAATACAGTAGAAATATCCATTCCCATGCCACAGGGTTGACCCTTTAAGAGACTATTTCTCCCAAAGGGGGAAGAGCCTGGGAAATGTGGATTGGAGGCAGAGACTCAAAAGGCCTCAGTTTACTTCCAACCCTTGTTTAGAACAAGTGGCTTATTAGGAGCTTTCCATGGTGCTGAAATTATTCTGGGGGCTCCTTTGTGAAACCAGAACAATACATGGTCCCAGCTTCTAACCCTGGCTGCAAAAGATTTCTGTCTGAAACACTGGAGATCCTTTGCTGGTCAATGCATATAATGTTGGGCTAGATAGACCAATGGTCTAACTTGGAATAAGGCAGCTATCAAGGAGTCAGCTGTAACTCTTTGTGATGTGCTTCTTGTGGGAGTTGGAACTTAACTGGTTAAGTTGTTCCCATGATGCCTCACCATTCTGACGTCAGCTGTAGAAGCTGGGAGGAGTTTTTGGGAGGAGTTTGTCAGTCCCACTTTGTACTTTGTGGGGAAAAGACGCAGTCTTGGTATGGCTGCTAATAGCCCTGGAAATTCCTGAGAAATGCTGGAATAAATGCTGTAAATAGGCAAACGGGACTCTGTGTGTTTGTCTGGGAACTGAATCAAGCTGGT
The DNA here is from genome assembly GCF_964188305.1 of Podarcis bocagei. Taxonomy (NCBI): domain Eukaryota; kingdom Metazoa; phylum Chordata; class Lepidosauria; order Squamata; family Lacertidae; genus Podarcis; species Podarcis bocagei. The sequence goes on from NC_138135.1 coordinate 50,125,191, forward strand.
GACAGTTTTACACCGCTGTGCGAAGCTCTGCTGAGCCGTGACGGAGAGAAGCAGGAGCGGAAGCGTGCCGGGCAGCCATAAATCGCTAATCGAGGTTCGTAAATCAATTAGCGGGAGTCACGGCTAATAACAAACGTCACAGGTTATGGATCATCATCGCTTGTAAAACTGTCACGGAAGATACTGCCGGGAGCTTTGATCTGCGATGTCGAGCAGGGGGCCGGCAGGAGGCGGAAGGACTTTGTGCCTGGTGTTAAGAGGCAAAGGAGCAGCTGCGGAGTTTGAAAGCAGCTGGCTGCAAACCGCAGAGAGTGCCTGTGTTGCGTGAAAAGCCAGAGGAGCTGAGAGCAGCAGGGAATCGTTTCTCCGGACGGGTGCTGAATGAGCTGGTGATCTTGTGAGTACAGCTTGGGGGCCCCTTGGGAGAACGGAAGAGGATGGCAGGCTGCCAGGTCTTGGAGGACTGTGGGAGGCTCACTTTAAGAAGTTGGGCAACCTGGCTGCTGATCTAAAGTCTACTGTTCTGGGTGCCAGGAAGCCAGAGGCCGTTCAGCGCTCCAGGGTGTTTGTGAGGCTGGAGGCGGAAAGCAAGGGCCGGGAGGTGGCTGCTACAGAACAGAAAGACAAGATGGCGCTGACCACCTCCGTGGAAGCCAGTGCACAGCTGGGAAAGGCTGTGGGACCCCAGAGGGGGGCAAAGGGACTATTGGCACTTGGAAATGTCCTGCTGTGTTTGCTGTGAAGCTTCAGCAGGAGGCCAGAGCCCTGGAGAAGGAATACAAAAGCCTAAAGATGGCTGGAGCCCCTGTTCCTGATGATTTAGCCTCAAGGAGTGCTAGTGAGCATGTCGGGGGGGCGGAAAGTTCCAAAGGCAAGTTTGAAAAGTTTTCCACTGAACCTGCTGGAGCGAAGAGCAGCTTCAGGGGGGGCGAGGCTGGTGGGAGGCGCCGTTCCAGAAGGAGGAAGGCCAAGCCAGCTGGGAGCCCCGAGCAGTGTTTTTCCACTGGAGTTCAACATTTGCGTCGAGATTGCCCCCACCGGAGCAGAGAGACAAGACAGGATGTTGTCAAGGTCAAACTGCTGAATTCCCATGGGAACCAGTTGGGTTTCCATGGCAACTGGTCTGGAAAAAACAACCAGGCGTGAGACTGAGGCTGGTGAACGAGCCAGGTGCCAGCAAGAGACTCGTGGGACAAGGCCAGAGCAGAGTGTTGTTATTGGCTCTGCTGCTAATTGCAATTTGATCCCAGAGACATCTGCTGGGAAGCTGCGGAAATGCAGGGCTGTTTTGACAGGGATGACTGTTAGGTTCACAGACGGAACACAAAAATCAGTCTGTGGTGTGGTGGCTAACGTGTTCTTTTCTTTCCAGGAGAAGCAAAAGTTCTACGTTGTGCCGGGACTTAAGTGTTGTCTTTTATATGTATCAGCTCTAAAGAAGCAGGGATACAATGCTCGTTTTGAAAATGACACCGGTTCCATTTTCAGAGGAGGGAGACAACGGGTCAACGTGCAGAGGGAGAACAACGTCTTTGTTCTGGAGACACCTCTGGAGGGTTGTGGGAATGCTGGAAAAGCACGGGTGCAGTGTGCTAAGGTTCCCAGTCATGTGCAAAAGTTGCACAGGTGCACAAAAGGGTGTAAAATCACACAATGTGGGAGGTCCCAAGGGTGCAGGGCATGCAAAGGTGCAAAGGTGCTTGGTTTTCCCGGGTTTGGGAGGGTAACCAAAGAGCCCTTTGGGTTTGTTCACACAGATCTGTCAGGACCCAAGAGGTCTGAGAGTCTGGGTGGGGCCAGGTATGTGCTGTCGCTGACAGGTGGCCACAGCCAGGTTGGCTGGTGTTTCTCTCTCAAATCAGAGGGGGAGGTGACGCAACTGATCCAGAATTGGGTTGCGGGGGTGGAACGAAGGTTCTCCACCAGGGTGCAAAGGTTCAAGAGCGACCGAGGGTCACAGTTTACTGGGTCTGCTCTGGAGAAGTTTTTCAAGGAAAAGGAAATACGTCACCAGGTGACGGGTGCAAAGTCTCCTCAAGGGGAGGAGAGGGAGGCAGAGACTGATCCCGGTGACGGGGACAAGGTTCAGAATCAGGGTTCAGATCCCGGTGATGGGGACCAGGTCCAGGGTCAGGGTTCAGGGCAGGTTTGGGCATCTCCAAGGGTTGTGAAAGGAATGTCCAGGTGTGAGGCTTCATCTCCGGTAATGGAGAAAGCTCACGGAAGGATTGTCAAGTCAGAGGGGGAAACGTCTGACGGAGAAGACACAACTGCTGGCCCTAATGGGTCAGTAGGGTATCAGGTCACAGGTGCGTGGAAAAGTGTCGCACAGTGTGATTCTGGGAGTGTTGAAGGGGTTCAACAGGTGCCTGGGAAAGATGCCGGGAAGGGGCACAAGGCAAAGGGGAAGGTGTTGAACTCAGAGGGTCTTGTCAGAATGTGATGCAAGAGGGGGTGTGGGAGTTGGAACTTAACTGGTTAAGTTGTTCCCATGATGCCTCACCATTCTGACGTCAGCTGTAGAAGCTGGGAGGAGTTTTTGGGAGGAGTTTGTCAGTCCCACTTTGTACTTTGTGGGGAAAAGACGCAGTCTTGGTATGGCTGCTAATAGCCCTGGAAATTCCTGAGAAATGCTGGAATAAATGCTGTAAATAGGCAAACGGGACTCTGTGTGTTTGTCTGGGAACTGAATCAAGCTGGTGACAGTTTTACACCGCTGTGCGAAGCTCTGCTGAGCCGTGACGGAGAGAAGCAGGAGCGGAAGCGTGCCGGGCAGCCATAAATCGCTAATCGAGGTTCGTAAATCAATTAGCGGGAGTCACGGCTAATAACAAACGTCACACTTCTTTCAGTGTTGCCTCTCATGACTCACAGACACACAACTGTCAGGACCATCTTCAGGACCCTCCCAACTATGGGGCACGGTATTGCCACCTGCTTTTGAAGGAATGAGTTTCTGTGCAGGGACCCAAAATCCACTTTTTTCCTTTTCCAAGGGAGCATTTCTAAAATGCTTTAACTTGAGCTCTTGAGCCAAAACCCAGCTATATAAACAAGTGTTCAAAGTTCTCTCCCTTATCAGTCCATGAAGGCTGGTAATGACGGATGGCATTGTCCATTCCAAAGTGGAACAGGGATGACACGTCTGGGCCTTATCTTACATCCTGACCACAAAGATCACATGACTCGTGCATGGTGCCCTTGTCTCCTCAGTTCCACAGGAGCAAAAAATGGCAGAATAAGGTAAGAGCCATTTAACAGGCTGGCGTGCAGGTACTTGTCAAGAAAACAGTTCACAAAGCTATCATGTTAGAACTCTGGGAGCTCTCCAGGGTCCTGCAGGTGCTCTGTGTGCCTTGAACTCTTGATGGGGCACAGGTGTGAACCTCAGGTGTGTACTGTCCCACTCCTCTCCAACCCCCCATCCCCACCAGGCTTACCCATTCATTTTCCCTTTCCTCCATCCTAATTGTGGTGAGCAGTTCTTCCAGGAGGGAGTTTCACTTGGCTCAGCTGGTAAGGCTGCCTCTTGTTGGCTTTTCTACCTTCTTTATTAAAATGTGTTTACATTTTTGCTCCAGTCATTTAACTTCATAGAATCATTACATAACAGCAGAATACACAAGAGCTCACTAAAGTCACAGCAGCTAACCTATTAGTCTTAACCCCTCTTGGATTTTGGAAGAAGTGAGAGATTCTCTCAGGTAGCTGCTTACGTTATTATGGAGAATGTAATAAATCACCCATTGCATGCCTGCCTGGCTACCTTACGGGGCATGCAAACTGCCTTCCTTAAAAGACTGAGCCATGGAAAGGGAATACCACCCAAGAAAATATGATGAGCACTTTTACTGGGGTTGTGGTAATGGCTACCCAACAGGCCAACACAATTTAAACCTGAAGCTCTTTCCTTCTTCCACTTTACACACACAAGATAAGGGAAGAATGTAAAATGTGGCAAACATTATTAGAGAAACTAAATCCCAAAGTGCACTCTCACACTATGCATGTGAGAGTTTCCTTCACCATGCACACACTGATCTTACAAAGCAGGAGAGAACTATTGTAAGCTTCAACCATGTTAGAAACACAACAGTTGAGGTGTTTGCTCAATATACCTACGGGACCGCCTCTCCTGGTATGCCCCACAGAGAAACCTACGGTCTGCAAATAATAACATCCTCAAGGTCCCAGGCCTCAGAGAGGTTAGGCTGGCCTCAACTAGAGCCAGGGCCTTCTCGGTTGCGGCTCCAATCTGGTGGAAAGCTCTGTCACAAGAGACTAGGGCCCTGCGGGACCTGACATCTTTCCGCAGGGCCTGCAAGACAGAGTTGTTCCGCCAGGCCTTTGGTCAGGGCGCAGCCTGACTCCCTCCTCTGGCAACCTGCACAGAATTTTGCTTAATTGGTTGCCTTCAATTTGATTTAATTAATTTTTATAATGAAATATTTTTAGATTGTGTAACTATTTTACTGTCTGATTATTTGATTGTTGTTAGCCGCCCTGAGCCCGGCTTCGGCTGGGGAGGGCGGGATATAAATAAAATTTATTATTATTATTATTATTATTATTATTATTGTGGCTGCGGCTTGGCTGAAGCAGGAACTCAGAAATAGACATTCAAACTAGACAGCTGTTTCACTAAGCAGTGTTATTCGTACCTATGCACACCAGAGGGCAGATGAGCTTGTGTAGGAACTGTGAGCCTATATTGGATGAGTGAAGAAAGGATTGTTTCTTTGCACTTCTCCTTTCTATAGAGCACGCATCCAAAGGAAAACAAAAAATTGCTAATAAATGATATCTGTGCTCAGGTGCACATTTAGACTGATCCTACCTAAAGTGCTTTTAGGAGTTTGGAAGAATTTTCCTGCAAACCTATAGGGACCCTCTCCACAGTCTTGTCCTGTCCTTCATTTTGGTTGCCACACATAACAGGAGTGATTGTGATAGTAGCTTGGAGAAAACTGAAGTGACTGGCTAGGATTCAGAAAAAAAGGCCCAACTTTTATTACAAAGCTTGTAATTTCCAAACTCTGCCCTGCTTCGACCACTTGGAAATTGCAAAGGGTTTGGCAGACCACTTAATGAATTTTCTGCACTAGGTGCTAAAGTATTTTGGACTTCAACTTTCAATGCGATAAAATACAATAAGTAATGAAAGACGTTATAAAAAAATACAGTTAAAATCAATATGACTATTTCAGTGTGATGGATATGTCTGTTGTGCTAAACGAATTTATTTCTTACTGTTTCCATTTCCATATGTATTAACTCTCCACTCCTCTTCAGTGCCTTATCTGTTTCTTTTCCCCATTTGGGTTCTTCCTTTGTTTTGATGCCAGCCCTGAATTTATTCCTGTGAGGAAGTCAGAGCCTCTCTGCCCCTCATCATTTCTGGCCCATCCCATCCATCTTCCAGGCAGACTTCTGTTCAAAGAAAGACAGAGCAGCCACTGTGATTACGCACAAAGCACTCTTCACACGTAGCTCCACTGCTCTACAGAGCTGCCACCAGAGAGCTGAAGCTCACAGATCACTGGAGGTCCATGGACCACACTTTGGGAACCCCTGGTTTACTCAACCTGCAATTCAGTACCAACTGTTTCCAAGCATACAAAGTAATACTAACAATAACACAAAATATGATAGACAATCTACACCACTTTCTTCCTATGCTACCACCTTAATGAAAATATAACGAATATAATGAATACTTATGCTGGAAGCTGCTGACTTTACTCCAAAAAGTAAAATTCTTGTTCTAAGGCCTAATACATAGTCTACACCAGGCACAGGCAAACTCGGCCCTCCAGATGTTTTGGGACTACAATTCCCATCATCCCTAGCTAACAGGACCAGTGGTCAGGGATGATGGGAATTGTAGTCCCAAAAAATCTGGAGGGCCGAGTTTGACTATGCCTGGTCTACACCAGCCTTTGCTAACCTCCAGATGGCTACTAGCCAAGGCTACAGCTACTCGCCATGATGGCTCTTGCTCTGCTCCACAAACAGAGGAGCTGATTGAAACCGCAGGAGGAGAAAGTGCTCTTCTGCTCAGGTCTTGCCTGTGGGTTTCTTGCAGGCATCTGGTCGGCCACTGTGAGAACAGGATGCTGAGCTACATGGACCACTGGCCTGATGCAGCATGCTCTATGTATGTTCTTAGATGTTGTTGGACTACAACTCACATCATCCCATCATTGGCCATGCTAGCCAGAGTCAATGGGAGTTGTGTTGCAAAACATCCGGTTGGTCTATTGTACTATGAAGTAATCACCTGATAAGGGACGCGGGTGGTGCTGTGGGTTAAACCACAGAGCCTAGGACTTGCCGATCAGAAGGTCGGTGGTTCGAATCCCCGCGACGGGGTGAGCTCCCATTTCTCAGTCCATGCTCCTGCCAACCGAGCAGTTCGAAAGCACACTGAAGTGCAAGTAGATAAATATGTACTGCTCTGGCGGGAAGGTAAACGGCGTTTCTGTGCACTGCTCTGGTTCACCAGAAGCGGCTTAGTCATGCTGGCCACATGACCCGGAAGCTGTTTGCGGACAAACGCTGGCTCCCTCGGCCAATAAAGTGAGATGAGCGCCGCAACCCCAGGGTCAGCCACGACTGGACCTAATGGTCAGGGGTCCATTTACCTTTAATCACCTGATATTAACATCTGCTTCAACAGTTAAATACCAGTTTGTCACATCTGCTTGTGATAGATTTGCTTAATGAAAAACAATGGTGGCAACTTTAACCTGACACCGTTCCAACCTCTGCATGAATCTCGTTTCCTATACTTTGTTACCATTTTCTAACACAATCAAGCCCAAAAGAATCTACAACAATATATACCTATCCCTTTCTCTTCTTAAAAGCACTTTGGAGTTCTTGGGAAGCGCCTGATGGTACAAGACTGTGGACTCTCAGAATCTGGCCATCAGGGGTGCCAACTTGAATAAAATAATGGGGGGTGGGAAACGGGTAAGCCCTGCCCCCACATAATGGATCACAAGATGGGCATGCACACCATTAGAATGGCAATCCCCCTTCAAATATTGGGGGGGGGCCCTCCGGAAGTGCCCTCGTCCCCTAGAAGTCTGACCCCAATTCTGGACAGTCCCCTGGATACATCACTTGAAGCACCACCATATAGAAACAGACTAGGACTTGTATGTGCCTGTCCGGTCTTGCAAACATTGCATTTCTCCCCAATTCTGTAAATGCAAATCCTGCTGTAACGGAGAGTGCAGAGAGTCGGCCTCTCAAGGAGCCAAGACTGCAATCCTATACATACCTAAAACTAAATACTAATAATAGTACAGTAATAAATGACTCTGGGGATGCTTGTCACACAGAGAGCAACAGGGCAGGTGGTGGGGCGGAAGGAAGGAAGGAGTCCCCTTTACCTCGCCCCTGCTTCTCCCTCGGGGCGGCAGCTCGCGAGGCGGCCGGGCGGCGGGGCTTCAGGAAGACGCTGTAAGCCGCGTAGAGGGAGAAGAGCAAGTAAGCGGCCAGCAGCGCGGAGCACAGCCGCTTCCGAGTGAGCCGCATCTTTCACGGCCCCGCGGGCGCCGCCATCTTGCCCGGGAAGTGACGCGACGAGGGAGGCTTTGCTGCCCTCGCCTGCCCGCCAAGAGACGGGCGGAGAGAGAGGCGGGCGCGCCCGGAGGATTCGGGACACGCGCGTCCCGGACGGACCCAGGGGGGCTCCGTGGGTCACGCGCGCTTGGCTCGGGGCTACTTCTCCCGGGGAGTCTCGACAGCAACGGGACCAGGGAGGGGAGCCTGCCTGTTTGCGCAGCCCTCCCGGAGAAGGCGAGGGTCTCACCCTCCGTGCGTGGTTTCAGTCCGCAGCGTCTTCAGATAGGGCTGGGAAAATCTCTTCCCAAAAAATCTCTTCCCCCGGCGCAGCCGGGGGTTGGGGTTGGGCAACCGCCGCCCCTAAATCAATCAAAATCAATACAAATCTGAGGTTCCCATCAAAAATTCTGCCTTACACCCATGATTCAAAGCACACCCACCCAGAATCCTGGGAGCCTGCAGTTTAGCCACCACAGAACTACAATTCCCAGCACCCTTAAGAAACTATCGTTCCCAGGATTTTCTCCCCCCCCCCCCCGAGGTGGATGTGCTTTAAATGTATGCGCATGCAGCACATACCCTCCAACATTTCCCCAATGAAAATAGGGAAATCTTATTCCAGGGTCAGCAATTTTTTTCAGCAGAGGGCCGTTCCACTGTCCCTCAGACCTTGGGGGGGCCGAACTATTTTTTTTGGGGGGGGATGAAATGTGCCCCACAAATAACCCAGAGATGCATTTTAAATGAAAGCACACATTCTATTCATGTAAAAACATGCTGATTCCTGGACCGTCCGCGGGCCGGATTGAGAAGTTGATTGGGCCGCATTTGGCCCCTGGGACTTAGGTTGCCTACCCATGACTTCCATGGCAGCAGCAGCAGCAGCACCACCCTTCGGGGGGGGGTGCATAGCTCCATACCCTCCAACATTTCTCCAATGAAAATAGGACATTCCGGGATCAAATCAGAAACCAGGACGGCTTCTGTAAATCTGGGGTTGTCCCTGGAAAATAGAGACACTTGGAGACCAGTGGCTCTCAAAACTTTCCCCATGAACTACTAGATTCTCTAGGGTCACAGCAGCACTCTTAATAAACTTAGGGCACATTCACACTTTCCTCTGCTTTTTCCAGGCACGGTCTGTGATTAAAAGCTTTATGTCCGAGTGCCCCTCCACCCCCCTTTTTTGCTATGGAGCTTTCCCTGCAAAAACCACTTTGCAGCTTAATCAGAGCAAATGTCAATTTGCAGAAAACCCGAATTGACGTTTGCTCTGAATCAGCTTTGTAGAGCAGGTTTTCAGGGGGAAAGCTTGAGGCAAAAAACCAATAACACTCAGACAGAGAATCATAGAATTGTAGAGTTAGAAGGTACCCCAAGGGTCATCTAGTCTAACCCCCGCCAATGCAGGGATCTCAGCTAAAGCATCCCTTACTCTGAGGAGGTTGTACAAGTCAAAGCACATATCTCTCAGTCCTATCTCCCCCCACTCCTTCAGTGCCTTCATCCTAATCAAAGTGAGGGCCCAATTGAAATATCAGGACCTAAGCTAGCTTGCTGAGAAGAGTCCTTTTAATTTCAAAGATAAAAAATATTGGACTACATCAGCACTGTACTCTATTATTAAAATCACAGGCACCAGGTGAGATACTTGTTAGCTTAAAGATCTGGCCCTAATCAGAATGTGACCGGCCTCCCAGAAGTTAATCAAATGCAGGCCTGAATACTGTACAGATATTCTTGATTGCTTCACAGCTTTCTGGCAGGTGACCTAAATAAAGCCTGTGAATCACATTTTGAAAACCTTCGCTGTAACACTGCACTGGACTCGATGGGGCAACTTGATATAAAACAACTCTTTTCATTTTGGACACCCTTGATTAATCATATCCATGCCATCAGTTTTCCTCTTGACCATCTGAAGCTGAGGTACAACTACTTTTGCATCCACATTTCCCTTCCTTGTTGTCACTCTGCCTGCATGACTAGATCCTGGCCTGTAGGTTAGACTCAAATTTGACAGACTTCTCTCTGCAGAACAACAGTTTAAGGAAGGCAGACTTTAGGAAGTGCTCAAAACAAGAGATGGGAATGGAACTCCCTTCTTGGACAGCACTATTCTATCTGCTTTGTTTATTTATTCCATTTATATCCCACCTTTCCTCCAATGGGTGGAGCACATGGTTCTTAACCCTTTCTTTTATCCTTATAACAACCCTGTGAGGTAGGTCTTCATGGTTGAATGTGGATTTTGAATCCTGGTCTCTCAGATCCTACTCCAATTCTCAAACCAAACTGACTGTGTCCTCGTTGCAATGTTTTGTTACAATTATTTTCCCCAAACTAGTCTAGTGTAGGTATGCCTAGGCATAGCCATTTAGGCTTGTCACCAACAATATAGGCCTGTTGAAGAGAAGGAAAGAGTGTGGTTTGCTCCCACCTTGATTTTTGGATTTGTGATTGTATGTGTTCCCCAGCATTGAGTGACAGGTGTGGTGTAGTGAGTGGTTCAGAGCGGTGGACTTGTAATGTGGTGAACCGGGTTCGCTTCCCCGCTCTTCCACATGCAGCTGCTGGGTGACCTTGGGCTAGTCACACTTCTCTGAAGTCTCTCAGCCCCACTCACCTCACAGAGTGTTTGTTGTGAGGGAGGAAGGGAAAGGAGATTGTGAGCCGCTTTGAGGGTCCTTAGGGTAGTGATAAAGCGGGATATCAAATCCAAATTCTTCTTCTTCTAAATGCCACCTGCAATCCAAGATGAGCCTCTATTCAAATGTTATTCAGCCAGATGTTTGACTACAATTCCCATCATCCTTGAGTACTGTCCAGGCTACGCTGGCTAGGGATGATGGGAGTTTTGGTTCAAGATCATCTGGGGCAACAGGGTTGAAGCAAAGATGACTGACAGCAGTTGCTTTATAATTATGGGACTTAATTTCTTTGGAATAAACTTTTGGGAGTAGTATAAAGTCAGTATCTAGAACAGAGTAGTTAAGGGATTATTCTTAGTCTAGAACTTTGCAGTTGGTTTATGGTTGTTGCCTTGAATTTATTAAGCCCTTTAGTTGAAAATCTACTTTTGCAGATTCTTTTCTTCTCTTTTCCACTTTGCAACAAAAACAATCATGGTAAGGCTTCCAAATTTATGTGTGCTGTCCTTTGCTGTTGGATAGCCTCTTTATCTGCTGTTTACTGTTTTAAGTTTCTTAGAGTCAAAGTAATTGGTCATTGTGCTGTGTTGATACATGGTTTCAATTATGCAGAGAATAATTTATTCACTGATGGAATTTCAAGATATGATACCTTTGATAAAAGTTCTTTGGAAATCTTTTTAGACTAAAAGAACACCACATATTTAAAGTTTTCCAAAGTATCTGTGTATGTAATTCCACAAATCCCTTGCCGATTGTTGGAGGGTGAAAGATGTTTATTTAAGATGGAACAAAATATTTTTCCTTTTAAAATGAGCAGGTGGGAGGAATGGTAAAATAAATATTGTCACTTGGGAGTGGTTTAAAAATAAGTTAGAGAACAACAAGTAAGCACTAAATTATAACTCTGTTGATGGCTGTATTTCTTGAAATAAGGGACAGAAAAAAACATTTTAATTGGTGTTGTCATTGATTTTTGTGATTGAGAATAGCGAGCAATGATACCCCATTTATGAAGTATGTGTGTTTTAAGTTTTTCAGAGGCAATGCTTTTGCAGCCATGCAGAAGAATCAATTATTCAGGTTTTATTAAAACTATACAGAAATGAAAGGCAAGGCTCCTTTATGCTACGTGAGCTTTAATACAGAGGAAATATATAATGGAATCACAGTAAATAAAACCCCAAGAAATAGCAGCTCAGCAGAATACTGTTATTAAAAAGGTAGCCAGACAGATATTTGTCTGCAGATGCCCAGCTGAACGAAATAAGGTGCAGCAGTCCTATTATGCCTGTTGAACAACCCTAGGAAGTGTGGTAGTAGCTGCTCCATTGGCATATTTGTGACCCGGCATTCCACCAAAAATATATTCAGAAAAAAAGGAACCCATATAGGAGTATGACTAGGTTCTCTCTCTCTGTATTACTCTCTCTGTCTCTCTCTTTCTAGCACGCATAGCATTCGTGCACATTTTTTTTTTTTTTGCTTTTTTGCATTTTCTGTTATAAACATTCGTTTATTTCACCATAATATTCTATTAGCTCTTTTGCTACAACAACTGATACAACATCTAATGGTGATAGTAATTATCTATTACAACCGTAAGACACATCTAGTTATTTCCTATCATGAGCAGAGGCGTAGCAAAGCCAGGTGGTACCCAGTGCGAAAAACTTTTTGTCACCCCCCCCCCACATTGCAATTTGGGGGGGTGCCAGTGCCGCCCACCGCCTGTGAAAATCCGACTGCCGATTGCATAAAACTGCCTGCCAGGGATGCAAGCGCCACCTCCCAGGGGGTGCAAATGCTGCCCACCGGGGGGGCCAGGCTGATCGCAGGGTGTATTTGCGCGATCAGTGGGCAGATTTTCACAACGGATTTTCATGGCGGATTTTCACATCCCCCCCCCTTTTTCCTATATATCATTGTTTAATATTGAGATGGGCCTAAAGTTTTTGGGATTTAGTATATCTTTCTCAGATTTGGGGGTTAGTGTTATAAACACCTTCTTCCGAGTTTCAGGTAGGCTACCCCCTTTTTAGAGCTCCATTCATTACTTCTTTCTTGAAAAGTTTTATATTAAATAGATGTGAGTCCATCTTGTCCTGGCGATTTCCCTATTTTTGATTGTTGTATGGCAATAGTTATCTCTTCCGTTGAAATTGGTTCATTGAGGTAATTTGTTAGTCGAGGTAGATCACTTTCTGTAATGTACCGTATAATGAATTGAAAAAAAATGTTTAAAATAACTTTTGTGAAAACAAACAAACCCAGAAGCCTTTTATTAGGAATTGTAGGTACCGACATTCCAAAGGAACAGAAAAGACTTTTCATGTATGTGACAACAGCAAAGCGGATGCTACTAGCTCAGAGATGGAAAGAAGACAAAGTCCCTACCAGAGAGGAATGGCAAACCAAGCTGTTGGACTATGCCGAAATGACAAAACTGACCGGAAGGCTCAGGAACCAAGAAGACCAAAACTTCAACGAAGAATGGGAAAAAATTATACGTTATCTAGGAGATCACTGTAAGCAGATGAAAACCTTAGCAGGATTTTAATAACACTTGCAATGTAGTGAATATTATGGATAATATGCAAAGATATATAATATGGACTATGAAATAACATGCGGTTGAGAAGGTGCACAATAGGATCCATAGTCAAAATAAAAAAATTCCTTTCAGTAGCACCTTAAAGACCAACTAAGTTAGTTCTTGGTATGAGCTTTCGTGTGCATGCACACTTCTTCAGATACAGTGTATCTGAAGAAGTGTGCATGCACACGAAAGCTCATACCAAGAACTAACTTAGTTGGTCTTTAAGGTGCTACTGAAAGGAATTTTTTTATTTTGACTATGGCAGACCAACACGGCTACCTATCTACAATAGGATCCATGAAGGGGAAGGTGGGAAGTCCAGAGATTTGGATAAATCTCTAAATAGGGATATGTAATTTGGATTGTTATAATTCTATATTTGTAAAATCAAAAATAAAAATTATTATATATGTAAAAAGGGAGGCTTGGGTGGTGGTGAGTTGTGCATTGGGTCACCCCAAATTCTCCATCAGATCACATAGCATGTCCATGGCTACAGCCTGCACCAAAAACAACAACCAAAACCGCATCCATTGTTTTGTGGGGCCGCAATGGTGCAAAAACGTGGTTACAAAGCACGGATCCACATGGATCCTCAGGATTTTTGCTCTGGGCTACCCCAAACTCACCGTCAAATCACATATTATGTCTGTGGCCACAGCATGAACCACAAAAATCATACACCCACTGTTTCGTGGGGCCACAATGGCGCAAAAACGTGGTTATCATGTCTGTGGCCATAGCATGAACCACAAAAATTGTACATCCACTGTTTTGTTGGGCCGCAATGGTGGAAAAACGTGCTTAAAAAGCACGGATCCACATGGATCCTCAGGATTTTTGCATTGGGCTACCCCAAACTCATCGTCAAATCACATATCATGTCTTTGGCCACATCATGTACCACAAAACATCATACATCCACTGTTTCGTTCAGAATATCTTTTTTCTTGTTTTCCTCCTCTAAAAACTAGGTGCATCTTATGCAGCAAAAAATACGGTATGAGTCCATTTTCTCTTCATCTTCTTTTCCTTTTTCATAGAGTTTACTTGAGTACTTTTGGAATTCTTTACAAATGTCATTGGGATTAGAGATTATTCTATCTTCCACTGCAATTTTGTTTAAGGTATTTGGTTTTCTTCCTATTTTCAATTGCCCTGCCAGTAATTTCCCAGGTTTGTGTGCCCATTCAAATTGTTTCTGTTTCAGTGATCTAAGTTTTTGCTGTAACTCATCCTGCATTATCACAAAGAACTGTTTTTGTAGGACTTTCAATTGTTTTTCAGTTGTTGAATCCACTGGTTTATCTATAAGTTTATTTTCATACATAAGCATTTCTTCCATTAATTTTCTTTCCCCTTCTTCTCCCCCCCCCCCCCCGTGGTATACATTCTGTTGTATGAAGAAGCCTCTTACTACCATCTTGCTTGCGTCCCAGACTGTCTTTAAATCTGTCTCATTGTTTAGATTGTACTGGAATTATTCATTTAGTATTTGTGAACATTTCTTGATTACCTCTTCATTTCCTAAGATATTTTCATTTAATATCTATCTTAACCATGTCTTCCCTCTATTCCACAAAGTCATTTTTATTGGATTATGATCCGATAGTGCACAATTTGTTACTGGCCACGGATTTCAGCAAATATGAAGTACTTCAAGACTGAATAAGAATGGGTCATTGGTAATGCATATTACATTGCAAAGTATTACACTGTTTAGAAGATAAAACCATGGTTGCCATTTCTTTTTAAAACAAAACTAGTAGACACATTTTTAAAAGATGAACAGAAATGATCAACACCTGCTTTTGTAAACTTTGTATAATCTCTACGACAAGGGCCTCCTCCTAGGAAGATAGTACTGTGCTATCTTCTTAAATGCAGCCCCTTGAGATTTCATCTCCCTGTCAAGTACTTGGCATGAAAAACCAGAACATTCCTCGCTCCCCAAGACAGGGTCCTGCTGTAGAGACTGACAAGTTGTTGGTGTGCAGAATTTAATGTAATCTATGACAGACAAGCAGAGTAAATAAAGCATCCTCTTCGTCTAATAAATTTTCTCCCTTTGGTTCGTAACAGAGCAAGATTCTTTCTTTGAACTGCAGGCAAAAATCAGGAGAGACTACACTGGGTTTCTGCTTTTTCATATTACCCATAAGCAAACAATTTGATCACTGCAGAAAGTTTTCTGTTACATAGATTTCTGCTATTACATTTCCAACACAAACTGCAAGTCATCTGACTATTGAAAGGAATTGGTAGCTAATGTGGTAAAACTTCAGGTGTTGTTGGACTACAATTCCATCATTCCTGACCATAAGCCATGCTGGCTGCGGTTGATGGGACCTAGATTCCGACGTATGAAGGCATCATGTTGGCTACTCCTGTCCTGGTTCTCGCTGGATGAAGAACTGGAACTCGGATTACAGTTTCTGCCAAAAACTTTAATGCACAAATCCGTACAGTACATAAGCAAGGGTTAGAGGCAAAGTAGGAGATATGCATGGCATGTCCCCTGGACTTCTGCTTTAAAGGAACAGGGTGGGCAGAGCTTTAGCATAGCAAGCAAGAAATACCTTTGGACTGGGCAAGCAAGCAGGCACTCCTTCGAGGGGGTCGGGCTGTTAGCTGCCTCCCTGGATCATCAAAGTCCAACTCTTTGAGCACCTCCCACCCTTCTTCCTCATTTGACTATTCCTCAAGGATGTTTCCATGGGGCTCATGACATATTCACCCAAACCTTTTTTGGGTGGAGTAGGTTGTGGCGTTTACCCTCCTAGGTGGGTCATAAGGAAAGGGTTAAATGAGTGTGAAGTGATTGGCCAGTGGGAACGCAAGGGGAGGAGTTAGAGTTGGAGTTGTTGGGAAGTCAGTTGGGAGTTGGAGAAGGAAGAGGGAGGATAAGTCTGTGGGTTGGTCGAGTTGTGTTGTGAGAGAGTGAGAGAAACTGATAGGAGTCAGATAGACAGTTGGGATAATCAGTTAGCAGTTATTAGGAAAGGTATAGGCCGGTAAAGAAAATAAGATTAAGAAACTGACAAGAAAAATTATCTGAAACCATAAACTTGTTAAGGCTTATAAAATAAACTTGTTTATTTGGTTTAATGTTAATAACTGTCTGGACTCCGTGTGTACCCGAGAGAAACGGGTTGGTGGCAGCGGGGAAACAATCACAGTGGTGGCACAGGGATCAATAGACCATCAAACGTCCGGGGACCCTGTGTGATCGCCACATAGTTAACCACCCTTGCCTCCTCATGACAAAGGGGTGAGTGGGAAGTCAGAGGTTTAGCAGGCACCAAGGTCAATCCTCAAGGGCGTCATTGCATCCATGGGTACAATATTGGTGACCTCAGGTCCAGGAGTCAGAATCTGAAACCTGCACTTGAAATGAGAAACCCTTAATTTCAGCAGTCAAAAGGATGATGAAGAAAAACTATTTTGATTCTGTTAGATCATGAAAAAGTATTGGCCAATATGGGCGAAAGGACTAAAAAATAGGATTTGAAATTTCAGACGTGTCCCGAGCCTTGAATTTGGAACCAAGGTGTTACCTTACTGTGTCATTGTCATTACAGGCATATTTCTTTCAAGCACGGGGAATGCAGTTTGGTGTATCGTCGCAGTTTGCATGTAAGCAGGTATGTCTCATCTTGTAACATGATCCCACCAACTGGTGGTGAGAACTTTACCACACATCCATGCTCACTGGGAAACCTGGAAATCCTGTTGTAACAGGATATTATAGGTGAGTTACCTACTTTGAAGTCAATGTGCTAAAGCTGGGATGGGAAGCCTGGAGTGCTTCAGATGTTGTCAGACTTCAGCTCCCATCATTCCCTATTGCTGGCCTTATCACCTAGGGCTGATGGGAGTTGGAGTCCAACAATCTACAGGTTGTGCTAAGGATTTAAGAATATTGCTTAAAATCTTATTTTCTCAATTGTACTCTGCTTTTCCATCATGTGAGCTAACGAGGCTCTACTGAAACGTTCTTCCATCATACATTCACAGCTATATAGGTAATAAATGAAAATTCCTAAAGAATTTCCCAGTGGATTCAAGCAACATATACTAGGACCCAACAGCAGATGAGTAGATTTTTTGACCTTAATGTGTGGCATCTGTTGTTAATTATTTTGTTTGAACAGTGATGCTTTCCGCATTATCAGTCCAAACACTTGCAGGTGTTTGCCCCTGTTTTAATTACCTGTAATTTGTCTTGAATTGATAAAATGAACACTATGTTTATTTTTACGTTGGCAAATAAAAAGGGGCATTCTTATGCTTGGAGTCTGGTTATGTGATAATATTGTGTGCAATTTGTAAGTTGTTTTTGTGTGTGTGTGTTTTACAATATGGTAAGATTAATTATAAAGTGATATTGTGATCCCACTATGCCAGTCAGTTGCTACACTGGGATTAATGCTGGCATAAAGAGCTATGAACCTAATGCTCCACTGGCAGCAGCTGCAGTACAGCATCATCAATAAAGCCCTAAATGGCCTTGTCCCAGTGTACCTGAAGGAGCGTCTCCACCCCCATTGTTCAGCCTGGACACTGAGGTCCAGTTCTGAGGGCCTTCTGGCGGTTCCCTCACTGTGAGAAGTGAGGTTACAGGGAACCAGGCAGAGGGCCTTCTCTCTCTTTTTTGGTTAAATATATATTTTTTGTTTTTCACAATTAATTCCACATTAACACCAATAAAAAAGAACATTTTTACTCCCCAATCCCCATGTGTAGCAATATATTTTCAAAACATTTTCTTCGAGATTCCAAGAATCTCCGGACTTCCCTCCATCCCCTCTTCTGGTTCTTTATATAAACAAAATTCTCTTACATTTTCATATCCATTTACCCAATTTTCTAATTACACATAGTTAATTAAAACTTAAACGCAGGTGGTGCTGTGGTCTAAACCACTGAGCCTCTTGGGCTTGCCGATTAGAAGGTCGGCAGTTTGAATCCCCGCGATGAGGTGAGCTCCCATTGCTCAGTCCAAGCTCCTGCTAACCTAGCAGTTCGAAAGCACGTCAAAGTGCAAGTAGATAAATAGGTACCGCTCTGGCGAGAAGGTAAAGGCGTTTCCGTGCGCTGCTCTGGTTTTGGTGTTCCGTTGCACCAGAAGCGGCTTAGTCATGCTGGCCACATGACCCAGAAAAACTGTCTGTGGACAAACGCCGGCTCCCTCAGCCTGTAAAGATAAATGAATGCCACAACCCCAGAGTCGTCTGCGACTGGACTTAACTGTCAAGGGTCCTTTACCTTTACCTTTAATTAAAACTAACTAGACTTGTCGATCGGAAGGTCAGCGGTTTGAATCTCCGCGACGGGGTGAGCTCCCATTGCTCGGTCCCTGCTCCTGCCAACCTAGCAGTTCGAAAGCACGTCAAAGTGCAAGGAGATAAATAGGTACCATTCCGGCGGGAAGGTAAATTGTGTTTCTGTGTGCTGCTCTGGTTCGCCAGAAGTGGCTTAGTCACGCTGGCCACATGACCTGGAAGCTGTACGCCAGCTCCCTCAGCCAGTAAAGCGAGATGAGCACCGCAACCCCAGAGTCGGCCATGACTGGACCTAATGGTCAGGGGTCCCTTTACCTTTACCACTTCAAATCATTTCCCATTATTTAACACTGCTAGCTCAGTGGGAGAAAGGACTGAAATAGAAAACCAGCGGGGTGGGTTTAAGTGTTGCCATGGAAACATGTTGACATGACCTCCACACAACATCCTTTCCCTTTTCTGCCAGCAACAACGATTTTAGGGCTAAAGAGCATCTGACATTAGTTATACTGCTTCATCACGGAGGGCTTTTTTTATTTGTCTGTTTCTGTATTGGGGAAATAGCTGGCATGGTCGTCCCCCCAAGTTAAATATCACACACAGGTCACCCGTTGTCATCCCCGTCCCCCAATTTGGACCCCAGTGATCAAAGAGTGGAGATTTAAAAAGGTTTAAATCTCAGCCATGAATTCTGCAGCCATGAATTCCTGTGCTGCAATTAGAAGGGGTAAAAGCTCCCCGTTGTAAAAGCTTTCCCCCACCCAAAGTTGTGGGTAAGTTTTGGATCATGACTGGCAAGGGAAGGGTAAAATCTCATTTCTTTGCATGCTGTGGTCCTGAGGATAATCAAGCCTTCCTCTACCTAGCATTAATTCATTATTGTTGTTATTTAAAAAGCCAGATGTAGTTGTTAATCACAGTGTTAATATCTGCTTTGGCCCTGGCTTTCCAGTGACTATTAACGTAACAGATGGGACAGAGAGCCTTATGAATCATACTGCTTAGCATTTGTATAGCACCACTGTTAACACAGCATTCAGAAACCTTCACACACACACACACACACACACACACACACACACAAATCTTCACAACCACCAGGTAAGATAGGCCTATGAAGGATAGAAGGTGACTTGTCTAGGGCTGCCTATCAATTTGAGTTTTAGGTGCATGGGCGTAGCCAAGGGGGAGCAGCTGCCCCCCAAATCAATAAAAATTAATAAAAATCAATACAAAACTGAGGTTCTGCCCCTTAACAAAAGCCTGCCCACACCCCAGCAAAAATCCTGGCTATGCCCATGCTGAGGTGAGATTTAAGCTGATAATATCTCAGTTCTCACCCTCTCACCTCTCAGATGTATATTTGGAAAAATGTCATCTCACACTTCTAGATTGGATGATCAAGTGGTAACCTTTCTGTTCCATTTTGGAGTTGAAAGAAATCTCAAGTGGCCAGACTACAATCAAAAATGTCAAATTGCAGGAACCAGTGATACAAAGTTCTTCAGGTAATATCTTTCAGTAGCTAAAAGTAATTTCAAGGGTACCTGTAATGAAATTGGATTGCAAATGGCAATAAAATCATTTTCACGTAAAGTTTCGGCCCATAGATACAGAAAAGGCAGTTGAGTCACAAAAATAAGCAACGCCATACAAGTTGCACTACAAAGATGATTTTATAAGCAGTTATGCCAAAAGCAGAACCTGAAAAAAAAGATAACCCCCCTGTATTTTCCACATTGCTTGATCTCTCCCCCCCTGCATTAGTCCCCCTGTTGCTCAGTCCCTGCTTCTGCCAACCTAGCAGTTCGAAAGCGTGTCAAAGTGCAAGTAGATAAATAGGTACCACTCCAGCGGGAAGGTAAACGGCGTTTCTGTGTGCTGCTCTGGTTCGCCAGAAGCAGCTTAGTCATGCTGGCCACATGACCCGGAAATTGTACGTCAGCTCCCTCGGCCAATAAAGCGAGATGAGCGCCGCAACCCAGAGTCAGCCACGACTGGACCTAATGGTCAGGGGTCCCTTTACCTTTAAGATTCAGGGCAGATAAAAGAAAGGATGTCTTCATGCAGCACATAGTTTAAATTCCCACAGGAGACTGGGATGGTCACCAACTTGGATGGCTTTAAGAGAGGATTGGCCAAATTCATGCCGGATAAAGCTGTCTGTGGTTTCTAGCCATGATGTCTATGCTCTGCTTCCAGGGCCAGAGACAGAAGTGCTTCTGAATATCCGTTGCTGGTAGCCACAGGAGGCGAGAGTGCTTGGATCCTGCTTAAGGGTTCCCCACAGGCATCTGGTAGGCCACTGTGAGAACAGGATGATGAACATTGACCTGACCCGGCAAGCTGTTCTTATGTACTCACCTGTACTATGTACTGAGCATCTCACCCTGGGCCAGCAGGGGGATACTGTAGATAGTTTTCACTCAGGTCCACATATGCAAATAAGGGATTGAAAGTGACGTTCAGTGATTGGATAGTTACAGAAAATGGTTACTGTTGCGTTCTAGTGGAGCTCTATATAAGCAGGCTGGCTGAACCCTTCAGTTCAGTTCTGTTCCGGCCTGTGAATAAACAAGAGCTGTTTGAAGAATCGCTGTGTCGTCTGATATGTTTCACCCACAACTTAACAACCTGCACACTTTTCTGTAGGTTATAGGGGAAGTACAAGCTCCCCAAGAAGAATGAGCTACTCTCTGTGCTACGTCTACGCTTGGAAAGGAAACACTTTTGATGTAGCTGGTAGCTCAGCACCAAAACAGGAGAGGTTTCCCCCTCCCCCCTCAGCAGTAATGACAGTCGTCTCAGTTAAATACACTAGAAACGGTTTTTACATTTATTTTTCTATAGCAAGCTAGCCAAAACACCACACTGACTGCAGGTGTGCCTCAGACTTGCTAATGTTTCTATAATTGCAGACCCTCCCTTGTTCTCAATATGTGGCAATGGAGCAAGTCATAATCATATTTAGTATTTATCTAGAACACCTGTGCAATCCATTTTTCCGGAAGGACCAAACTGAGCTGTTCCTATTCTGACTGACATTTCCTAATGATGCCTTGCTTATTATGCAAAGCTTGAATAGCTTTCATTTTGGTAAAAAAAATACTATTTCTGTTCCACTCAGTGCAAGCTTCTGAGTGATTGCAAGTTGTGTTATTTATGCAGGACCACACCCTGGTGCATTATTGAAAAATGTATGAGTTGATTTATTTAACTATTGACCATGCACATTATCTCTAAATTTGCTGGTTGTAAAACCTGGTACACTCATAAAGAACTGCCTGGTAGTTTGACAAAAGGAATAAAATAGATGTAGTCAGTGGCGTAGCGTGGGGGGTGCAGGGGGGGCCGGCCGCACCGGGCGCAACATCTGGGGGGTTAGGGTTAGGGGACGCAAATCCACGGGTTAGGGGGCGCAAATTACTTGCCTTGCCCCGGGTGCTGACAACCCACGCTACGCCACTGGATGTAGTCAAAGTTCTTCCAGAAATTTTCTAAAAAGAAGGGGTGATGTATCATTGCCCAGCTTGCTGTTCCTTCATATGCATTTTCAAGACTCGTGGCAATATCCTTTCCCCTAAAAGCCTGGACGTGGGGTGAGCTGTCTCTCCAGTGTATGTGCAAAACAGAGAAGTCTAATTCGACTCAGCATTCATTATGACCAAAAATGATTCAGCATTTCAGAATCAAAACTCCGGAAGCCTTTGCCCAATATTTCAGGTTCCACAGGCTATGCAAGATCAATCAAACAACCATACAAAAGAGGAAGCCATAATTAAACTTGCAGAATTACAGTACAAATGCAAAAAAAAAAAAAACCACTAGTGATAAATATTTGTAGGGCCACTGGCAAAAAACAATACACTTCATGCGACAAACACCTGAATACATAGCAATGTCTTTAACCTTTGCTTGAAAAATTCAGGGGAAAGACTAGATGCTGCCTGGCATGGGGGCGTTACATAAACAAAGTGCCACCACCAAGAACATGCTGCCGCATGTCCCCACATTTAAAACATTATGAATTTTGTAATTTTAGAGCAACATGATATTATGTAGCAATCAAAAATCACTTACTGAGCAACCTATGTGTGAAAATGTGATTTCAGGCAATAAGAAAAGTATTAATGTATGCACTAATATTTATGTAAAGAAAATGGGTTTTTTTGGTAGGGTATTCCTTGCCCTGGAATGGACTTACCCATTTTAAGGTGAGGGTTGTCATTCTGCAAACACCTTGTTCACCGGGTGTACTTATTTTGCTCTGCTTGGCACGGGAGTGTATTAAAATAGGACTTTGTAAACATCAACCACAGACTGAGCATCATCATTCAAACTACAGTGGTACCTCAGGTTAAGTACTTAATTCGTTCCGGAGGTCCGTTCTTAACCTGAAACTGTACTTAACTTGAAGCACCACTTTAGCTAATGGGGCCTTCCGCTGCCGCCGCACAATTTATATTCTCATCCTGAAGCAAAGTTCTTAACCTGAAGCACTATTTCTGGGTTAGCGGAGTCTGTAACCTGAAGCATATGTAACCTGAAGCATATGTAACATGAGGTACCACTGTAGTAGTTAAGGACACAAGTTATCAGAACTGAATGTACCTCATCCTAGTGATGCCTGCATAATTTTAGAAAGTCATTTCCCAACCCTGCCGTTGTTATATCTTGATTGTTCTAGCCATATACCTAACAGCAGAACAGAATGTAAATCTCCCCTAGGAGAGTGTACCGCAAAGGAAGTGGACTTCAGAACATCCTGAAGAAAATGCAGTATCACATCTGACCCCAATGCCATCCTAGAGACTTAAGGAATTCTATTCCCCAGTTGGGACTGCAATAAACTATAGCAGAGTGCAGAAGGTCAGCTTACTCAAGATGATTCATATCAGAGACTCCACTTCCTGAATAGTTATGGAATATCCCAAGGTAGTTCTGCAAAGTTTGGTGAACAGTAGATGACCTCTTTTGCCCCGCTTGCCCTATATAGGGAAGTTTTTAATGTTTGATGCTTTATTGTGCTTTTATATTTGTTGGAAGCTGCCCAGAGTGGCTGGGGCGGCCCACTCAGATGGGCAGGGCACAAATGTTGTTGTTGTTGTTGTTGTTGTTGTTGTTGTTGTTGTTGTTGTTGTTATATATCAGGAGTCAGCAACCTTTTTCAGCTGTGGGCTGGTCCGTCCCTCAGACCATGTGGTGGGCTGAACTGTATTTTGAAAAATATATATGAATGAATTCCTATGCCCCACAAATAACCCACAAATAACCCAGAGATGCATTTCAAATAAAAACACACATTCTACTCATGTAAAGACACCAGGCAGGCCCCACAAATAACCCAGAGATGCATTTTAAATAAAAGGGCACATTCTACTCATGTAAAAACATGCTGATTCCTGGACCGTCCACGGGCTGGATTGCGAAGGTGATTGGGCCGCATCCAGCCCACAGGCCTTAGGTTGCCTACCCCTGTTATATATGATCCCCCTTTATGCTCACAACAATTCTGTGAGGTAGTTTAGGTTGACAGATAAGTGACTGGCCCAAAGTTACCCAGTAAACTTTGTGGATGAGCTGGGATCCAAACCCAGATCTGATAGCTCACTGGCTTTCAGAGTTAGAAGCTGTTTTTTCCTCAGTAAGTGTTGTTGTTGTTGTTCCCCGCCCATCCGACTGGGTTGCCCCAGCCTCTGGGTGGCTTCCAACACATACACAAACATAATAAAACATCAAGCATTTAAAACTTCCCTGTACAGGGCTGCCTTCAGATGTCTTCTAGAACTTGTAGTTTTTAATCTCCTTGACATGTTCCACATGAACGGTGCCACTACCAAGAAGGCTCTCTGCCTGATTCCCTGCAGTGAGGGAGCCACCAGAAGGCCCTTGGAGGTGGAAGTCAGTGTCTGGACTGAACAACAGGGGCGGGGACACTCCTTCAGGTATACAGGGCCAAGGCCATTTAGGGCTTTAAAGGTCAACACCACCCAAAGATGAATTACGGAAAACAGAACATCCAAGACTTTCCACTGGGCTTTACCTAATGGCCTTTATTTCAGGTCAATGGGTGGACTGTATAACTGCAATGAACCAAAGTTGCATTTTCACACAATAGCACATTAGGAAAAAGCTGAATATAAGCTCTTAACATGGTGTCACAAGTAACTTTTTGTCTGCCTTTCACAGAATGTTATCCTTTTCTACAAATTGCCACTTGCAATTATGATTTCGTAGTTCAATATTTTTAATAATCTAATTAAATCACAATAGCCCGTTTATGGCAAGAAAGTTAACTCTCTTAAAGAGCTAACTTTCCCCCTTTGCTATTTTCCATCTGTTTTGGGTAATTAAAGTTTTCATCTGACTGGTAGTCTCAGGTTGTCCTTCCTTCATTAGTTCAACAAGATTCACAAATTAACGGAGCGTTTGCACCGTGTAGCTAAAATGCTGCAAGTAAATTGAAAAATTCTCTAGGTGTTTCATTGTAACTGCAGTTTCACCTTCTAATAAATTTATAAAATCAGTGGAGGTGAGAAGCAAGAAAAGCAACCACCATAAACCCTGTGAGCCAATTTCTTCTTGTAGGCAACAAGCACAATATTATAATTAAGGGTTGTGGCTCAAAGTGCAACTGGCCAATAAAACAGACTGTATTTCTAATGAATGGATAACCAGATTTTGCATGTTACAGCCATCAAAATTCAGCAGCCTGTTCTTACCATGAGAATCCTACTTCACTTTCTAGGATACTGTGTGACCTTTGACTACTGATTCAGTCCTCACCACACAGGTGCTTAGATTACCTCAGGTTTGTTAGGGTTACATAGCTCACTGGCAGCGTCCTAAACATAAGCTCACAGCTGGGGTATCTTCCACTCCAGGGGAGGGGAACCTACAAAGGGCTTGTGAAGACAAAATAGGAAAATCTCATGGAAGACATTCCGAGATCCTTGTGGGAAGGGGGCTCAAACTGTGGTATAAATTATTATTATCTCTCCCCAAATTGCACATTGTCAGTCTTACAGAAAGCATTAAGTTTTTGTCAGTGAATGCCTTCTGAATAGCGTTCTTGTTCCCAAGCAATTTGTAAGGTAAATGAAAATATAGAATTGTCTCTTCGTGACAAAAGGGGGGGGGGAGATGCCATTGAATGTTTTGAGCCAATTTTATGAGCATTTTCTGAACACCTGGAAAATTGGCTCAAATGCACAGTTATGTTACCTCTCATCAATCTCACTCCTTCAGAAAAGAAAGAAAGAAACAGCACACAGCTGTCAGAAAATAAGAGATCTATTTGGAAATTGACCATATTCTTTCAGTGTTACCTTCCAAAACAGAAATGTGTGTTGCTTTCAGTGACTTCCTTTAATTAAGGAAAGTAGCTATTACCAATATCCAAATGGACAGTTTTCTGAGGTCTGGCTAGATGATGTGGTAAAGTTATTTAGCAAGGAGAACCACTGATCTTTAAATTCTTGACCTTGTAAGACCTTCCCTCCTGAATCTGCCCCTTTAATGTTCATGTCAAAAACAGGCATAGGCAAGGTCGGCCCTCCAGATGTTTTAGGACTACAATTCCCATCACCCCTGACCACTTGTCCTGTTAGCTAGGGATCATGGGAGTTGTAGTCCCAAAACATCTGGAGGGCCGAGTTTGCCTATGCCTGGTCAAAAACTTCTTGCTGAACTGACACTAGCATTGTACAGTGGTACATGGGTACAGTGGGTTACAAACGCATCAGGTTACATACACCACTAACCCATATACATACAGTACATCTACCCATGTACATCTACAGGCTGAAGCATCTTAGTATCTTAATAGTAATTTTAATTGCAATCTTGCATTTAAAAATAAATAAACATGGTTTTGATCAGGGCTTTTTTTGAGCTGGAACTTGCTGGAACTCAGATGGGTGCTATTGCCATTACAGTGGTACCTTGGTTTGCATACGTCTTGGTTTGCATACGTTTTGGATTACAAACATGTCAAACCCGGAAGTGCGTGTCCCAGTTTGCAACTTTTTTTGGATTACAACCCTTTTTTGGGGGGGAGGGATTACGAAAAATTTTTTTGGGAGGCCCCATTAGTGAAAGCGCGCCTTGGGTTACAACCTGTTTGGGTTTACAAACGGACCTCCGGAACGGATTGTGGTTGTAAACCAAGGTACCACTGTATAAGAGAACAGCGGAAGCATTCATGGTGTGTTCCAGCACCTCTTTTTCTACGAAAGTTGCAGTGGCTTTGATATTTCCATACTGGCAACAGAGAGGATGCCTAGCTTTCTGAAAAAAATACCAATGGATTTCTTTCATGGCAATTTTTCCTGCAGCTGCATTGCTAGGTTAAATTTAGCAAACCGCATTATGTAGCTATGGAATTTCTTGTGCTGAAATAATTGCCTATCTGCCATCTTTATAATTTTTAGTATAACACAATTTGACTGTAATTGGATTCAAGTTTCCACAAATCAACATTCTGGGCATGGCTATCTGGCTTGCAGATCTTCAATTCCTGCTAATTGTGCTGGCTTTCGACAACTACATTTGGTTACTTTACTGCATTACACATAAAAATAGATATAATATTCAGTGCACCATTGAGTAAACTCAGTGATTTGCCATTTCTAGTTAAGCCCATTATTACAATATACTATAGGAATGCATCCCCTTGTTATTAAGACAATTGCTACTTCTCCTGCTATCCATGATTGGCATTTTCCAGAAATAATTTCTCTCTCTCTCTCTCTCTCTCTCTCTCTCTCTCTCTCTCTCTCTCTGTTTAGGTTTCCCTATCATCAAAGTTCTCTGGCTTTCAGTGGTTTACAGGGATTAAAACACAGTAACAATAAAGGAAAATATAAAATCACAAGTTGCATTAAACCAGAAAGTTTGCACCAACAAACTGGTTTAAAACTGAGGGCAGAGGAATACAATTGACAGAGCTAAACCAGTATAAATCTGTAACTTCATTTAAGAGGCCTGGGGAAATGAAAAGGTGTTTTCCTGGTGCAGAAAGATATTAAAGGGGGCATCAGATGAGCCTCTCTGGAAAGGACATTCCAAAATCAAAAAGCCACCAATGAAAAGACCTTTTCAGGGTGGGAACACTTGGTGGGGCTCATCCAGACAACTTGTTTGTTGAGCAACAATCCTGATTTGCTTGCAGAAAACTTGTGTGGAGATATATCTGGTCTTTATTGACCATTTCTTAAGTTTTGTCTGTGGGGAGGTTACATGGCAATGAATATTCATCGTGAATTGCTTGCAGGGTGTCTATATATTTTCCCAGTGCTTTTTTTCTGGAGAAATGCATGAGTATTCATACCCCTAAACATTTTGTGAATCTAATAGGAGAAGAAACTAATTTAAAAAAACAAACAAAAAAACCCCAACCCACACATTTCTTCTCTAGCAGGGTGAATGGCTAGTTCCATTGAATAGCATGGTGAATCGTCAATTCCGTTGCTACTCCTGATGGCGGCCTCATTTCCTGTCACAGTGTTTCCCGAGTCTCAAACAGAATGAGAATACCCCTAAACATTTTTAAAGAAAAAAATGCACTGTATTTTCCCGTTAATCATTTGTTCCTTCCCACACTTTTCGATTCATTTCTAAACCACAAATAGTCTTTATCATTTTTTTAAAAGTGCATTTGTTGCACTTGGGCAATAGAGCCCATTAATGCACTTACTGCAGAAACCTAAAACTCTTGTATGTACTTGAATTTCTCCTGCAAAATAGTGACAGTCTGGCAGCACCCCAAGGCGTCTTTTCAACTGCCACACACTCTTTCCCTACTTGATGCCCATTCTAAATATGTGTATAACAAGAAGGCTGATCGCCAAAGAATTGATGCCTTTGTTTTTTGTTTTTTTTTATGATATTTATTAGAGGTTTAAAAATTACAAAAAAAATAATAAAGAAAACAACAAAAAATTTAACAGGACATACATTACAATACATAAAAAGAAAAACATAGAAAAACAATACAACAATACAGCAAAAAGAAACAATAACACTAAAACACTAAAACACACATCTAATATTCCATATCTTTACCTTTCATTTACTTGTTTCATCGACCTCCTCGCACCTCCCTTTTTTGTATTCTAGTTCAATTAATTGTTTCAGCAAATTCTTTCCATCTTTCTCAATTTTTATTCTATAATTTAACTTAACGGTCTAACCTTAAATTGATGCCTTTGAATTATTGTGCTGGAGGAGACTCTTGAAAGTCCCATCGACTGCAAGAAGATCAAACGTATCCATTCTTAAGGAAATCAGCCCTGAGTGCTCACTGGAAGGACAGATCGTGAAGCTGAGGCTCCAATACTTTGGCCACCTCATGAGAAGAGAAGACTCCCTGGAAAAGACCCTGATTTGGAGAAAGATTGAGGACACAAGGAGAAGGGGACAACAGAGGACGAGATGGTTGGACAGCATTCTCGAAGCTACCAACATGAGTTTGACCAAACTGCAGAAGGGAGTGCCTGGCATGCTCTGGTCCATGGCGTCATGAAGAGTCGAACATGAGTAAATGACTAAACAACAACAACAGCTTCAGTCCAAGTTCACAGGGCGGCCCACCTTTTCATACCAAGTGTGAAAAGTCCTGTGGGTTGCACACTACTTTTGACCCTCACACCTCCTCCCCCAAAGCCCAGCACCTCACTTTGGGAAGGCAGTGTGAGCGTGGGTGTGTATGTGTGCATCAAATGAATCACTCTGGTCTAGGAGCATGTTGCTATAGGATGCTGAGTGTTGCTGATCCTTAATGATGGTGCCCTCTCATTCACACACTCCTATACAGATAGCTTTTTTATTTTGATGTTTTTTTATTAAAGGAAATACAACAAAATACACAGTTATTTTTCACTTCACATCTGAAACAAATGAAAAACAAACTCTGAGTATAAACAATGATAATCTGAAAGGATCATATTAATGATAACTGAAAATAGCGTACCGCCAGAGAGGTAGTAATTATTTATTACTCATTCCTGTTTTATTTCTATAAGGAACTGGGGGGCAGTTTGGGGTTATATTTTAACAGTTCACACATTGCTAAGAAAATGAAGAGCTGAATGTGTGTCGCTTTTGATATTTATGTTGAAAAACCAAGTATTGCCATGTCTAAATATTTATATATATATTTCTTTATTTGGTCTCTGTGTAAACATAGTTTTTTAGTCAGGTTGTTTTTTTGTTTTGCTTTTCAATGGACCATATTTTATTTACCATCCTTCTTTTGTTACCCTCTCTATGTGTTTCCACAATCTTGTAATGACAATTACTGCAGTTGTTGAGCAAGTTTTTTTTGTTTTTTTTTTACATTGTGGCTGGTACCATCCTTGTTTGGTTCATCCCATATACCCCAAAAGGATAACTTGGCAACTGGCACTAAATTTCGTTTTGCAATCTGTTTAATTACAACAAATGAAACCTCCCAAAATTGTGCAGTCCCACTAGAGATGGAAGTAGGTGCTTTTTGCTTTTTTGCATTTCAGCAGAGAGGGGAGAGGTTTTTTGTTTGTTGGTGTACAATAGCTTTACATGCATTTTGTACCACCTAAACACAATTTGTAACATTGATTCCTTAATCGGGCTGAGACCGGATCTACTGACATTGCGGACCAGATTTTCCTCTTGTAAATAGTTTTCCCAACAGGCTTATAGACCATTTGGGTCACCTAATTCCAGTCCAGCTAATATTTTGTTCAGTTGAGCTATCTGTCCCCTGGTATTTGCATAAAATGTTAAAAACAAGCGCTGAAAAGCAGTTATTATTATTTATTAAATCTGTATACTACCCTAAACTGTTGATCTCAGGGCGGTTGACAACAACAACAAAAGACCCCCTTTTGCTTCCTGTACTATGTGGTCCTTCATTATCATAATGTGCTTAATATCTAGCCAGTTATGGCCCACACTCAGTATAACATGCAGCTTCATTACAGTCCATGAATGTAAAAGTCACTGAGTCCCTTAGCTGAGCAATTCAAGAAGCCTACTGACCTGCTCTTACTTTTTTAAAAAATGGGTGAAAAAGTCTGAAGGTTCCTTTGGGAAGAAGGATGGGATAGAAAGGGTTCCTCCTTCCCCCCAGAAATTCACTATACACCCAATCCATATTTTTTAGGCTCTTCTCAAGGAACAAAGCAGCCCAAACAAGTAATCCATTGCATGACTCATTTTCAATACTCACTCAATTTTTTGTTCCATCCTGTTTAAATATCAGGAGCATTTTGGACAGCTGGTCTGTCACAACAATGTAGCCAGATAGTTGGGGTACCCCAACCACTGTCCCCTTTAGTTCTATATAAATAATGATTTCTTAATTGAGCTCAGCCCCTGAAAACCTCCCTTGATTCATTTTTGTGAGGGTGGTAATATTTTAGATGGATTAGGGGTTGGCGAAATGTAGAATAATGATAAAAGAGAAGGCACGCCAGACTTAACATTTTCACAGCCACCATTTCCCCAAGTAATGAGAAGTTAAATCTATTCCATTATGTCAGGGGTTTTTTTTTTTAAGGAAAACAAAGGCAAGCCTGGAATGGTTTGTTTACGTTCTTTGCTACATTAACTCCTAAATAACAGAAGTGCTTGGCATCTTATATCATTTTTACTTACACTTTGAAATTTAGGGTTGAGATTAAACATCATTATACAGTACTGCATTTGGAGTTTTTTTTTATTTCAAGGCCTGCAACATTTTCATTTTTCTCAAATTCATGTTGCAGATGGGAAGTGTCGGTTAAAAGGTCTGATGGCATGGCGGCCATGTTGTCTGTGAAGAAGAGATTTATTAGGTGTTATTTTTCCATTTATCGCAAACTCTTTCATGTTATCACCATGGAAAGCAGCTCTAAGGCCAAAACAAATAATACGGGGAATAGGGTACATCCCTGTTTCTCCCTTGGGATATGATTAGAGTCATAGCCATTAATTCTGATTAATGATGTGGAGGGTTGATATGTAGGTTGGATAGCATGCGTCAGTTTGGGGCCTAGATTTAGGTTAGTAATCTGCAAAAAAAATCTCCATTCCATACAAAGGCCTTGAGGCACCTAGGGATAAAATTCCAAGCAGAGGTATTTTTCTAGAGAAAGAGGGGCCGGAACTCAGCATGAACACCTCCCTTGTTCTCTTATAATGGCAATGGTGCCCACCTGACAGAACTGAGTTCTGGCAAGTTTCAGCTAAAAAACAACAACCCTGATACCAAGGGATACTCCGTGTTCCTTCTGGTGGTGGATTACATTTAAATTAAATGTAATCTAATCGGAGCTACAATAGTTCCACCCCGTGTGTCCCCCCCCCCCGGGGGTACACAGGGGTACGCATACCCCTAAACATTTTGTGAATCTAAGTTTGGCCTCATTGAGGGGCAGTATTTCAATATGAATAGGAAAATGAGAGTAGCCCTAAACTTTTCTTTTTTTTAAGCACTGGTTCTACCTAGCGGAAGGCTGGACTGATCTTGATCAATCTATTGTGGAATGAAAATTATAAACCTATCCACTATAAAAGGTAGCAAAAAAAATGTAGCCTACATTAAGCAATGCAATCTAGTTGTTCAATATCTGTATCAGGTTTAGTGATTAAAAACTATTCTAGCCAATTTTTCATCAGTGGAGTCTCTCCCGCCAAACTGTGACTCTTCCCCAGCAGTAAGTGCTCATATTTTAACAATAAGTCTTAGTCCTGGATTCACAGCAGTTTTAGCTATGTCATCGACTGTGGAGATTAAATAAGCATTTTGTTGTTGTTATTTCAAGGGTTTGAAAGGCTTGTCCCATTTTCTGTGAGCGCTGCAATGAGCTGTTGGAAGTGTGCCATAAAACCTTGCACACTGAGGGGCCCTCCGCCAAGACCTGAGGAGTTTTTGAGGGAGAAGTAAGCACCATTTTGGAATGAGTAGCTACTTCCTCATCTTCCTTTGCTTAGCCTAAAGCAGGGGTCAGCAAGGTTTATCTTGCCTGGACCAGATTGGTCCCGCAGAGATCCCTCTGTGGGCCGGATAGCGCGATCGCCTGCGATTTCCGTCATCTGAGTCTGCGCAGACGCGATTTCTGGCGCCACAGAAGCAAGTCCCCGCGCCACACTGTGTTGCGCCGGTTTAGTGCAGTGCGCGAGCAGGCAACTTGGTTCGGGGACGGTTCATGGGCCGGTCAAACGACTTCCGTGGGCTGCTTCTGGCCATAGCTGTCAAGTGTCCCTTATTTGAAGGGACAGTCCCTTATTCCAGCAGCATGTCCCGCTGCTGTCCCTTATTGATGGATGTCCCTTAAAGGATGTCCCTTAAATTTCAAAGGAAACAGCTCCTCTCCCTCCCTCCCTGCCGGCCAGGGAGGAGGGAGGCTCCAACTGTGTTGCTTGGCTGTGTTGCTCACCCAATAAGAAGTCTAAGAACGACTGGGGGGTGGAGCTTGCATGCCTTGTGTGTGGCTAGTTAATGCAAGCTGAGGAGGTTTTTGAATGCTGGACGCCATTTTGTTGCACGTGCTGCTGCAAACTTTGCAGTGCAAAGCCAGGCTGGGGAGCCATCTTAAGTTGAGGCTGCATAGGCCTTGTGGTGCATGTGATTCAGATTCTATTCAGTTGAACCTCTGGTTACAAAGTTGGTTGGGCAGTGTTCTCGAAGCTACCAGCATGAGTTTGACCAGACTGCAGGAGGACAGGAAGACTGGAGTGCCTGGAACAAGTGAGGCTGCAGGTCCCTTATTTTGGCTGCTGGTCCCTTATTTTCAAATCTGTAAGTTGACAGCTCGGCTTCTGGCCCATGGGCCTTAGGTTGCTGACCCCTGGCCTAAAGTAAGCACAACAGCAAGTGGCCTTTCTTGGTTTGCTATAGGACAAGGGTTACTTCCACATTGCTCCTACTTGATTTGGGACCATTTTAAATTGTGGGTGGTAGGTTCCAAGGTCTGTTTTCCCCCCACTGGTTTCTGAGACCTGGGATTAAGCCTCTGTTTTCTTGTTCCTCATGATGACAAAGATAGGTATGCAGATAATCCGTAGAGAATAATATCCTATTACAGTGGTACATCGGGTTACATACGCTTCAGGTTACATCCGCTTCAGGTTACAGACTCCGCTAACCCAGAAATATTACCTCGGGTTAAGAACTTTGCTTCGGGATGAGAACAGAAATTGTTCTGGCAGCCTGGCGGCAGCAGGAGACCCCATTAGCTAAAGTGGTGCTTCAGGTTAAGAACAGTTTCAGGTTAAGAACGGACCTCCGGAACGAATTAAATACTTAACCCGAGGTACCATTGTACTTTCTTACATCTGCATGACAATAATATGTGATGTGTATGTCTAATTTACGTGTGTGTGTGTGTCTGCTGCCTCCCTCAAGGAAAGATCCTGCAGGGAAATGCACAGAACAAAAGAGAACCAAAAACTGTGAACGCTTGTGCAATGTTGGGCTGTGTATCTATAGGTTATATCCATGGAACATGCTTCCCCTGAATAATCCTGTGAATTTACAGAGTTGTGCGAGCAGAGAAAGATCCTGAGGCTGCAATGCAAAGCTGTTGACTTTGCAGATTAAAAGTTGTGCTTTATGCCAGTCTTCCTTCTGTAATATTTATTATTGGACCCAAAATCATTACACATATACTAGTGGAGCCATAAACACCAGTAAAGGAAGCAATGTTTTTGTCAATATAGAGTCTGAGAGAAGTGTAAGTGCCTTGCAGGGTTCACCTTCATTGAGTGTAGGATTAAAGGCGAACTGAAACATAAGTTCAGGCTTGTTGAGATGGTAGTTCGTGGATATTGGATGCACCTGCAAGGATATAAAGTTTTTCAAATGGTTTTGGGTTGTCTTTAGGCTTTATTTTTATTTTTTAGTCAATTATACATTTCTGTTCAAAAGACCACTATGGAAATTAAGTAAATTTTCACATCCATTAAGTAAATAAGCAAATAGGTTTTTAAGCTGTTATGCATTTATTTCTTTTTAATTCTCCCTTTCCCCATGGACAAATATAAACGGGGAGAAAAATCAATATGTTATAAGCAGAAAGCAGCACAATGTCAGGCAAAGATATATTGGAAGAAGTTTCAAGTGCTTTGTGAGGCAATGTATTGATCATTATAATAATAAACCAGACTATAATATCAGTGGAGGCCCATGGCTGATTGTTTCAAATTGGTGGGTAAAACTAGTAAGGAGATACTTATTGAGTGGTAGCAATGTGGTACTTTGCTGAGGGACTGTGAAATCTGGAGCTAGCCCTATTGCTTTAGCTGTTTCCCTCCAATATAGCCATAATTTGTTAACTCAGTTTGTGCAGGGAATCCACAAGGGTAGCTTGTGGGTGTTGCTGTTGCTGTTGTTTGCCAATTAAATGGGCAGATATGATATTCAAGGTAAAGAGGTAATGGGTTGAAAGTTACTTAAGTCTGCAATCCAGTACACACTTACTCAGGGCAAGCCCCCTGTGAATATAACATCTCATTCTAATTGTTCAGTGCAAGGAACTTGATGAATTACCTAATTCGGGACATTAAGCAATACAGTATAGTCAAGCTGTTACCACTGCAGGCTATCATGATTACCATATGCAGATGTTATTTAGCTGAAACATTAGGCCTCAAATGATAATTCCCTTTCTTGAATTATGGAGATACAAAATGCAAAAGAGAATGCTTCTATTGTTAATTCTATTATCGGTACTTCCATTTTCACTTAAAAAGCAAAACTTTTCATTTATATAGCGTTTTAGAGTGTTCGGTGCTTCGCATATGTTATGCCAGTGTGATTTGTGTTACGGAAATGAACCACCTATCTTCATGACCAGAATGTTTCTATTTCTCAGTTTTTGCCAGAATATGAAGACTGAAAATTCATTCAGGGGGTAAAATGGGACCTGCAACAAAATACTACAGTGCAGAGGAACCGGTTCTAGGTTCCACCCTGCCAGAGAAACCTTCTTCCAGAATGGTCCATTGCATTCCCACTTCCAAGAACATGCATGAATTGGAAATGAAGCAGTTAAGTCCATCCCAAAGCTTTATCAGTTATATTGAAAGTGGGTTCACATATAGCCACCCCAAAACCATCATGAACACATCATGAATGCACAATAAAAAAGAGGGGCCATCAGCTAGTCTCATTCCAAACAATCAGTCACATTTCTGTATTCCAGATTCCTAGCTGTTCCTCCAGAAGCCAGAATGATACCCCGCAATCCTTTTCTTTACCTCTATCTTCCCCTTACTGGAAGGGTCTGCTTCTGCTCCCACCTGACAAATCACCAGGTGTCATTCTACAAAAACCTGGTAAAAGATGGTAGCCAAAACAAGTCATATTTTTGGTTGAAGTAGATGGGGAAATTTATGGAGGAAATTGCGCAACATCTCACTGTCTCAAGGCATTCCACCCAGAGTTCCTTCAAGACCATGAAAGAACACAGAGAGATGGAACTTTGTTTATTCCAGGCACCAAAATGCCAAATATGTCCGCACTTACAAACACAGGGGAAACACGCACACAAAAAGACCCTCTGATATATGCAGGGTCAATTTATTCATATTCAATGAAGCTGTTGTGTTTCAAGCAACTGCAGCCTCACTATCCAGGGAAAATGAAAAGGAATACAAAATAGCACACTTGTTATATATAACATTCCAAAAGAGACACAGAGGTGCTTATGGCTCACAAAGAAGGAATAGCAAATGCAAAGCTTTAGCTGCCTGCTTCTTTTTTAAAAAAATGTGGAAAAAAACCCAAGGAAGATGTTATTCCCATCCCACTGAATCTTCTTTTAATGACTCATGGTCAGATTAATATTTTTCTCACATTTGAATTTGCCATAAAAACGCACACACACACAAACAACCTAATTGCTATTACTGCTCTGAATAGTGTTCAGCAAAGAACAATCTATCATTTGCCTTCAGAAACAACTGGATTTTGGTTGCACCTTGGGGAATATTGTTTCAGAGTCTTAAAGTGCAATGCCTTTAAATTGGTTTATGTGACCTTTTTATCTTAATAATATTCTTATTGAGGATGTTTTGAAAGGGCATATAGCTGTGATTGTACCTGTGTGTTCCATGGGAAACTTCATTACAGGCTAATATTTTGCCCTGCCTCATGTTGTCCACAACTGCAGTTCACAAAGGGTGATGGGAAACAGGAGAAAGAGGTAGGTAGCCGTCTTGGTCTGCCGTAGTCGAAACAAAATAAAAAAAATCCTTCCAGTAGCATCTTAGGTCCAGTCGTGACCGACTCTGGGGTTGCGACGTTCATCTCGCTTTATTGGCCGAGGGAGCCGGCATACAGCTTCCGGGTCATGTGGCCAGCATGACTGAGCTACTTCTGGTGAACCAGAGCAGCGAACAGAAACGCCGTTTACCTTCCCGCCGGAGCAGTTCCTATTTATCTACTTGCACTTTGACGTGCTTTTGAACTGCTAGGTTGGCAGGAGCTGGGACCGAGCAACGGGAGCTCACCCCGTCACAGGGATTCGAACCGCCGACCTTCTGATTGGCAAGTCCTAGGCTCTGTGGTTTAACCCACAGCACCCCCCGCGTCCCAAGTAGAGACCAACTATGTTTGTTATTGGTATGAGCTTTCGTGTGCATGCACGTTATCTGAAGAAGTGTGCCTGCACACAAAAGCTCATACCAATAACAAACTTAGTTGGTCTCTAAGGTGCTACTGGAAGGAATTTTTTTATTTTGTTTTGAGGAGAAAGAGAACTTTGCACATGAAAGGGGCACTTCACACATAACAGCCTGGCTTCACAACACACGTGGCATCTTGAGCTCATGGCCAACACTTCTTTGTATACCACCCTAATGCAGACTCTCCAAGTGCCTCTATTTTCTAGGGACGGTCCCAGATTTACAGAAGCCATCCTGGTTTCTGGTTTGATCCTGGAACGTCCTGCTTTTCATTAGGACATCCCTATTTTCATTGGAGAAATGTTGAAGGGTATGGAATAGGACATCCCCAAGGCTTCCTTCCCCCCCCCCCCCCACATGGAACTCACCAGAACTCACTTCCGGCACCTCTCAGGTGGGCACCATTGCCATTCTAAGAAAACAAGGGAGGTGTTCATAGTGAGTTCTGGCACCTCTTTTTCTAGAAAAAAAAGCACTATCCACCTCTATTTTCATCAAAGAGATGTTGGAGGGTACAGATAGGGTGTCCATATTTTCATTGGGACTACAAACACAAGCACCCAATGCCACTGGAGGAGTGCCAGGATGGAGCAGCCAACATAGGTAAACATGGAGGGAACCTGCTCTCCCCCCACCGCCCCCTTTGGCATGTATGAATATTGTGTCTTTTCTGAATTCTATTGCTCCAACGCTGATCCCTTCCAACAGTGGGGAGAAAGGTTCTGCACACACAAGGGAGGTCCACACACAAACAAGCTCTCCCTTGGCAAAGGCCAGGCACTCCAACCCAACCATCTCCACCGCTGGCCCAACACTGCATTGGCAGCAACTCCACTCTCCTAGCAGTGAGATAGATTAGGCCATGCCCAAAGCAAAGTCCAGAATGGTTTGGCTTAGTTATGAATCTAAAATAATACCTTGCATGTCTTGGTACAGGTTTGTTTGTTTTTTAAAGAAAAAAATCCTACAGTGGAAATGGTTGCGAGAAATCATGCATTACTTCAGGTTCAAAGACATGATGGAATAATTCTGACCAAAAGAAAATTGCACTGGGAGATGTTTGGGCAACAGTAAAATCATTATGATCTGAACATCTGTCAAATTATTATTATTCGTATCTGTAGAGCTTCAAGCGTACAAATTTATTTTCAACTGCAATCCCCCCCCCAATGAAATATGTGAGGTGGTATAGCAGCAAGCAGATAATTTGAGTACTCAGAGGCAGTTTAGGAGTGGCCCTAAAGTCCTGTTGGGGCATTATCCTTCATATGATCTTATGTGGAGAAACAGAGCAGAGCTGTAGGCACTGGCTTCCCCCAATGGGCCATGCATTGGGTGGGCCTGAAGAGAGGGCTTTCTGTTCTATGTGCATAAGATATCTTCTGTGATTCAGAATCACGCACAATCAGCATTCCACATCATGAGGGGAAGCCAACATGCACAGGGCAGGTTCCTCTGTACAGATGTCCCCACCCCCAACACTTAAATGATTGGGGCAGGCGGGGTAAGGATAATGTCCAAACAGAAATATAGTCTACCATCTCTTCAAACTATGCAGAAAACAAGAGGAGAACGATCATGTGTCTGAAGACCATATAAGATGGAGAAATGATATTTTTCAATGAAGTCAACAAGGGTTCCAAGGAGGAGGAGGAGGAGGAGGAGGAGGGGAAGAAGAAGGAGGAGGAGGAGGAGGAGGAGGAGGAGGAGGAGGAGGAGGAGGAGGAGGAGGAGACGACTTTCCTATCAGGCCATACCTTGATCACAAGAACCTGAAGAGTGGGGCTCTTCCTGACTTTCCTCAATACCCATCTACCCATTACACACGAATCCACCATACGATGGGAATAGAATCTTCTGTGTAGACAGTAAGGTTTGGGGCCCTCCAGGATATCCTGGGGCTTCAAAGCTCCTGATTTGAATCCTTCAGATAACCGCCAAATATGTGATTCAGTAATTTTCTAGGCTCTAGTGGCTTAAGCATGATCAAAATGGTTGACAGTACTGATAAGTTCCAAGTCTAATGTTACAAAGATTCAAATGAGGTGCAAGGACATCCACTCTTATCACATTATAGAAATCAAATCCTTGTTTCCTCAAGGAGAAAAGGCTTGGAAACACAGCGGTGAGAGATACAGGGATGAGGATAAATCTGTTGAGTTTTGCTTCTTGTCCTATTACAGGCCCATTGAAATAGGACTGCTGGGAAAGACTGCAAACTTCCACCATTTAAGCTGTAATAAAGCAACACAGTTCTGTTTCTTAAGTTTCTGATTCTTTTTCTATCAAGTAGCAGTACACAGTGTAATTTTGTTTGCATGCCCTCCTGAAAGTTATATTTTTAGAACTCATTTCTTAAGGTTCCTGATTTATCGAAAAGGTCTTCAATTTGTCTTTTGTGGAACTGTGGAGCAAAACAAGAGTCTCAAGGGTCTAAAACAACCCTTTTGTCAAATGGCAATAAATCTTCCTTACGTGCACCGCTGTGTAAAACAAAT
The DNA here is from genome assembly GCF_964188305.1 of Podarcis bocagei. Lineage (NCBI taxonomy): Eukaryota > Metazoa > Chordata > Lepidosauria > Squamata > Lacertidae > Podarcis > Podarcis bocagei. The sequence continues at coordinate 50,164,450 of NC_138135.1, forward strand.
ATGAAGCCTCTGCTTGAAAATTGATTGTAATCTGGTGTGTTAGCAATCTTCCGCTTCTAAGTTGATTCCTGCCAGTTTCTCCCTCTTTCTTAAAAACAAGTTTGCATGGATAATTTCGTCTGTTCCTATCAGTTTTCTGTGCATCAGCAGATGTCCTATATGGCTAAGACCCATATAGTGGTGCAGAATACATTCTACTTATAGGGGTGAGATCTTTCACATAGCCTGTTCTGGCCCAAGATGTTTGGGTGGCTCTTACATTTGGGGGTCACCATGTTGGCCTCCACTGGGCTAGAGGGTTAAGCACAAGTCTATACCAGATGGGCTTCTTAGTGCAGCATTTGTAGTATTATTTGTAGTATCAGAGTCATACTTTGCAATGGAAGGCTATCTAATGCCGCAATATAGGGCACATGGCTGAGCGACAGATAGTGAGCATGACAACGCTGAACAAACAATGAACAGAGAAAACTGTCTCATCCCTCACTCCCCATCCTGGCTAGAGGGTGTTTCCGTGTTGGCCATCACTATCTTCTCTTCCTCATGATGTCTTTTAGATATGGATAATATATTCTTTGGGTGAGGAGGAAAGACACATGAAGTGCGTATTTAGAGTTGCTTCGGTAGAGTCTGCTATTCTGCTCATTAGTCATGAGACGTCTGAAGTGTCGGGTCTCAAGTTTGACTTTTTGCATAAAAGGGAGGAAGAATAGAAGGAACATCATTACCAGAATTAAATAAATGCTGTGCCGTGAAAGAAAAAAATGATGCGTATCACATCTTCCCTACTATTAGTTTTATTGCAGTCAGAACTGCTTCATTGTTTGAAATTACCACGAAGCATGTTCTCCGAAGAAGCTCCCAGTGCTTTAAAATTGTATTTTGAAATAGACCTTCCAAGGCTTAGCTCTGACTTTGTGCTGTAAGTCACTTACACATATTTTTGCAACTATCCAATACAATTCACCAATTGAGAAGTAACTGGAGGTAATCTCAGTGGTGTCAGAAAGAGGGCACACCATCTTCTCAGCCATTTTATTACAGTGGTACCTCGGGTTGAAAACTTAATTTGTTCCGGAGGTCCATTCTTCACCTGAAACTGTTCTTAGCCTGAGGTACCACTTTAGCTAATGGGGCCTCCCGCTGCCACCGCGCCACCACACGATTTCTGTTCTCATCCTGAGGTAAAGTTCTTAACCTGAGGTACTATTTCTGGGTTAGCGAAGTCTGTAACCTGAAGCATCTGTAACCCGAGGTACCACTGTATTAGGATTATTCCCCCCTGAGAAGTATTTCATAAATGGCAGAAAATATTTCTGTCATTCCACAGTATAATGTAATATCTTAACAGATGGTGTTCTGAAAAAAATATTCTACCCTCTAGCCCTTTTTTGGTAGAACATATCTTTGTGAGCCAAACCCTAAGCTCACTAATTTAAGTAAACAAGTTTTCGTACCATCCTCACAGATTGGAATCCTCGCCACAGTTGCTGAAATCCTACTACAGTGGTGCCCCGCAAGACGAAATTAATTCGTTCCGCAATTTTTGTCGTCTAGCGAATTTTTCGTCTTGCGAATCACGAAATCCCATAGGAATGCATTGAAAATCAATTAATGCGTTCCTATGGTCAAAAAAAGTCGAAACAAAGCCAAATTTGGTACAACAACAGTTTATTAACTGCTCTTTAAAGTCACACATACTGTAAAGAGCAGTTCAAAAATTGAAGGGAAAATAAATTAACTTTATAAACAAAACATGTCTTTGTTTTTAGACAAAGGAAACAAAGCCGCGAGACATTTTCGTCTTGCGAAGCAAGCCCATAGGGAAATTTCGTCTTGCGAGGCAACTCGAAAACGGAAAAACCTTTCGTCTAGCGAGTTTTTTGTCTTGCGAGGCATTCGTCTTGCGAGGTACCACTGTACATCTGCTATGAATGAACATCATTCACAGCAGCATTCTCCTAGCTTGGTGCCTTCGTGTTTTGGATTGTCTCCTATGATCCCTGACTATTGGCCATGCTAGTTATAGCTGAAAGGGTTGTAGCCCATCCTCTGACAGACTTTTGCTCCTGAACCCCCTGGCTGTTTTCCTCTGTTGGAGATCAGAGCTATGTGTGCCACACCCACACCCCTAAACTCACCTGCTGCCTTCAGGTATACTGGAAGATGTCATCCATTGTTGAATCAACTGGCAGTCCAGTCAGTTTATGTTCATGGAATCGGGTCCTTTGACCGAAGCAGCAAAATACCTTTGGCCAGCCCTGGCGCTAGAGTAGGGAAGGCCAACCAAGAGAAACTCCTTTTGGTATACTTAAGCCTTTTGAAAAATAGCCATACCCACCACTATGTGTAGCCACAAACTGATTTTAAAACTTTCATATGTAGTCCAGTTGAATTATAAGCTATTGGTTATAAAGCTGGAAATTAGTCTACAGAGAGAGTAAGGGACCAACTCTATTACACACAAAAATCCCGCCAAATGTCTATAGAGTTCCTACAACTATTCCATTTGATGAGACCAGAGGGTTTGGAGCCCACAGCACTTGCTCAAAAATCCAAATGTTCCCATGGGCCTAAAAAGGCTGGTGACTCCTTGGGATAAGTCACTGACTGGATGATATGGTGTATTGACAAAACAAGCAAAATTAAAAAGGTGATAATCTTAAATAAGCATCAATTAAAGTTCATTGAGTTGCCCAATGCATTTAATAAAATCACAACTATATTTGGTGGGGAAATCATTTTATTTATAAGTTCTGGTGGTGAAGATTCCAGAAGATCCATGCCACCATGCCATTTATACAGATACATTTCTAATGATCTGAACAATTTGGTCTCATGCATGTAACACTTATATTGTATTAGTTTTTCATGTACTGTATTCTGAGGTATGGAGACCACTGGAATAATCCTGTGACTAGCAAATATATATGGATCAACCCTAAGATTCTCTCCCCACGCTTCTTGCTATGCAGATACAGTATCTATATCACTATATCACTTGACTTTGCCATGGTCCTGTTGGGAGCTGCCAAACTCTCTTTGTGGCCTTAACTTACCCCATGTTGTTACCTGAACTTAAGCCAGCTGAGCTTTCACTAACATGCGTAGAGGACTATAAACTACATCTTAGAAGCTATGAAATAGCTGCGTAACTATATACAGGACTTTAAAAGTTTAAGAGCCATTTGGCTGACAGCTGTGTTTGTTGCTGTTCAAATAGTGCAGTCTGCTAAAGTAGTTTTTATGCCCCTTTCCCCTGTTAAGCAAGTGGGTGTGTTTAAAATTACCAACTTTAGTGTTTATCATTTGTTTTGGACTATTATTTTGAAAGCGACCTGGATATTTGTGTTGCCTACCACTTACAAAATGTGTGGGGTGTGAGAGACAGAGAGTAGACATTAAACAGAGAGTGTATTTTTCTAATCCAAAACAAGGCAGGGTAAACATTAATTATTCTTCCAGCTCTCTGTTCATGCACAATTTCAAACTTGTGCAGCGTCATGCCAAAAGCAAATAAAACATTGAAAATGGAGATTAATTCTTGTTGCCTTAACATCTCAAGCAGAACAAACTTGTTTCAAGAAACCAGACCTGTCTGATAAAGAAATGAATGAATAACGTAAATAACCTGGATGGTCCAGTCAAAGGTGACCATGGGGTTGTGGGACTCATCTCGCTTTCAGGCCGAGGAAGACGGTGTTTGTCCACAGACAGCTTTCCGGGTCTTGTGGCCAGCATGAATAAACCACTTCTGGAGCAATGAAACACTGTGACGGAAAACAGAGTGCACGGAAACGCCGTTTACCTTTCTGCCTCGGCAGTACCTATTTATCTACTTGCACTGGTATGCTTTTGAACTGCTAGGTTGGCAGGAGCCAGAACAGAGCAATGGGAGCTCACTCCGTCACGGGGATTCGAACTGCCAACCTTCCAATCGGCAAGCTTAAGAAGCTCAGTGGTTTAGAGCACAGCACCACCCACGTCCAATAGACACATCTAATACTACTTTAGAGGTGTGTCTCTTTTCTTCTCTCTCTCTCTCTTGTGTTTCTTGTAAACTGCTTAGAGGTTTTACTACAATCAAGAACAGAAATTTTGTAAAATAAATGAACATATATCCCATGTTTACTCCAAAGATCTTAAGTTGGCATACATTATTTACACCCCTCCCCATTTTATCCTCAAAACTACCCTGTGAGGTAGGTTAGGCTGGGAAGAGAGTGGCTGGCCCCCAAGTCAACCTAGTGAGCCTTATGGCTGAGTGGGGATTTGAACTCTGGTCTCCAAGGTCCCAACTGAACATTCTCCACACTGGCTTTCCTATTCTGCTGCCTCTGTTGCAAATCTTCATAGAACTTGGGTTGGCTGTAGCTATAGAGGTATTCATATGCATCTCATTCTCCATTCTGTGAATATAGAACCATAGAATTGTAGAGTTGGAAGGGACCACGAGGGTCATCTAATTCAATGCATGAATTGTTTTCCCAGTGTGGGGCTCAAACCCACAACTCTGAGATTGAGAGTCTCATGCCCTACCAACTGAGATGACCCAGGGACAGTGTGACTGTGTCTGCTGGTTGTGTTTGTCACACACCATTTCACCTGCTAGGTACATCCCCTGGCAGTCGTGTCCTAGGTGTAAATAGTTTTTCTCACCAACACCCAGTGTGTGGCTGATAGGAGCATGGCAAGTGAGCATATTGGCATGGGCAGGGAGTGACAAGGTTACCTATCACAAATTCAATGATAAGGTGATGGGGGTATCATATGAATGCCGTAGTGTCACGATAGAATAAAGCAAACTTCAAATCATGGTAACCGGTGCTGCCCTGTTTGGTGTTACTCTTGTTATAAGGGTAAAGGGACCCCTGACCATTAGGTCCAGTCGTGGCCGACTCTGGAGTTGCGGCGCTCATCTCGTTTTATTGGCCTAGGGAGCTGGCGTACAGCTTCCGGGTCATGTGGCCAGCATGACTAAGCCGCTTCTGGTGAACCAGAGCAGCACATGGAAACGCCGTTTATCTTCCCGCCAGAGTGGTACCTATTTATCTACTTGCACTTTGACGTGCTTTCGAACTGCTAGGTTGGCAGCAGCAGGGACCAAGCAACGGGAGCTCACCCCGTCGCGGGGATTCAAACCACCAACCTTCTGATTGGCAAGTCCTAGCCTCTGTGGTTTAACCCACAGTCCCTCTACTCTTAAAGTGGTGCTTTTTTCTGGCATCATGAGGTCAGTCTGCAATGTAGTTAGTTCTTTTCATACTGGTTTGACATGAACATCCCTTTCCTTTTCTATTCATAATTGTCTGACTGCAGCTTTTCAGCACCAGAGCTGGAGAAGATAAGAAGGCACTAACTATACACAAGTTTTGTGTTGTATTCTGGCAAAGTGAATTAATGTTCTTTTCAGTACAAGCCAGCCTACAGACTCTCATTTCTCCTTCCTGTGGGACAGCATTATGGGTCAATTTTATAGAACCCTGCTAACAAATCTGTTTACTTATTACTACCTGCATGGAATCTGAATTTAATAGTTAAGGTTCAATGGGCACCCCCAAAATCTCTAGCAGTTAAGTGAAGTGCTAGATTCAGTCATGAGTTCAAGGCACAGCCACTGGGTAGTGGTTATTTACTTGTATAAAATAAGTGTGTTTTGCTCATATTTAGAGCAGGATTGCCAGGTCAAAATCCTTGTCGGCTTCACAATTCCTTCATGACACTTTTGCTTTGGCTCTCAAACTTGTCTTTAAAGGTCTCTGCTCAGAACCTTCCTATTCAATAGGGTTCTCAGTTTCGTTTTTAGCCATAGTAGCAGGACCCCTACATGTTGCTCAGATTGCGCAGGCAAATGTATTCTGATCACAGCATCTAATATATCAGGGGGAAAGAGTTCAGCACTTTCAAGATGGATATGAAGGATACATCAATGCTCAACTTGTGCTCTACTTGAATATTTTATGGAACTCTTTTGTCAACATCAGAGACAAATGGACGGCCAGCTCTTAAACGCATTTGTGAAAACTGCTGTAATATTAGCTTTGATCACATTGTGTAATGTAACTTATAACACATTGCAAAATGGCTTTCTTGGTGCTGCAGTCTGTTAAGAAGCCAAAGCTGTAAGGTTCAATCAATTCATTTACAATCACTATATTTTCCCGTTCTCAGCTGTCATGCTTCTAATTTGAAAAGCATTATTTCCAGTGATGAAAGCAGTTTTATTATCTAAAAGGTACAGAAGGGGGGAATGAGGCCCCCAGAATATTAAATGAATCACTATATTGCTGGCCTCCTTTGTCAGAGAATGAATTCGTGAAACCAACGACTATAGAACTGTAATCGTTAACATTCATCTTGAATAATAGAGGGGAAAGTTAAAGATCCTATTTTCACTTCCTATTTCATGGAGAATCAAAATTCTTTTCATAAGCAATAACAGTGGGAAAGGAAAAAAAGAAGGATGTATAAATTTCTCAAGCAAGAAGTTATAGCTGAGCTGAGCTTATCCTTAATGCTATATGACATTTGGGAATGGCTGTAGCTCAGTGGTAATGGTAGAGTATCTGCCTTGGTGCAGAAGGTCCCAGGTTCTGTCCCTGGTATCTCCAGACAGGTCTGGGAGGGTCCCCCATCTGAAACCGTGCCAGTCAGTGTAAACCAGGGTTTCCCAAACTTGGATGTCCATCTGTGTTTTGGACTACAACTCCCATCATCCCTAGCTAGCAAGACCAGTGGTTAGAGATGGTGGGAATTGTAGTCCAAAAGCAGCTGGAGACCCAAGCTTGGGAAACACTGGTGTAGACAATAGTAAAGTAGAGGGATAGTTGGTCTAACTCTGCATAAATCAGCCTCCTATGCTCCTGCGGCATATTTTACAAAGCATGATTTGTGAGTGGGGGAGCAGCAGCTGAGGAGCATCAAGTGGAAGTCATGTGACAGTCATGTGACCATGAGATGGAAGGCAACTCAGAACTGGAATGAAGTTCAGGGATTTCTCCAGGAGACTCAGCTGTTGACCTGTGGTGTGGAAGAGCATGAGATTGTTATTTAATTAAATCACCCATATTCTTCCAGGAGTGAAAAAGGCAAGCATATCTGGGGAAATGCAAGCAACCTTTTGTAAAACAGGTGTAAAAATCGGCATGCCATATGTCAGGAAAATCCTGACCTATCCCAGTTTTGGGTGTAAAAATGGCGTCAGGGAGGAATTTTGCCAAACCAGCAAAATGTCAGGAAAAACCTGGATGAAGAGGTCCAAAACCCAACCAGCTGCTTGTTCTTAGTCACAGAAGGTTGAGCGAAAGTAGAGCCAAGAAAAAGCTGCCATCACTAACCCAAGAAGTATGAGATCCTCAGGTTTCATTTCATTTTGTTTCACTTTTAATTTGCATACCGCCTTTCTATATTACTAAACACAAGGCGGTTTACAAGCCAAAGAAACAACAAAATAGACAGCAAAGATCACACACTAATAACAGTCTGATCCAATACAAAACAGTCATAATAAAAACATAACTCTAAAATAAATAACTTCTATCAAATAAAGCAATATTCAACAATCCATTTAATTAGAGCTATAGTAAATAGTGAAATTAAATATAAGCAAATAATAATTAGAGAGTTTACACTTAACAATTACAATAAAGAATTACTAAACTATAAACAATAAAAACGGCAAGTCACAATGCATAAAATACCACAAAGCTTAAAAAACCATGTAAAAGGATCAAATTGAGAAACAAGGACACACAACCTTATGGATGATATAGATATAGATATAGATATAGATATAGATATAGATATAGATATAGATATAGATATAGATATAGATATAGATATAGATATAGATGATATAGATATAGATACAGTGGTACCTCGGGTTAAGTACTTAATTCGTTCTGGAGGTCCGTTCTTAACCTGAAAGTGCTCTTAACCTGAAGCACCACTTTAGCTAATGGGGCCTCCTGCTGCTGCCGCGCCGCTGGAGCACGATTTCTGTTCTCATTCTGAAGCAAAGTTCTTAACCTGAAGCACTATTTCTGGGTTAGCAGAGTCTGTAACCTGAAGTGTATGTAACTGAAGCGTATGTAACCTGAGGTACCACTGTATAGATATAGATATATCTCCCTTAAAGTCCTCAGAACAAAAGCATTTTACTGATACTTCCCAATATTTTCTGTCTCTGAACATACACAGCTCTCCTATGATGCCCAGTTTTCAATCTACTCTGAGTGGCAGAGACATCTTCCCCATCCCAGCTACCTGAGGCCCTTTAACTAGAGATGCTGGGGACAGAAGGGCTTCTTGCACCTTCCACCTGCAGCAGACTTATTACCTCCTTAACCTAATTGTACAAAGGACTACTGCAAAATCAAGCCATTGTTTTCACAATGTTTATGATGAAAATGAATGTTAACAGTACTTACAGACTGGGGGAGGGAATGTGACAACAACAGTAACTATCCCATTACTATGACAGTAAAGAGAAGGATTGTTGCACAGAGCATTATATGTTTGTTCCAAACTGACAGAAAAATTCAGGGTATGAAATTATACTTTGATTCATTTTGGAAGCATTTGATATCATATTCATTGACACGGATGATTTAAAAATCTGTTCCTTTCTTTAAAATCTCCGTATATAAAGCGAGTGTCCCAAACTTCACCTGTTTAGGTATCTTGGCTGAGTGTAGTAGATTTCAAAAAGTGTTTTATCCTTGTCAGGAATAATAATGATCCTATTTTTTGGGTGCACAGAGGCCTGTTGCATGGATTCAACTTACTCAGTGGACAGATTATGTGATTACGTCTGTGCAGCTCTTAATCAATTCAAATACTGACACATTAATTACAGCACAGGGCAAACAAAAATGAAGTGGTTGTTCTTTTTATTCCCATTAAAGAACACTTTCGACATCAAATAAGCCAGGAGCGATGAAGTGAGTTGGAAAGAAGTTATTAATTAATAGCTGTTTGTTAGGTTGTGTTGCCAACCATTATTCCAAGACAAATAAAAATCAGCCCATGTGGTGTCATTAATTATAATTCAATACACCGCTCTTTGCTAATAGATTTGGCTACCTGTGCTTTGAAATGCTGTATGGTTTCCTTATATCATTATTTGTAATGACATTAACTCAACAAGTTGATCGTGTGCTTGTTTAGAGGGTAACATAAAACTGCCTTTCTCCATTGGCGGGAGCAGTGTCATGAGTCCCATGGAGATACCTTGGTGGAATTCATCAGATGTGGGGGAAGAGTGAGCTGGGAGAGTCCAAGGGAGGGCCCCAGCAGGCTGGGAGGCAGTGCTCAAGATCCACAGGAGGACTCTGACCACAGGGAGGGGCCCAACAGGTTGAGAGTTGGACCTGGGGCAACGCTGAGCTACTCATCAGAAGAATGGGCCTCTTCAGCACCATCAGATACTCTCAAGTTCTGCCTTTCAGCTGACAGACACCATGTCTGCTCCACCTCCAGTGCTGCTCACTGTCCACAAGAGCTATCCTCGTCAGAGGAAGCCCTTAAGGAAAGATCTGGCAGTGAGCAGGCTCAATTGGCTCCACTCCTGTCTCCAAGTGTGCGGAGCTGAAAGCACTGGCATGAACAGATGCTACACGCTCGGCCTACTCGGAGGAGTGCTTACTTGCTTGCCAACCACATGAATGACTGTGTCCGCCTCGCTCTTCGAAAGGAGAGCCGAGAGGACATGTCAATTGTTGGAACAACATGTTAGCTTACTCCTGGTGATGTATTGCAGAGCTCTTGTGCCTTAGAACCTTGTAACCTGCCTTATGTTGGGATGCTGTGTTGGTTTCTGGGATAAAACCTTTAAACCTAACAACCAAGATGAGAGTACAGAAAATGGAAGCCAGGATACAGAGAGATGCCAAAACATTTCTGTTGTGAGTAACACACCTGCTTGATTTGCCTCCTTGGATTATGAATAGTCTCTTCTTACAGTTTGAGTTGTACTGCAGTGGCACACAAACTACCAAGAGGAATGACACTTTGTTTTTATAGTAGTGTTGTGGTGATAAATGGCATTATTGAAATTTTATTCTGTGGAAAAATAATAACAAATGGCATGCTGCCATTTTACCATGTCCATTAAAAGCCATCCCAGATAATAACAACAAAGCCCTATATACATTTAGCGAATACTCAGGTTTGGCCTTTGAGGGGGCTTGCAGGAGTTGCAGGAGGAGCCATTGCTGAATTCAAGACCATGATGCCCAGGCTAGCAAAACTGAACTCTTATAGTATACACAGTATACACAGTTTTTGAACAGCGGTAATAGTGGGATCTTTACCCGTGGTGCGAGCTTGGCTTTGTGGCTTATATGACATAACATACAAAATGGCAGACGAACGCTGGTTCTACCATCAGACTTGTCCCTTACCTCAGACTTCAGGCCAGCTATCTTCTTTCAAGAAAAAAGAAAAGAAAGGTGCATATGTTTGTTTACTCATTATCCATTTCTCTCTCCTGTTAAATGTCTGTAGCTGAATAACATCTTTTATATAATATGACCTTTTCGTAGTGATGGCCCAAGATATTTTGATGCCTGAGACAAAGGGCCATCTACCCGTCTTGTCAGCAACCAGAAGCCAACTAGGGACAGTTGAATCAGATGTCTGAACAGCATCCTGTACCATGCCAGCAGGGGCCGGGGGGGGGGGCAAAAGGGACACAAGACAGGGTACAGGACATACAGCTCTGTCCTCAATCTCCCTCGACATTACTTTCTTCCCCTCAACATCTGCCACCTGAGGCAGTTTCTCCACTCTGCTTAATGGCAGGGTTAAAATAAGGAAACCTCCATATTTAAACAGCTGAGCACTAACTATTTGCTGAGTGACAATAATGTATCATGTACAAGAAAAAGAAAAAAATATTCTGTGCACAACCTATTTAGAAAAGAATATTACAATTTGATCAAGGCCCATGTATTTTCTTCCACTCCAAAGGCATGACTATTGCTTAACATTTTCAATTTAACAGGATTGTTAACAATTGATAAGAGTCAGGATAGATTTGAGTTCTCAGCATATCAAAAGATTTACAAGGAGTAAGAAATCAGTTAAGAAAAAAATTAGATGTCATCAGATGTGCTCCAGATGGAGTGTATGTTTCTTTTTTACATATCTGAAGATTTAAAACAACGACACCTTCTTTTATATATACAAGCAGAACCAGAAGGCAAACCTAAACTATATATGGTTTTTATCTTACTATTTTCCAGATGATGTTCTCTAATCTCCCAGAAAGAACATAAAACAATCTGAATCTGATTCAGAGCACAAAGCCATCATCTAGGAATGAGCATCAGAGAGAATTCCTGTAAAAGATTGTGGAAGGAAGCCAGGAAAAAAAAAAACCTTTTGCAAAATGTTAAATTTGCTAACTTTCAGTGACAGAACTTTTCCTTCTGGAGTGATTTAATGAAGCTGTTGCGAGAGATAAAACTAGAATAAATGTTTTACTAACCAATGTGTGTGCTGAGGAAAGCTAGCAGAACAATTGGAAGTTCTTCCTTTTGCATTCTGGGCTCCAGAAGATGCTACTTATATCTCTGCCTGGAGGCAAAGGAGAGTATTTCTTTTTTATATAGTCCCATTAAGTTACCATTAAGATTGGAATGCTAAAGTAGGGAGTCAAGAGATAAAAGGAACAACTGGCAAGTTTGGCCTTGGAGTTCAAAACGAAGCAGGGCAAAGGCTAATAGAGTTCTGCCAAGAGAACAAGCTGGTCATCACAAACACTCTTTTCCAACAACACAAGAGACGACTCTACACATGGACATCACCAGATGGGCAGCATCAAAATCAGATTGATTATATTCTCTGCAGCCAAAGATGGAGAAGCTCTATACAGTCAGCAAAAACAAGACCTGGAGCTGACTGTGGCTCAGATCATCAGCTTCTTATAGCAAAATTCAAGCTTAAACTGAAGAAAGGAAAATCCACTGGGCCGGCAAGATACAATCTAAGTCAAATCCCTTATGAATACACAGTGGAAGTGAGGAACAGGTTTAAGGATTTAGATTTGGTGGACAGAGTGCCCGAAGAACTATGGATGGAGGCTCGTAACATTATACAAGAGGCAGCAACTAAAACCATCCCAATGAAAAGGAAATGCAAGAAAGCAAAGTGGCTGTCCAACGAGGCTTTACAAATTGCGGGGGAGAGAAGGCAAGCAAAATGCGAGGGAGATAGTGAAAGATACAGGAAATTGAATGCAGATTTCCAAAAAATAGCAAGGAGAGACAAGAAGGCCTTCTTAAATGAGCAATGCAAAGAAATAGAGGAAAACAATAGAATGGGAAAAACCAGAGATCTGTTCAAGAAAATTGGAGATATGAAAGGAACATTTCGTACAAAGATTTCCATAATAAAAGACAAAAGTGGAAAGGACCTAACAGAAGCAGAAGACATCAAGAAGAGTTGGCAAGAATACACAAAGGAATTATACCAGAAAGAAATGGATGTCTCGTATACCCCAGGTAGTGTGGTTGATGACCTTGAGCCAGACATCCTGGAGAGTGAAGTCAAATGGGCCTTAGAAAGCACTGCTAATAACAAGGCCAGTGGAAGTGATGATATTCCAGCTGAACTATTTAAAATTTTAAAAGATGATGCTGTTAAGGTGCTACACTCAATATGCCAGCAAATTTGGAAAACTCAGCAGTGGCCAGAGGATTGGAGAAGATCAGTCTACATCCCAATCCCAAAGAAGGGCAGTGCCAAAGAATGCTTCAACTACCGCACAATTGCACTCATTTCACACGCTAGCAAGGTTATGCTTAAAATTCTACAAGGCAAGCTTAAGCAGTATGTGGACCAAGAACTCCCAGAAGTGCAAGCTGGATTTAGAAGAGGCAGAGGAACCAGAGACCAAATTGCAAACATGCGCTGGATTATGGAGAAAGCTAGAGAGTTCCAGAAAGACATCTACTTCTGCTGCATTGACTATGCAAAAGCATTTGACTGTGTCGACCACAGCAAACTATGGCAAGTTCTTAAAGAAATGGGAGTGCCTGATCACCTCATCTGTCTCCTGAGAAATCTCTATGTGGGACAAGAAGCTACAGTTAGAACGGGATATGGAACAACTGATTGGTTCAAGATTGGGAAAGGAGTACGACAAGGCTGTATACTGTCCCCCTGCTTATTTAACTTATATGCAGAATTCATCATGCGAAAGGCTGGGCTGGATGAATCCCAAGCCGGAATTAAGTTCGCCGGAAGAAATATCAACAACCTCAGATATGCAGATGACACAACCTTGATGGCAGAAAGTGAGGAGGAATTAAAGAACCTTTTAATGAGGGTGAAAGAGGAGAGCACAAAATATGGTCTGAAGCTCAACATCAAAAAAACGAAGATCATGGCCACTGGTCCCATCACCTCCTGGCAAATAGAAGGGGAAGAAATGGAGGCAGTGAGAGATTTTACTTTCTTGGGCTCCATTATCACTGCAGATGGTGACAGCAGTCATGAAATTAAAAGACGCCTGCTCCTTGGGAGAAAGGCGATGGCAAACCTAGACAGCATCTTAAAAAGCAGAGACATCACCTTACCAACAAAGGTCCGTATAGTTAAAGCCATGGTTTTCCCAGTAGTGATGTATGGAAGTGAGAGCTGGACCATAAAGAAGGCTGATCGCCGAATAATTGATGCTTTTGAATTATGGTGCTGGAGGAGACTCTTGAGAGTCCCATGGACTGCAAGAAGATCAAACGTATCCATTCTGAAGGAAATCAGCCCTGAGTGCTCACTGGAAGGACAGATCCTGAAGCTGAGGCTCCAATACTTTGGCCACCTCATGAGAAAAGAAGACTCCCTAGAAAAGACCCTGATGCTGGGAAAGATGGAGGGCACAAGGAGAAGGGGACGACAGAGGACGAGATGGTTGGACAGTGTTCTCGAAGCTACCAACATGAGTCTGACCAAACTGCGGGAGGCAGTGGAAGACAGGAGTGCCTGGCGTGCTCTGGTCCATGGGGTCACGAAGAGTCGGACACGACTAAACAACAACATTAAGTTACCTCTGCACTTGAGCATTGACTGATGCTGAACCATTGCTTTTTCGTTTCCTACAATTAGCTGCACACAAAATTTAAAATGGAGATGCCACACGGCATACAACAGCACTATATTATCCAGCAGTGTTTGTTCAAGAACTTTTTGCCATTCAGCAAAGTTCCTCTGTGATGTTATTTCAAGCTGCAGTCCATGGGAGCAAGCCCTACTGAAGGCATCTGAACCTCTCTATAATTATGCATAGGGACGTGGGTGGCGCTGTGGGTTAAACCACAGAGCCTAGGGCTTGCTGATCAGAAGGTTGGCGGTTCGATTCCCCGCGATGGGGTGAGCTCCCGTTGCTCGGTCCCTGCTCCTGCCAACCTAGCAGTTCGAAAGCACGTCAAAGTGCAAGTAGATAAATATGTACTGCTCCGGTGGGAAGGTAAACGGTGTTTCCGTGCGCTGCTGTGGTTTGCCAGAAGCGGCTTAGTTATGCTGGCCACATGACCTGGAAGCCGTACGCCAGCTCCCTCGGCCAATAAAGCGAGATAAATGCCGCAACTCCAGAGTCGGTCACGACTGGACCTAATGGTCAGGGGTCCCTTTTCCCTTACCTATAATTATGCATAGTCTGGTGCTGGAAGGTCTCAGTCCTACACACACATTCTTGGGTAACTTTCTCCAGCATAGTACCTACAAGAGAAAGAAAGGTAAAGGATCTTTTTGCTCCCTTCCTTCCACAATTGCCTCTCTAGGTGGGCCAGTCATGTCCAAGACTACACCTGCCCTTAGCACCCTCTACCTGCAGAAAGGAGTGGTTTTTGGGCGTGCAAAGCAGATTATTAAAATGGAAGCCAAGATGGCATCCAACTCACTTATCCATCCCCAGGGATCAGCATGGTTGCCCTTTCTCTGGCCAGTACCACTCAACTTATGAGGGAGACCAGAGAGATTATCCAACCTACCTGTCTCTTGCCAGAGACTGGCAAAGCCATCTTTTTTCTGTCCAGCCCCACATGTAACATGAACTGAGTGATTAGGTGAGAGGAGGGTTGAAATTCCCTGAGAGTCCAGCACAAAACCGCAACAGCCAATTCTATTTAGAAGTTTATTAAGGATTTTAAAAAGAAGGAAGAGGACAAAGGGAAGAGTTAGAAGGTCGATTCAATAGACTCAAATAAGCTTCACTAATTCAGGTTCAGGTTCACTAATTATCAGCTGCTTACAAACTTCTGGCTTCTGGTCTCCCCACATGGAAAGATGCATGAATGGTCAATTGGGCAATGTTGATGGACTTGGGAGCACTGTGAGGGACAAAGGACCATTTTGCAACACTGTTGGGTTGAAGTAACGACAGACGAGTAGCAGGTGTCATGTGAGAGGCATCTCTGGAGCACACCCCGAGAAGACTCTTTTATTGAATATTACAACATTGCCACAGGTGCGCTAGTTGCTGATTGGTTGATACAAACACAAAGCAACTTGTTGCTGATTGGTTAACACAAGTACAAGGCAAGGGTTAAAATATAGGCATTAATCACCAATAGATTAAAGGCTGGGAAAGGGAGCACAGAACTAGACAGGCATGAAACCTCCTAATTAAATTATAACTAATGATTAATATAGCATGATTAAAACAATTACTAATGATTGATCATAACATGAAATAATTTAATAATCGTGTTCCGTAGATGTGGTCAACTATGCATTAAGAACAGGTCAGAGTATAATGTTTTCATGAACTTAAGATGAACTGAACATCCTAGGGAAATGAGGGAATGTCTTGGTATTTAGAACGGGTTGTGCAGTATGTACAGAAGCAGAGAAAAGCTTAGAAGCAAGACTTCCCATAATGCCAGAGAAAAACTTAGAAGCAGGACTTCCCATCATGCCACAGTCATGTGCAGAGACAGAACTTCCCTTCACAACACTCCACTTTTAAGGGGGACTCAGGTGGAAACTAATTGACAGCTGGCTGTTTCCTGCCAATCACAATTCACACCAGGTTCATCAGGTGGAGGTCTGACACATTTGGGGAGTTAGAAAGATGGCCATCATGGTGTGAATTGCCACCAGCTTTATCTTGTCTGTCCTTCCCACAAACAAAGAAAGACCGTGTCTCAGAAACAGCAGCCTTTCTGGATCTATAAAACAAATTCATGCACAGGCGTCTTCACATGCAGAGGACACCCCCAGCAAAGTACAGATTTGAAGTTCCTTTTAAGGGCAAGACACTGACCACTCTGTTACCTTCCAGAGTAAAGATGTGCCCCTGTTTTATGAGCCTCCCATAAATCCCACTGTTGACTACATAAAGTGATGTAGTGACGGAGCCATGGCTCTTAAATAATAAGGATTTGTGGGGTGTTTTACTGATGGTTGTTTTTATATAGCATTAAGGAATTTGTTAGGAGATTGACACAGCTAACAGAAAGACATTATGCGATCTAGAAGGAGACATGAGGTAAGAAACGGGAAATGACGAAGTGTGGACAGATGGGATTAGAGAAGAATGAGCTTTACCGCACACATCCCTCCGTTGCTTACATCTTCTACCGCTGACTTTTGAAGTGCTTTATGAGGAAGTCAAATCTCTTGTGCCAAGAGCTATTTTGGAAATATCAACTAAAATTTAGAAACCCATGTTAACTAATGCCACCCACCGACCCAGTGGGGTTTTAACACTTTCAAACAAACCTGGAACGTATCACTCTGCATGAAGGATGAAGGAATTCCTAAAATACTTTTGTTATTTAACAGGTTGAGGGGACCACAGCTGTTCAAATGCAAAAAGTTCCACTGGGTATGTCCTGGAGTGTGGCCACTGACAGTAAAAATTATTCATACTGATGTAGACATACAGAAGAAGTTATTTTTCTGCCGTAGCCTTGTTTGTATTGCTTTAGTTGTTTAGCGGTATCTGGTCTGCAGGAACTTTGCAACGTTATCCTTTGACTGGGGAAGACCAGCATCCAATCACTCATTCAGTCCCTCTGGAGTCTATTTTTAGTCTCTTGCAACCAATCAGCTGTAAGCTTGCACACAGGGATGTACCCAATGAGCAATCACCAGGGGCAGCCCAGCCTGTTTTGTCACCTGAGGCAAAATGGGAAGGTGCCACCTCCCCGGAAGCCTAGCTTACCTTCTGTAGTGCTAACATTAGCTATGCAAAGGTGGAGATAAACATGATGAACAACCATCATTTTAATATCATGCTCATCCTTGCAATCCTTTTTGATATTTATCTTCATAACCACCATAAAAATTCCCAAAGTATTATCAAGTACTAGTTCTCTTAAACTTGATATCCTGTGTATGCTTATTTGGGCATAAATTCCATTCAACTCATTGGGATATACTTCCAAGAAAACGTCTATTAGATTGAACTGTGTTAACTGGTGGAAAATTCTGTTTTTCCATCTTTAAGTCCTGCACTCCAGAACAAAATGAGATTTGAACTGGATGCCGAATATCTTGTGTAAAATGAAGGATGGAACCGATTCTACCTCTGTTCGTCACAATGATTCATTTTGTCTTCTGGTTCCCAGGAAAAAATTATGTCTGAAAAACAAGGTTTCGCAGGAAAGAGCCAAAATAAATTAGAGAGGCTTAATGAGCTCAATCTGATCAATGAATGAAATAAAAGCAATTTGATTAAGAACCATCATATAAGAAGATAGATGTAGGCACTAAAGGGCTTTTAAATGTAGAATTTTTTATTTTTTTAAGTGCCTGGAAAACTTCCTGCTGAAAAATATGTACAAGTTCATCCAGAGTAATTTATCACTCAAAAGGCCACCAATCCAGATTCCCTTATGGTACTTCCAAATATTATACAAGAATGTGTATATTAGGCAAAATTACATACAAAAAATGTGTGTTAGGAGAAAATTGTCCCAAAATGCTGATACATATATATGAGGACTTAAAAAAAATTGCTAAGTGATGTAGCAATGCAAATACAGTGGTACCTTGGGTTAAGTACTTAATTCGTTCTGGAGGTCCGTTCTTAACCTGAAACTGTTCTTAACCTGAAGCACCCTTTTAGCTAATGGGGCCTCCCACTGGAGCACGATTTCTGTTCTTATCCTGAAGCAAAGTTCTTAACCTGAAGCACTATTTCTGGGTTAGCAGAGTCTGTAACCTGAAGTGTATGTAACCCGAGGTACCACTGTAACTGAATTTAAGGCAGGAAAAATAAGAAACTGAGACAAACCAAAACTGACAGATTTCCCCATCCCTAATTGCTCATTCCTAGGGGTTTGTTAAACTTTGAGTGAAAGTTTATTTTTTCGAAGCAATTTTTAAACATACTTTAATTTTTATTTTTGGTGGGGAGGTGGGAGCAGCGATTGGTTGTACAATGCTTTGAGTTTTTGGAAAAGTGGAATTAAAGTATTTATTATTATTAATCAATGAATAGTTATCCACAAGCAACAAATTAGGGCAAATGCAGTGCCTTCACTAATGGCAGCTATAGCAAAAGGATCTGAAGAACTCCTCTTGAAGTAGCCCTTTTGGCCTGAAAATGGTCTTGTGCACATCCACTTATGCTCTCTGAATCAGGAAATCCAGCTGTTCCTGCATAGCTATGACCATAGGATAAAAGCCAGTGGCCTAGTGGCTTAATGCCTAATAGCCCAAGCAAAAGCCGTTCTTGTTTGTTCACTTTTAAATAATTAGATTAAGATTTAAGCTATTCATTTAAGCTTTCTAATTAAATGTTGGGTAACTTGCCCAATTTTCAGGGGTGGGAGAGTGTATGAGCAGAATAGGGAATAATACTGAGCCTTATCAATCATCATGCTCAAAAGGGAAATGTACTTTCAACTCTTGCCAAAGCTTTTATGTCTAATTTGAAATTAAAAAAGGACACATAAATAATATTACCTGTCTCCCATTATCCAGTATGTTGGCACGAGCCTGGACAATTAATTACTGGGGAACTTCACTAGCTCTGAAAGCCCCCGTTTAGCCACATATTGATTTATTGCAGTTGCTCTCTCTAGATAAGATCTCAAACCCCAGCACCTATGGAAACAATAGTATTATTATGGATTTGCAGGTGGCAAGGATCCTCCAACATTCCTGGGTGCCAGGTTCTCCCAATACTTCCTGAAATTAGTAAATGTGGGGATTTAGCAACACCCCCAAAGATAAGACAAACCAGCTCTTTCAGTTGATTGGCTGAGAGAGGTGCCATTGAAAAACAAAACAGGTGATGTCAGTGTCATTACGCTGACAAAAGGTGGGACATTCACTGTCAGAAAAGAAGGGGGTGGAGTCTCTACCCCAGCTGTGTGTTACTTAACAAAAGACAACAGCAGCGTTGGGAGGGGGCAGTTGCCAGGGTCACAGGGGGTGTGATGTCACAACCGGGGGAGGGGGGAAAGCCCTTTGTGCACAAGGCTTGGGTTGTTGGAGGTTGGGAAAAAGAAGAAGAAGAAGGCTGGGGGCAGATGCCATGTAGGCTGACAGATTGACAAGTTGTGTAGAGGAGACATAAAGATGGTGTTTTGGCTGCTTTTGAATCCAATGCTGTGCGGCTGTGGGGAGCAAGGTCCTCTTGGGATGTGATGCTCAGAACCCTCTCTCCATCCAGACTCAGGTGTAAATACGTGTAAATAATCCATATTTCATAAAAACACTACAGTCCCTACACAAACTCTGGTTAAGTGCCAAGTCCACTGGAAATCTCACACTGCATGGCAGATATTAACAATAGGTTACTTACGTTTACCAGTGTGCGTGGAAATTACCCTTAAGAGAAGTGCACCTTGTCAGGAGCTTTGAAGGAAAAAAAGTCACTTTGAAAAGAATATATGAAAATATATACAACAAGCAGTCCCTATAGACCCCCACCACCAAGAAACATTCCACGCATATGCAGTGTAAATAATACAGGTGTGCATAATAGTTTAGGGTTGATTGCATCAGTTAGGTGCCTTCTATTCTCCACCTTAACAGATGGTCCCGTGTTGTAATGGTAGATGATTTAATCTAGACTTGTTCAGGCTTATTCTGCTTTGTGACAAAGTCACTTCAGTACCACTATTGGTATAATCATATTAGGGTTGTTAAGCCACCTTAATGGTGCTGTTTCAAAAGTGCATTATTGAGTGAGCTTTGCTTAAAGGTGGCTGCTGTATGTTATGTACTCATAACATTCCATCTCTCAGCCCCACTCACCTCACAGAGTGTTTGTTGTGGGGGAGGAAGGGAAAGGAGATTGTTAGCCGCTTTGAGACTCCTGAAGGGGAGTGAAAGGCGGGATATCAAATCCAAACTCTTCTTCTTCTCTTCTTCTATGCATTTGCAATGAAAATAGATATGTGAGATTGAAGTCCCAATAGAACAGGCAGTGCCATTTTCCTGCTGCCGTTTGAAGGTACCGTATTTTTCGCTCTGTAAGACGCACCAAGACGCAGCTAGTTTTTGGAGGAGGAAAACAAGAAAAAAAATATTCTGAATCTCAGAAGCCAGAACAGCAAGAGGGATCGCTGCACAGTGAAAGCAGCAATCCCTCTTGCTGTTCTGGCTTCTGGAATAGCTGCGCAGCCTGCATTCACTCCATAAGATGCACACACGGTCCCCTTACTTTTTAGGAGGGGAAAAGTGAGTCTTATAGAGCAAAAAATACGGTATTTCCCTTCCCATACCTGTTCTACAAGATTGGTGGGGGTGGGGGGTGAAATCAAATGAAGTCTACTTATAGTTGAGCAATTCAGTAACTGGACAGATTATCGGAGCTGTCAGTTCCACTCATATCTTGCAGAGTGGGTGTTTTTGCTATACCATGCAATACTAATGGAACTAGTTTTTCTCATAATGGGAAAACTTGAGAGACTGAGATGAAACTCATCTTCTACAGATGATAAATACCAGTTCCAGTATTCAGTACAGTGGTACCTCGGGTTGCAGACGCTTCAGGTTACAGACTCCACTAATCCAGAAATAGTACCTTGGGTTAAAAACTTTGCTTCAGGATGAGAACAGAAATTATGTGGCGGTGGCAGGAGGCCCCATTAGCTAAAGTGGTTAAGAACAGTTTCAGGTTAAGAACGGACCTCCAGAATTAAGTTCTTAACCCGAGGTACCATGTATTCTGATAGCTACTCTACAAGTGAGACCTGATAATGCAGTGTGTACCCCATTGTGAGGAGACTTGTATGCCTATTCAGTTGAATGTGCCTGCAAGTCCCCTTCAGACCTTCCTGCTCAATACAGGCAGGGAAGGGGACACTGGAGATGGGGGCAGCATGTTTGTACCCATGCCCCCTACACTCTTTATGCCTCCAGCTGCTATTTGAAGCTTTAATGTAATTGTCACAGTCTGTATGTTCATTTCCTTCTAACCTCCCTGTTTACATCTTCAGGTAGCTGCAGAAGAGGGCCAGGCCATGTTATAGACCAAGGACCGGTCTATAGAGGACTGGACCCATAGAAGACCTGGTATTAGATGTGACAGCAAAACAAAACTCATTAGGTACAAAGATGGCATTGCCCTGATTACTGGTTATGAAGAGACAATGGATAGGGAAGGACTACTGACTCCATGCCTTGCGATGGGTTTCCGAGAAACATCCTGCTGGCTGCAGTTGGAAACAGGATATTGAGCCAGATGGAGCCTTGGTAGGATCCAGAAAGGCTGTTCTTCTGTTTACCAGTCACCAGCCTTAAATGTCAGTGTCAATAAACTAGTAGCAGGCACACAGGCTATAAAACTAGCCCAGGGAAGAAATGGAATGAAAGAGCAATGTGTAACATGCCAAACAATGCGCCTTGACACGCACGGCAGTGGCTCCAAAAACATTTGTCCAGCAGACTATTTGTTTTGATATTTTATTGTTTGAAATGGGGGTGGCTTTCATGCTTTAATTGTGACTTTGCGGGTTTTTATTATAAGCCACTTTAAAGACCCGCTTAAAGCCAGAATAATAGAATGTAAACTAGAACAGTCTTTTTTTTATATATAAAAAAAAGGTGAAGGAAGCAGAGCACTTGTAAGAGAGGATGGGTGTGAATCTAGGCTCCTGGTCCTGCCTACTAAACCTAGTACTATTATTGCAAACCAGTGCACAAATAATAATAATAATAATAATAATAATAATAATAATAATAATAAATTATTTATACCCCTCCCATCTGGCTGGGTTTCCCCAGCCACTCTGGGCGGCTTCCAACAGAACACTAAAATACAATAACCTATTAAACATTAAAAGCTTCCCTAAACAGGACTTCCGGGGGCGGCGCGAAACTGTAATGGCGGTCCTCTTCGAGCTCTGAAGAGGGGCTCCGCGGAAAAGGGTCGTTCGCTGCGGCATAGCGACGACCCATCAAGATAAACCACGGGTAGAGTGAGCCCGTGGCCGTGGGACTCGGCGGGCACCAGAAGCTGCTCCGAAAACACAGAAGGGACCCCGTAAGGAGACCCGGAGTGAAGGAGGGGTGGCGGTGCTGTGAGTTCATCGCTCTTTCCGCGGAAGTGAAGCCGCGCGGCTGTTACAGATGAGCGCTGATCCTTCTTCCTAAAATCAACACCAACTACAAGTAACATACCCGTGAGTAAAGGGGACTAAAATTTGGCAAATAACTTCGTAAATCTGGCTGAAAGCGGGAGACGAAAAAAGGGAAGTCCGTCTTCCGACATTGCTGACAAGATCAAAGCAAAGCTTTAAAAAGCGGAAGCGTTTGAAACGGGACTTTGGGAAGCTTTAACTTTTTCGTGCTATTAAATCTGCCCTTTTTACTGTTGAACTGAAGGTGGAAAGGGACTTTGATTATAAGAACGAGTAACGGGGGGTCTCCTCCTACATCCCCCCCCCCTGGGGTGATCTTTAAAGAGTCAGATCGTCGGGCTGCCGGAGAGAGAGACTGTGCTAAACTGCGGAAACAGTTGCAAATTTTGTGAAAACTTTGCTGGAGTATAATTGATACATTTGAGCAGGAAAGTTTGGTTGGGACATTGTTGCAAGCACCCCCTGTGAAACTTTGTTGAACTTTAAAAGGGGCTCTGGGGAATTTTGAATCTTTGAAGGGACTGTTGGATATTGAACTTACTGAGCCAAAAATTTCTGGAACTTTAATGGCGGACTACTTCCTTCTTTGTCTATGAAACTTGGTGGCACTCCCCCTACAGGGCTTTCGGATTATAAGATCCTGGGAACTGACTTTTGTTTTGAATTCCACTTTACCGGTTGTTTATAATTGAACTTGTCTTTCCCATGGAACAATAGACAATTTGACCTTGAACACTGACAGATGTGTAATGAGTGGTGCAGGGAGAACAAGAGCATCTAAAGCTAAGGAATCTAAAGAGGCTAAGGAGAAAGAAAAGGAAAGAAAACCAGCACAATTTCTACAAACAACATTGACCCAAGGACGCCGATCGTCGGTTCCAGCTGTACTGGTGACTCAAAGGGAACAAAGGGAAACAACTGAGAAGTCCACTGAGGAAGATATGGCAGCAGGTGGGTCGGATACACTACTTAAACAAATATTGGAGCAACTATCAAGTTTAAACCAGAAGGTGGACGACCAGTCTCTGAAGATAGATAAAGCAACTTCCTCGATTCAAAAATTGACTGATCAAGTTTCCCAGCATACACAAGCTATAGAGAATTTGCAAGGAGCTACAGCGGAAAATCGGGAATTGGCTGGAGAAGCAATCCAGAAAGTGGGAGCTCTACAAAAAGAAGTGGAAGAAATAAAAGGAGAAGTTAAGCCCTTGCACAGACAGGTGAGTGAACAACAAGTTTATCTGTCAATGGTGGAACTGAAAAATCGTGAGAGTAACATCAAATTGAGAGGCATCCCGGAACTTGAGCAAGGAGATTTGATTGGATACTTAACACAAGAATTTTCGAAGTTCTGGGGTTTAAAGGAAGACACAGATTTTAAGATTGTTTCGGCATATAGACTGGGAAGAGTGGTAAAGAAAGATAGATCCAGAGACTGTTTGATAATTTTAAGATCAAAGGAAGAGAGGGATAAGATCCTAGGTCTTCATTTCAAAAAAGCAATTGAAATACAAGACAAAAGGGTGGAAATTTATAGAGATATCCCGAAACAGCTGTTGGATCTTAGAGCCACCTATTCAGAACTAGCAAAATTGCTGAGATACAACGCAATTCCCTATAGGTGGGAGTTTCCACAAGGACTATCCTTCACCTACAAAGAAAGGAAGGTTAAAATTAGAACACCTGAAGATAACCAAAAGTTCCTTCACGACCACGGAGAAGATCTCCAAAAAGGAGTGGATTGGCTTCCAGCTGTACCAGCACCAATATTGCCTGAAAGCGGGCCAACGCCTGCACCCTCGGGATCTGAGCAAAAGGAAGGCACCCCATCTTAAGAACGTTTAAAATAGAACAAGATGTCTCTGCAGCTACTTAGCTGGAACATAAATGGCGGGAATTCTCCGGAAAAAAGAAGGAGGATATTCCATATTTTGAAAAAAGAACAATTGGATGTAATATGCCTTCAAGAAACACATGTGATCAGGCTCCATAGGAAAGTATTAATTAATAAAAGACTTGGTCAAGAATTTATCTCATCAGACAAAGTCAAAAAAAGAGGTGTTGTAATTTATGCAAAGGAGAACCTATCACCAAAATTCTTATTTAAAGATGATCATGGAAGAATTCTCGCAATTGAAATCCAAACACAAGGGGAAAAGATTTTGATATTAGGAGTTTATGCGCCAAATGATGGAAAATCAGAATTTTATAAGAAGCTGCATGAGACAATGATGGACTACCTGGACTATTCTAATATTATCGTGATGGGAGATATGAATGGGGTGGTGTCTACAAATATGGACAAATCTCAAAATCAAAATTTAACAACAGACGGCAGACTCCCTAAAACCTTTTTTGAAATGACAGACAATATGGACTTGATTGACATCTGGAGGACAAGGAACCCCTTGGGTAAAGAAGGAACCTTTTTTTCTGATGCCCACTTGTCATGGACACGAATCGACCAAATTTGGATATCTAGAGGGCTGGCCCCGAAAACGAGAAAAGTGGAAATCTGCCCAAAAACCTGCTCCGACCATAACGCCTTAAAAATGGAATTGAGACTTTTCCCAACTGGATCCTTCAGATGGAGAATGAATGACACCTTGCTAAGAGATCAAGAGATTGTTAAGAAGGCCCAAAAAACGCTAAAGGACTACTTTGAAATAAATTTGAACACTACGGTGGAGAAAAGAATAATCTGGGACGCAAGCAAAGCTGTAATGAGAGGGTTTCTGATACAACAGAATACAATAAAGGAAAAATTTTGGAATGGAAAAAAGGAAAAAATTCTAGAGAAAATAAGTGAAGGAGAGAAAAAGTTGAGAACTAATCCGAAGTCAAAAGAGGTGCTAAGAGAGATTAAATTCCATCAAGCACAATATTCGAAATTGATTAATCAAGAGATTGAGTGGAAAATTAAACAAATGAAGCAAAGATCGTTTGAATCAGCAAATAAATGTGGAAAGTTGTTAGCTTGGCAATTGAAAAAAAGACAAAAGTTAAACACAGTCACAAACTTGGAGATTCAAGGAAAAATAGTTCAGAAACCAGAAGAAATAAGAAAGTGCTTCCACAGATACTTCAAGGAACTTTATGCACAGGGGCCTCAGAAAGAATCGGAAATAGACCAATTCTTGAGGACAAATGGACTATCTAAAATAAGTCAAGATAAAAGATCAATTCTCAACAGTAAAATAACTCAACAGGAAATTGAAGGTGCCATTCAAAATATGCAACTTGGCAAATCTCCAGGCCCAGATGGTCTCACCTCCAAATATTATAAGACTTTGAAGGATTGTTTGATACAACCGTTGCTGGAGGTTTGCAACCAGATTATGGAGGGGAGAAGGGCACCGGAAACGTGGAAAGAAGCATTCATCACATTGATTCCTAAGTCAGAGAAGGAAAAGACTCAGCTCAAGAACTACCGTCCCATCTCACTCCTGAATGTGGATTACAAAATATTTGCAGACATTTTAGCAAGTAGACTTAAAAACGTTTTAAACGAAGTAATTCACAAGGACCAAGCAGGCTTTCTCCCTGGTAGACACATGTCTGATAACACCAGGAACATTATTGATATATTGGAGTTGTTGAGAATTAGAAACACAAGGGCTGCCTTAATCTTTATTGATGCGGAGAAAGCATTTGACAACATTTCTTGGATGTTTATGAAGAAAAACTTGAAGGGGATGGGAGTGGGACGGGGGTTTGAAAATGGACTAGAAGCAATTTATTCAGAGCAAAAAGCCAAGTTGATAGTGAACAATGTGGTGTCGGATGAACTTCTAATTGAAAAAGGGACACGACAGGGGTGCCCTTTATCCCCTCTGCTATTTATCTCTGTTCTGGAGGTATTGCTGAATATGATTAGGGAGGACCAGTTGGTGCAAGGTATAGAGGTCGGAGCGAAACAATACAAACTGAAAGCCTTTGCAGATGACCTAGTCTTGACAGTACAGGAGCCAGTATCTAGCACAAAAAGAGTTTTGGAACTTATCCTGGAGTTTGGTCGGGTGGCGGGATTCAAGTTAAACAAACAAAAAACTAAGGTTTTGGTCAAAAATTTGACACCTACAGAGATAGAGGGGTATCAGAAAGAGACAGAGCTAAGTGTGGTTAAAAAAGTGAAATACCTGAGGGGTATACTTGTCCACCAAAAATTTAAATCTTTTTAAAGATAACTATGAAAAATGTTGGTTGGAAATTAAAAAGGATCTGGATATTTGGTCAAGATTGAAACTTACCTTGTCAGGCCGAATCGCAGCTATAAAGATGTGTGTTTTGCCAAAAATGTTATTTTTATTTCAAACCCTTCAGGTCGTGGACAGAATGGAATGTTTTGGAAAATGGCAGAAGGATATTTCTAAGTTTGTCTGGCAGGGCAAAAAGCCCCGAATAAAATTTAAAATACTAACCGACTCAAAAGAAAGAGGGGGGTTTGCCCTGCCGGACTTAAGGTTGTATTATGAAGCTGCAGCCTTCTGCTGGTTGAAGGATTGGTTCCTGTTGGAAAACACCGATGTCCTAGATCTGGAGGGGTTTGATAATGTGTATGGTTGGCATGCATACTTGTGGTATGACAAGGCGAAGGTTCATAAATTGTTCAAAAACCATATTGTCAGAAAATCAATTTTTGCCGTCTGGATGAAGTATAAGGATTTATTAGAAAACAAGACCCCGAGGTGGTTATCACCTGTGGAAGCCAAGATTTCTAAAAAAAAGCCCAATATGGAGGCCTATTGGCCAAAATATTGGGAACTGATTGAAAGAGTTGGAGACAATTGGAAGCTCCAAAGCCAGGACAAATTAAAAGGTAAGGTGCGAGATTGGTTACACTATGCTCAAATTCAAGAGGTATTCAAAATGGACAAAAAAGTGGGTTTCCAGTTGGAGAAATCGAAACTGGAGACGGAGTTACTAGAACCAAAGACTAAGGTACTTTCGAGGATGTATGACTTGCTGCTTAAATGGAACACCCAGGATGAGACAGTTAAATCTGCTATGATAAAATGGGCACAGGATGTAGGACACAACATTATGTCTGAGGACTGGGAAAGGTTATGGAACACCGGTATGAAATTCACGGCATGTAGTGCCTTGAAAGAGAACATTATGAAAATGGTATACCGGTGGTACATGACCCCAGTCAAGTTGGCTAAAATATACCATCTTTCTGATAATAAGTGTTGGAAATGCAAGGAGGCAGAAGGGACATTCTTTCACCTCTGGTGGACCTGCCCGAAAGTAAAGGCCTTTTGGGAAATGATACATAATGAGTTGAAAAAGGTATTCAGATATACCTTTTCTAAGAAACCAGAGGCCTTTCTATTGGGCATGGTGGACCGGAAGGTGCCAAAGAAGGACAGAACCTTGTTTATGTATGCAACCACAGCAGCTAGGATTCTTATCGCAAAGTTCTGGAAGACACCAGATTTACCCACACTGGAGGACTGGCAGACGCAGCTGATGGACTACATGGAGTTGGCAGAAATGACCGGCAGAATTCGAGATCTGAGCGAAGAAACAATGGAGGAGGACTGGAAAAAATTTAAGGACTATTTGCAAAAACATTATAAGTTGTCTGAGTGCTAAGACTGTGCACGATTAAGAAACGTTATGCTTCTGCAATTTATTTTATTTTAAGTAAATGATAAAGTAAGTATTGATGGGAAAAAATGAGACAAATTAGAAACAAAATATTATGTTTATTGGGAGTGTTAAAATTAAATTACAAATTTTTGAAACTGGTAACATAATAAATACAAAGGTATAATAAGTTGGGAAATAAGATAATAAATTGCTGAATTGGTTAGAATGATGAACGCAATGCTGAGAGGATGCGAGGAGGTCCAAAAAGTTGTCGAAAAAACTTTATAATGATCTTTTTTTTTTCTATGTTTTTTTTTTTATATATGTGGAAAATGTTTCTTGTATGTTGTTGTCTAAACAAATTTGTTCACCTATGGAAAGAAACGCAATAAAAAATTTTATAAAAAAAAAAAAAAAAAAGCTTCCCTAAACAGGGCTGCCTTCAGATGTCTTCTAAAAGTTTGGTAGTTATTTTTCTTTTTGACATCTGATGGGAGGACGTTCCACAGGGCGGGTGCCACTACCGAGAAGGCCCTCTGTCTGGTTCCCTGTAACTTGGCTCCTCGGCGCTGGACCTCAGTGTCTGGGCAGAACGATGGAGGTGGAGCACTCCTTCAGGTATACTGGACCGAGGCCGTTTAGGGCTTTAAAGGTCAGCACCAACACTTTGAATTGTGCTCGGAAATGTACTGGGAGCCAATGTAGGTCTTTCCACACAGAAAGGGGCTTGTAAACATTATAGCACAGAAGTGGAGAAATTTTTGGGCTACCACACTGAACAAGAGTCATATGTTCATCAGAAATAGGATGAGCCATTAAGATGAACAAGAAAGGAGTGGAAATCACAACCACCCACACTTTGGTACCGTGAAACTGCCGCTAGTTCAAAATAAAGTTGCCTAGCTGTTGGCTGAGTCAGAACCTAGCTTGCCAGTACTGAAAGAACACTGACCTCCTGTCCAGAGTTAGCACAATTTCAGCAGAGTGGGGTTGGTGAGGCAGCACTCTGGTCACTCAGAAACATGTGTATATTGGCAGAAAAATGCACTAAAATGTTGGTGCATTTTCATGCAGACTTAAAAAACCCCACCACTGGAGCTGATGTGGAAATGTAGAGAACTGCACTTAAGGAGGGGGAAATGAGAAATGGAGGAATACTGAAATCAACAGATTTCCAGGCATGAGTCATGGGCTGGGCCAATGAATCAGGACATATTTATTCTTCGTTTCCTTCTGGCCCTCACTCCTCATGTTCACAACAAGGCCTCCTATCACTCCTTGTTACAAGGCACAGTGGACCCTGTACTGTCACAGCAACACTGTGCCTCATTTTAAATAAAAAGGTCTTTAAAGCGATCACTCTGGCAATGAGGTGCTATACTTAGCATCCTTGAAGAGCATTCTGGAAATACCTCTGAAGATAACCGTGTCCTGCCAGCAATAATGATAATTATATTAGGTAACATAGCATGTCCCCAATTTTCGGAGCTCCCTATTAGATGATCTTACCGAAAGGTCAGAATAAACAACAACTGTATAATCTCAACCTGATATAATGACTTGCACTGGTCTGACATCAACAGCTACAATTATTTTCGTAGCAAGAGGGGACTTCGCCTTCTGCGTTTGCCTTCTAGCCTCTTAGAATTACCATTTTAAATACCCAAATGTATGTTTGTGGTTCTGAGTTTCCAGGGCAGAGAGCATGACTGAGCTCAAGATTTATCTGTTTGGGATTGTGTGTTGCACTGCTTACTCAGACATGAGCTTAGTGCGGCTTATTTCCTTCTAAGCCTGCCACTTAGGACTGAAGCCTTTCAGGTTGCAAAATCTCAAATATTAAAAACCTAGGTCATGATTTGGATCCAAACTAAGCTAGGTGAACTTGACTCCTATTTAAATCAATGGGACTAAGGAGCCACCCTGGTTTCAATGGGACCCAGTTTCAATCTTCAAATGTTGTTGTTTAGTCGTTTAGTCGTGTCCGACTCTTCGTGACCCCATGGACCAGAGCACGCCAGGCACTCTTGTCTTCCACTGCCTCCCGCAGTTTGGTCAAACTCATGCTGGTAGCTTCGACAACACTATCCAACCATCTCATCCTCTGTCATCCCCTTCTCCTTGTGCCCTCCATCTTTCCCAACATCAGGGTCTTTTCCAGGGAGTCTTCTCTTCTCATGAGGTGGCCAAAGTATTGGAGCCTCAGCTTCAGGATCTGTCCTTCCAGTGAGCACTCAGGGCTGATTTCCTTCAGAATGGATAGGTTTGACCTTCTTGCAGTCCATGGGACTCTCAAGAGTCTCCTCCAGCACCATAATTCAAAAGCATCAATTCTTCGGTGATCAGCCTTCTTTATGGTCCAGCTCTCACTTCCATACATCATTACTGGGAAAACCATAGCTTTAACTATACGGACCTTTGTTGGCAAGGTGATGTCTCTGCTTTTTAAGATGCTGTCTAGGTTTGTCTTCAAATCTTCAAATAGCACCTGGCTATTAAAATACCCAAGCACTGGTTCTCTTTTTGGTCAGAAGTTGCCTCCTTTGGTCAAAGCTGCAAACAGACCTATCTGAACTCCACACTTTTCTATGCTTCCCACTACATCATTTTATAAAACACTTAGGCTAGTAAATGTTGCATAACTTACAAAAACACAATGTAACTATCTTTAATGAAATAAGAACTAAGCCTGGGAGCGGGTTAAAACAGATTGTTTGGCAGCCGTCGTTTAACTTCCTTATCAGTACATTGTGGTACAGGAGGCATGCAATATATTTGGGGAATTATCTGGAAATATTAATCTGGAAGTGGGAGTGAGAGGCTAATGTGCAACTCCAAGAAACCCAATGGCTCATCATCCATAAATTCTCTATGCAGATTGCCATCAAATACTCTAAAAGTAATAAGTCGAGGGTTTGGGAAATGTGTGCATTGTGTGCTGCATATTGTTATAAGAAAAACTGTTCCCTTTCCCTTATGGGATATTCCAGAGCCTGTATAGAGTCCTTAAGTGGGTTCCCTATCGGTAGGAGAAAATAACAGAGGCCAACCAGAGTATATTGAGAAACAAAGCGGCTAGTAAGCCTGATCTTTATTCCAGGAACTGTTGCAACAGGGTCCCCACTCACCACACGCAGGAGGGAGGAGAACCCCGAACAATGGTGCGCAAGACCCTATATAGACTTTTGAAATTGCCCACCCTGTAGCCCAAGACCACCCCCCCCCAAAAAAAATCATACATTCATCACAGAAGGAGGTGGTCTCCAGCAGAAATTTGAGAGTGTTGCTTCTCTCCTGTCTGCCAGGATACCTGATAATGCCTTACTTGGTTGCTCAGCTTAACAGATACTTGCCAGACTGTATTTGAAAAGGGAGGTGTAACAGGTGGTACATGACCCCAGTCAAGCTTGCAAAAATCTATCACTTGCCCGATAATAAATGCTGGAAATGTAAGGAAACTGAAGGTACATTCTTTCACCTTTGGTGGACGTGCCCTAGGATTAAGGCTTTCTGGGAAATGATATATAATGAATTGAAAAAGGTATTTAAATATACCTTCTTGAAGAAACCAGAGGCCTTTCTCCTGGGCATTGTTGGCCAATTGGTGCAAAAGAAAGACAGAACTTTTTTTATGTATGCTACAACAGCAGCAAGAATACTAATCGCTAAGTATTGGAAGACACAAGATCTACCCACTCTGGAAGAATGGCAGATGAAGGTGATCGACTGCATGGAACTAGCTGAGATGACTGGCAGAATCCGAGACCAGGGAGAAGAGTCGGTGAAAGAAGACTGGAAGAAATTTAAAGACTATTTAAAGAAATATTGTAAAAGCAATGAATGTTAGAAAGATGTTGGATAGAAATTAAGTGGTTTCCGGCTGTAATGCTTTAGGAGATATGGAAAAAAAAGGATTATAAATGGGTAAAAGTTCTATGGTAAGGATTTGCTGAACCAACAAACTGAATTGGAATACAAAGAAGGGAAGTACGAGGAGGTCGGAGGAAATAAGGATATGGAAGTTATATTACCGAAAATTGATGTGTGTTTTTAATTGTTTATTATTTTGTATGTCTATTTTTGCATGTTTTGTATGTTTTGTATGTTGTATGTTTATATTCTAATTTTTTTAAATAAATATCTTTTTAAAAAAATAAAAATGAAAAGGGAGGTGTAAGCTCTTACAGTCAAAAGACAATTTGAAAGCTTTTCCCATTTCCTTTGCGGTCAATTTGGAAGAGTCAAAATGGCTTCAGGATTGCTCTCCTGTACTATTTCAGACACGCGGTTTATATACTTATGTATGTGTTTGCCTTGTACATTTATTTTATATTTGAGACCTTAGAATTCTTATAACAATATAAATATAAACAATATAAAATATAAGCATATAAACAATATAAAATATAAGCATTCTTGGTAGGGATTTATTCAAAATGCATGTTTATGCTTTTTTGAGTAACATTCAGTTTAAATTCCTTTTCTGTTTCCTGATGCAGAAATGCAGACCTTACAGTATGACCTTCCATCTATTTGATCCTTGCCCTTCTTGGCTTGCTGAGGCGCCATGACTACCAGGAGGTAGCAAACGCCTCATTAAAAGAGGCCATGTTCCTAGATGTCTTGAAAGGTGTGCGAAACTAAAGAAACCTCCCATAACGTATCATCTGGACACAAATACTTGCTTTTGGAGGAAGAGCTCTTCTTTTCTAAGCAGCTGGCGGTGCCTCATATCAGCATATTCCTGGACGATAGGTTGTGGTGAAAAGTGAACGTAATTTTTTTTAAGGGTAAGCTAATTTTACCAGCTGCCCTGGACTCCTCTTGGAGGAAGGGTGAGATACAAATGGAAAGAATAACAATAAGAATCACAATGATTCCATTATCTTATTGTTGACTGAATATTATTTCCTTGTAGATAAATTTGTGTGACCCAATGTGACCCCCCAAATCCCAAGCCCTCTAGTACTATTAGTCACAAGGATCTCCAATGTGGTGCCCGTGGGAGAACATGGAGGAGGAGGAGGAGTTTGGACTTGATATCCCGCCTTTCACTCCCCTTAAGGAGTCTCAAAGCGGCTAACATTCTCCTTTCCCTTCTTCCCCCACAACAAACACTCTGTGAGGTGAGTGGGGCTGAGAGACTTCAAAGAAGTGTGACTGGCCCAAGGTCACCCAGCAGCTGCATGTGGAGGAGCAGGGAAGCGAACCCGGTTCCCCAGATTACGAGACTACCGCTCTTAACCACTATACCACACTGGCTCTCTCAGACATGCACTCTCAGACGTCTTTCCTGGCACCCTCAGGGCACCCTTGCCACCCAAACCCATTCACCACTGAAATTAGGCTTGAAAGCTGCAATAGAATAGGTTGTGGGGTATGCTTGGTTGCAGTGTGTGTGTGTGTGTTCCCCATAAAGGTTTCTCTGTTTGCAAATGTGCCCATGGGCTTAAATCCTACTAATTCAAAGCTAAACTAGACAACTGTTAGATTTCCCCATGTCCTTTTCCTTTTCAAATAACTAGGCACGATCCTTCCCACAATTTGAATGTGGGACACAGCACAGGAATAGGAGACAGTAACAAAATAATGAGTGGAAGAATGATTGACAGTGGGGAATTCTGTCGTAATAGTAAGTGGAGTCAAGAGTGTAGGAAAGGTGGAAAGAGTTGGCTGAGAAGGAGGCCTAGAAGGTTAGATAATTGGAGAAAATTAGACTTTAATCTTAACTCCACTTGCCTGGAAGTTTACCGGATCACGCTGTCATGTCAGAGAGACTTGAAAGGAAAGACTTGAAAGGAAAGAACAAGAGAAATCAAAGAGAATGAGGATGGAAATAAGAAGCAGGGAATTAGGATAGCTATTAAAGAAGGGAGTTAGGTATGCTGAGGCTGGATGCCGAAATTATTATTTGTTCTTCTTTCCAAATGACTACTTGCTCTAGTTATTTTCCATTAACTATGCATGTGCACTGGTTTTTAAATCCAAAATTGTGTTCTGGTTTGAGGGGTTGTAAGTTAGCAGGATTCCTCCCTGTGTGCTGGCTTTGAATTGCACAGCAAAACAAATAAAATAAGAGTTCTACTGCTCTCTGTATATCAGTAAAGGTAAAGGGACCCCTGACCATTAGGTCCAGTCGTGGCCGACTCTGGGGTTGCGGCGCTCATCTTGCTTTATTGGCCTAGGGAGCCGGTGTACAGCTTCTGGGTCATGTGGCCAGCATGACTAGGCCGCTTCTGGCAAACCAGAGCAGCGCACGGAAACGCCATTTACCTTCCCGCCAGAGCGGTACCTATTTATCTACCTGCACTTTGACGTGCTTTCGAACTGCTAGGTTGGCAGGAGCAGGGTCCGAGTAACGGGAGCTCACCCCGTCGCGGGGATTCGAACCGCCGACCTTCTGATCGGCAAGGCCTAGGCTCTGTGGTTTAACCCACAGCACCACCTGCATCCCCTGTATATCAGTAGGTGGTGGCAACAAACAGCAGGTTATTTTATTGAATAGTAAAGACTCAGTGCTAGTGGATAAGCTGAATGACTTTCCGAATGACCTCTAGGGGCTAAGGCCTAGTAAGGAGACCTTGGGGACATCACAGGGTGGTTTTAACATTTTGCCACAATTCCCCAGTGCAAATTGTATCCCTGAAGCTTCTCTCAGTATGGATGGGAGACCCAAAGGTGCTTGTGTTGTTTTCTTCCCCCAAGCTGTTCCTTTAACAGATGTGAAGCTATGGGGGAAGAAGGTGAAACCATACCTTCTTATTTACTCTTTCCAAGTCCTGGTGTGTGCAAGTACACCTTTCCCAAGTGCTCTGCGGTAACTCAAGTTTCCTCTATTTTATAGTAGAAAGAGAACAGAGAATTCATGGGCTGCATCCTCTTTTTGCATCTGAAAAGCTAATACAGAAACAGATGCAATCTCCAAGTTGTGTCCTGGCAAACTCTATCCACATTTCTAATCAAGTAAAATTTATAACTTCTGGCAAAGTCCCTAAGTTATACATCTCTGAAAAGTAAGCAGCCCTAGCAGGTTAAAATCAAAACCAAGAGTTGGAATAGCCAAAACAAATTTGAATCCTTCTTTTCCTTTTCTCTTCACAGCTGCTTTTATATGTTAGCGGGGCTTCTGAAACGTGGACTGCTGTTAAATGCATCTTTTATCTTCTGACTTTTACATTTATTGGAACCATGCATTCACTTTTGATGATGTTTTGCCAGCTATTGGCTCCACTCTCCTAAGATTTTTCAAAGGTTTCATTAGTGCTTAAGTTATATGTTTTATTTGACTTTTTGTGTCAAGCTTCTGGGGAAAAAAACCAACCAGCCATAGAGTGAATAAAAATACTCCTTCACAAATTCTTCCACCTATGAATGGAAGATGTTTTTAAACGTTTCATATAGCTTAGATTCTATATAGTCTTTTAACATCTATATTTGTCTGTCTCTCAGTATATACATCTTGCTAAATAAACACATGAACAAAATACTAGCCAAGCTTCATGGTCCTTTGTTTTCTGTGGTTTAATCAGTTTGAACTGCAGTTCTATGAACCTGGAAGTAAATCCAACTAAACTTATGGAACTTACTTTTGAATAGACATGAATAGGATTACATTGTGAATTAGACTTGCCCACCCATCTGTATGGGCAACTAGCTGCCATTTAATCTACAATGGTTGAAAAAGAGCAGTCACTTTCCATACAATTCAGTCTGCTCATTTTGTGTACATACTGTTTTCCCCAGACTACAGTGGCAGTCAACATGAGCACCATGTGAAATATTGTCTCCTTGGTTCATTTTCGTCCACTGTTGGCGAATGGCGTCATGTTCCTTAGAGTGCATTAGTAAGCGCATAAGATTCTTCTTTGACATTGAAGGAATCCATTCTACCAGCTCTTGCCAATTTCCCATTTCTTCCTCTGCTAACCAGTACAGTAATTTATAATTTGCTTGTAAGTCATTCCTGTTGAACAACTGGGATGGGGTAGGAGTTAACTCTCAGTATACACACATTTGATTGGGTTGCAGATATTTGGGCGTCCTGTTTGTGACTTTTCTGTAATCTATTTTATTACAGGAATTACTAAGGCTGAACACTCCATTCAAAAGTATTTAAGGTAAATGAAACAGCACTCACAATTAAAAAGGATTTGAAATGTGTTTTAATGACCACCAAAATGAAAATGAGCACAGAGACAGCACTGAACAGATGTGTTCAAATAATTAACGTAATATTGAGATTGACGTGGTATCTTTAAGTCTTGTCTTAAAGTGTAATCTGCAACCCATGTGATGTCGGCAGATAATGAAGTAGTCCAATAGGCTTTGAAATCGTACAAAACTCATTTGAAATATTTGGAACGAGCTCTTGATTGATTGGCTTCTGCGACAGAAGTGGTAACCGGACTCAAAGTTATTCTTAAAGAAGTAAATGTACCCCCATTCATACTTACTTCCTTTCATTCTAATAAGGGAAAAAGCTTTTCCAGGGTTACATTGTATCACAGGGTCCTTCATTGTAAATTACTTTTCTTATTATACAGATTCCAACAAGACATTATTAAAAAAACACATGCAGACTGGATGAATGTGCATTGTGAAGATTTATACTGAACAACACGTGTGTTTCTGCACAATTCCTTATTGATACAAACTATTTCCATATATTACAGCTTTTATGTGGCTTAAAGGTAAAGGTAAAGGGACCCCTGACCATTAGGTCCAGTCGTGGCCGACTCTGGGGTTGCGGCGCTCATCTCGCTTTATTGGCCAAGGGAGCCGGTGTACAGCTTCCGGGTCATGTGGCCAGCATGACTAAGCCACTTCTGGCGAACCAGAACAGCGCATGGAAATGCCGTTTACCTTCCCACCAGAGCAGTACCTATTTATCTACTTGCACTTTGACGTGCTTTCGAACTGCTAGGTTGGCAGGAGCAGGGACCGAGCAACGGGAGCTCATCCTGTCGCGGGGATTCGAACCGCCGCCCTTCTGATCGGCAGGTCCTAGGCTCTGTGGTTTAACCCACAGCGCCATCCGCGTCCCTTTTATGTGGCTTTCACAACAGCAAATATTTATTTAGAGAATAGATCATATTGTTTTAGTTCAGTTATATTGAAACAATGCTTAGTAAGTGATATTGACAGATTTCTGAAATCTAGCTAAGGCTAATCAGATTGCTGAAGTGTGGTATAAAATTTGAAGGGTGTTTTTTATTTTAAAAAGTTGTGTGTGCAATTAGTTCTCAAATAAATACATTGTGGGGGGCAGGGGTAGTCACATGCAAATTCTGTAACAGGCTCAGTGGTGTCTCTGGCCAGAAAGCAGATCACAAGAAACAAAACTAGCAAATAATATATTATGATTTTGTATTATGATATTACCCATTACTTGGGGACTGGACTGACTTGTTTCAAAGTGGTTTGTTTAAAATAATACTATGCATACTATGAATGCTCCCCCCCCCCAATGTTAACTTACAGCTACTTTCCCCTGAAAAATAAGAGAGATCTATCAGGTTTGTAGGAGTACAAGAAAAGAAACATAAATAAAACTCCAGATCTCAGCGTCCAGAATCTCTTGGGTGGAACTCTGAACAGGTGTTCCCTAGGATAGAGGAGACATTGCAACAGATTGTTTCAGTTCCCATTTGTCTTAATCTACTTGCCATGGTGTTCATACCTAAACGAGTTGCTAGTGTGAAATTGATTTCCTCTTGTATAAAATTGTGCATGAACAAATACAGGCAGATATTCAGGAAATGTCAGATCCTGGTGGGATTCTAACAGCAGGGTTACGAGGATAAACAGAATCTCGGTATTAACACAAGGCAGATATAGCCTGCTATCAATGGGACTGGGTGCTGCAAAGGCAGCTGCGGAATGGATGTCTATCCTCTATTAATTCACTTCAGAAAATATTTCAGCTATGCCATTAAACTGTTGGGAGTAAATTCAACCGCATGATTTACCTAATTGTTTTCTTGTTTCTTTCAGCAAATATCCTTGGCAGTGTTGCTGTGATGCTGTAGCACAAAACACTACTGCCATTTTTGGTGATAATAACTGCTATGTTCTTTCCGAGACTTGGGTAAGCAATAATGTATTTATACTTAGATGAAGAAAATGGTATCGGGTGTCTGAAACACCACAGCTCCGTGATGGTAAACTCAAAGGATCAAAAGAAGAGGTCTTTAAAGGACAGGAGTTTTAAAGAAAGGCTGGAGTAGCAGAGTTGTGTTACACATACAGAAAAGATAATTAAGTCTCTAATCTGATAAAGAACTACTTGGGAGTAAGTCTCCTTGAATTTAATGAGACTACCTTCTGAGTACAGAACTGAACTGTAACTGAGGGATTGTTGGCCATTTTGAAATATTTCCGAAGTTGCAAAGCAGAATAAATCATTTTATAACATTTTTCCATGTAAGGAAGCACAAGAAGCAGCAATGTGTTTGGAGGAGTGCAGAGGAGCGTAGATTTCAGTTAAAACATTAAGAAAGGTTTTAGCAAGGAAACAAGCTGCCAGTCTCATTCACTGGAAGGAAAAAGGCAAATTGGACAAGCATTTATTGGGAATGCTTCAGGGAAAGTAATCTAGGTTTAGGATCAAAAGTGGGACTAGATTATTCCTTTAATAGCTGCAATACTGCAGTGCAGTAGTCAACTAATCATTTTCATAGGCTTTGATTTTATTGAGCTATGTGAATTGCCAAAAGCTTTGTTTGTAATTCAGGTTGTTTCCATGCATACAGTTTAGCCTGAAACTATATTTTGTGCCCCCAGTTTATATGGTGAAGCTACATAAATGACATAATTGTGAGCCCATTACATTACATTGTTTTGTGTGTGGATATCTCTCTCTGACACTGTGAAGCACAAAAGGTTCCCGGGTTTCCCAGGGAACTCCAAGTTGCGTGTGGAGGTCCCCAAGCCACCCCTCAAAATAATTCACAAATCACACGTAATTTTAGTTTAAGGTTTTTGGAACTATTTTGGCCACAACTTTATTAAAATACAAAATCTGTGAGTGGTTGCTTAGACATTGGTTATGACTATCTGTCCCGCCGCCTGGGACAGAACTGACTTTCCGAACTCCATCGGAATCCAGTGAAGGGAAAACAATGTTGGGGATCAGTTGAGCTGAGCGTCAGTCCCTCACCGCTCACCCAACCAGCTCCCCAAGGCTTGCCGGCCCTGGTCCCATTTCAGGGATTGGATGAAATTGTGGCAAGCCCCAGAATTCCTTTAACGGAATTCCCTTCCAGCACCATTGGAGGGGCAGGCACAGCCTATCCTGACCCCTCCACCACCAGTTTTTATAACCAATGCCTAACCGCAACCTTACAAGTTATGACGAATTGCTAAGTAGTAGGCAAAAACCAAGTGGCACTAGCCAATCAGCCAAATGGCAAAATTCCTACTAGGCCCCTGCCCCAAGGCAGACGACCCCATGACAGGCAAAGCAAGGTCAACCGGAACACAGGGCGGGCGGGCGATCCGATGCACTCTGCGAAAGAGAAAGCAAAAGCAGTGTGCCCCAATATTTAAAGCCTATGGTCCCACCCACCCAATTTGCTACATGCAATTTGCCCCAGCAACCCAGTCAGCCAATCGTTGCGCCAGGCAATAACTATTAACCTGCCTGGCAACAGAGGGCTGGGCTGGCGGCCCACACCGCAACACGTGCTCTCATTTTAGGGAGAACACACTCTATGAAGCAGGTTGCATGAAGGCTAAAGTAGGAGTGGAGTGAGGCTTGATATGAAGTTGATAAGACATGATCTGCAGCACATAGACATGCCTGTTGTGTGGTGGTGAAGGCAGCAAAATTCGTTGACTTTGCTGCCTCCATTACATCCTTGAGTATCTGGCAAGCAGAGCTATCCCATGTGGTTGAGAGAAGTGTTGACACGTATCTCAGTCTGGGACATAGTGCTGGAGACCTGCTGTAACAAGTTTGCTAGGCAATTTGAAGATAAAACAACTCACCTCCATGTTGAGTTGGATGCTTCTGTTACTATGGAGCCAGGTGAGGTTTCCGACACATCTTGCCCTAACTTGTGAGATTGGTTTCACTTGATGAGGCCTAAGGATGTGGACTAGGTTTTCAGTGGTTCAGTCCACAGCATGCTCTCCTGACTTTTACAGCTTCTTCAAGCTCCAATACTTCAATACTCCAACACCTCATGAGAAGAGAAGACTCCCTAGAAAAGACCCTGATGTTGGGAAAGATTGAGGGCACAAGGAGAAGGGGACGACACAGGACGAGATGGTTGGACAGTGTTCTCGAAGCTACCAGCATGAGTTTGACCAAACTGCGGGAGGCAGTGGAAGACAGGAGTGCCTGGTGTGCTCTGGTCCATGGGGTCACGAAGAGGTGGACACGACTAAATGACTAAACAACAAAGGGGTTCTTGACACTCAGAAGGAAATGGTAGTTCAGCCATTCCTAAAGAAGTCCTTGGACCCTGAGGTACTTGACAGCTACTATCCAGTCACAAAAAAACCCCTCTGAAGGGGAAACTTTGGGGAAGTTTTTAGTGTTTGGTGCTGTATTGTGGAAAATAACAGTTAGGGAATCACCAGTCAAATGGAATAAACTGTTGTGTGACTGCAGCCTGATCCATGCAAAGACAAACATGTAATAATAAATCTGAAGTAAAGCTATCCAACTTCTGCAAACAGCTTTATTGAAAGTGCTCCAATTCTTATATATGTTCTCTGCTTGCTAATAAAGAAGTTATTCTCTCTTACCAGGACAGGTCTCTGTTTGCAGTAGAGCACACTGAGGACATTCTTAATAATTGATCATATAGCCTCTCTCTCTAACTGGGATGAATTTGGTAGAGCAAGGGCAAGGCTGATCTCTTCGGAGTTTCTCTTGATGTGCCAGTTCCAAAATTACCATTCATCTTCATCTGAAAAAGAAGCACCTTCAACAAAATTATGTTGTTAAATTTCTTAATTGCATCTAGATCAAAACTTTCCAAAATCTCGAATCTTTAGGATTAATTCAAGTAAGCTAGCCAGGTTCAACGAGGGTCAATACATATGTCATTATCTCTGAAAAGATACTCATTAACGTTGATTTAGCTCCCCAAGAGGAAACTCAGCGAGCATCCATTGCAGAATGCTATAATACTTGAGGCTTGGAGCTTGAAGCATGAATTCAGGCTATTAGCCTTTATGCCTCACAGTGGGCAAAATCCATTTGCCCTGGAGAACAGTACCGATGCATGAAAGATGGTGATTGGATTCCATAGGGTCCTGGTTTTACAACCTTCTCTGCCCATGTGTGTCTATGGGCATATTGGCAGACCACAAAGCCAGATGCTAGGAGAAATGGGAGGTCAGCATGTATCAACGGATTGTGCCAAGAGAAATTAGAACATATTGATCTCTGCGTTCAAGGCAGTGATTGTTGTTTTTAAGCTTCCATTGCATCATCAGAAAATCCTGGGGTTCATAGTTTTTTTCTTCCTGGCTGGTTGTTGGTGTGGGGCTTTTGTGGGTGGGTGTATGTGCTTCAGAACTATTATTTTTACCCCTATACAAACGTACAATGATTTAATCAACGAGGCTACAATCCTAAATCAATTTCTTACTTATTTCTGACTACACATGTACAGTATTACATTGTTAGCTAACCTACCGAAACAAAATTTTCTTTAATAAAACCATACAAAATATATTTTTTTCTCTAGAACCCCTATTACTGTCATTATATTGTGATAGATATATAATAATGACTTTATGGTCTGGAAACTGACTTATTTGTCTTATAATGGATTTTGCGTGTTCTGTTAAATTCAACTGATTCTAATATGTAATCTCATCATTAGGCAACAGTCTAAATTGCTGTATTAATGAAAAGAGGTCACAAAAGCCAACAGACCAAAATATGTATCTCAGTTAGAATAATACACATTAGAGGTAATATGGATATTTATCAGTTTTAGGGGGGGATAAAGCTTCTAAAATGAGGACTTTGGGTCCAGGGTAATCCCAAAAAACGTAGATCTAACTCAAGATAGAATATTAAGACATTAAAAAAAAAAGAATTGCTCATTACTAGAATTAAATCTAGACTAGAATGTATAGCCTTACACATGAAAGTATTAAAAACAGCATTAGCACATAGTTATATGAATTAATGTATGTAACAAAAAGACCTTTGTTTTCAAAAGCGCCAAACATGTCAACAGCATTTTTGTACACAGAGACATTGAGTACAAATTACATAAACTGAATCTCAAAGTCAAACTTTATGAGATTTTGGAGATCTCAGGTCAGGTCTCCTGTCTCTTTAAGGCTGTAGTTGTATTTCCCATTGAACCCAACAGGACTTACTTTTTAATAGTCAGGTATAGGACTGTGCTGTGTCAGTGTATGTGCGTGAATTGCATCAGGAGAAATGTGCTGGGAGAGTACCAAAGAGGCACTTAAAAATGGGGTGGGAAGAAATGATGGAGAAAGGATTCAATCACCCTTGCACCACACTCTGTTTTTTATTAAACTTTCCTTTCATCTAATTTGGCCATCATGTTTGGTCAGCAGCAGCACCCCAAGAGAGTTTTTCCTGTGAGAAAGAAAGGTCTAGTCTGTAACAGAGTAAAAGGATATGGTCTTTTTGCAGTCTATTGGAATGGAAAACATACAAATTCTTTACAATCCATAGTATTGTCCTGTCATTCATGTGCTCTGGTACGCATATGGAAAAAATCTGGATAGGCAATCTAGAGGAAACTTAAAATATACCTTTGCTGAAGCCATTTTTGTAGTAAATACAAAGTCCTAATAGCTTCCTAAATTAGGCACTGAATCTGAATTTTATTAGATGTTCTGCAGTGCATTTAGACAGCTTGCTTGCATTAAAAGTGGGCTCTATGGAGTTTTGAAGCTGAATATATTAACACCCAGAGGGATTCAAAAATGGGGATGCAACCTGTTTAAAATAAACAGGGCACTTAATTCACCATCTGTGGTTCTTGTTGTGCTCTATATTTATCTGTGGCCAAATGTGGATATGTCTAAACCTGTACTGGATGGTGAATCCAGAGTGTTGGCATTTCCTAAATGCATTTTTTACAGTGTATTTTGTCAGAAGCAAAATATTCCCCCTGACAATACATGTGTAATATTTACATCTCTGCAAATATATATATATATATATATATATATA
This sequence comes from Podarcis bocagei, assembly GCF_964188305.1. Lineage (NCBI taxonomy): Eukaryota > Metazoa > Chordata > Lepidosauria > Squamata > Lacertidae > Podarcis > Podarcis bocagei. The sequence goes on from NC_138135.1 coordinate 50,207,773, forward strand.
TATATATATATATATATATATATATATTGTTTTTGTTTTAATTTGTATGCAACTTTTGATGTGATCTGAAGACAGAGAATGCAGTTAATCACTGTGCAAGTATGTGCCACATGTGGTTCTAGGGCAAGTATGTGCCACATGTGGTTCCAGCTTAAATGAAACAGACTATTTAACGCAACGTCGCAAAAATATAGAAGTAGAAATGGTATAGTATAGAACCCTCGTTAGTTTCTAATATCAGATTTAAAGTCTCACTACAATGTACTTTCCATGATTTTAACAATTAATAAAATCCCACACCTTAGTGTTCAATGAGGCTTACTCCAGGTAACCACAGAGTGGCCACATTACTGGTTTTCCTCAACCTTTCCATCTATGTTTCTGTGTGATGAGCTGTTTCAAATTCATGTTGAGGAGGATGACTGCAGAACTTGAGAATGGTAGGTATTATGTAAATTATTTGAGCCAGTAGGCGTTTGAGGATTTCCATCACAGCAGTAATGGGTCTGCACTGGTATAAAGGCAGATTCTGTGCAACAGGTAAATGACCCCACAAGGGAAATGAGAGTGTCATCTTCACTTACCTTTGCTCTCCAAATGCTCATGGTCCCCCAAACCAAGGGGAGTCCATCCTGCTTTCCTCTACCTTGTTTATTCTCTTCTTCCTTTCCACCCTTCCTTCAAGTATCAGCCACCATCTTCCTCTATCTCTATGGCCATGTACACACTCTCTTTTACACTGCATCTAGTTCTCTCCAACCACTGGTCTGAGGAGCACACAATGTGAGCCACACACCATCCATATCTATCCCGTTGTTTCTTAGGAAATTCTGCGTTTTGATGCATTTCCCCCCAAAACCAGCTTTGAATCAAACTGAGAAAAAGAATGGCTCTAGCTATGTTTTAAACTGGTAATGTGTACACAGCATATTCAGATATACATTCTCCCCCCCCCCCATTCAAAGCTTGACAAGAACCCTGCTATCGCTTCTACGGAAACAGCTCTGTTCTAAAAACTATAAAAAGGCTGGTGGAAAGAGATGCACAAAGTTGGGATCCAAGTGGAAGACAGGAGGAGGAGCATTAAGACTGCCAGCCATAGGAACCAACTCCTAGGGGCTGAGGTCCCTTCGGGCCCCCAATAAAATATTTGCACCCCCACCCCACCCCAGTTGATGGGCATTGGCATTCAAATGCTGTGTATGCACCCTGTTTTGTGATCAATTATATAGGGTGGGGCTTACCTGGTTCCCTTCAGTATTTTATTCAAGTTAGCACCCCTGCTGACAGCCTTCACTCACTGCCAGGGCTCCTATGTTTTTAACAGGTGCATGAAGTTCAACAGGTATAGCAGTGGAGCTGAGTTCCTGCAGTTAGAAGATACAGAAACCTTTCTACCCAAAGGCAGTGGCCCTGCTTAGTGAGGAAAGAGAGGGTAGGGGGGAAATCCCCCACATCCATTCTCAGCAGCAGGTGGTAGCGACATCAAGTAATAACTTGCGCATCAACTTTCACGTGCTTTTCAATGGAAAGGGCATTTCAACATTTAGAGCGATGAGCACACACAGCGAGGTTTTAAGATGGGGAGCTGCCTTTGTCAGAGCTCACAGTAGGGGTGCCATCTTGGAATATTGACAGGGGTGGGGGGCAGATAAGCCCCGCCCTGCGTAACCGAGAGGACGTCGTGCACGCCCACGAGTTGAATGGCCATCTACTGGGGAGGGGGGCTGCCCCCTTCAAATGTTTTGGGGGGCCCTTAAAGACCGCAGCCCCGAGGGTGGGCTCCTATAATCCTAGATACACAAAGAAAAAGGTTTAAAAAGAAACAAACACCCAGTGTGACGGCGTCAAACGGAACGAGTTCGTGGCCTGTGTCCGCAGAGTGAGGTCCAGAGGGGAGTCCCAGACGGCCGGGCTGGGCGCCAAAGCGACGGACGGGCTGCCTTCGACGGGAGACCAAGGGAGAGCGAGGGGGCGGGGTTAGGGCTAATTCCAGAGGAGTGCGGAGGAAAAGCTTGGAGAGCGGCGCGCGGGGAAGCAGAAGCGCGCGGCGCGTCTGCAAGCGAGGCGTCCCGAGCGGGAACTCAGGGGAAAGGAGCGCGAGGAGCAGGCGAAAGAGGCTGGCAACTTGGCGCGCTTGACCGACGGCAACCGTGCTGGAGAAAGAGGCGCCCCTCTCGCAGCTCCTCTCTGGCTGCCTCCAGAAGGAAAAAGTGAGCGGGAAAGGAGCGCGTCGCAAAGGCGGGAAAGCTGAGAGAGCGCGAGCGGGAAGCGTCGCCATGCACTTCGGAGAGGGTGCCGGCGGTTCCCCCGCTTGGGGAGCGCCGTCGTCCGCCTGGAACGCGAGCGAGGCGGAGGAACCGGGCGGCAGCGCCGAGCCTCCCCGGTCCGGCGGCGGCGGCGCCAACGGGAGCAGCAGCAACCGCTACGGGCGGGACGAGGAGCTGGCCAAGCTGGAGGTGGCCGTGCTGGCCGTGACGTTCGCCTTGGCGGTGCTGGGCAACTCCTTCGTGCTGCTGGCGCTGCACCGGACCCCTCGCCAGAAGGCGTCGCGCATGCACCTCTTCATCCGCCACCTGAGCCTGGCCGACCTGGCGGTGGCTTTCTTCCAGATTCTGCCGCAGCTGTGCTGGGACGTGACGCACCGCTTCCACGGGCCCGACGGGCTGTGCCGCGTGGTCAAGCACCTGCAGGTCTTCGGCATGTTCGCGTCGGCTTACATGCTGGTGGTGATGACGGCCGACCGCTACATCGCCGTGTGCCACCCGCTCAAGACGCTGCAGCAGCCCAGCAAGCGCTCCCGCTGCATGATCGCGGCCGCCTGGGCGCTCAGCTTAGTGCTCAGCCTGCCGCAGTACTTCATCTTATCGCTGCGCGAGGTGGAGAGCGGCTCGCAGGTCTACGACTGCTGGGCGCAGTTCGTCATGCCCTGGGGGCCGCGCGCCTACATCACCTGGATCACGGGCAGCATCTTCGTGGCGCCCGTCGTCATCCTGGTCACCTGCTACGGCTTCATCTGCTACCACATCTGGAGCAACGTCCGCGACAAGACCCGACGGCGGCAGAGGCGGGAGGCGACTCCTCCGCGAGGGGGCGCCCTGCGCAAGGGGATGCTCCTCACGCCCTGTGTCAGCAGCATCAAGAACGTCTCCCGCGCCAAGATCCGCACAGTCAAAATGACCTTCGTGATCGTCTCGGCTTACATCGTCTGCTGGGCGCCGTTCTTCACCGTCCAGATGCGCTCCGTCTGGGAAGACCACTCCAACTGGCACGGTACGTACTACCTGCTGCGCTGAGTCTCTCTCTCTCTCTCCTTGCCCCGGGAGTCTTCCTTCTCTAGTAGGAATCCAGAGTGACTCCGGATTTCCACTCTACTAGCGCTGCTGCTGGCTTCTCCGCACACAACCTGTTGCTTTCTCTAAGCGATCAGAATTGAATTTTGCTTTGGCAGCAAGCTCTGAACCCGTTTCTCAACTTCGCACCCCAAGCCTAAGGCAACATATTTCAATTATTTGGAAGTAATGTGTGGCCCAGTCCTGCCTATGTTTCACTGGAGCTCACTCCAGAGCAAGTGGGCAATTTATTTCAGGCACACATGCAATCTAAAGTTGCCCACTTAAGACCGACTGCTCTCTGAATGGAGTTTACTTCTTAAGGCAGTATGCTTAGAATTGCAACTTAATGTTTAGAACACAGTAATGTTAATCTCCCACGTTAGTTTCAGGCTTACTAAGGAGGAAATGGATTTAGACTAGACATATCAAATATTTAAAACTGAAAATTCACCATTGGACTGTGGTGGACAAGGGCACTGATGTTCTGCCAGAAATGTTCTTGCATGAACTGAGCTCCTCTGCCTTTTCCTTGCATTTAGGTTATAGGTGCTGGTTTGAGTAAAATGCCTATCAGCAGTGCAACCCTGCACATGTTTGCTTCAGACTAAGACACAACAATGCCTCCCTCCCTCCGTCCCTCACCTAAGCCTTGGTACAAATTTTCATTTGGAAGTGTTTGGTATTCTAGCAACTGAAAGGAGAATAATGGGTTGTTGGAAGGAATATAAGCTTTCTGCATTTCAAAGTCAGGATTGCAATCTATATTTCAGTATCAACAGGTTGAATTTAACTTGCTCACATGCAATCTCGCCCTTTTACGGACAGCACAAGTTATATATTTCTACTCAGAAGTAAGTTAATTTGAGCAAACTCTCGTGTAAATGGATGTACTATTCAGCCTCTGTCTGTATTGATTTGGTAGCCCCTGGTGGTAGTATATACAAATAGGGGGCATATATACCGAAAGAGTAGCAAAAATACACATTCTCATACAGTAATTGTAAATAAAATTTATAATGGGTGTCATTTTAGTACGCACCCTGCGTCTTTGGGCATGAAACTAAATACATTTATTCTAAAGGCATCTCTGAAGGTCCACCAAAGTAAATTATTACTATTTTAAAAAATCATTCTAAGGTGCTCACTGCAGGTTATGACCCCCTCCCCCAAATCACTATGAGGTAGTTTAGGCTTACAGAGAACAATCAGTCTAGTGAGCTTAATGGCTGAGTGATGATTAATTAGATCGTATCATGTGATTATTTAGCTTATTCTATTTGTAAGACCTGACATAGCTATAACAATTCATTTACCTGTGTCAAGTCAACTGTTCCACACAGGACTTCCCTATCAATCATAGGCTTGAAGAGGTTCTTTAAAACATTGGTTATGTGATTTGGTTTTCCTTCCTTTATTTTCTTTCGTGTAGCTGTGAGGAGCTGATGACGGTTTGTCTGCTACATTACAAAAAAAAAAATGTTTAAAAGAGTCTGAAGTAAACACAAATAACGTCCGGTTCTAGTGGAAAGTACAGAACGTAAAATATTCAGGGGGAAATCTTGCTTGCAATGTAAATTTAAAATCACATAATTATATAAATAATAATTTGATACGTTCATGATCTCTAAGGCCCGCAGCTTTCTCTAATTTTTTTTTAAGGCTCTGTGATAGCTAGGGTTGTTTGCGGTTAATTGGTCTGATGAACAACAGACAACACAAGCCAAACTTTGCACTTAACTTCACAAGGGACTCAAAATGTATCTGCAGAGTTTCGTTTCCTTTTGCAGAAGCTAAATATCAAAGTATAGCACCAGACAGTTATAATGGATGAATTTGTAATCATACCTCTAGAAGCTGTCTGAAAGGTTCTCCTAAGCCATGTTTGCTATTGCATACATATTGAAAAGAATAATACATAAAATTTAAGCCTTATCCATTAGAACCACGATAAGGCAATTAACTTGTCAGATTGTGTGAGACACTCATGACCAAGAAGAGGAATTTTTTTTTACAAGCTTGCAAAATGTTTATTTTGAAATGTAAAAAAATGAAAACTCGATAAAAATATTTTTTAAAAAGAAGAGTATTTTTTTTTAAACCAACCTCTTATTTTGATATTCGTTTCAGGTTAACAATACATGCAAACCTATACTTGCATACACAAATAACAGTTATGGGAACAATACTTTGCTTTCTGCTCATTGGACATTGCAGTGCCCCAATGAGCCATATTAATCTAGGTTTGCCATATTTCAAAAAGTAAAAAACCAGGACACCCCAAAATTGTTGACCTTTTTTTCGATTGACTTGCCTAAGATCCAGGACAAAGCGATGCCTTTTGGAAAGTCTCCTGGACATAAATTCCACCTTTGAAATCCCAGTAATGGCAACCCTAGATTAACCCAAAATGTCTATTGATCAGTAGTGTGTAAGCAATAGATAGAATATTTCAGCACAGGTAAGCACAGCATGTTTAAATCCAGTGACAGGTATGTGTGACAGATAGATAGGTGTGTGTGTGTTTATGACTGTTAAATCAGATCACCTGAAATTCAAAACATAAAAGCGTACAGATTTCAGATTTCCTTTGGCAATTTTCTTTCCTCACTTCTTGGTTGAGCAGTACCAAGCAGAGCTTTTTAAAAGCAACAACAACAACACCCATAATCTGAAGTCCTTTGATTCAGGCTGTTGCAAACAGTTCAATATGGCTTCTGCCATATGTAATATGGGGTCCTGAACAGCCTCAGCTCCATAATTTTATTTTTGTGCAATATCAGGTCAATGTGTGAGGGTGATGAGAGGCTGCTGGAGGCAGGGCTTGTCAGAAAACCACTGAATAATATTTTCTGAGAGGTTTCCATTGCCTATCCTAATAAAGGTTGATTTGAAATCACAGGAAGGTCAAGTATCCTACTTGACACCATTTCAACAGAATCAGAGGCAAATGAAATTTTAGTGGCTTCAGGGAGGGAAGAAGCAGCCTGATTATAACGAACAAACTTGCTTCCAGATTAAATGAAGGAAATGTACGCATGCATATCAAATAAGACCACTTTCTTAGTCCTGCTGGCTCCTAAAATATATCGTTGCCCTTTTAAAACGGCAGTTGCTACATTCGAACACACTTTATATAACAAAGTACACCACAAGATTGATTTTAATTTTGAGAATTTATACCTCATTTACCTGCAGTGACACTTAAGAAAACATTTGCATAATCGCAATGTACCAAGACAATACAATAAACAAGAAAAATCCATCATAAAACCAGATCTTATGAAAACCAATAAATCATAAAAGAAAAGACTTGTCGTAAAATTAAAATTGCATCACAGATATGCCCACCCATATTAACATTAAGGAGATCAAGCACTAAAATAAGTTACATTTTTTTAATGTAATGCATCTAGGTGGGAGATCAAAGGGGTTGTATTATTTGCATATATCAAGGCTAGCCAACAGAATGACCTGAAGTTGTAGGACCACAGCTCCTATTAGTTCCAGCCAGTATGTCCAAAGGTCAGGGATGGTGGGATATATAGTCAGAGAACCTCTGCAGGGCATCTCATCAGCTACTCTAGGTGTAAATATTATACTGCTGAATTTCTCCTTAATTTGGGGGTTTCTGAATTACTGGAATTTTTTTAATAGGAGCCACACTGATTAAATGCTGGAGTTCATGGGTCTACCAGATATATATTCTGAACTGCTGGTGCATAAATGCGAACCAAGTTTATAAAAATGTATAGGAAGAAAATGCACAGTGAGGAAAGGACGATTGCACATTCACAAAATCTGTTACCGGTATCATGAAATTATCTTTTATCTGAAGGCAATTCGGGTTGGGAAGATGCAACAGATGAAGGAGTCCTGTGCCTTTAATAGTTGGGTAGAAGAGAAATTTCAGTAGGTAATAGCTTGCGGGCAAACCACACCTGCTGAGATCGCCACCCTTCTGCACAGCTATTAAAAGCAGGGGCGGAGGAAGGGGGGTGCGGCCGCCCTGGTTATCACTACTGGGTGGGTGTGTGACAAAATGCTAGGGGGCACTCACTGTGAGGCCTGCAGCATGCCCAAGTCAAGCGTCTCTCCTGGGAGAGACGCAGTGGCTTAGGTGTTTGCAGGTTCCGCGCTGCCCAAACGTTCTGCCTGCTGCCTCCCCCCAGCTGTAGGGCGGCTGAGTGGGAGGAGGTAGGCAGACTCCAGAGGCCCCATGGTGCGCCCCAACCCTATGGGTGGCTTGCCCTGCCTGCCCCTGGGCGTGCCATCCCAGGCGCCCAAGTGGCTTCCTCCGCCACTGATTAAAGGTGCAGGAATCTGGTCTCTTTTACACCTGGCTTCTGTAGGGCAATTGGAGTGGGCTCCATGAAACTGGTAAAATAATAGCAGGGTGAGACTAGGAGGATATCCCTGTTCTTTTCAAAATGTTGGGACCCACCAGTTAACTGACTCTGCGCCAAGTCCTTACCAAGTTTATATCTGTGTCACAGTGGCAGACACATTCTTTTGGGGACAGGTGCATGATTAGTTATTTGTAGAAAAAGACAAAATACGACCCTTGAACAAAATTTCTCTTAATGTCCACAGCCTAAGCCTAGAGATGGCATTACAAGGAATTAATGAGCTGTCTGTTCATTCCACTGAACAGTTGCGCAGAATGTTTGAGGTTGTTTGTACCAGAGTATAACTAAAGCAGAATTGAGTTTACAAGTAGCTGTCTGGATTAAGTAGAGACAGAGAATATACTGTACAAACAAGATTTTAAGAGGCATTTAACAAAGCACCACAGCCTCTGTTCCAGCAAGTAAGTTTTCAGGCTGGTGTGTAATAATGGTTGCGTTAGTAAAAACATTGCCAACCTGTGGGACCAAACTGGTGTTGAGGGTCAACTGGGAACACCTTACTGGTGAAGCAGGCTGGGTTGCCTCTGCAACATCATGAGCAGCCAGCAGCGTTAGATGTAGTTAACCAGCACCTCACGTTTGCATGAGAGAGAGGGGGGCATTATACTAATACTTTCCTGGCAGGAGAGAGACCATGATCACACACCTTCCATTTTGAAGGGGTTCCATTCTAGATAATCTTACATTCCTTTATTTTAAGCATGTCTAATACTTTTTATTGCTATGCAGTGCCTAATCTGCTTTAGCAAGTTAATCCTGGGACTCGGCCACATTAGTCAAAAAACAGCGTTTTGAATGCATTATAAAAATGCAACACCAGATGGTGCTGGAGAACAAAACAAAATTTCTTTAGGATTTTCCATAGCGTTTCCACCCCCCCTTAAGTTATAACAATTTAATTTTTGACTTATTTATATCGGTTCCCCCCCCCCCCTGTGTGTAGATCTACCCCTGGATTTAAATTGCATTGATGGCAAATTGCATTGATGGTAAGAATAATTATTACAATAAATCAGAGCAGCCTAATCCTATAGTATCTATGCAGGATATATCTTATGAAACAGAATAAATGCATAAACAAGGAGCTACAGTTGAGGAACATAATGTGTATTCATCTGCTATGGTGAGCATCTTCATATCCAGTCTTATTTAGTGATTTTCTCTGTTAATGAAATGGTTAACCACTGAATCAACTAGTCTTGGTATGGTGTATGAAATATGAAATGGAAGTTTTCTGTTTCATTTGAAGGAATAAAAGAAGGCAATGCATCGGCCTTGTGCCATTATCTACATATAAAAATATTAATCTTTTTAAAAAAATAATAATCACAGAAGCAATGGGTTAATGGCACAGATATTTGCTAAGTAATTCTCTGCTTTGTATTGACAGAGTCAGAGGACATTTTAATTACTGTCACTGCCCTTTTGGCCTGCTTGAACAGTTGCTGCAACCCATGGATCTACATGTTCTTTAGTGGGCACCTCCTGCACGACTTCATACGGAGCCTCCTGTGCTGTCAGAAAACTGGGCAGAGGCTGAATAAAGAAGATTCCGAGAGCATCAGCAGAAGACATACTACTTTCACCAACAACAGAAGCCCGACAAACAGTTTGGACATGTGCAGAAAATCTCCAGATTTAGCACAGTCCATTAGGTCCATCCCCATTACATCCTGAAGCGTATATTTTAAAAACTGGTGTCCCATTGAGTTCCAGAATAGCACTTTTAGCACTTTAGCCATTCGTTACCATGTGACCCATGAACTAACAAGATGAGGGTAACTTTTTTGAAAAACAACAACAACCCAAATATGATGGTTTTGCATCAATGTAAATAAAGTTTGTAAGTCAATCTATTAAAAAGTATAGGAATATATATGTTCAGTGAAAAAGAAGGGAAACAGTAATGCGTGTAAATATTTTTCTACAAAGCTACAGTATTAACTTCACATTTGTTTGTTTGTTCTCATGTTCTCAGACTCAATTACGTATAAATTAAATGCAGTGTGACTGTAAATGCAGTTGGTACTTCAAAACAGTCAAAAAATAATTGCCCAGATCCTTGGCTGGAATACAGTCCTGGTGTAGCTCTCAGAAACAAGTGAGTCTGACATATGTAACCTGAGCACAGGACTGCAATGTTGGTGCATTAGGTATAGCTTCATGGTTGGTGCCGTTGAATGGTAGCATTTGCAAAACAAAGCAAGTGAAGTCCTGAACTGAAATCTGTAGGCGAAATTAATAGTTCTTGGTTGAGGAACATCCTGATACTATACCAATGTAGCCCCACAAAATTAAGGACATTTGACTAAGTGTAGACTAAATCTATGGCTGCCTTTTTACCCAAATCCTGTGAGAAACAATGAGATCTAAGTGAACTGGATTTTTCTAGATGTTACAATAGGATGCACATGGAACCTCCAGCTAATACACGCTTTCTCATTTAGTGTCAGGGGAAACACTTTGTAGTGGTGAGAGGGGGAAAGAGTGGTAATATAGGGTGTATACTGGGAAACGGTTGCATGTATTGCATCCACTGTGAGCATCAGAATTCCTTCTCTTTCAAGAAGCCTATAGGCTCTCTCTCTCTCTCTCTCTCTCTCTCTCTGTGTGTGTGTGTGTGTGTGTGTGTGTGTGTGTGTGTAGGATTCAATCCCTGCTTATAATGGGCTTTGGAAATGTTCTTAAAGAACTCAAAATGTTGACAGGGTCCACAAAAGAATGGTAGTATCGTCCTCAAAAAGTTTCAAGTCAACGTTGCTAATGCTGATTTGCTTCTTGCACCCCTGAACAGACTATACACAGATAGTCCATTCAGAGGGCCTGATAAAAGGCAGGATCATGTGGTTGGCTTGAAGGCACTCATAAGATGGCGGTGCCCTCTGATCTCTTTCTAGATTTTAGTGTGGAACACAGTTTTATTTAGGAAAGCAGCTGAGGCCTGCATGATTGAATTAATATCAGGTGGGGCTGTTCAACTAAGTTTGACTCTGGGTAGACGTGTTGAAATCAATAGACAACTTAGTCACATTCATTCATTTCAGTGGCTCTGTTCTGGTTTAGTTGAATGCCATCCTTGGATTTCATAATGATCCTGTAGAAAATGACCATAATCCACCCAGTGTACCATATGTCACAAGCCATCTTTATATCAAGTGATTTTTGTTAATTTGTTGTTTATTGGTTCTCGCCACATCTTCTGCTTGTAAGAGCAGAAAAGCAATATGCCCTGCCTTTGCGACAAAATCACTCTGCTGGCTTATATTTAGTTAGTGGATCACAAAACAAACCCCAGGCTTTTCTCAGCAATACCACTGCCTATGTAATTATCTCACTGTGCATTTCTTTTCATTTAATTTTATTATATATGGTAGCACCATATGTTGTCTCCCCCAAAATTGCTTCTTGTTGGTTTCAAAACATAATATCTCAGCAATGACTTTGTACAAATTTCCAAGCATGCACCATTCTAAGAATGCTTGCTCTGCGGCACAAGGTTGAAAATAATTTACAGAAAGAAAAAAATAAAATGAAGTTTTCAAGGAACGGTGCAGGATTAAAAGTCTAACTCTGACTTTTGTGGTATTTTCTCACATTACTAAGCTGCTGTGGAATGTAGTCGAGCTGCGTCATTTTTCTAGTGATATATGTGAACACTCAAATGAAAAGGATGTTTTCATTTTATTTCCGTTTCCCTGTCCTGATTATCACCCTAGCAAAGACTCTCCTACTATGAATTATAGACATATATGCAACAATCAGCAATGCTTTTTCTCTCTTCTAGCTTGATTGAGCTGTTATACTTTGTTTGGCCTTAATGTACAGCTTGTTAAACCTTGTTTGCCCTTTAATGTACAGCTTGTGACATCCATGATTGTGTCTTGCTACTTCTGTTGTCCTTTTGCATTGCTTGTAATTTCTTTGAAATAACTAACCAGAGAGGGTTAGTGGTGTTTTTTTTAAAGGTACCTCTGGGACATATATATTAAATTGTCCATGTCCCAGATATGGGTGTATTCCAGGATCTTCATTTAATTTTTAGAGTATTCCTTCTATATTCAGAGGTTCCATCTATATCTAATCGTATCTATCATCTATCTATCTATAACATCTATCTATTCATACATTCCTTCAAGGAATTACTACTATGACCTCAGCATTTGGATTTATAGGTTTTTTTCTGGCTGAATGTCATACTGCTGTGTAAAACACATGGGAGTTAAAATGTAGGAGCAAAGAGGGGAGTTTCCATTTTCAGAAGAGTCAGTAATACAATTTGATACCATTGTGGGCTGCAGGGATGTGATGCAACAGCAAGGAAAGGCTGTTTAAAGTAGCCATGAGTGGTATGCAGCAAAATAGCTCCACTAGCACAGAGACTACAGTGGGACTTCCGCTCCCTCTCCTCTTCCCACGTATCCCCCTAAATCTGTTCTGGGAATCCTTTCAGGATTCAAATCCTTCCAAGGCAACTTACAAGTAACATTGAAATACATTGAGAAAATTATAGTACTATAAACAATATAAAAACAGAACAAGTTATCAGTTGGTGGTAGATGGCCCTGTCAGTGTGTTTGTGTGTGTGTGCGCGCGTGAAAGCCCCAGCTGGAAAAGGCGCTGAGGTATTTTCACAGGGTGGTTGTTGTGAGAGAGGTTTCTGTTCTTTCTGTTCTTGACAATCAGCTCTGCTACCTCAGCGAAGGAGCCATCTTAGGCACCTTCTTCTCCCATCCTCTGAAGCCATCATCATTCCAAAAGGTAGGGGGACGCATTGCATTCTGGGACAAAAAGGGTGTCTGCCACAGACAATGGCATCCCCCTCCAAAATGCCCGGAAATGATACGGCATTCTGTGGGTGAAAAATGGCAACTCCTAGCTGTTGATCTCTTAAGAGAAGTTCTGCCTTGTTCTATTGGTGGAAGGAAGAAGGAAAAGAAGGAAGATCCATTGTTCAATGAAATGTATGCCCCCTGAAATTTTAGAATAATTTTGACCCTAGTTTCAGGGAGACCTAAATTTCACAACACACCTCACTGTATTTGAACTAAAACTACTCATTATTTTTAGAAGAAAAGGTGTTCAGATTTATGGCAGCTATCGTCCTTTTCCCAACAGTCGTCAACCTGCCAAACAACTGAGGAGATGTGAAAGCATCTGAGGATTCAAGAGGCACCTTAGACAATCATCTTTGTTGTTGTGGACTGGCTTCACATGCACAGTTATGCATACTTTTTTTAAAAAAAAGAAAACCAGAGACTAATTATTTGTCTCTCAGAAGCTTTTTCTGGCTGGAGAGAGTGGTTTTTATTTTAAAAGGGGGGTTCTTTGAATAAATGAATAGAACCCCTGAAAAGTATTGTGCTGGAGAGACTGTGCTTGAGGTGATATGAGGTGATAAGTCTGTGGTGAAAGTTCTTTGTTGGCTGTTTTGCAAATACAACTCATCACTTGAAAGTGTGGCCACTGATTTCTGAACGTGATTTGCTGGTTTTACATTTTTTATTTTATGCAGCTGGAAATGTGTATGCTGTGGCTTATATTATTCACTAAACAGATGAAATTTTGATTTACTGTATCGTCTTGGTTTCAGAAGAGATAGCACATCATTTAGTCAGCCTAATCCTAAAGGAAGGCTTTAAGTCACATTTACGAAATGCATCTCTTAGTACCTCTTTACTGAAAATAATCAAAACAATTCTGCAGCATTTTAACATATAATTTTATAGTGCTGCAATATATTTTTATGCGTATTCCTAATATTTCATCCCTGTCAGCATTTATGTCAATTCAATCCATTACTGCTTTTCCTATCTTCTACTGAAAATCTGTGTGAGGAGGGCTGAGGCCGGAGGCGGAGAGTTTTGCCTTTCTGTGCAGAAAATAATGCTATGACTTTGGTGTCCTCCCTGGAAACCTGATGAGGCAGCAAGATCTGCTCCAGATCTTCCATTTTACACTCAGGCTGTATATATGTGTAAATGAAACAGCATATCCTAAGACTCCCTTGACCTTTATCCCTGATTGCTGTGTGCAATTGTATTGTACAATATCTTTTAAACACATGTAGTTCTCTTAGTCTTTCATCATATTGGCTGCCTTTAGAGCAATGTTTCTTAAATTGGGAGAAAATATAGGATCCCAGGAAGGCAGCAAACTGTTTTTCAGTGGAGGTTCAGCACTAACCAAAGTGTGAGTTTACCCTAGGCCTAGGATCACCAAAAAGAGTCAGGGGACTTGTGTGACGCTGCTTGCTGCTGGTCCAATCACTTCATGAGGTAATAGGTCACCTTTTTCTAACCTGCTGTCCCTTCAGGATACAGTGGTACCTCAGGTTAAGTACTTAATTCGTTCCGGAGGTCCGTTCTTAACCTGAAACTGTTCTTAACCTGAAGCACCACTTTAGCTAATGGGGCCTCCTGCTGCCACTGCGCTGCCGGAGCACGATTTCTGCTCTTATCCTGAAGCAAAGTTCTTAACCTGAAGCACTATTTCTGTAACTTGAAGCGTATGTAACGTGAAGCGTATGTAACCTGAGGTACCACTGTATTTGGACCATCATCAGCCCCACAGATGTGCCACAGTTGTGGTCCAAAACATCTGGAGGGCACCAGGCTGAGGAAGGCAGCAAACAGCTCGCGCTGGATTATTTGGCTAACCAAATGGCTTTGAATGCTCTTCCACTTAAAGTCCTCTCACAAAACGAAGAAGTAAAATGTGAAGACGGGGAAGGGGAGACCTAACTTCTTTACAACCCACAGCTGGTGCTTCTTTTCAGAAGCAGCAATTCTTATCTCAGCAATCCTGAGAATGACAAGTGACTTCAAAAAATGCCTCAGTGAAGACCTTGCAAATAAAACAAAGCCAGAACAACTTAACATAATTTCCGGCAGAGTATTTCTGGTATTTATCTACTGTTCTTTATCTGGTTTTTTATGTTCTTGTTCCTAATTTTTTTAAACATCATTTCAATGCTAGCATCATCATCATTTCAATGCTACCATCCTCAAGTGGAGAGGAAAACCTCATATTTGCTGAAATAAATAAATGTTGCTGACAGATTGCTTGTGTGCATATCATTTGCTGTTTCCTCAGGCAGGTACCGCCAGTCTTTGCCGCAGAGTGGTGCCTTGTTCAAATGCAATGCGCTAATAGCTCTGTATCCAGCATATTATTTTTCTGCAGTGTTTCAACTTTCTCTTTCTGTGTTTCGATCCTGGCAAGCAGCAACTAGTCTAGTTCAACAGCTAGCAAAACAAATGGTAGCTGCAAGCTGTGTATATCTGCTCTTTCCTGCTTTAGGGTGAAGATGTCAGAATCTGACAAGATGGAATTCTATAATTCTAACACATCTGGCCCAGTGAGAAGATGGGAGAGCATCTTCTCATTGGGTAGACTACATTTACAGCATTCTCCCAATCCACCAAGCCTGTAGCACTATTAGATAAAGAAAGAAATGAGATTCATCTTGCATGACTTCTTTTTGAGAGACACATGCTGGGTCTTAATAGTGCTTCGTTTCCAATGAATGCGCAGCCCATAACTTCCTGCTGAAATCCTAGACCTTTTCATACCACAAATGTTCTGGGATTTTTGTCCCACTTTTGTGGCACTGTAGGCCCTCCAGGCAGCAATAATGTTGTAGCACTGGAGAAGCCTCACAGAACTAATAAAGCAGAACACATCCACCACTAATGCACTGTTATTGTGTCAAGAACATTTTGCAGAATACTTTCGCAATAAAACACCAGCCTGTAAGGGGCCCTGGTCAGTTCCTTCAGTGCCCCCTCCTGGAATGGAGGGGGGAGAAAGATAGAGCTCCTCTCTACAGCTGCTCCAGTCGTTGGAGGGGAAAGAGTTTAATGCCACCCAACTCCTCTTATGGCCCTGCCCTGCCCCTTCTGCTCACGGAGGAGAATATGGACTCATTTATATGTGTTGCATTTGCGATATAACACTGTGCCACCAGATGGCATTGTGGAGTCCCGTTTTTCCCTACAGGATTTCCCTGTTTACATTTACAACACATTTAGTTGGAACGCTTCTTTGATGTTTCTAGATCCAGCTTTGGAGCCATTTCATCCTTGGCAGTTCCTCAATACTGTGGTAAGCCTCTGGCTTTTAAGAGCTAAGAATTTGGCTGCATCCCTGGTGCCTCAGAACCCAGAGTGTGGCCTGCACTTGCTGCCACATCAACAGGTACACCACAAACCCCCCTCAGCCCTCTCAGCTGCTGCCTCGGTTTCTCTGCCTTGTTTGCCCACCAACAAAGACTGTGCCAATGTTCCTGCTCCCTGTGACCTGTGGGAGTAGGAGCCAGATGCCTATATATCATGTTTGATGGTTCCTCACAGTGATACTTTAAATCATAAGTGATTACTTCATGGACCTTTTTAAAGTGTCTATAGTCTTTTGCACTCATTTGTCACAAACCCTTTGTGAGATATATTGCCTCTGCCAAATCTGGCTTTGATAATATGTGACATCTCATTACGTGACATGGCATTTCACTTATCCATTACTTGACAGATGAGCTCTTTTCTAAACCTTTTACCACACCAGAGCAATGGAATTAATCTCGGCACTGCAGCTTTCTCCTCAGGGTTCCAGGGCATTTCACAACACCTCATGTTCAGAAGCAGCGGTTCTCACATCATAACGTCAGCTTGCTCGTTTAATTGACTCTCATTATGGAGATATTTATGATTTAGTTAGTAGAAACATTTATATCCGGCCTTTCCACTCGAGTCAAATCCATAAGGTGGCTTTACAGCACTCTGAAAACAATACAATAAAGAAAATCATAAAACACTGGAGCATAAAAAAGAGCAGTAAAAATAAAAAAGCACAGCAAAGGCAGAAGGACAATAGAGACAACTAAACTACTGAAACTAAGCACCCTCTGAAATAACAGGGTGCAACCCTTTGCTTGAGGTACGTTGGCTGAGTGGTCTTAAGCTGTTTAAGTGCTATTCCATCTGTGGAAAAGAGTTACACCAGGTCTTGCGCAACAGACCCACTTCTTGAAAAGATCAGACCTTTTGTGATAAGAAAAGTGATGAGAAAATGCACCGGAAAATGTGTGGTAACACTTACCGTATTTTTCCGTGTATAAGACTAGGTTTTTCTCCTAAAAATAATGTCAAAAATTAGGGGGTGTCTTATACTCTGGGTCATCTCCCCCCATTTTCTTAAATCTGAGCCTCCAAAAATACATGGGGGCGTCTTATAGATGGAAAAATACGCAACGTCATATTCCACACAGACAATTCATAAGGAATGCTCATTAAATAGCCAATGCTGTCTAACCTCCATGCAAACAAATTAGGATGAATGTTCAACAAAGAGGTTAGAAGCACTCCTGTCATGGGTGTGAAGCCATTTTGACATATAAGTGGTATGGAAGAAGAAGAAGAAGAAGAAGAAGAAGAAGAAGAAGAAGAAGAAGAAGAGGAGGAGGAGGAGGAGGAGGAGGAGGAAGGGAGTGTTCTTCCCAACTTCCATCTCTATCTACTAATGAAGCTCACTAGCCTTTAGATTCAAAGTAGTTATCCCTTTTCCTGAAGGGCGGTCTCAAAAATAATCTCAATACTTCGCATTCTTTCCAGTTAACATGTAATATGGGATCATCTTCAGATCCCAGCACAGATGTTACCTGATTAAAATTCTGTATATAAAATGGCAAAAGTTTTCACTATGTACGTTCTCGCATAACCCAAAGGTACTTTGTGGTTCTCTATAGCCTAATCATCCAGAAATAGTTTACTAAAAAATATTTTTCTTGTTTGCAATGTCATCTGCAGTTGCAATATCAATTAGGCAAAACTATAATGGTCTCTTGGAGTATAAGATGTTAGCTGAAAAGTTGAGAGGTTATGGATGATGAAGCATGAGACAAATCCTGTTGGATTAAATAAAGTAAAAAACACAGAGTACTGTACATAAGAGAGCATCTTGTATTTTTAGAACACACAGAATACATCAAGGTGTTTGCTATGGAGCCTTTTGAAAACCAGTGAAAGGCAACACCTTACCTGTACGGTATTTTGTATTTCTTTTTTCCCTTTTTAAAATTTTCTTTTCTCTCCTTACAAATGTACGTATAACATACAGCTTACATAAACATCTCTCCCTCCCCCCTTTTGGACTTCCATCAACTTCTATTTCTGATTTATTAACTTCATTAGTATGTTCTGCTGTTTTCTACAAATATCATATTTTCCCTTTTATTACAATATCTATTCCCTATCCAAAAAGTTGTGAGTGTTTATTTAAATCCTACCATCAGGTCAGTAGTCTTTCTTTGTTTCTGCAAATATAATATAAAAGGTTCCCACTCTTTTTCAAAATCCCTTTTGTCCTTTTCCCGAAGTCTGTGTGTCAGCTTCGCCATCTCCGCATAGCTCATCAGTTTTTCTTTGGTATTTTGTATTTCTAACACACCTCTTAAGACTGTGCAGAGATGTTCCAAGATGATAACTTTAGTGTGGTGCAAATTTGCGTTATCTTAAGAACGTCATTAGTGATATTAATCCTGAAGTGGCCACAAATTTTCTTTACCCACTGCTGCAATAATGTGGATAGCAGCAAACTGGAAGAAAACTGGTGTTACTGATTTTTTGCGTATGGGAGGATATGGAACACTGCAAGCTTATCTGAATTAAATATATAAACAGTGTGTGTGTGTGTGTACACACACACATTTACTTGCAGCATATGGTTTTTAAGTGGTTATAGAAGGCTGATTAATGAACAACATATAATTGTGTTTGTTGTGTTTTATTTGCAGCATTTCAGAGCAGTAAATGGACAATATGTCTCTTTTCTTTGCTTTAATGTTTTCTCTCTCCCTCCTTTTCCTTTTCCCTGCCCCCCGCCTTGGAATTTAGCAATGCATTAGTTCCTTCTGCATTTGACTGTGTCTATGTAGGTGTTTCTATGAGTGTACATACCATGTAGACGATATTGTTACAGTGGTACCTCTGGTTACATATGCTTCAGGTTACATACGCTTCAGGTTACAGACTCCGCTAACCCAGAAATATTACCTCAGGTTAAGAACTTTGCTTCAGGATGAGAACAGAAATCGTGCTCCGATGGCACGGGGGCAACAGAAGGCCCCATTAGCTAAAGTGGTGCTTCAGGTTAAGAACAGTTTCAGGTTAAGAACGGACCTCTGGAACGAATTAAGTACTTAACTCGAGGTACCACTGTATTATTATTATTATTATTATTATTATTATTATTATTATTGGTGGATCAATGTCGGATGTTGTTTCTAAAAAAGAAGAAGAAAAAGAACCCAAACCAGTAAATAAACAAATAGCACACTTGAATACACACCAGCCTGTCACTTTGTAAAAGCAGTACTTATTCTAATTATTGAAGTTCAACATAGAATAGATTGAAATCCCAAGAGGAATAAGCCCTGGAACTATTCTGCAGAAGGCTCAATCAGAAGCAGCTATTCCTGAGTTACAATGTGCGGGGTCCTGCAGGTAGCAATTAATTAGTCAAGCAGTAACAGTATAAGCACACACCAGGGCTGTGATGTTCTCCTTTTACTGTGGAAGTATCTGTTCCTCTTCTGAACTTAATGATGTTTAATAAGCTATAATAAACTGTGAGTTAAAACTAGTATAGAATTAATGGCCCATCTTGCTCACCTTTGCTGTCTGAACCGTTGTCAGGTCCAAGGCGACGTGTAACTAGGAAAACCCCTACAAACTCTTGAGTTTGGTGCGTATGCATACAGTGTTTGTACAGTAACATAAACATATGCTGTGCAGTGCTTATCGCAAAGTGTTTTCTCTATAAAGTGCTTAATAAAACAAAAACAAAAACCAGAAGGTCTGTATGCTATGGATAATGAAGGAGGGAGTCGTAATCATCATACCTGAACCATCTCTGTTTACCACTAAAATCTCCACACGTTTGAAGACAAAAATCTGATCCAGTGGGCTTGCATGCCTATAAAATCTCAAGCAGAATTTTACTCACTGTGTTTGTGAAAAGTGGGGTTTTTAATGCCAGTAATAGCACTGCTTTGAGCCGCAGGCATGATAAAGCGCAGATGTCCCAGGACAACTTTAAAAATCCCTTATTCCATAAACACCAATTTAAACAGCTGGATAAGGAAAGGTTTTTTAAAAAAACTAGCAGGCATGGATCGTAAACAAATGTCTCTGTAATGAAAGTGTGTATGAATATCGAGCTCGTCCTATAAAAAGAAAGGGACGCAGTGTACATTTTCAAAACTTTCACAAGGGAGAAATCTTGCTAACAATACTCATGGGACGTGCCTGGACATGGGAAGTTTTATGCCACATTGAAAAGAGAGAAAGAGAGAGAGAATATAGTTAGAAAGATCTTTTATAAAGATTTTAAAACACACAGCTATCATCAAGCATCACCGTATTCATGATTTTAGAGAGCGGAAGGGAAGCATTTCTAGTCAACCACATTGATTTCAGCATGTCAGGAGTTAAATCCTGGCACTCTTCCTCAGCAACAGGATGGGAATCAATGTGATTCTCACAGGGGAAAAAGAAAGGAAATAAGGGGACAGAGGTATCTGAGTAGCATTTGACTCAGCTGAATTAGGGTTGCCATATTTCAAAAAGTAAAATTCCTAACACTCGCAAAGTTGAGCTTCTTTTTAGGAAACCCACCAAAATTGTTAAGCTTTTGGGGGGAAACTTAACCCAAAAATTGTGATTTTTAAGTTTTTGAGCTGTTTCCAGTGCTTTTTCCATCGCGTTGCCATGCACCCAGGTTTTCCCTGACATTTTGCCGACTCAGCAAAATCCCCCCCCCCATTTTTACACCTGCAAAACAGGACATGTCAGGAATTTCCCTGCCATATGGCAAGCCTAAGCTGCCTGCACATTACAACACACGTAGACTGAACTTGCAATGATCCATGTGTCCTATACCCAACTCCCTCCAAATATTCCCAATTTGCCTTGGCCCACAGCTGAACCCAGTACTCAGTCCTAGATTTTACAATGCTTAAATTATGATCATTATCATTATCATTATTATTATCATTATTTTATTTATTGATGTGTTTGTCGCCCTCAGCTCTTTTGGGAGCAAGGGCAGGATACAAACTGAGTGATTGTATGAATGTGGGGCCAAGCCCAGGTCACAGAAACTCCAACATAGTTTTACTCATGTCAAGTAATAAGACCACTATTACTTGAAAATGTCAAAACTCAAAGTAGCTGCAGCCTCCATGGCTTGCATTTCTCTCTCTCCCATTTATAGGATTAGCTGTTTATTGAACGCAAGACCTTCAATTTATCACTTGGTCAGCTTTCCCTTCCTCAACTTTCTGCCTTGGTATATTTGTCGTAAAACAGCAACATTGCCTTATAGAGCCTCTTTTTGCAGACATGCTCCAGAGATTCCGGACAATTTCAACCTGGCTTTGTGCCCACCCTGCATTCACATGGGACGCTAAACAAGATGAGCAGCTGGCCAAATGGTAAGTTTTGTTTGGACATCTATATTAATGATAATATGATGCTATACTTTCTGCCATAAATTCTAAGGGTGTGGTTAAGTTTTGGGGGTGGAGCTTATCAAGCGGTGATGCTTTCCTGCACATTACTTGCTAAAATGGCCATCATCTGTATTCATAGTCTGTGATGCATGGCTGCATACACACCATACATTTAAAGCCCAATAATAATATGGGAACTGTTGTTTACTCCTCACAGAGCTATAATTCCCAGCACCCACTACAGTTCCCTGGATTCTTTGGGAGAGTTGCTTTAAATTGATCAATGGGTACACAGCCAAGTGAGCAGAGAAGGCACTGCCTTGAGCAATAGAGTCTCATGGTTAGAGTTGCGTTTCTGAAACATGGGAAGCCACAGTATTTTCCACACTGATTGGTAGCAGCTGGTAGCAAAAGCCTTTAGCCTGGGTACCAGCAGTAAGCCAGAATTCACACCTTGGAAATGTGTGCATAATTGTACACACATCGAAACATGTGTGGATAATTTATAACAACACATACACTATGTGGCTTCAAGGGCTTAAAAGCAATGCAGTAGGGGATTTCAAATGTATAAAAGAAAGGCAAGGGTTTGGGGGGGGGGGTTAAGCCAGAAATTTTCCTAAGGGAACAACTCCAAAAAGAAGGGTAAATGTTTTCATAACCTCTTGCAACAGCACCATTATAAGTACATATAATATTTTAAGAATGTGAGAGTGTAGTAACTATCTACTTCCCTAGATAAGGAATGCTTGAACCTGTCAGTTTCATATTCTGTCAGTTTCTCATTTTTTCCCAATCTTAGCGTCAATTCTCCACATTTCTGCATAAGCTTGTGATTTATTTCTTTTTCAAATAAAAGTTCTCATGAAAATTCACCATCTTTTTGATGCATTTCCCCCTCCCCCCGATATACACATTGTTGTATGCAAACTTGCCTAATATACACATTACTGCAAATCATATTGCCACCAACAGTTGTACCCCTTCTACTACAGAAGACATTTTTTTCCAGGTAATTTTCACTAATATATTTGTATTTGTGCACTTCACAAATGCACATGCCTTTTTGTACACATTATTTAACTGGGGGAGCTGCATTCCAAAATCTGTGGAAATGTGAATGCCAAAGGATGGCCGAGCTTTGGTTTGCATCAGAAAGTGCATCTACGGGAATCCAGATTGGGAGGGTTTGGAATAGGTAGGTTAATTTTTGTGGGGGTGATCATTTTGGTCATGGCTATTTTGTCTGAGAGAGCAAAGTTGGTATTGTTCCGTCTCTTCAGGTCTTTGTTGATTTGTCACCACAAAGGGTTGTAGTTGTGGAGGTCTAATTTGTGGAGGAATAAATCTGGCTAACCTGATCCAAAAATACACACTCACACTCCGCTCACAGACAAAAACAATTCTCACTACAGCCAACCAAAGGCAACTAACCACACCCTAAGCCACACCCAACCTTTCTCACCACTAAGGAAATACAACAAGTGAATAGTAAGAGAACCCATACAAGTAACACTGACACAACCCCTCAAACACACTAAGTATAGTGGTACCTCTGGTTACGAACTTAATTCGTTCCGAAGATCTGTTCTTAACCTGAAACTGTTCTTAACCTGAGGTACCACTTTAGCTAATGGGGACTCCCGCTGCCCCTGTGCCGCTGCCGCACGATTTCTGTTCTCATCCTGAGGCAAAGTTCTTAACCTGAGGTACTATTTTTGGGTTAGCGGAGTCTGTAACCCAAAGTGTTTATAACCCGAGGTGTTTGTAACCCGAGGTACCACTGTAGAATAATAAAAGCATAACCAACCAAGCCCACCCCACTTGGCACTCCCCCTCCCTCTCTTCCCTTCTTCTTCTTCTTCTTCCTAATTGTTTAAACCAATTGATAAACGAAGAATCCATATATTGATCACTAATAATGAAACATATGTTGTAGATATTTTTACACATTTATTATGCTATTTTTGTGATATACTAATGACGTGAGAAAACTTGGTATACTTATCCGTATAACATGATTCTTGTTTATAAAACCCAATAAAAAAAAGCAAAAACAAGTGCAGTTACAATAAATTCACCTTTAAATGCAAACTGAATCAGTCCCTAGGCATGAGTCAGGATCCATTGCCCCAGGGGTCAGATGCTGTGAATGTGCGAGTTCAATGCTTGCGCACCTTAATGTTAGACTTTACTTATTTCTTTCTTATTTTCCTTTGGTGAATGCATGCAATTACAGTACCTAGAAAACAAAACACTAGCACCGCCTTGTGGATAATATTGTTATAGATGGTTTTTTTGGGGGGTGGCCCTAAACCCTAGAAATTAATAAATTGTAGGATTTTGATTAATTGGGATAGGGATGAAATATAAAGTGCAGATCTGTGCCAGATACAGAATCCTTGGGCTGGTTTATGCAAACCAGCCTGGCTGACCTAATGAAGAGCAGATCAGTTAACATGACAGGAATCCTTTGGCCTGGGAAGACAGATGTTGCCAGTGTAACTGGGTGTGAGGTGACAGGGAATAAATAACTTTTAGTCGGGTGTTCTGGGAAGAGGAATAAAGAAGAGAGACTGGAATCCATCTTGAGCAGGCTGGCTGCACAGCTGTGGGGAACAAGCCCCTCTTGAAAAGACCATGTTTTAAGATTTGGACTCCATGCAGACAGAAGAAGAAGAAGAAGAAGAAGAAGAAGAAGAAGAAGAAGAAGAAGAAGAAGAAGAAGAGGAGTTTGGATTTGATATCCCGAAGGAGTCTCAAAGCGGCTAACATTCTCCTTTCCCTTCCTCCCCCACAACAAACACACTGTGAAGTGAGTGGGGCTGAGAGACTTCAGAGAAGTGTGACTAGCCCAAGGTCACCCAGCAGCTGCATGTGGAGGAGCGGAGACGCGAACCTGGTTCCCCAGATTACGAGACTACCGCTCTTAACCACTACACCACACTGGTGTAAGTAGGTGAAGAAACCATATTTCTTAAAGCTACAACAGCCTCCTTTGTATCTGTAATCTCCAAAGGACCACAGACCCTGAATAAGTGCCTGGAGCGCCATAGACTCTTGCTATTGCTTGGCGAAGAGAGGGGGAGGCACCCCACTTTTGTAACAATATTATTGTGAACCCCCCAAACCCCCCCCCACAACTGTTGAGGCTATTATTAGAAGTACCTTGATTTAGGAAATAAGTCATATTACAGTCAGTGGGACCAACTCTATGAGAACATCTTTAATATGATATATGTTTTTCAGCCAGACACTTTACAAAGAGACTTTGCTAACATTTCTTCATGAAACCAAGCTCTTCCTTTTTTATGACCAGGGCTGGATGAAACATTAAGCAAAATAAGCACGTACTTAGGGCATCGGGGGAAGGGGGGCCACCACAGAAATTTTCGATTGTTGGATTTACCATGAACCATATGGTGCATCAGTAGTAGAATTCCCCCCCCCCCAATACAAATAAAGTATACAAAAATAAACATTATTTTACAGATTTTGTTTCATTCTGAAAAATAAAATTTTATTTTATTGTTTATTATTGTTTATATTTTGAATTAGATATATATATGGGGGAACCAGAATCTTTTAAGTGCTTTGGACCTCTAAAAGGTCTTAATCCGGCCTTGTTTATGACATTCTGTTTGGTCCTAATAAAAGTATGTAATTGTCCTACCGTGCCTTTTTATATGTGGCTATCCAGGTAGATAAGCTGATCTAAACAGGACTGTGCTATATTCCTGAAGCAGCAAGCATGTAGTTTGGGTGTACTCTTGGATCTAGCCTTGCCGCTTGAGGCTTAAGTGCCATCAGTGGCTCAGAGTAACTTTGGCTGGTCTGTCAGTTATGGCTGTTCCTGGACAGGGTCTGCCTCCCTACTGGAATGCATGCTCTAGTAACTTCACTGTAAAGTGCTCTATATGGGGCTGTTGTCGAAGCTGACGCAATGGCTGTAACTAGGGCAGAACGTGGGAGATACGCTGCTCAGCGGAACAGCTTGCAGCAGCCATATAACACTGGTTTCAAAAGGAATCGCGCCGGCTGCCAATTTGTTGCTGATCCAGGTTTCAAGGGGCAAGTGATAACAAAAGCATCTCTCCTCTGTGGCTGAGCTTTGTGATTTGCTGCAAGAATCTTCTCCGTGTCTCCTATTAGAAGCTACATATTGGGGCATGGATGTGTGTGGCTCACCTGTGGCCCTCCAGATGTTGCTCAGTGACACGGGGGCTGATGGGAGTTGGAGTCCAGCAACATCTGGAGGGTCACAGGCTCCACATGGGTGCATTATGGGGAGATGTGGGAGAGGGCCTTGGCTATGGAAAAGCCTCCCCTCTGCCTGGTATCAACTCTGGACTCATTTTAGTGAAGGGTTAAGAGCTTGTTTTTCACTCAGCCATCTGCGTTCTGTTAAGCTGCCTGCCAAACATTGTGCTTTGCTTGGGTGTGTGTGCCTGTGTGTATTTTTTAAAAGTGCTGTTTGACATGATTAATTGCCTTAAATGAATTATGCACCCCACTTTGAGATCAAGCTAAATAAAGGGTTATACATTAATAAATAAACGAAGACGAGATTGCAATAAAATAAATAGTAAAATATCACCCAGATGAGGAGTGGGGGGTGGTCAGAGGTTGGCAATTGTCATGCATTCCCCTGTTAATAACTTGTTAGTTAAGTTACACTTACATTGTTTTGCTCAAAATGCAAAGCATATTTTCCGCAGCAGCAGATTTTTCTGTTGCCACTAGAGGTCAGTACAACCCAGTTGTTCTTCCTTTTGCTAAGTAGACTCCTCAATAGCAGGGAAGGGCAAGTGGTGAATCCCGGGGGTGGGGACTTCTTATTTACTCTGTACTTCTTTTTTATTTACTTACCCACCACTTTTCACAGCAAGAAAGTCTTCATGGAGCAGCTTACAATAAAATAAATGCAATTTGAAACTATAACAATTCAGCATAGCAAACCATAGCATGAAAAACCTCGGCCATTTAAAAACCAGGACTCGGTAAATGCTGGAACCAAGAGGATTTCACGCCCTCTGGTGGGAAATCGGGGATAACAGCTATGTTGGCAACCTGTTGCTTCTGTATTTAGATGCTTTGTTAATGTTGTTGTTGGCCTCTATGCTTTTACTCTTGAGAGTCCCATGGACTGCAAGAAGATCAGACCTATGCATTCTGAAGGAAATCAGCCCTGAGTGCTCACTGGAAGGACAGATCCTGAAGCTGAGGCTCCAATACTTTGGCCACCTCATGAGAAGAGAAGACTCCCTGGAAAAGACCCTGATGGTGGGAAAGATGGAGGGCACAAGGAGAAGGGGACGACAGAGGACGAGATGGCTGGATAGCGTTCTCAAAGCTACCAGCATGAGTTTGACCAAACTGCGGGAGGCAGTGGAAGACAGAAGTGCCTGGCGTGCTCTGGTCCATGGGGTCACAAAGCGTCGGACACGACTAAACAACAACAAATGTTTTTAGCAGCGTGCTCTTCAAATTTCTTTTTTGCATCCCTTATTTTCTGCTTGCATTTCTTTTGCCACAGCTGGTGTTATTTTTTGTTCTCTTCATTGCCACAAGACTTTTCTGAAGGAAGGCTTCTTGCTTCTAACCTCTTCCTTGACTCCAGTGTCATGTCTGCTAAACACTCCCTTCCACTTTTCATTTACTGCTCATATGTATGATAAAGGTAAAGGTACCCCTGCCCGTACGGGCCAGTCGTGTCCGACTCTAGGGTTGTGCGCCCATCTCACTTAAGAGGCCTACTTGCACTTAGGGGTGCTTTCGAACTGCTAGGTTGGCAGGCGCTGGGACCGAACGACGGTAGCTCACCCCGCGTCCCCATATGTATGGTAGATCCTGGCTTTTTGCTGCTCTATATTTCATACTTTACAAGCATGTTTAGACATCCTTGGATCCTCCAGACTTCTGCAGCTGTGCTCTCAATGACCCATTTAAAGATGACATCCGTTCGGTTCATTTATTATTTCAGTACTTCCAGATAAGTCAGAGTACCACTTCGTTTAGCCTTGTGCGTATGTTTTATGAAAAGTAACCCTCACAGTAGAGGATTCTCAAATGCCTGGATTTCATCTTTAAGATGAGCAATATCCTGTATCAGTGTTCACTCTGTTGCTTGGAGACTGAATGCTCAGTTTTGTGCTAACATAAGGAGCTTAGAACATCTGATGAGCACATCTCACATCTGCTTGACAAGTATTGCTCATTTGCATTATACTACTTGCACAGCTAAAGCCTAGCTTCTTCAAGAAGGATGTGTGTACTTTTGGAGAAATAAACCAGGTTAAGGAGTTCCAAGAATAAGCAGGTTCTCTTTTCATCTTCTAAGAAGCAGACGGTAACCAATACTGACTTTAACATTAAAAGCTACTGTATTATGGAGTAAAGACCATATCTTGTATTCCAGTGATTCCTTATTGGTGGTCCACAGACCCCAGGGGATCCGTATAACCCACCCAGAGGGTCCATGGCACATACCTGTCAATGGAGACCACATTTTGGGGGGCTGTGCTCTCGCACAGGTTAAGTGAGTCATGCGGGAGCCCAGAAGACACCCATTCCAGTTTTGTACTGGGATGTTACAGGCTATAGTGGCACCATTCACATAACAAAAACTACCACAGAGATATCAACATTTTCAAAAGTAGAGGGAGTGTGGCTTGGCTTTGGAAAAACTGCAGCACTTAGCTAACTAGGAACCACTGATCTATTCTATTTTAATGGGTTGTTGTTGTTTAGCCGTTTAGTCGTGTCCGACTCTTCGTGACCCCATGGACCAGAGCACGCCAGGCACTCCTGTCTTCCACTGCCTCCCGCAGTTTGGTCAAACTCATGCTGGTAGCTTCAAGAACACTATCCAACCATCTCGTCCTCTGTCGTCCCCTTCTCCTTGTGCCCTCCATCTTTCCCAGCATCAGGGTCTTCTCCAGGGTCTTTGAGGTGGCCAAAGTACTGGAGCCTCAGCTTCAGGACCTGTCCTTCCAGTGAGCACTCAGGGCTGATTTCCTTAAGAATGGAGAGGTTTGATCTTCTTGCAGGCCATGGGACTCTGAAGAGTCTCCTCCAGCACCATAATTCAAAAGCGTCAATTCTTCGGCGATCAGCCTTCTTTATGGTCCAGCTCTCACTTCCATACAACACTACTGGGAAAACCATAGCTTTAACAATAGGGACCTTTGTTGGCAAGGTGATGTCTCTGCTTTTTAGGATGCTGTCTAGGTTTGTCATTGCCTATTTTAATGTATCTTCGTTCAAAACACATAAAACACTGTGTAAATAATCATATTTCTTCTCCTGCGGAGTTTCACGTGACTGTTATTAGAATCCCAATTGGCTGAAAACAGTGTATTGATTTTTTAATGGAAAATAATAATAATATAATTATAATAATACTTTAAGGAGAGAATGAAAAATGTGTCTTCTCTGTTGTATCACCCTTGCTTATGGAATGCTCTTCTCTCTGACCTGATTAACTTTTTGGCAAAGAGATACATTTCCTTCAGGTGTGAAAAAGTAAGCCATACATCACAGAGAAGAGCCTTCCATACACAAGGGTGCCACAACCACGAAGGCCCTTGTCCACATCACCGCATGATGTATCTTCCCCCCCACAGCTGAATACTAACTGACAATTGTTCAATCTATCCCAACTGGAGATTACTCTCGGAGAAGGTTTTTTCCTAGCTCAGTTATACGAGAACCTTTTAGGTGAAAAGCAGGGGTGTCTGCGACCTTCAACCAAATATAAGTGTTGGAACTATAAAAACCAACCAACCAATATTTTATTGTGCATAAAACATTTGGAAAACAAAATATTCAAACTACTTCTTTCAACATAGTAAGATGAAATATTTGTTGCAAGACAAAGAGGGATACTGTATCATAATTCAGGCAAGGAGGAATATAATAATCCATTATCAAGGCAAATAACACTCTAAATTGCCACCTGTGTTTTGACTATTTGTGTCATTGGTAACAGCAACTGGCTTTTAAAAATGGGGGGGGTCAATTTTATATTTAAATCTGTCTTGCATTCCCCTCTTATAAACATGCTGTGGGTAGAGCTGCATATGATGATATATCATCCAGTTTTTAAAGCAATTGTTCCCTTTTGAAACTATCTCTCTGCTCCAGCTGTCACTTCTATTATTAGCTCTTCTGGGTTTTAATATACCATTGAAATCCTGTATTTTCTAGTCATCGAGCATTTAAGAAAGTGCTCTCATCAATACATAAAAATAGCAGCACTTAATTATAGTACCAACTCATTGCATTGTAATTATTATGCAAACAGTCTCACCCTCTGACATGTACTGATAAAGAAAAGCACTCTTTTCCCTCTGCTGATTTTGTTTCAAGGGGAAAGGAGGAAGTTCAGTTTGGTTTTTTAAATAAATAATATTCCTAAAATAGTTTGAACCCATCTTTAAAATACATTCTGGTTACATAGTACTTATTGGTCCTTTGATTACACACAGTTGGCGGAAGTAAATTTAAATGAAATTTCTAAAAATATGTCTTAGACCAGAGTTGGGGACCTGTGGCTCTCTGGCTACTAATGGGATACATCTGCCATCATCTCCAGCCACCATGGCCAGTCAGGAATGATGGAAATTATAGCCCATAAAGACACCACAGTCTCCACTGTGCCTCATTTCCAAAGGAAACACAAACCATGGGTCAGCAGCTGGAACCCCTGGAATTTCGCACTGCTCAGAGAATGGTTGGAGTGTAATAATAGAAACCTTTCCATTTGTTCTGCTCAAGGATATGGGCAGTGTATTCTCAAAGAGGTGAGACCTGCCACTCATGCACTTATCCTTCTTGGCTTCTACAAGCTGTCATGCGTAGACTGCTTGCTGAGTGGATAATAGGAGTGGCGGGTATTCTTTTCAAGGAATTTAAAACAGTGGATTTTTAAAAACAAACAAACAAATCATGTTCCACTTTATGGAATGATTTCTATTTTTTTTTTTTTATAATGATTTTTTATTGCGTTTCTTTTCATAGGTTAACAGATTTGTTTACATGGCAACATACAAGAAACATTTTTTATGTATATATATATGAAGAAAAATGAAAAAAGAAAAAATATTAAGAAACTTTCCTTAACGTCCTTCAACAGTTCACTTTTGGACCTCCTCACATCCTCTCAGCATTGCATTCATTGTTCTAGCCAGTTCAGCAATTTGTTATCTTGTTTCCCATCTTATTATACCTTTAAATATATTATGTTACCAATTTCAAAAATTTATAATTTAGTTTAAACACTCTTAATAAACATAATATTTTGTTTCAAATATGTCTCGTTTTTTTTCCTTCAATGCTTACTTTATCATTTGCTTAAAATAAATTGCAGAAGCATAACATTTCTTAATCGTGCGCTATCTTAACATTCAAACAACTTATAATGTTTTTGCAAATAGTCCTTAAATTTTTTCCAGTCCTCCTCCATTGTTTCTTCGCTCAGATCTCGGATTCTGCCAGTCATTTCTGCCAACTCCATGTAGTCCATCAACTGCGTCTGCCAGTCCTCCAGTGTGGGTAAATCTGGTGTTTTCCAGAACTTAGCGATGAGAATCCTAGCTGCTGTGGTTGCATACATAAACAAGGTTCTGTCCTTCTTTGGCACCTTCCGGTCCACCATGCCCAGGAGAAAGGCCTCTGGTTTCTTAGAAAAGGTATATCTAAATACCTTTTTCAGCTCATTATGTATCATTTCCCAAAAGGCCTTTACTTTCGGGCAGGTCCACCAGAGGTGAAAGAATGTCCCTTCTGCCTCCTTACATTTCCAACACTTATTATCAGAGAGATGGTATATTTTAGCCAACTTGACTGGGGTCATGTACCACCGGTATACCATTTTCATAATGTTCTCTTTCAAGGCACTGCATGCCGTGAATTTCATACCGGTGTTCCATAACCTTTCCCAGTCCTCAGACATAATGTTGTGTCCTACATCCTGTGCCCATTTTATCATAGCAGATTTAACTGTCTCATCCTGTGTGTTCCATTTAAGCAGCAAGTCATACATCCTCGAAAGTACCTTAGTCTTTGGTTCTAGTAACTCCGTCTCCAGTTTCGATTTCTCCAACTGGAAACCCACTTTTTTGTCCATTTTGAATACCTCTTGAATTTGAGCATAATGTAACCAATCTCGCACCTTACCTTTTAATTTGTCCTGGCTTTGGAGCTTCCAATTGTCTCCAACTCTTTCAATCAGTTCCCAATATTTTGGCCAATAGGCCTCCATATTGGGCTTTTTTTTAGAAATCTTGGCTTCCACAGGTGATAACCACCTCGGGGTCTTGTTTTCTAATAAATCCTTGTACTTCATCCAGACGGCAAAAATAGATTTTCTGACAAT
This sequence comes from Podarcis bocagei, assembly GCF_964188305.1. Taxonomy (NCBI): domain Eukaryota; kingdom Metazoa; phylum Chordata; class Lepidosauria; order Squamata; family Lacertidae; genus Podarcis; species Podarcis bocagei. The sequence goes on from NC_138135.1 coordinate 50,239,396, forward strand.
ATGGTTTTTGAACAATTTATGAACCTTCGCCTTGTCATACCACAAGTATGCATGCCAACCATACACATTATCAAACCCCTCCAGATCTAGGACATCGGTGTTTTCCAACAGGAACCAATCCTTCAACCAGCAGAAGGCTGCAGCTTCATAGTACAACCTTAAGTCCGGCAGGGCAAACCCCCCTCTTTCTTTTGAGTCGGTTAGTATTTTAAATTTTATTCGGGGCTTTTTGCCCTGCCAGACAAACTTAGAAATATCCTTCTGCCATTTTCCAAAACATTCCATTCTGTCCACGACCTGAAGGGTTTGAAATAAGAATAGCATTTTTGGCAAAACACACATCTTTATAGCTGCGATTCGGCCTGACAAGGTAAGTTTCAATCTTGACCATATATCCAAGTCTTTTTTAATTTCCAACCAACATTTTTCATAGTTATCTTTGAAAAGATTTAAATTTTTAGTGGACAAGGATACTCCCAGGTATTTCACTTTTTTAACCACACTTAACTCTGTCTCTTTCTGATACCCCTCTATCTCTGTAGGTGTCAGATTTTTAACCAAAACCTTAGTTTTTTGTTTGTTTAACTTAAATCCCGCCACCCGACCAAACTCCAAGATAAGTTCCAAAACTCTTTTTGTGCTAGATTCTGGCTCCTGTAATGTCAAGACTAAGTCATCTGCGAAAGCTTTCAGTTTGTATTGTTTCGCTCCGACCACAATACCCTGCACCAACTGGTCCTCCCTAATCATATTCAGCAATACCTCCAGAACAGAAATAAATAGCAGAGGTGATAGAGGGCACCCCTGTCGTGTCCCTTTTTCAATTTGAAGTTCCTCCGATACCACATTGTTCACTATCAGTTTAGCTTTTTGTTCTGAATAAATTGCTTCTAATCCATTTTCAAACCCCCGTCCCACTCCCATCCCTTTCAAGTTCTTCTTCATAAACATCCAAGAAATGTTGTCAAATGCTTTCTCCGCATCAATAAAGATTAAAGCAGCCCTTGTGTTTCTAATTCGCAACAGCTCCAATATATCAATAATGTTCCTGGTATTGTCCGACATGTGTCTACCAGGGAGAAAGCCTGCTTGGTCCTTATGAATTACTTCATTTAATACATTTTTAAGTCTACTTGCTAAAATGTCTGCAAAAATTTTGTAATCCACATTCAGGAGTGAGATGGGACGGTAGTTCTTGAGCTGAGTCTTTTCCCTTTCTGACTTGGGAATCAATGTGATAAATGCTTCTTTCCACGTTTCCGGTGCCTTCCTCCCCTCCATGATCTGGTTACAAACCTCCAACAACGGTTGTATCAAGAAATCCTTCAAAGTTTTATAATATTTGGAGGTGAGTCCGTCCGGGCCTGGAGATTTGCCCAGCTGCATGTTTTGGATGGCACCTTCAATTTCCTGTTGAGTTATTTTGCTGTTAAGAATTGATCTTTTATCTTGACTTATTTTAGGTAGTCCATTTGTTTCCAGAAATTGGTCCATTTCCGATTCTTTCTGAGGCCCCTGTGCGTAGAGCTCTTTGAAATATCTGTGGAAGCACTTTCTTATTTCTTCTGGTTTCTGAACTATTTTTCCTTGAATCTCCAAATTTGTAACCGTATTTAATTTTTGTCTTTTTTTCAACTGCCAAGCCAGCAACTTTCCACATTTATTTGCTGATTCAAACGATCTCTGCTTCATTTGTTTGATTTTCCACTCAATCTCTTGATTGATCAGTTTCGAATATTGTGCTTGATGGAATTTGATCTCTCTTAGCACCTCTTTTGACTTCGGTTTGATTCTCAGCTTTTTCTCTCCTTCACTTATTTTCTCTAAAATTCTTTCTTTTTTTCCATTCCAATATTTTCTTTTTATCGAATTCTGTTGAATCAGAAACCCTCTCATTACAGCTTTACTTGCATCCCAGATTGTTCTTTTCTCCACCGTAGTGTTCAGATTTATTTCAAAGTAGTCCTTTAGTGTTTTTTGGGCCTTCTTCACAATCTCTTGATCTCTTAACAAGGTGTCATTCATTCTCCATCTGAAGGATCCAGTTGGAAAAAGTCTCAATTCCATTTTTAAGGCATTATGGTCGGAGCAGGTTTTTGGGCAGATTTCCACTTTTCTCGTTTTCGGAGCCAGCCCTCTAGATATCCAAATTTGGTCGATTCGTGTCCATGACAAGTGGGCCTCAGAAAAGAAGGTTCCTTCTTTACCCAAGGGGTTCCTTGTCCTCCAAATGTCAATCAAATCCATATTGTCTGTCATTTCAAAGAAAGTTTTAGGGAGTCTGCCGTCTGTTGTTAAGTTTTGATTTTGGGATTTGTCCATATTTGTGGACACCACCCCATTCATATCTCCCATCACAATAATATTAGCATAGTCCAAATAGTCCATCATTGTCTCATGCAGCTTCTTGTAGAATTCTGATTTTCCATCATTTGGCGCGTAAACTCCTAGTATCAAAATCTTTTCCCCTTGTGTTTGGATTTCAATTGCGAGAATTCTTCCATGATCATCTTTAAATAAAAATTTTGGCGACAAGTTCTCCTTTGCATAAATTACAACACCTCTTTTTTTAACTTTGTCTGATGAGATAAATTCTTGGCCAAGTCTTTTATTGATTAATACTTTCCTGTGGAGCCTAGTCACATGTGTTTCTTGCAAACATATTACATCCAATTGTTCTTTTTTTAGGATATGAAATATCCTTCTCCTTTTTTCCGGAGAATTCCCGCCATTTATGTTCCAACTAAGTAGCTGCAGAGACATCCTGTTCTATTTAAAATGTTCTTAAGATGGGGTGTCTTCCTTTTGCTCAGATCCCGAGGGTGTAGGCGTTGGCCCACTTCCGGGCGGTATTGGTGCTGGTAAAACTGGAAGCCAATCCGCTCCTTTTTGGAGATCTTCTCCGTGGTCGTGAAGGAACTTTTGGTTATCTTCAGGTGTTCTTATTTTAACCTTCCTTTCTTTGTAGGTGAAGGATAATCCCTGTGGAAACTCCCACCTATAGGGAATTGCGTTGTGTCTCAGCAATTTTGCTAATTCTGTATAGGTGGCTCTAAGGTCCAGCAACTGCCTCGGGATATCTCTGTAGATTTCCACCCTTTTGTCTTGTATTTCAATTGCTTTTTTGAAATGAAGGCCTAGGATCTTGTCTCTCTCTTCCTTTGTTCTTAAAATTATCAAACAGTCTCTGGATCTGTCTTTCCTTACCAGTCTTCCCAGTCTATATGCCGAGACAATCCTGAAATCTGTATCTTCCTTTAAACCCCAGAACTTCGAGAATTCCTGTGTTAAGTATCCAATCAAGTCTCCTTGCTCGAGTTCCGGAATACCTCTCAATTTGATGTTGCTCTCGCGGTTTTTCAGTTCCACCATTGACAGATAGACTTGTTGTTCACCCACCTGTTTGTGCAGGGGCCTGACTTCTCCTTTTATTTCTTCAACCTCTTTTTGTAGAACTCCCACTTTCTGGATTGCTTCTCCAGCTAATTCCCGATTTTCCGCTGTTGCTCCTTGCAATTTCTCTATGGCTTGCGTGTGCTGGGAAACTTGGTCAGTCAATTTTTGAATCGAGGAAGTTGCTTTATCTATCTTCACAGACTGGTCGTCCACCTTCTGGTTTAGACTTGATAATTGCTCCAATATTTGTTTTAATAGTGTATCTGACCCACCTGCTGCCATATCTTCCTCAGTGGACTTCTCAGTTCTTTCCCCTTGTTCCCTTTGGGTCACCAGTACAGCTGGAACCGACGAACGGCGTCCTTGGGTCAATGTTGTTTGTACAAATTGTGCTGGTCTTCTTTCCTTTTCTTTTTCCTTAGCCTCTTTAGTTTCCTTTGCTTTAGATGCTCTTGTTCTCCCTGCACCACTCATTACACATCTGTCAATGTTCAAGGTCAAATTGTCTATTGTTCCATGGGAAAGACAAATTCAGGTGTAAACAACCAGTGAGATGGAATTCAAAACAAAAGTCAGTTCCCAGGATTTTATAATCCGAAAGCCCTGTAGGGGGAGTACCACCAGGTTTCAAAGACAAAGAAGGAAGTAATCCGCCATTTAAAGTTCCAAATTGTTTCAAGACAATAAATTCATTAGTCCAAAAGTCCCTTCATAAACTCAAAATTTCCCAAAGCGCCTTTTATAGATCAACAAAGTTTCACGAAAGGTGCTTGTAACAGTATCCCATTCAGTCTTTTCTGCTCAAATATAACAGTTACGTTCCAGCAAAGTTTTGCAACTGTTTCCGCAGTTTGACACAGTCTCTCTCTCTGGCAGCCCGACAATCTGGCTCTTTAGAAATACAGCCCAAGGGAGAAAAAAGATAGGAGGAAAGTCACCATTTACTACTTCTTTTAGTCAATGTCCATTTCCACCTTCAGCTCAATAAAATAAGCAGATCTTATAGCACGAAAAAGTTTAGGCTTCCCACAGTCCCGTTTCAAGCGCTTCCGTTTTTAAAAGCTTTGCTTTGATCTTGTCAGCAATGTCGGAAGACGGACTTCCCTTTTCTCGTCTCCCGCTTTCAGCCAAATTTACCGAATTTCTTTTGCCAAATTTTAAACCCCTTTACTCACGGGTATGTTGCTTGCAGTTTAGCGTTGATTTTAGGAAGAAGGATCAGCGCTCATCTGTAACAGCCGCGCGGCTTCGCTTCCGCGGAAAGAGCGATGAACTCACAGCACCGCTACCCCTCCTTCACTCCGGGTCTCCTTACGGGGTCCCTTCTGTGTTTTCGGAGCAGCTTCTGGTGCCCGCCGAGTCCCACGGCCACGGGCTCACTCTACCCGTGGTTTATCTTGATGGGTCGTCGCTATGCCGCAGCGAACGACCCTTTTCCGCGGAGCCCCTCTTCAGAGCTCGAAGAGGACCGCCATTACAGTTTCGCGCCGCCCCCGGAAGTCCCACTTTATGGAATGATTTCTAGGCAATCTCAGGAACCGCTGTTATATCACACCCAAGCAGGCCAGAAGGATACTGTGTTTGATAGGACTAAAAGCCTCTGAGAGACGAAGAAGAAACAGCAAGGGGTGGATCTAGACACAGGGGGGGGGGAACATGCTATAAGTAAGTAAGTTAGAACAAAAGAAAAAAATATCTGTATGGAAAATTGCGTTTTAAAATTTCCTGCTCTCTGGCGCCATCTGGTGTTGCATTTTTATAGCACATCCAAATCGCTGTTTCTTTACTAATGTAGCTGAGTCCAAGGACACACTCATTACTGTCTACTTCCCAGCCTTGGTCATTCAACAGCCTAAGGAATCAATCGTTGAACAACTTGAAATCCATTTTGTCCAGAGAAACCTAAATCTCAGAGGCCACCACGACCACACACTCAAGCACATTGTCCAAGAGCATAATGTAACAGTGGTTCCACTCCTTGCTGAAAGGTTGGTTGACTTTGTTTTCAGGTAGGAAAAAGAAGTGGAAAAGCTATACTGTGGAAAAGTTAACAATATGACAGATGCATCTGTATATGAATAGCTGTTAGATACCTCGATGCACAGCTAACAAAGAGACATATTCACATCAGTAACACATAAAATCAATAAAATGCAGGGCACAAACAGAAAACTATACTATAATCAACAGAACTCAGAAGACAAGCACATCATTACTAAAAGCAGTATCCATATTTATGGAAAGATGTCCACAAATTCCCTGGAGTATATGTTTTCAAGCATTTTAATATCCCACTGAAAAGTGAAGAAAGATAGAGAGAGAAAGATAAATTGTTCCATGATAAATCTGCTTTGTTTTAGAAATCAGCAGTTGAGGGCATGCTCAGCAAATGTGTTTTCAGCTTCTGGGGGTGCAAACCCTACCGCCTTAGGGTTTTGGTACTGTACCATGCTATATAAACCAGGCTTCGTTTGAGTGAGAGCTTGCCAGGTCCCCCCCCCCTCAATCCATCTTCATTGTTAAGGCTTAACCTTAGCAGAAACCCATGCAGCTGAATATGTGTGTAGTGTTCTCCATAAGTAATCACAGACAGCTGCAACACACACGTCACTTCCTGAGAAGTATCACTTCAAATGCTTTTTATTTTTCAAATTAAGCATTGCGTGAGAGTACACAGCACACTTGACTCTCTTTTAAAACATATGTGCACATTTGTAAAAAATGAGATCAGCTCCATTGGTGTGAGGCTTATTCCGTGCCAAGGGAGTCACGATGAGGCATGAAAGAAAGGTTTCACCTCTTTCAGAGCTAGTAGAAAATGCAATAATAAGAAAGCGGACATAGTGTTCTTTTTTCAGGAATCAAAACGTTAAAGGGCGGGATTAAGAGTGTATTATCTTGACGGAGGATTACAGAAAAACCACTTAGACAGCTGCTGCCTTTTCCGCAACGAGGAGAGGCAAGCGTCCATAGAGCAACAGTGCTGTTTCATGTATTCTGAGATAAAATCTTTGAGTTTTCCCTTCCCCTTTAGACCCTTGTTACTTATAAAACTGGTCTAAGGCAGGTTTGAGAAGATGTTATGGGACACCAGCTCCCATCAGCCCCTGCCAGCATGGTCAGTCTTCCAAGGTGATGGGAGTTGTGGTTCAACACCATTTGGAGGTCCACACATTCCTAACTCCTTGTTTAAGGCAGCCTGTCCACCTTCATCTACTGATGCCCCATTCTCATGAGACCCTGGGCCGAGTCACTGCTGATATATCAGAGATGGTTTTAGGGTAGTGTGACTGGTTCTGCTGCACTGGGTGCCGCACTGCAGGGGGCGCCACAACAATTTTAGCAGGCACCACTGAGGTTTGAGAGCCCAAGTCCAGCACTGGCTAGATGTTGCCGATTACAAGCACAATTTGAACCAAAGTGCCTGAGAGGTTATATACATATTTACTAACTAAAAAAGTATTGATAACATGTATTCTGTGCAGCACAAACTTATGCATGTTTATTCATTATGTGATGAGACCTATTCCTTGGTAAGTACAGTATGTTTAGGATTGCTGCCTGTTTACTTGGAGGAAACTCACATTATGTTCAATGGGGCTTACTCCCAGGTAAGCGTCCATGGCACTGCAGCTTTAGACTTTGATTTAAAACATACGTAAACATTGCTGTCTTTTGGAAACTTACCCGTGAGTACATTCTATTCAGGCCCATAGGATTTATTTCTAAGTAGACATGTGTAGGGTTGTTCTGTAATGCTCTTCAGTACAATGCTGTTTAATTTCCTTAAACACTCACAAAGATTATGCAACTCTAATAAGGATTATTTCCTATTCACTGGATTTGCTGAAGGGCGCATGATATTGCAGCTTCTTTCCCATATACACTCTTATATTAATTTCAGTGCTTCATTTGCTTGATTTAGGCCAGGGTTACCATTGGCTCTACAAATACTGAATGGAGTTAAGATGGAAGTTGACAGTTCAAAAAGGAGATCTGAGCCAAATCTCTGCAGGACCTGAGTTTAAATATTTGGAAGATAAGTGTCACTATAAAATTGTATGCATTTGCGCCAGCCTGTACGAGGGCTGTACGAGGGCTGATTATTAACATTTTAGATTTTACCAGTTTTCAGGACGCACCATAAATAATTTCAGAGTCTAAGAACCCATGAAAATATATTTGGAATGCATGCAACATTTTTTCCTATAATATGCATTGAACCGTACATTTTGATTTTATAGCAGGCTAGATATAGGAATCACTCATTGGAGACATTACGAGACAGAAAGATTTACCATTTGATCTAGACTCTTTTCAAGGATGGAATACATAATAAGATATACCCATCATATATTTTGATAACATAGTGCCTGATAATTTAGAAATAAAATGAAGGAGCCATTTGGTCAGGGTAATTGTATTTAATTTTCCCCACTGCTTTTTTTCTTCTTCACATGATGCTTCAGACCCTTTATAACCACTGAAATATAATATGTGTGGTCAATATCCATGACTTCCTTTTAGAGACAATATAATATGATAGAGTTGTACCTTGGTTTACAAGCATAATCCGTTCCGGAGGTCCGTTTGTAAACCAAAACAGGTTGTAACCCAAGGCGCGCTTTCGCCAATGGGGCCTCCAAAAATTTTTTTGTTCGTAATAAAGAAAAAAGGGTTGTAATCCAGAAAAAGGTTGCAAACCAGGGCACACACTTCCATGTCTGACGTGTTTGTAATCCAAAACGTATGCAAACCAAGATGTATGCAAACCAAGGTACCACTGTAAATGCTTACTGCTTGTAGCCATAGGCCATTGAAAACATAAATCATGAGAAAATATACTTCCTCTTTAAGATAGGAGCACACTCTTGAAGCATTCTGGAGTTACACTTAATTTCAGCTTACTCAAATTAATGAATTGCCTTTACAGTCTAATGCCATGTGATTCAAAGTACCGTACTTGTTCAGATTTTCTTGGCCGCATTTTCAAATAGCACCACTTGGTAAAGTATGTACCCATATTCATCAGATAACAACAACAATAAAAATTTGAAAATCACCAGTGCTATTTTTCTAGAAAGAGAGGTGCCGGAACTCACCATGAATGCCTCCCTTGTTCTCTTATAATGGCAATGGCGCCCACCTGAGAGGTGCTGGAAAAAAGCCCTGAAAATCACTATATTCTGTATGCACCACTCATTACACAAAAACGGTGTAAACTCTTACTTACAAAACTCTTCAAATGTTATTCTTGTGCTTTTCCATACAGCAGCCAGAAAAAGTTGCATAGGTGATAAAACATTGTTTGCTTACAGGAAGGTAAAAGTTCCTAAACTACTGGTACACAAAAACACCAGTTTCAGACTCCATTATTGTCTGAAACAAAAGAGGCTGGTTAAAGCCATGTGGCTGGAGGAAGCAGCTCAGACCTCCTCACATACCAAATTTACATGAGCTTAGTTGCTCATTTCCTCCCAAGATGAGGGCAAGTGATGTGAGCTAAGCCAGACAGGACAGCTTACTCTATGGCATTAACCCCTTCATGCATTAACTAGACATGCATTGTGGCTATGCGAGGCTGGTTACCCTACATAAAACAATTAGGTGACACTAGAAGATATTTTTTAGCATGAGTCATTTACTTGAGGGAGCTGGGAAGACTGGAGTCCAGCTCCTCCTTTCCTGACATGGGGTACAGAAATGTTGCATTCGGGCTGTGATCCCTTCCCAAACAGGTGACTGGTGTTAACACTGACCATCTGTTTGTTAGGTTAGGGCCATGCCATCACTGCATGTGTATCTCTGGTATCTTTGGGTTGCAACATTAGTTTTGTACTGTCCATGTTATGTATTGAAATTCTCATCCTGGCCACCAGGAGTATCATGTATATAGTTTTCACTCAGGTCCACGTCAGTTACTTTAGGAGGGAAACCCTGGGTTGTTGTTGCTACAATGTTGACAGCCGGCTGCCTATAAAAGCAGGTGTTTGCTGTTCACTTCTGTTCCAGCTTACAAATAAAGACCTGCTTTGGAGAAATCCCTCCGTCGTCTGCTATGTCTACCCACTATTTAACAGTCCAAATGATAGGATGAGTTCAGAATCTATCCCTCTTATGCAATCTTGTTTTTCACCCATGTTGTGATGACTGTGTGAAGTTAAACCAATTTTCTTTTCCTGCATGATATATTTTTATGGGCAAGCCATGTTCGGGGATTAATGCTCCACAATAAAGTTTTATTCCTTGGCGTTAAGCGTGTAAGAGTTCCCGGAGTGTCTATATAATAATAAAGGCAATGGTGAAGAAAGCAGAGGAGAGACGCATCTGAACTTTTGTTCTTTGGCGTCATAATGGACCATGATTCAAGGCATTAGGAAGCAGATCACAGAGTTTATATTGCTTTCATAATCCCTACTGTAATGACAGTCGAAATGATAGCTGAGAAATACTTAATGCGACTACTGCTAAGATATGTCTATGTCACAGTACCTTCCTATCAAATTATTGTTCTTGTGTCAATAATAGCAGAACTCTAATGACTGCTTATATATTTAAGATGGGCTATCATTGCTCTAAAATGCATTTCCCCAAAGATATAGCTGTCATACTTAAAGCAGTTTCCTGTTCACAATTAATGCTCCCCCTCCCACGATCAGCGAGTTTTACTCTTTTTTATGAGCGTGTTTTGTAGCTGAAACTGATTTAATTGGGAAATGAGCTAATGAGTCACACCTCCAGGGGAGCAGTTTCGTATGCATATTCAATATCCTGCAGGTAAAAAACCTTTTTGATTGCCACCGTTTGTAATATGACGTCTCAGAAGTAAACTGTGTGATGTGCCTACCTGGATGCCTCTCTAAAACCGCCAGAGGAATTGTTTTTGAAGAAAAACAGCCCTGAGTGGAGCAGCTCTGAAAATACTTTATTTACCATTACTACAGGTAGCTTGGCAGGTGGCACTGTGGGTTAAACCACAGAGCCTTGGACTTGCCGATCAGAAGGTTGGCGGTTCGAATCCCCGCGACGGGTTGAGCTCCTGTTGCTCGGTCCCTGCTCCTGCCAACCTAGCAGTTTGAAAGCACATCGAAGTGCAAGTAGATAAATAGGTACCGCTCCGGCAGGAAGGTAAACGGCGTTTCCGTGCGCTGCTCTGGTTCTCCAGAAGCGGCTTAGTCATGCTGGCCACATGACCCGGAAGCTGTATGCCGGCTCCCTCGGCCAATAAAACAAGATGAGCGCCGCAACCCCAGAGTCGTCCACGACTGGACCTAATGGTCAGGGGTCCCTTTACCTTTACCTTAGTTTTGTGGTGTAGGTGCGGTTATCGGAAGGTATATAGCTTAGTGCTAGGGTAAGGCTCAGCATCTCCAGGTACAACTGGGGATAAATCTGTGACTGAAAAACCTGGAGGCAGCTGCCAATCAGTTCAGACAATACTGAGCTGCATAGACAAGTGATTTGACTTGATGTGAGACAGCTTCCTGTTTAAATACTACCAGTGCTATTTTGCCTCTGAAACTAGGGCTTGGCACAAAGTTACCAAACAAAATTATATGATATTCTTGCAGAGAAACTGGTAACACACGGGCTGCATCACAAAATGCATGTAAGTGCAAGGTTTGATGGATGGCTGTAACTTGGTTCTCATATTGTTTTGGAAATTGCATTTGCCAGTTTCCCCTTTAATTGAGACCTGAATCAAATTCCTCCCTAGCTACAGCAGATGCATATAGGAAGAAGACATTCGGGAGGTTTGAATGCGTATATATTCTGTACTACTGTTTGATGTGTTGTTTCTCAAATCAGCTTCTAGCTGATTGGACTCCTTAAGCAATTCCTAATGCAACAAGTGAGGAGGAATTAAAGAACCTTTTAATGAGAGTGAAAGAGGAGAGTGCATAATATGGTGTGAAGCTCAACATCAAAAAAACTAAGATCATGGCCACTGGTCCCATCACCTCCTGCCAAAAAGAAGGGGAAGTAATGGAGGCAGTGAGATAATTTACTTTCTTGGGTTTCATGATCACTGCAGATGGTGACAGCAGTCATGAACTTAAAAGACACCTGCTTCTTGGGAGAAAAGCAATGACAAACCTAGACACCATCTTGACAAAGGTCCATATAGTTAAAGTTATGGTTTTCCCAGTAGTGATGTATGGAAGTGAGAGCTGAACCATAAAGAAGGCTGGTCACTGAAGAATTTATGCTTTTGAATTATGGTGCTGGAGGAGACTCTTAAGAGTCCCATGGACTGCAAGAAGATCAAACCTATCCATTCTTAAGGAAATCAGCCCTGAGTGCTCACTGGAAGGACAGATCCTGAAGCTGAGGCTCCAATATTTTGGCCACCTCATGAGAAGAGAAGACTCCCTGGAAAAGACCCTGATGTTGGGAAAGATGGAGGGAAGGGAACGATAGAGGACGAGATGGTTGGATAGTGTTCTTGAAGCTACCAACATGAGTTTGACCAAACTGCAGGAGGCAGTGGAAGACAGGAGTGCCTGGCATGCTCTGGTCCATGGGGTCACGAAGAGTCGGACACGACTAAATGGCTAAACAACAACAAATGCAACTGTGCCCAAAAGGTGGCTTGGAGTAAAGACATCCCTACCCTGTTCATGTCCTCTGGTGTGCACACAGGTAGAAACAAATTGAAATTATGCTGTTGTGAACAGCTGTGTGTAGTTTACTGAGTTTTTTGTATGCTGACTTTGATTATATGGGGAAAGACGGGATATAAATATTTTAAATAAATAAATATGCCTCTTCTTCACCAGTCCCACTTCAAACTCTTGCCAAGGTTGTGCTTCTCCATGAAACTTCTGAAATGCATGTCAGAGGTGAGAAGAAGAGAGGGTTAGTATTTGCATCCCTTCCAGTCCACATGCAGAAGCTTTTGAAAGCCAGAGCACATAAGAAGGATTTTGTCTGATGCCCTAGAGAAAGTAAACATTCAGCCCCTGACAGGCGTCTCTGGGAAGGGCATTCCATAACCAGGGCATTGTAGCAAAACCAAGAAACCAACAAACTACTTCAGTTCAGGCAGAGAAGGTGCATGAGGAAGGTGGTCAGCAGATGACCTTAGGTCAGGAATGGGGAATATGTGGACTTCCAGATGTGGCTGGACTGCAGTTCTCACTCGCTAGGGCTGATGGGAGTTGGAGTCCAACAGCATCTAGAAGGCCACAGGTGTCCCCTTGACTCACTTTAGAGCCTGGGCAGGTGGACATTTAACTAATAGACATTCTCCTAGGTGCTCTCATACCACCAGTACTAAGCAAATAGCACTATATGTGTGTTACCACTTAAAACATGTGTGGTACTCACTCTAGAGGCCCACCATCCCTACTGAACAGTTCTGCTCATGAAGTGAATGAGCTGTTAGGTATAGTTAAATTTTAATTGGCATCCAAGTGCTATGAGAGAGGAATGAGAGAGAGAGAGAGATTACAGCCTATTATCAAATTACTGTCAGTTTTGATATTTCCCTTTCCGAGATAATTACATAAATGTTCTTGATGACAATAGTTGCCAGAGTCAAGAGAGCTTCCGCACAGAGTTTTTGCAGTTTCAATGACAGCTTCACAAAGAACCATCAGGACTCTTGTAATGACTTGTGCGATTGAACACATCTTAGGCAGAGCAATCGGAGCACTTACCAGACCTTGGGATGCCCCCAAAAGAAGAATTACAGCATCTGTGTAAAGATGCAAATGGTGTGAAACAGAAAAATGAAAGTGAATTGAAGACCGAAAAAAAATTGGCTCCCTTGAAGCGCCTTATGCTAGATGTAGATGTAGTATTAAACATGGAAGCTGCAGAAAGCAAACTTGAGAGGAGGGGACACTGATTTGTGGCAACAGAAACATGAATGTGAAAGAAGGTCTGGGAAAATGGAAGAGTCTTCAGACAAGCATTTACTTGGACTTGATTATATTGCCATAATGGGCTAAACTTTAGTTCAGAGACGAGCTTTTAAGATTCAGAATAAGCTCCAAATGCATAAGAAAAATCAGGTCATGACTATGATTTGCATAGTGCGGTGATACTGTAGTTACCAATACGTGGACAGTGAAGCAATGATGGCTTCCTACAATGCCTACACTGCCATGTCAAATCAAACCCAAATCAGCGTAATATAATAGGCTTGCTGCCAGGAAGAAGCCACCGAGAACAATTATTTAGATGCCTTCACCATTTGTATGCCCAGGCACAGACCCCTCGTGCCCGGGATCCAGGCCCAGAAAAATAAGACACAAACACAGCGTAATTATGGGATTAAAAGAGACCACAACTTTGTTAACTTCAGATGTAGGAAACCTTGGCTTAGGCATTTGGCATAGAGAGCCAGTGTGGTGTAGTGGTTAAGAGCAGTAGACTCGTAATCTGGTGAACTGGGTTTGCGCCTCCGCTTCTCCACATACAGCTGCTGGGTGACCTTGGGCTAGTCACACTTCTCTGAAGTCTCTCAGCCCCACTCACCTCACAGAGTGTTTGTTGTTGGGGGGGGGAGGGAAAGGAGAATGTTAGATGCTTTGAGACTTCTTTGGGTAGTGATAAAGTGGGATATCAAATCCAAATTCTTCTTCTTCATCATCTATCCATCCCTCTCAGCCCTCAGCTGGGGTCTGAGGCTAAGCAGGGGCAGAGAGGAATTATGGGGGACACTGCAAAATGTGTGCTTACGCAGCCTGCCCCCCACCCCTGCAGTTCTGGGAGTTTGACCATATACCGAGCGCTCATGGTCAGTGACTCCCCCCATAAACCCCTCTAACAGGGCCCTGCTAATGCCGCCGTGTGAGGGGTGTGTTACACGCTACCCTTCCATTCTGTTGATAGACTAAAGGATTCTGCCCAAGGACTGAATGGCCTGGGTTGCTGTAAGCCTCCTTACCTGGCCCCTGCTCCACCCCCAGGCCACAGCTGATTGGCTGATTTGAATCAGGGCCAGGCGGGAGCCCTGCAGCCTCAGCAGCTGACCCAGGGAACAGAGTAATGGCCAGCTGACTATGGCGTGTCTCTGGAGGCCTGTGATGCCCGTGCCAGGTTGCAAAAGCCACCCACCGCCGGGACTGGTGAGCGGTCATGGTACACACTTTGGGCACCTCCAGCCTGCCAATTCTCCTTTTGAACTAGACCTCCTGCAACACTGACCAGATGGAAACTTGGTGGGTTTTATAATGAATACTGAAGAATTTGTGCATCTGATATTTTCAAGGGACACAGGGAATGTGCCAGTCTCCATTTTAACCAATGGCAAAGTTCAGAAAGCAGACTGGAGAATGGGATTTGTGGCATAGTACAAAGCAGGAAATCTGACACAAACACCCCATACTAGCTTGTATCTCTCTCTCTCATGGCACCATCTCTTTCCTAGGGAACTTTCCTGCCTCGCTTCCTGTTCATTAATATATTTCAGTAATACAGGGCTACAGCAGCCATGGACAAACCTGAACAAGCCCGTAGCTTGCCTATGGTGAGATAGCTAGGGGATCTTGAATGTGCTGCACTTCAAATATTGGATGTCTTTAAATGAGTTCTGATGCCTAGTGAGAATGTTTGAGCTCCTGATGGGAAGCAGCTGTTGGTAATAATGAGCCCAGCAATGAGAAGTGTGTTTTAAAAGAAAAGTTGAAAATGAATTCGTTTGTTTTGTACTTGGTGCATTTTTGTTTTTTGCCCAATCTCAAAGTTGTTCAGCAATGCCCTGAGGCATTACCAGAAGAGAACAGCGTAACCACAAATGCCATGCAATTCCCTTAGCTCCAATATCTGGCTGATCAGTGGGAGTGCTACAGAAATCTGTTCTGCAAAATAATGTTTGCTATTCCCAGTGAATTAGAAGTATGAACATTTTTTTTTCAGTGTGATGGGCAGGGGAATTAAACTTGTCATTCACCCGAACAAAGAATTGTCATTCCTGCCACTTGTAGCCTACGATGAATGCTCAGGTTTTTTCTTCGCTCTGGGCTACGTGGGCTTTCTAACTGTTCTCTCAAGTTTCTCCAAGGATATGGGGCATAACAAGGTACTGATAAGGTATAGCTTTTCCTGTAATTAAAAATAATACTACAGTAATGTAAAGTTTCAGTTGAAAGTTCAGTTGAAACATTTTTCTGTCAGCCTTTTCACTTTCCCTTACATTTGTTTTCCATACTTCTAAGTCATTAAGACATCATCTTTATTCATATTTATCTAACTGCTAAGGCTGATTTTCATCTCTTTATAAACTATTTAGTATTCCGACTTCTAAAATAATGGTCTGGCAATTAATCTGTCTCTGAATTCAGATACTGCACTGACACACTTTTTGTTTTGTTTTGTTTGATTTATATAGTGCCCTCAGTGTAGAATACAGAAAGCTGTCTTACACTGGTCCATTTAATGGTATTGTCTATCTGCACTGGCAGCTCTTCTTCTTCTCTGGAAAGTTGTCTACATATTTAATTCCTTGATCATATAATACATATGTGTGGTTTGATTAACTTTCTGAAGGTATATGCTCCAGAGACACCATCTTCTCTAGTTGACTAAGGTGGTCCGATGCAACGTCCTGACATCATGTGTGTGAGGTCACGAGGAACCAGGGGGTGGAGCCAAACTCCCTCTGAACATTGAGGGGGCGTGGCCGAAACTGCCTTGGCCTCTAGGAGCTGGCGTCTATGATCTGCTCATAGTCCAGAGGGAGGGAGTAGGGAGACACATACCACATTCCAGTTTTGCCATCGTTGTAGGATGGATTGTGTTTGGGTACCATATGTGTGTAGTAGTGACTAGTGGCAAGGGACTTGTAGGCACATTCATCTTCCTCAACCTGGCACCCTCCAGATGTTTTGGTCTCCGATTCCCATCAGTCCCAGCCTCTAAGCCAGAGATGGTATGAGTTGTAGTCCAACAACATCTGTTGAACATGGTTAGTCAAACATTTGAGCAACAGAAGCTGAAAATAACACACACAGGCTAGTTTGAAATCTTTGGAGTAAACTCAGATTTGGCTTATGCTGGAGCATCCCCACAATGAATGGGAATAAGTCATATATTACGATAAATAAACAGGTGATATGCCTACCTATGTCTTTAAACAATATATTATTCCTGAATTATACTTGGGAGAAAGTGGTCTTTTAGAATTACCCCTTTGTCCATTTTAGAGAGCTTCTAGAAGAGTTTTTGGTTTTATATTTAAATTTATAGTGCCTGGTTCCTTCTGATTACATATTCTGCAGCTGTTTTCTTGACAGACCCAAACAACAGGAAGCATCTTAACATTATATTCAACTTTTCATTAAGGAGACACACAAAACTTCCTGTTTCTTATATTAAGCCAGCTTTGCAGCTGATAAATACCAAACACAACAGGGAGTTCTCAATAATAATAATTCTGCTTGCATTTAATAATGATGTGTTACATAGTGGAGATTATAGTGGGAGAAAAGGATCCCATATTTCCGGGGCAGAGTAGTTTAAAATAAATTGAAGCCATTATTTTATGTCCAATGGCAGGGTGAATTACACAGAATCTTATTCTGTGCTCCTCAACAATCCCTCCCCCCCATTTTGTTTTTACTTTAAAGAATGAAGTAATTTAAACGTATGACTGGGCAGGAATTATCAGACTTATTGGGCTATTTATAAACAAGGAATTTTACAGAGCTCTTATCTGTGGACTCTCCTCAGGCCATAGCATTAAGGCTGTTTCCCTATCATTTTTCATCATTTTTTTAAACCTCACACGTCATATTATCTGGAATAAAAAAGCACCTTTTACAGTATGTACATGCATGCTTTTGTTCCTACATGATTCACCCATGAAAATGGCAGGAAATAACTGTATGCTGGAATACCATCCCAAATGTTGTCACCTGGCATTATCCATAAAAAATGGTGGGGTGTGTGTGGAATTAAAGCACAAACTCCCACAATATTCAAAATTAGCAGGGTTGCAAATGTTGTTGTTGTTGTTTTCTGAAGTGGGTGCTAAACTTCTGGCAGAGCCTACGAGATTTCCAAAATTGGCTTTTATATCATGTGAATGGTCACAGAAATTATCAGTCAAGGAAATGTCGAGAAAATGGAACAAAATGCCGTCTGAATGCCGTCTGTTTTCTGAGAACATCAGTAGTGGGCAGGGGACTCAATTCATAGCTGCTGTATACCAAGGGCTGGGACAATAACTTGTGTAGGAGGCTCAAAATATGTTAAATAATTAAAAAAAAAATATAAAGTGGAGGAATGGTTAGTTTGGTTGCTAAAAAAAGAACATCAGCCCCACACTGTTGTTGTTGTTGTTACTATTACTACTATTATTATTAATTTGTGAGTTTTCAAAGAGCATGATTTATCATTACTGCCCAGCATTTAGAATCAAGCCATCTTAATTACGCAGTCTGACACAGCTGTAACAAATGAAAAGTTTGTACATTTACTGCATGAACCCATTGCTTAATGTTGGATTTCCACCAGATGTTGCTGACTCCATCGACTTCCATCGACAGCCCCAATCAGTATGGTCAATAGCATACCCTCCAACATTTATCCGGTGAAAATAGGGATGTCTGATTCCATAGTGATAATTCTACTATTTATACCCCACACATCTTACTGGGTTGCTCCAGCCACTCTGGGCAACTTCCATCACATATATAAACATAATAAAACATGAAACATTAGAAAAAACACTTCCCTGTACAGGATTGCCTTTGGACAGCTAGGGGGTCAGATAACTCCATACCCTCCAACATTTTTCCAGTGAAAGTCGGGATATCCTAAGCAAAGTGGGGCGTTCCAGGATCAAATCAGAAACTGTAATGGCTTCTCTAAATCGGGGATGTCCCTGGAAAATAGGGACACTTGCAATAGTCAGATTTGATGGGTGCTGGATTCCAATAACAAGTAGAGAGCCACAGGTCCCACCCAGCCAGCCTTCTACAGTATTACTGTTTCTAGTATGTGAAATGCTGGTTGGCATTCTATATATGCATAAGTGGTGCCATCACATCTGATCCCTTCCAAGTACACTTTTGTCATCCATTGGAATCCCTGGAGTCTGCATCAAGCTTTTTTCATCACCTGAAATACAAATATGCAGAACATATTACCAGAAAATATTAATGTGATGCACTCAGCTTGTCTAAGCCTTTTGGTAGCTAACAACAATATGCTTTTTAATGGAAACACGTCATATTAAATGCATTTTTTAAAGAAACAAAGAAAATAGATATTGTAAAGATATGAGACAAATAATTATGACTTGCAGAACAGGTATTTTGACAGCGTATGCAATAGCAATGAAAAGCCAATCTAGACTAAAATACCAGCAGGGTCATTCTGCACTCCTTAATGCCCCTTTGCCTGCCTTTTCAAAATGTAATGCGACTGGGGAAAGGCTTTCTGAAATTCATTTCCTCAATATGCTCCCAAAGATAAGTTTGCTTTTTATAAAATTCACAGGGCAAGTTCTGTTTCCATAAATTGTCATACTCCTACACAATAAGAAAAGGTCATGCTTGACTGACTGAACCGTCCATATGAGCAAAAAGGTGCAGTCAGGTTGGAAGGCAATTTCCACCTGCCTCTTCATCTTGTGAGCAGGTTCATACACGACCACATTGTAGAATGAATAGGAAGTGCAAATGCTAGCACATCTGAAACGAAGCGAAGCTTCTCTCCATCCAAAAGATCAGGGCATTGACTCACTAATGTGAGCTGAGAATGCATATCCTCCAACATTCTCTAATGAAAATAGGGACCAAATCAGAAACTGGGATGGCTTTTGTAAATTCAGGATTGTTCCTGGAAAATAGGGACACTTGGAGGGTCTGAGAACGTCTTTAATGGTGGTTTGGACCATTTTGTGATTGATAGTTCTTGAGAGAGCATGTCACATAGAGAGCACAAATATTTCTTGTCTCTCAAACAACAAGGCCTAGTTCAATTGCACCACCACACTCTCTCTGTTCAGATTTGACAATGGGTGGGGTGTATTTTTTGCCAGTGGGCAATGAAGTCTGGTTACTCATCGTGTGCAATGGCATTGGGCATTGGGTTGCAGATGTGACTGGTTTGGGGGTGAGTTGGCAGAGAGGGGCTGACTCGCATGGTGGGTAAGGCATTGGGTTGGATCCTTATTCTAGGTCTAGGTGGTGGCGAGTCAGGAGACCCACCACTGCCGGTCTAAGGAATCAGGGGATCCTGTTAAAGGGATCCAGGGGAGAAGTGTTTCTGTCTGGACACTCAAATTGGGGCTGATGGGCCATAGCACACCCCCAAATGGTGATCTTGCCACAATACGATATACTGTATGTTATAGAGCAGTGCCGTCCAACTGGTCTATCGCGATCTACCAGTCGATCGTGGGATGTCCCTAGTCGATCATGGTTTGCCCACAAAAAAAACAACTCAACAACTTTAGGTCTTCTTCCCCCTAAAAGCAGAACAACTGGTCAAAGCTTCCCCAAAAAGGCTCAACAACTTTGGTCAAAACAATGGGTAGATCACGGCCATTTTTTTTTTAGTGGGAGTAGATTGCAGTCTCTTGGAACTTGGACATGCCTGTTATAGAGTGATCCTTAACCTTGATTAACCCTGCCAAATAATCTACCAGCAGATGGTTTGGTTGGTTCAGGATACACACTCAGTGTCTATGCCAAATCCTGCTGACATCTGTAATCAATAAAGTTCTGGCTTGCTTAAATCCCAAGTGCTTGTCCTGTGTTTATGGCAGCTTCCCCACACCCCTGCCCATGACTTTACTATGCCTGGATGTGCAGTGGGAGATTACAGGCAGACTTAGCAGATCTACTCATGTCATGAGTAATCTCCCGATAAAATAGGCAATGTACATTAAAGGTAAAGGTAAAGGTACCCCTGCCCGTACGGGCCAGTCGTGTCCGACTCTGGGGTTGCGTGCTCATCTCGCTCTAGAGGCCGTGAGCCGGCGCCGTCCGAAGACACTTCCGGGTCACGTGGCCAGCATGATGAAGCTGTTCTGGTGAGCCAGCACCAGCACAGCACACGGAAACGCCGTTTACCTTCCCACTATAAAGCGGTCCCTTGCACTTAAGAGTGCTTTCGAACTGCTAGGTGGGCAGGAGCTGGGACCGAACGGCGGGAGCTCACCCCACCGCGGGGATTCGAACCGCCGACCATACCATCGGCAAGTCCTAGGCCACCCGCGTCCCTAATGTAATGTACATTAGTGCATAGGAATCATTTAAAATACTTGGCATAGGAATTAGCAAATGAGATGCTGTGAACAGGTACCCACATCCATCCCAACTCAATTCCAGCTAAAACCTAAACCAATTCAAGTACAAATATTATTGTTTCGGGGAACATGGATTTCAAGCTCCTCTTCATTATAAACATTGTAAAAAGCCAATCTTGGTACACATCAATAGCATGCAATTTATGTAATCTGAACTAAATGGTTTTGAGTTTTGAAAATTAGATTTTGAATGTTCTCCAGAAACTACTTATTATGGACTGCTGCATTGAAAAACACACACATAAAAATTAGAAATAAATTCAATTAGCGTGCAGCCAGCTTGAAGCCACTCTGAAGAAAACAATAAAAAGAGAGTAAACATAACCTTTCAAATTATAACTGTTGTGAAGCACTATATATGTATCTGTTCAAGGAGCCAATAAATAAATAACAATTTTTATTTATTTAATAAATTTTTATTTATTTTATTTATTTAATATTTATTTATTTAATATTTAATATACTTTGAGTTTTCTAATTTCCTGTGCGAGCAGCTTTCTAGAAACATAAACACCAGGCTTAATTGGAACAGAGGTGTGCCATTACTGGGGATAATATGGATGGAGTGACAGTATATATTCTTATTAGACACAGTAAATACTGTGATAAGGAGAGATTATTTTTTATTATATACGGTACTCCCACTTCTTATTACAACCTTTGTAATATAAAGAGACCACCTCTTAGCCCTTCCTTTTAAAGAGCTGCATCCTTCACTGATATAGATCAGCACTATTCCAGCTATTTCTGTGAAACTAGTTTCATATCAGAGGATTAAGCTCTGTTCCAAAACATTGGGAAAGGTGCCTCTGTGTAATTTAGATGGTGGGAGGGACACCTAGGGATAAGTACAAAAGAGCTTCTAGATTTATACATTTCATCCTAGTCTTTCATGGCACATAAACGATACAATTTAATGAAAAGTGACGTTGTATTCCATAAGGTTGTTTGGATGGCAGCTGGGATGATAAAGATTATGTGCTGGAAACTTTCCCATCACCCAAGCTTTAATTTGTACAATATGGGAGGTAATCAGATGTTATTTTCAAAGGTTGATAGCACAAAGCAAAGCAATGATAGGAAGTGTTTCCTTTTACTGGCACATAGAGCATCTATATAAATATATGTTGGCAAGTCAAATAACCTATCATCTGCATTCATTTTTAGCCCATATTTGCTCACAAAACAATCCCTAATGGGCAGGTCATAGCACTGTGTTGCCCTTTTGCAACAAATCATTTTAAAGGGCTTTTTGCTGATAGGAAAGTGACAGTGAAATGCACTGGGAAGTGTGAGGATGACAAATGATTAACAGGAAGACAAAGAAACACAGTGCAAACAAATCACGATGGATGCTCATTGTCATATAGCCTCCCCGCAAACAAATGAGAACGTCTCCAGTCTTCAACATTCAATCTAACCTCTGCCTCTAACCAGGGACGCGGACTTAGAAAAAATATTGGGGGGGGCCCGGGAAAGCTCATGAATAATAAATAAGCTCATGAATATGCAAATAAAGTGGCTCCGGCCCTAAATAGGGCAAGCCACGCCCCCCAGCCAGCCGATTGGCTGGCTGGGAGGTGTGGCCAGTCGGGATTCCCCTGTTCTCGCGGGATTTCCGGCCGGGGCTCTCCGATTAGGGCGCGCGGCTGGCTGGCTGGCGAAGGAGCAGGTGGGGAGGAGGCGGGGGACGGTGGCGGCGCTCTGCTGGAAGGGCGCCCGCCCGAGATTATTGGGGGGGCTGAGCCCCCCAAAAAATTTTTTTGAGGGGGCTCGAGCCCCCTCAAGCCCCATGGAGTCGGCGCCTATGCCTCTAACCTATGCAAGCAAATTGTTATGTACTGAAGTTCTCACCCTGGGCCAGCAGGGGGATACTGTAGATAGTTCAGGTCCACATAGGCAAATAAGGGATCAAAAGTGACATTCAGTGATTGGATAGTTACAGAAAATGGTTACTGTTGCGTTCTAGTGGAGCTCTATATAAGCAGGCTGGCTGAACCCTTCAGTTCAGTTCTGTTCTAGCCTGTGAATAAACAAGAGCTGTTTGAAGAATCACTGTGTCGTCTGATATGTTCACACACAACTTAACACAAATCTCGACGAGTGCTCAATAGACAGGTAATCGGTTTACTGAGCCCCTAGACTGGGGGAAGACTTTTGCTCCAGCATTGCTGCATGGGCAGAATGCTACTGCATTGGTGGAGCACATCTAATTTAAGGATTCAAAAGCAGATAGAGACGAAGGAATGGAGCTTATAAGGAATCTGTATGGAAGCACCATATAGAACTACCTCACTCTCATCATTTCCATAGAGCCCACAACTGGTGAAAGGACACTTTATGCAAACAAGAAACAGCCAAGGCTCACAACAAACTAGGTGAGACCCATTGCTAACACTTGTCATCTCAGAACCAGAAGTGGGGAGGGCCAGGGGGACCGTAGCCCCAAGTGCATGATTTTGAGGGGGTGCAAGTCAGGTCCCCCCATGCAGGGATTCCTGCCCTGCCTGCTGCTGTGAGTCTCTGGGCCCCGGAGCCCGGCCTGGCCTTGCCGCCACACCTCTTGCCAGCTCACAGTAGAGAATCAGAAGCAGAGGGGGAACATGCACATTTTAAAAAAAGGAAAATGTTTTGCAGAAGTTAGCATTACCTAGACTCTGATGAGTTCACAGCTGTGGGCAGTAGTTAATAAGCAATAGGATGCCAGTCGTGTCCTCAGATATAAAATAAGTAAGTAAATAAAAGCCCTAGACATATTTTTTTAACAAAATCCTAGGAGTGCAGGAGAGAGATGCAAGGCAATGCAGTATGGCAATGCAGATCTGAATAATTGTAGGCATCATGCCATGGCCCTGTTCCCAGATGAGCCTTTTTAAAAGCACCATTTGGAAAGGAGGGGGGGACCCTAAGATTGCCAGTGCAACTTAAAGATATAGCATATTTTATCTGGTTTGGTTGGCTGACCTTTCTACTTGTGGGATGGCTAAGCCCACATATGTGACACAAGAAGACTCTGAACTCAAAACTATTTTAAAAAATGTTTTCTGCATAGTTTCACAAACTAGACATATATAGGCAAACAGAGTAATTTGCATGGGTAATGCAAATGAAGGACAACTTTAATTTTTAACTACTTCTTATCATGAGAAATAACTTCAAGCAACACCTATATAAAATATCATTATCTGGGAATAAAGAACATAAGAAGTGTTGGTTTTTGTGTTTGATTAAAAAAAAACATTTATGGTATAATAAAAGAATTCTTTAGATACCTAGATTCAGGTTTGGGGGCAAGTATGCTTTGGTGAGAGAATCCCAGCAGAGATTTTGAAATCACAAAATATGCAGCAAAGTAAAGTGTGGAAATACAAGCAATTAGACCTTTATCCTATTCTTAGTTGCTTCCAAAGTTCCCCTTTTCCCCTAGCACAGAAAAAAGACTATGGTTGGTAAATAAAAAATAGTTTACTTACAAACTCTTCAAAGGTCAGATCCATGTGCTTTTCCCATACAGCATTCAGAATAACACATGCAGTGAAATGGTAAACGTTTCCACATTATTTGTATAGAAACACAGAGATGGCTTTCAGGTTAGTCCTCCTTACTCATAAGGTTCATATGGTGGAATGAGAGAAGTGAAAGCTTGATAACCCTTCCTCCTAAGGTGAGAGGGAGTGACCTAGCTAGGCTTGGCAGGACGGCTTAGTCTATGGTCTTAACTCCTTCATGCATCAATTAGAGTTGAGTGTGTTGGTTATATGAGGCTGGTTATTCCGCAAGAAGAGCCTGCTGGATCAGGCCAATGGCCCATCTAGTTTAACATCCTGTTCTCACAGTGGCCAACTAGAAGCTGAACACAAGAGCACTCTCCCTTCCTGTGTTTCCCAGCAACCAGTATGCATAAGCATTACTGCCTCTACCCATGGAGGGAGAGCATAGCCATCATGCCTAGTAGTCACTGATAGCCTTCGCCTCCATGAATTGTTACTTGGTGAGATGTAGTGTATTTGCTTACGCCAGAAGACACAAATAGTCATGCTTTCAAATTTCACATTTCTTCTTGAATTCTAAATAAATGTTTGGAAAGGCTAATTGAGGGTATATGTTTCCCCTCCCAACAGCTGTTTTCAATATGCTCTTTTTAGGGCTACAAATTTCACATAGGTTTTTCTATAAATATGCAAACTGCAGCAGACAAATAAAAGATTTAAAAGCACGGTGAGGCAATCAACAACTTTTGCTACTGTTAAGCATACAAGATGCAGTTAATAGCTTTCTTGGCAGCGAAACCGTCTGTCTTAGACTTTCAGGGCTGTCTAATTTTATTTCAGTATAGTCACAATATGCTCATCCCAAGTTCAGTCGCCCTTGTATTAGAAAGACGGCTTTCTGTTTTAATATAATAAAATGTACTCAACGTCTCCCTTACTGTATCTGTTTTCATGGCTAACCAGCTCCTAATGCTCTTTCCAGATACTTGTTCATTTCCTTCCTGCTCTGCTGTCTTTTTGCAGATACGTGGCTGGTAACAGACAGTCAATGCTGATAGGGTTCAATAGATCGTGTTTCATTTATGGCGACATTTCTCGAGACAGATCTCCCGTGTTCCTGTTTTCAGTTAAAAAATTACAAGCATCAAATTCAAAATCCATATTTGTTTTCTAACATAAGCCTATTACATAAAGGTAAACGTAAAGGGACCCCTGACCATTAGGTCCAGTCGTGACCGACTCTGGGGTAGCGGCGCTTGTCTCGCTTTATTGGCTGAGGGAGCCGGCGTACAGCTTCCGGGTCATGTGGCCAGCATGACTAAGCCGCTTCTGGCGAACCAGAGCAGCTCACGGAAACGCTGTTTACCTTCCTGCTGGAGCGGTACCTATTTATCTACTTGCACTTTGACGTGCTTTCGAACTGCTAAGTTGGCAGGAGCAGGGACCGAGCAACGGGAGCTCACCCCTTCACGGGGATTCGAACCGCCAACCTTCTGATCAGCAAGTCCTAGGCTCTGTGGTTTAACCCACAGCGCCACCCGCGTCCCAAGCCTATTACATAGATTACCTAAATTAAAATATACATAATTACTCTAGGCTTCCCTTTGCTGTATGTAAATACAACGCAGTTAGGAAATTTATATTATCAATAATATTATAGATTCCCGCATGCCCCCCACTCCCCTTCACTCATGTGTGACCTCAATATTTTACTTCTTCCACCTTATTGTGTTGTTATAATACAATAATTATTCAATTGATTCTATTGTTATTTTCTTGCTTACCCCTGCATGTTCTTACACATTATCTATTAATATTTCAATTCCGGAACCATATTTTTTCATGTATTCCTTCACTCCATCCCACTCTTTGATTATTCTCTGATTTGAGTGTCCTCTAATAATTGCTGTCAATGTTGCCATTTCTACGTAATGTTTTGCCATTCTAATAATAATGGGCAGTTAACTATTTTCTTCTCATGAATATGCTGGAGAATATTCCTTCCCTCACCTTAGATGAGTACCCCAGAATCCGGTCTAGTGTTGGGCATGTGGATACCTTATGAATGATCCCTGCTGTTCTCTATCCTTCACATGCTCTGCTCTCTTAAATGTTGCAAACATAATTTGTTATATGCTTCCCATTCCTGCAACTGGTGAGAGGTAACATGACCAGTGCTACCCAGATTTGGCTTCCTTTTAGAGGAGAGATCACTGGATACTTACTTAATAATATTTACTTACAAAGGGTTGTATCCAACCTAGTTGCCCCATTCAGTCAAGGACTCGTGCTTTCCTCTTCCATTTCCTTCTCCTCTTCCTGAGCATGCTGTGCCCCCCCAAAAAAAATCTGCTCCAGAGGGTTTGTGGGGGGGGGAACCTAGAACAGATTGAGGGCTGCTGGGAAAGGAGAGCATAGGTAAAAGCAAACAGCAAGTTGCCCTCCTTGAATGCAGCAAACCTGCTATCCAACATCATATCAGATCTCCAGGGAGACGCTTTTGCATTCTCAAGATAACTTTTTGCTGACAGCTCTCTATCTGTCTCTGCCTTTCTCTAGGTGCTTCGCGACAGTGATCTTATATCAGAAATGGGTCCTGAAGATTATGTTTTTCCGTGTGCATGTTAACTTCCACACAATGATGGGAATGTATGCAAATCTTTCCAAAGGGCAGCATCCAGGATAGGCAAGTGGGTGGGTGTCTTATACCTTATCCCTCTAAATAAGTTGGTGACATTTAAAGCATAATTTGTCAACAGTGGTAATCATGCATTTTAACTGAAGCAGAGGAAAGTTATTGACTGAGTCCTAAAGTACCTGAAAATACAGGGGTGGGTTTATTCTATAATATAGTCCCTGCGTAGCTGTCTAGACTAGACCTGCTGATATGCTATAAGTGGCTAATAGGTAGACTAATCCAGGGGAACAGAGTTCAGTCTACATATTGATTTATTATTTGTGTGAGTAGGCAAGCAGGTATTTCCACCTCCAGGGTGGCATTTTACATCTTAGTGTAGTAATAATAATAATAATAATAATAATAATAATAATAATAATAATTTTTTATTTATATCCCGCCCATCTGGCTGGGCTCCCCCAGCCACTCTGGGCGGCTTCCAACAAAATATTAAAATACAGTAATGCATCAAACATTAAAAGCTTCCCTAAACAGGGCTGCCTTCAGATGTCTTCTAAAAGTCTGGTAGTTGTTGTTCTCTTTGACATCTGGTGGGAGGGCGTTCCACAGGGCGGGTGCCACTACCGAGAAGGCCCTCTGCCTGGTTCCCTGTAACCTTACTTCTCGCAGGGAGGGAACTGCCAGAAGGCCCTCGGCGCTGGACCTCAGTGTCCGGGCTGAACAATGGGGGTGGAGACACTCCTTCAGGTATACTGGACCGAGGCCGTTTCAATCAACGAGGCAGAGAAATATCAATAATCACAATGAGCATTGGCTTATTTTATCCCCAAAAGCAGGTTGCAACCACCACACACCATGTTTTAGAGACTTTATATACATAGAATAATAGATTCCAGCAATTGCAACGCAGGAATCTCAACTAAAGCATCCATGCCAGATGACCATCCAATCTTTGCTTAAAAAGCTCCAATGAAGGAGAGTCTACCACCTTTTGAGGGAGTCGGTTCCACTGTCAAACAGCTCTTACCGCCAGAAAGTTATTGCTGCCATGCTCTTTACAAGTGCATCTGAATGTAACATAGGATACAATTTGCAAAAAGGCAGCATATTACAGTCAGATAATGAAGACTTTTACATGACTGGCATTTCTGAAAACTAATGGTTCATCACAAAGCAACTATTCACAGTGTGCTGAATATAGACAGGCTGTCAGCTATAGAACAGCTTTTAAAATAATAATAATTGCCATTAATAATTACCATTAAGATGCATAAAATGCAAGCATCCTGAAATAATGTTTAAAATGAATCAAACTGTCAGGTTGGTGCACTGGAATTTAAACACGTATCTTCTCTTGGCGCTGTTAAAAGTTAAGAAAATTTAGAAAACCTCTCATCCTTAAAGTAAGGCAAACTTTTATGTTGGATTTTTTTAAAAGTAAAGACTGCACTTTTTCCTTGCTTAATCATCATGTCGCCTTAATGATTTTGTAACTTTGTAAGGTTTGGCGGTTGGGCATTGGAGTAGTCAGTTGGAGGTGAGGGGAGGTAGTGGCCAATACCTACCCCTCCTAATTCAAGGGTATTCCTTTAACACAGTGGTTCTCAACCTGTGGGTCCCCAGATATTGTTGGACTACAACTCCCATCATCCCTGAGCTCTGGCCTTGCTAGTTAGGGATGATGGGAGTTGTAGTCCAACAACCTCTGGGGACCCACAGGTTGAGAACCACTGCATTAAAGGAATCCGAGGGGTGTGGCCCTGTCCGAAGCCCAGGTGGGGGCTAGGGCCATGGCACGACCCCTAGCAGTGACCCTGGGGGAGTTCCTAGTTGATGTGCATCAGCAGGGCTCCCCCTACTGGTGGTTAACCCTTGCGAGACTTCCTGCAGACGGGCAGGAGTCAGATATAGTCGGTTAGTTTCCAATGCCTAAGGCCCTAAGCCAATACCACTCACATTCTGTAACCAATAAAGTTGTGGCCTTTTTAGCCCATTAACCTAAAACACTGGTCTCATGTGTCTTTATTCCTTAACATCTCGGGAGGGTTTGGGACCTTGCCACGCAAAACCTTTCATCCTTAAAGTAAGGCAAACTTTTAGGTTGGATTTTTGAAAAGTAAAGATCACACTTTTCTCTTGCTTAATCATCATGTTGCCTTAATTATGAATGCAACTGAAATTTGTGTACAAGGAACGTTATTCTGAATGAGTCTTTTCAACAGAACCACTGTCCACTCGGTATTGCAGATCTAAAGAATTAACAGCCACTTCATCAGCTTTAGCATCTTTGCCCGTTATGTTTACATTCCTTTTTACCATGAAGAAAGTCAGTGAAACAGACACTTGCTTGTGTGAAATCAGACCAGGGGCAGGAAATGCATGCAACTGCTCAAGTAACATAGCAAGGGGTGGATTTTAACAAAGTTAACCCTCTAAAAGTCTACATGTTTGAGGAGCCTGATGTGCAAGACTAATTTTTTAGTGCAGAATATGTGCAGTTTGAAGATCGAGCCTGCTTTGTTTGGCCTAATAAACCACATGCAACCTATTTATTATTTGGTACAAGCAATAAATACCTTATCTGAAGAGCACAGTTGGGGGGAGCGCTACCAGAAGGTAAAAGGGGAGAGGTGAAGTAGCAGCAAGATCGTTGTGTGCAAAGGCATCACAGGCAAGGATCATAGATCTTGTCTGTGACCAGTGCTATTTTTCCTAGAAAAATAGGTGCTGGAACGCACCATGAACACCTCCCTTGTTCTCTTAGGACAGCAATGGTGCGCACCTGAGAGGTGCTGGAATTGAGTTCTGGTAAGTTCCGGCTGGAAAAAAAGTCTAGTCTGTGACAATAGGAATAAAGAAATTGATCCAGGTAATATTAAGTGAGGTTAATATATTAAGCGCTGGTTTGCGGTGGGTAGAATTCTGAGAGAAAAACTATGACCTATTTCAGCTTATTTGAACTTCATTTTGTACTGTTGCAATTTGCCGTTTGATATGCGGCTCGTGTCTTATGTTCATCTAAGTACGGGCACTTATATCCTGCAATGAAGCATTTGTGCTGTCAGAGCACAGAAGTGAAAAAAGAAAAGGGAAAAGATGTTGAGGGTGTGTAGGGCATAGAAGAAACAATATTTTGGCACTGTGGATTAATGGTATCAAGTGCTTAAGTACAGCCCTTTGAATGTCGTATTAGGCCTGTGAGAGTTGCCATTTAAGCTTTCAATCGCTGCTCTGAAATATGAACAGGGAACCTTTCACAAGTAGCTTTATGAAAAAGATGATTCAGTTCAATTTGTCTTCCAGATTTCTTTGGTTGCCTGGCTCCCAAGCTGTATGGTTAAGTTGCCTTTCAAAACTTCCTGCCCTGTGATGTCACTACTGATAACTGTGTGGGCCTTCCTTTCTACTGTGGAACGTGTGGGTATTTTTCCATATTACAGGAAGAATTCAAACTTTGCCCCTTGCCCTGACTTGATCTTTTTCTCATCCCTAGCTAAATAGGGAGTTTTCTGGAATCCCCTGTGCATGTTTTTTAAGAAGTAAACCCCACTGTGGAAGGATAGCAGCTTCAGTTAATTTTGTTATTCCCTAAAGCATTTCCCCTCAATATAATGTATTTCTGTATGCTAGTATCACCAATGGATACACATTTTGCTGTGCCGTATGCATTTTTCTACATGTTTTTGTTTAGGCAAGTCAATCTAGACACATGAGAGTCCCATGGACTGCAAGAAGATCAAACCTCTCCATTCTGAAGGAAATCAGCTCTGAATGCTCACTGGATGGAAAGATCCTGAAGCTGAGGCTCCAATACCTTGGCCACCTCATGAGAAGAGAAAACTCCCTGGAAAAGACCCTGATGTTGGGAAAGATTGAGGGCACAAGGAGAAGGGGACGACAGAGGACGAGATGGTTGGACAGTGTTCTCGAAGCTACCAGCATGAGTTTGACCAAACTGCGGGAGGCAGTGGAAGACAGGAGTGCCTGGTGTGCTCTGGTCCATGGGGTTACGAAGAGTCGGACACGACTAAACGACTAAACAACAACAATCTAGACACATAGATGTAGTGGTGTTATAATCTCTTTTACTGTTAATTTTAATCATTTTTTTGATGTTTTGAAACGGTTTCTATTGATAATTTTAATGTTTCTTATAAACTACTTGGAGGTTTTACTACACTCATGTGGTATATAAATTCCGTGCAATAAATTTATTCAGCTGGAGAACTGCATTGCAAAATTTGGAGTGGTAGGAATTTCAAAGGACTGATATGTTTCGGTTCTCATTTTGTTTTGAAAAGTGTGAATTAGGTAGATTCAGCTTTAAATGCAAACTTACCTAATCAAGTCCCACCCCCCATCTGCACTATGATGTGATTTTAATATAGGAATGAAATTGTGATATAGAACACAGAGTACATCAGAATACTCATTGACCAAGGCTGTGCACATGTTATGGCTTAAAATGCTGCTAGGACATTCTGTTTTCTAAATTTGGATCAAAACTGGTTTGTGAGAAAGTGACCAAAATGCAGTATATTCTCTGAAATGACGGGATAGATATGGATCTTGGCTATTATCGTATGTACATCACTTCCCAAACCAGAAGTAGAAAACCAGGTACTAAGGGTGGATCCTTCGATCAGCATGCGTTCATAGAATATGCTGCTGAACATCACTAGGTACTTTGCGATATTCAGTGCTTGGAATGAACTGCATTACAGTCATACCTCATGTTATTTCCGCTTCCTGTTAACGTTCTTTCAGGTTACGTCCCGCGGCGACCTGGAAGTACCGGAAAGGGTTACTTCTGGGTTTCGCCGCTCGTGCATGCGCAGAAGCGCAAAATGGCGTCACGCACATGCCCAGAAGCAGCGAATCACAACCCGCATGTGCGCAGACATGCCACTGCGGGTTGCGCTCTTTTCGTGTTGCGAATGGGCCTCCGGAACAGATCCCGTTCGCAACCATAGGTACCACTGTAGTTCAAAAATCTCTGAAAGTAGTTCTCACAATTGCCAAGAAGGCTGAATGTGAATTAACTTTGTTTTGGGGTCGAATGTGTTGGCTGGGAAAAGAATGAAATAGATATGGTCAGGGATTTTTTTCAGCCGGAACTCAATGGAACTCAGTTCCAGCACCTCTCAGGTGGGTTCCATTGCCATTATAAGAGAACAAGGGAGGTATTCATGGTGAGTTCCGGCACCTCTTTTTCTAGAAAAATAGCACTGGATATGGTAAATTTAAAAGGGGAAATTGCTGGATGCCTAGATCCAGGTTGGGGGCAAGTACTCTTTTGTGAGACAGCCCCAGCAGAGATTTAAAAATCACAAAATATGCAGCAAAGCAAAGCAAAGCAAAGCGTGGAAATATATGAGCCTGATTTCCAAGCTTGATCTCTAGATCAAAACCCCTGCATATTCCAAGAACATATATATTATTAAGGTTGGAATATTAAATCATGAAATACTTCTGGGAAGTTTGGTTGGTAAATATTATTCTGCATAATTTACAGTTGCATAAACACAAGCAAGAGGGATTTAATTCGGCCTATCTCCTGTTTGCATAGCCAGTCTCCAGGCACTATGGCCATTAAAATGCAGTTATGGTTAGTTGATTGCCAGTGAAGTGGTACCAAATGCAAACTGGCAATGACAAGCTTTGATTGTTCTTGTTCTAAGAAGTTTGTAAATTTGTCCCAAACCCAAAGCAGTCAAATGCCAGCAGCTAGAAAATTCATAAAAGCTAATGAGTCCAGTGACGAAGTACAATGATCACTAAGTAAATGATCACAATTAGCCATAGTGTTTCCTAATATGCCCCTCAAAAGTTGGACTAAATGTTGTTAAAGGCTCTCACCTGGCTTTCTCTCTCTCTCTCTCTCTCTCTCTCTCTCTCTCTCTCTCTCTCTCTCTCTCTCTCTCTCTCTTTCAGGCCAGTTGCTAGAAAAGCAAAGGAAAAGGCCTGTGCCCCCTTCTCCCAAGCAGCTGGGTTTTTTGCATTGCAAATTCAGGAAAAGTGTGAATTTCCAAGGGTGGCTGTTTTGGTTTGCATATTGCTTCAGAAAGTGGCAATTAGAAAGTTCCTATTTAAATGCAAACTGAATCAAATTTTTGTCCTGTCCCTATCAAGAGGCCACTCTGTCTGGGTGCCTCAACTTTTCTTCCTGGACAAGATTCAGCCTAGAATATGCACGTGCATCACTAGCAGCCACTACACTAGCTGGTAGAACTCTGCGGTATTTTAGGGGCAATGATGAAACTGCGGTACAGTGGTACCACGGGTTTCATACGCTTCAGGTTACATACGCTTCAGGTTACAGACTCCACTAACCCAGAAATAGTGCTTCAGGTTAAGAACTTTGCTTCAGGATGAGAACAGAAATTGTGTTCCGGCGATGCGGCAGCAGCAGGAGGCCCCATTAGCTAAAGTGGTGCTTCAGGTTAAGAACAGTTTCAGGTTAAGAACGGACCTCCGGAACGAATTAAGTACTTAACTCGAGGTACCACTGTACTGAATCACCACTGTGCCAGCTCCCAATCTCTGCCCATCCAACTCCCTTGAAGTCAGCACTCGTCTTCTTAATAGCTTGGCTAAAACAGTAACATGGGGGGAAAGGAAAGGTAAATTAGGTTCCCTCCTTGTTATACACTATTTATTTATTAACAAAACATTTAGACCATTCTTCAGTATCAAAGCATCACAGAGTGGTTTTAAAAATATTACATATTGTTTTGAGGTGGGGAGGGGTGGCAGCGGCAGCGGCGTGTAGGCTGTATGTCTGAGTAACTTCTAATTTCTGCATCCAACAAGGATTCCATTGCTGGAATAGTCACGCAAGTTTCTTGGAAATGCCTCTCCCCAATGTATGGATTGTTAAAGTAACAACAGAAGTGGCTCTGTGCCAGAGGGAAAATAGGTGGGCCTGTTAGAAAGACAAAGGCCAAAGTGGAGGTGTGTGAACTAGAAGCAGGCTGGACAGCTGAGAGACAGAGGCATGCTTGATTTCTGCTGGAATCCAAGACTGTGGTTATGGGAGAAGCAAGACATTATTAGAATGTTAATGCTGTGAGCCCCTCCATCGTAGGCTCAGGTTGTATAAATGTGTAAATAAACCATATATATTAAAGACAGCACAGTCTCTGCTGTCCCTCACTGCTTGGAGATTGGGGCGGCATGCAACAATATTATACTTTAAAATGTTTAACGTGTGTCATACAATTATTTGCTAAACGAATATAGTAGATTTTTTTTAAAATAACTTCAATGGAAGGCTGGAGATCTTTTAAGATTATGTTCTGTATTTATAGGACACTTTCCTTTGAAATTGGCACATAGTGGCATGACCTACTTTAAGATATGAGACGGGTTTAAAAAAGGCAAAGCAATATTTATTCTTGTTCTTTAGTAAAAAATACTGGGAGGTTTGGGTGAAACAAGGACCTGGAGCAGACGTAACAATTATCTATAATTCAATTTAGACTCTCTGTGACGGGTCTGAATGATATAGAAGAAGAGGCCATATAATAAATATTTTATATATTTTACATTACCAGCATTAATCCAACAGAAGATATTGAATTAAATAAAACTCAGTACTGACAGTCATGCGGAATAGCAAGCTTACTGGAGAAGGAAAAGATTATGCAGCAACATTTATCTCTGACAGTTTCAGATCTAACTAAATATTGTCTTGCAGCCATTTTAACAATGTTGTAACCATGTTCAAGCATTCACCTGATAACATGGTGGCTTATTATGGGCTGGGGGCAGACATGTGTGCACCAGGAGTTCCAACCTGAATAAAATATTGTGGGGGCAGAGATAAGCCCTGCCCCGCATAATCTAGGAATATATCTGGAATACTGCAGTCCTCAGCAGCGTCTTGGAAGAGACAGGGAACATGTCCCATGTTGGCAGTGCCGTTTCCCCATAAAAATAGCTCAAAAATGGCATTCTTTGCGATTCCTCCCCCCCCCAAAAAAAAACTAAAAGAAACCTCAACAGCTTTGGCAAAAAAAATACCCACAGAATTTTTTTCCACTGTTTGAAATATGGCAACCCTAGCATAATTGGTCACATGACACAGTACACACACAGCATCTGAATGGGAATGCCCATCAATTTTGTGGGGCCCCCCCACGGCCCCCAGGAATTGGTTCCTATGGTGTGCATGCAGGTTCCTCTTCAGAGCTTTGCACAAAAGGGTTTCAAGGTTGCATTCAGCTGAACGCAACTAGTGGTCTCCCTGCAATGGTGAGTCCTGCATGCAGCTCAATGCGAACAGAACCTCAATTCAGACCTCTGTGGAGAAACTTGTGAGTGTCGAGATATTTGGGTCAGGAGCACACTTGCGCTACTAGTAGAGAAGGGCAATCTGTCCGTTTGGTTTCTCATTCTTACATTCAGTTCTCTGCATTTTCACAGCAGTTGGCTATTTTCCCAAGCAACCTGCCCTCAGGGATCCAAACTAAGAAGCAGGCAGTAGCAGACGGTGTGCTGAGGTTGTGATACGCACCTGACCTCCACCCCATTGCGCCCCTGCTACCAGGAGGTTGGGGGTGGGCGAGAGGCAAGGTGAAGTGGCAGCAAATTTGGCACAAATTTTATGCAAATCTATGTCCTCTTTTAATGGGACGCGTGTGGCGCTGTGGGTTAAACCACAGAGCCTAGGACTTGCTGATCAGAAGGTTGGCGGTTCAAATCCCCGCGACGGGGTGAGCTCCCATTGCTCGGTCCCAGCTCCTGCCAACCTAACAGTTCGAAACCATGTCAAAGTGCAAGTAGATAAGTAGGTACCGCTCCGGCGGGAAGGTAAACGGCGTTTCTGTGTGCTGCTTGGTTCACCAGAAGCAGCTTAGTCTTGCTGGCCACATGACCCAGAAACTGTATGCTGGCTCCCTCGGCCAATAAAGCGAGATGAGCACTGCAACCCCAGAGTCGGTCATGACTGGACCTAATGGTCAGGGGTCCGTTTACCTTTTATGTCCTCTTTTGTTCTCCCTCCCCCAACGATGCGCTCCCTCTCTTTTGGCGATTAATAAACCAATTGTCCCTTCTCTTCTTTACACGCATGCAGCAATCCTTATAAGAAAGCCCACAACTGAAGACAGCAGAATGGTCTGGGATTTAATTTATATGAAAGGGAATTCATAACATAAATAATAATAAAGCAAGAAAATTACGACGAGGAGGAGGAGGATAAAAATAATAATTATTCCGGGACTCAAATGGAACGCCTAGCTTATTGAGATGCTCTCATTCTGCTATTTTGGTTTCAATATGCAGCAGAGGGAAGAAAAAAAAAAGCTGTGCATTTTCTCCCCCCAGAACAGGTTTCATGCTCTATTTGAGCTTTTAATCATAGCCAGCTATGATTTAAAACCAATGGCAGCTAAAAGGCCTTCACTATCTTCATAAATCCATATTGATTTACAGCACAAATCTAACCATGCCTCCTCAGAAATGAGCCCTAGTGACTTCTATGGGACGTACTCCCAGATAAGTGGGGTTAGGATTGCAGCCTTATTTATTTCCTGGCATGGTAAGATAATGGCTGTTTTTAGGAATTTTAAGATAGTTGGCTAGATATTAATTTTGCTTTGAGTTGCAGTTTTCCTTTTTGTAAACCAATCAGTGCTTTAAACAAATGCCTTCTGTAAAAGCGTAGGAATGCTTTAGATAAATTAAGCAAGCCAGGAAGGAGACTCTGGCCGCAATCACATTTAATAATAATAATAATAATAATAATAATAATAATAATAATAATAATTTATTATTTATACCCCGCCCATCTGGCTGGGTTTCCCCAGCCACTCTGGGCGGCTTCCAACTGAATATTAAAAACAGCACAGCTTCAAACATTAAAAACTTCCCTAAAGAGGGCTGCCTTCAGATGCCTTTTAAAAGTAAAATAGTTGTTTATTGCTTTGACATCTGCTGGAAGGGCGTTCCACAGGGCAGGCGCCACTACCGAGAAGGACCTCTGCCTGGTTCCCTGTAACCTTACTTCTCACAATGAGGGAACCGCCAGAAGGCCCTCGGTGCTGGATCTCAGTGTCCGGGCTGAACGATGGGGGAGGAGACGCTCCTTCAGGTATACTGGACCGAGGCCATTTAGGGCTTTAAAGGTCAGCACCAACACTTTGAATTGTGCTCGGAAACGTACTGGGAGCCAATGCAGATCTCTCAGAACCGGTGTTATGTGGTCCCGGCGGCCACTCCCAGTCACCAGTCTAGCTGCCGCATTCTGGATTAATTGCAGTTTCCGGGTCACCTTCAAAGGTAGCCCCACGTAGAGTGCGTTGCAGTAGTCCAAGCGGGAGATAACTAGAGCATGCACCACTCTGGCAAGACAGTCCACGGGCAGGTAGGGTCTTAGCCTGCGTACCAGGTGGAGCTGGTAGACAGCTGCCCTGGACACAGAATTAACCTGTGCCTCCATGGACAGCTGTGAGTCCAAAATGACTCCCAGGCTTCGCACCTGTTCCTTCAGGGGCACAGTTACCCCATTCAGGACCAGGGAATCCCCCACACCCGCCCGCCCCCTGTCCCCCAAAAACAGTACGCTGTCTTGTCAGGATTCAACCTCAATTTGTTAGCCGCCATCCATCCTCCAACAGCCTCCAGGCACTCACACAGGACCTTCACCGCCTTCACTGGTTCTGATTTAAAGGAGAGGTGATTTAAAGTACTATGATGCCACTTTAAACAGTGACAACTTCCCCCAAAGAATTATGGGAGCTGTAGTTTGATGAGAGTGCTGAGAGTTGTTAGGCAATGCCTATTCCCCTAAGATCCCTCTGGGAACTCTGAGAAATGTAGCGTAGTGGGACTAGGGGCTCCTAACAACTCTCAGTCCCAGAATTCTTTGAGGGAAGCCATGACTGTTTAAAGGTGTATCAAAGTATTTTTAATATATGGTGTGGATGTGGCCAAGGATGGGGAAGGAGATGGAGCTAGAACGGAGAAGAGAGAAAAAGTGAACTACAGTGGTACCTCGGGTTAAGGACTTACCGTAATTCGTTCTGGAGGTCCATTCTTAACCTGAAACTGTTCTTAACCTGAGGTACCACTTTAGCTAATGGGGCCTCCTGCTGCCGCTGCGCCACCGCCGCATGATTTCTGTTCTCATCCTGAAGCAAAGTTCTTAACCTGAGGTACTATTTCTGGGTTAGCGGAGTCTGTAACCTGAAGCGTCTGTAACCTGAAGTGTCTGTAACCCGAGGTACCACTATCATCTTCTGTCTGAATAACCTGGATGGATTGTGAGGTTCCTTTTTAGGCAATCTTAGGCAACTGGGTTTGTGCATGTATCTTACCCCCATTGAAGTAAGTCAAACATTGAGCAAGCGGCTGTTGTTCTTTTTTTAAAAAAAAAGGAAGACCCAAGAGCCAGAGAAGGCTATTTGATTGCCTTGCTACAGCTCTAGAATTACACAGCAAAGACAGTTCAAAACAGACCAATTTTTTCTCTATCCCATAATTAGCAGATTTCCCCCCTCTCTTCCTGCATAGAAGAGCAAATGGAGAGGAAAGCTTTAAAAATAACACTAGGGAATCAATATGGTCTTGTTTACAGCACCAGAAAATATAGAACTGACCGTGCTACCAGTGCTCTTTTCTTACTGCAGTTTGTGGCATCTTTTTGATGACTAAAAATATTTGGCTTGGACTTCTGGAATCAGAAATGAAAGGCTTAATATTAGAATTCCCTATATTCAACATGCTTTGTAATATGGTTAGCGTTAGCCTGTATCACCCAGATTGCAGTGCTGATGTTTTTGGGAAACGTGACTCAAAGAAGTAGGAGGCCCAGGGTTCGCTCTGATTGTTTAGAAATACACAATTGCTTTGAGGTCCTCTCCCCTAGCATGGAAGACGAAGAGCAGACTCCATTTGAGGATCTCTCCCTCATTACAGTCGATCAGGTATATGAAAACGAGGAGCAAAGTCAGTCCTCAGGGAATGTGCAGGCGACCTTGGAACGGACAGCTCACGGAAGAACCCCGACCAAACCTAAGAGGAGGCGTGTAGTGGTGATAGGGGATTCCCTACTGAGGGGAACAGAAGCAGTGATCTGTGGGCCTGACAAGATGTCTCGGGAAGTGTGCTGTCTCCCCGGGGCTAAGATCCAAGATGTAACTGAACGACTGCAAGGAATCATAAAACCCACTGACAAATACCCCTTCCTCTTGGTTCATGTGGGAACCAATGACACTGCAAGCAATAGCCTCCAGAAGATCAAAAGAGACTATGAGGCTCTGGGCAGGAAATTGAAGCAATGAAATGCACAAATTGTCATCTCATCTGTCCTCCCAGTTGAACGACGTGGCCCAGGGAGAGAGGGAAAAATAGTGGAAGTGAACAGCTGGCTTCGCAAATGGTGCAAACAGGAACGGTTTGGATTCTTAGATCATGGACTGCAGTTTCTTGAAGATGGACTTCTGGCAAGCGATGGGCTGCACCTCACAATGGTTGGGAGAAATGTTTTTGCCAAAGATCTCAGAAACCTCATCAGGAGGGCTTTAAACTGACTAATGTGGGGGAGGGAGACAGTGCTCCTGAAGGTAGGAGTCTATCAATTGATGAAGATGGTCATCCAAATGTCATAGACCAAATGGAGCAAACAGCACGCAGACCTAGTGGTGGGAGGAAAAAATCCTTAAATAAGAGACATGGGGGAATGATTAATGGACTTCAATGTCTGTACACTAATGCGCAAAGCATGGGAAATAAACAAGATGAGCTTGAGCTCTTGGTACAGCAAACTAAATATGACATAATAGGCATCACTGAAACCTGGTGGGATAAGTCCCACGATTGGAATGTAATAATGGGGGGATACAATCTATTTCAGAGAAACAGACCAGACAAGAAATGAGGAGGAGTGGCGTTATATGTCAGGGATGTGTATACCTGTGAAGAGATCCAAGATTTAGAACCTCAAAGCCAAAGTGAGAGCATTTGGGTCAAAATTAAGGGAGAGAAGAATAACAGTGACCTCATTGTGGGAGTTTACTATAGATCCCCAAGCCAAACGGAGGACATAGATGATACCTTCCTGGAACAGATGGCCAAGCATGCAAAAGGAAGGGAGATAGTAGTAATGGGGGACTTCAATTACCCGGATATTTGTTGGATGTCAAACTCAGCCAAGAGCATAAGGTCAAACAGATTCCTCACTGGCCTTGCAGACAACTTCATTGTCCAGAAAGTGGGAGAAGCAACAAGAGGAACAGCCATTTTAGATCTGGTCCTAACCAATGTTGATGACCTGGTTAGTGGGGTAGAAGTGGAAGGATCATTAGGCGTGAGTGATCATGCTCTTCTGAAGTTTACTATACAGCGGAAAGGAGGAGCCAAGCATACTAGGACTCAATTTCTTGACTTTAAGAAAGCCGACACAAAGTCAGAAAAGCTAAAGCACAGAATGAACTCAGGCTTGCTAGAGAGGTTAAAAGCAACAAAAAAGGCTTTTATGGGTATGTCCGTAGCAAAAGGAAGAACAAAGAAACAGTGGGGTTACTCAGAGGAGAAGATGGTGAAATGCAAACAGGGGACACAGAAAGGGCTGAACTCCTCAATGCCTTCTTTGCCTCAGTCTTCTCCGATAAAGAAAACAATGCCCGACCTGAAGAATTTGGAGCAAATGATTCAGCAGAGGAAACACAGCCCAGAATAACTAAGGAGATAGTACAAGAATACTTGGCTAGTTTAGATGTATTCAAGTCTCCAGGGCCAGATGAACTGCATCCAAGAGTATTAAAAGAACTGGCAGATGTGATCTCAGAACCACTGGCAGTCATCTTTGAGAATTCCTGGAGAACAGGCGAAGTCCCGGCAGACTGGAGGAGGGCAAATGTTGTCCCTATTTTCAAAAAGGGGAAAAGAGAGGACCCAAATAATTACCGCCCAGTCAGTCTGACATCAATACCAGGGAAGATTCTGGAGCAGACCATTAAGCAAACAGTCTGTGAGCACCTAGAAAGGAATGCTGTGATCACCAATAGTCAGCATGGATTTCTGAAAAATAAGTCATGTCAGACTAACCTGATCTCGTTTTTTGACAGAATTACAAGCCTGGTAGATGAAGGCAACGCAGTGGATGTAGCCTACCTTGATTTCAGCAAGGCATTTGACAAGATGCCCCATGATATTCTTGTAAAGAAGCTGGTAAAATGCAGTCTTGACTATGCTACCACTCAGTGGATTTGTAACTGGCTGACTGACCGAACCCAAAGGGTGCTCATCAATGGTTCCTCTTCATCCTGGAGAAGAGTGACTAGTGGGGTGCCACAGGGTTCTGTCTTGGGCCCGGTCTTATTCAACATCTTTATCAACGACTTGGATGATGGACTCAAGGGCATCCTGATCAAATTTGCAGATGACACCAAACTGGGAGGGGTGGCTAACACCCCAGAGGACAGGATCACACTTCAAAATGACCTTGACAGATTAGAGAACTGGGCCAAAACAAACAAGATGAATTTCAACAGGGAGAAATGTAAAGTATTGCACTTGGGCAAAAAAAATGAGGGGCACAAATACAAGGTGACACCTGGCTTGAGAGGTGTGAAAAGGATCTAGGAGTCTTGGTTGACCACAAACTTGACATGAGCCAACAGTGTGACGCGGCAGCTAAAAAAGCCAATGCAATTCTGGGCCTCATCAATAGGAGTATAGCATCTAGATCAAGGGAAGTAATAGTGCCACTGTATTCTGCTCTGGTCAGACCTCACCTGGAGTACTGTGTCCAGTTCTGGGTACCACAGTTCAAGAAGGACACTGACAAACTGGAACGTGTCCAGAGGAGGGCAACCAAAATGGTCAAAGGCCTGGAATCGATGCCTTATGAGGAACGGCTAAGGGAGCTGGGCATGTTTAGCCTGGAGAAGAGGAGGTTAAGGGGTGATATGATAGCCATGTTCAAATATATAAAAGGATGTCACATAGAGGAGGGAGAAAGGTTGTTTTCTGCTGCTCCAGAGAAGCGGACACGGAGCAATGGATCCAAACTACAAGAAAGAAGATGCCACCTAAACATTAGGAAGAACTTCCTGACAGTAAGAGCTGTTCGACAGTGGAATTTGCTGCCAAGGAGTGTGGTGGAATCTCCTACTTTGGAGGTCTTTAAGCAGAGGCTTGACAACCATATGTCAGGAGTGCTCTGATGGTGTTTCCTGCTTGGCAGGGGGTTGGACTCGATGGCCCTTGTGGTCTCTTCCAACTCTATGATTCTATGATTCTTTCATTATCTAATAATAATTATAATACAGCTTTGCAACAGTATTTATTCTGTGACCCAAAAAACTCCTCTCCTGTGACAGACCTAATGGAGAGGCTGCTTGTAAATTTTGCCATCTGATGAATATATGACTGCAAAATTCAGGCGTGGCAGATGAAAAATGTCCCTCAGCTTATTCATGGCCTTTTCTTTTTTTGCAGAGTTGTTTGTATTTATAGAAGAGAACTGACAACATATCCTCAAGCTGCTGCATGCCAGATCTCATAAAACAATTCACGGCGATTCTGTCCTGGCTGCACTTACAAGGGTAATGCAATACCATAATAAATACAACTCACTGTGCTGCTAGGGAGAATTGCGTCCTTGGAAATTCTTCCATCTTCAAAAATCATGCGCTCAGTGTGCCCCATGGCACTTGAACTCATGGGTTAGAGGCACCCTACAGGCAGACACTGAACAGAGGTGTTTGTGGGCCATCTGAGGTAAAGGCCTTTTTAAACAGATACAGTACTACTTTTCTAAAAGCAAAGCATCCATGTCTGGCCCCTAACTGGGTCTCCCCAGAGAAGCTGAACAACTGTGGCCCCCCTAGGTAAGTACCACTGCCTCATGAGGCTACTGGTCAAAAATGAAAACAGACCCTTGCTCTCAAATTCTCCCTCCCAGATCCTTTTCAGATTTTGAAAATTGATCTTATCAGAATTATTGTACAAGGCTACTTGGCCAATCAGGAAAAGGACTGAAAATCTAGCCAATAATAGAAAAGTAGCCAAATAAGGTTTTCAGAACCCTTGCAGGTGCAGGGGAAATGCTGTTCTACAAGTATGTCTGCATGACATAATTCACATTCTGGTTTTTCTTGTGTTAGACAGGCTTCCTAGATAAGAAACTGAGCATATACCCAAGCAATCAGGCTGCTTGAGACTGGGTTTTAGGACAGAGGAATATGGAACTGGTTAAATTACGATGATTTAAGATTGGGAATCCAGCTTATTTCTGTCAAAGATACTATTTCTCTGTATGCCCCTAAACCAACAAACACTAAGGAAATAAAAATACAGTGAAATCTTTGTACCTTGATAAAAACAAATGCAATAAAATGTTAATACATTCAAAACATATTCTTTTTTATTGTTATTTTTTATTCATTTTACAATACAAAAATATAAAAACACATAACACAATTTTTCACAAATACAAAACATATTCTTTCACAAGGAATCTTTAAAAACTACTTGATTTACAAGGCTTTTTACTACCCTTTAACCAGAAAAACCAGTCAGCTTGTGGCTCAACGGCCAAGATCTGGCTGTGTTTAGAATAACCCCGCAAAGGAAAAAGCTCCCTGATACCAAGATGAGGGATATACTGAAAATACAGATAGATAGACTTTAATTAGAAAATAATGAACTGTAGTGAAGTTGGCGGAAGTCCACAATTGGTGTGTTTCTTTTTTCATTTGATATGTGTTAGTTTTTGAAGAATGAATTATATATGTATTTGTGTCTTTCCTCTCCTTTTTGTTTTCTTCTTTAAGGTTTAAATGAATTAATGAAATGTATATATTTATATTCTTTGTTCTTTTTTCCCTTTCGGTGCTTCTATCTTTATTTTTTCCTATTTTTTTAAAAAAGATCTTATTATACTTTTGTATTTCTCTATTTTCTTTTAAGTGTGTGTATCCTGATTTGAATGTATATGTGCGCAATATAAGCAAATAATTTTTTTAAAAAAATAATTA
This sequence comes from Podarcis bocagei, assembly GCF_964188305.1. NCBI lineage: Eukaryota > Metazoa > Chordata > Lepidosauria > Squamata > Lacertidae > Podarcis > Podarcis bocagei. The sequence continues at coordinate 50,283,178 of NC_138135.1, forward strand.
ATATGACAGGATATTTATAACCCTGGAAAAAATAACCCCATGTAGATTGTTTGTTCTCTGTTTTGGCTTTCTTCCAAATCTACTAATCAGTATAAATGCTACAGTGAAAGTTTCCTAGGTAGAATTGTCCCTGACACACCTTGGTAACTTTTGTTTATATAGAAATTGTAACCCTGCCCTATGCACCATTTATCCACAAATTTCTCTTCTATGTTTTGATATAATTTGTTGTTGTTGTTGTTTAGTCGTTTAGTCGTGTCCAGCTCTTTGTGACCCCATGGATCAGAGAATGCCAGGCACTCCTGTCTTCCACTGCCTCCAGCAGTTTGGTCAAACTCATGTTAGTAGCCTTGGAAACACTGTCCAACCATCTCGTCCTCTGTTGTCCCCTTTCCCCTGTGCTCTCAATCTTTCCCAACATCAGGGTCTTTTCCAGGGAGTCTTCTCTTCTCATGAGGTGGCCAAAGTATTTGGAGCCTCAGCTTCAGGATCTGTCCTTCCAGTGAGCACTCAGGGCTGATTTCCTTCAGAATGGATAGGTTTGATCTTCTTGCAGTCCATGGGTCTCTTGAGAGTCTCCTCCAGCACCATAATTCAAAAGCATCAATTCTTCGGTGACCAGCCTTCTTTATGGTCCAGCTCTCACTTCCATACATCATTACTGGGAAAACCATAGCTTTAACTATACGGACCTTTGTTGGCAAGGTGATGTCTCTGCTTTTTAAGATGCTGTCTAGGTTTGTCATCGCTCTTCTCCTTTTGTGACTGCTGTCATCATCTGCAGTGATCATGGAGCCCAAGAAAGTAAAATCTCTCACTGCCTCCATTCGTCTCCATATTAAATTGGTAGAACCTTGAGAAGACCATCTATCTTCCATTTTTTAAAACTTACGTTTGTTTTCAAGACTTGTATCCACTGCCCTGCAGTAAAGCTTATAGGGTGGTTTACGAAAACAAGATAAAATAAATGAAATATATAACAATAGTAAAATGCATATTAAAGATTGAGAGAACAAAAACTTAAAGGATAGTAGTGCAGCAATAAAACTGCAAGTACATTTGCAAAGGGATGTGGGTGGTGCTGTGGGTTAAACCACAGAGCCTAGGACTTGCCGGTCAGAAGGTTGGTGGTTCGAATCACCCCGCTATGGGGTGAGCTCCCATTGCTCGGTCCCTGCTCCTGCCAACCTAGCAGTTTGAAAGCACGTCAAAGTGTGAGAGCCAGTGTGGTGTAGTGGTTAAGAGCAGTAGTCTCGTAATCTGGGGAACCGGGTTCGCGTCTCCGCTCCTCCACATGCAGCTGCTGGGTGACCTTGGGCTTGTCACACTTCTCTGAAGTCTCTCAGCCCCACTCACCTCACAGAGTGAGGTTTTGAGGGAGGAAGGGAAAGGAGAATGTTAGCTGCTTTGAGACTTCTTAAAGGGAGTGAAAGGCAGGATATCAAATCCAAACTCTTCTTCTTCTTCTTAGATAAATAGGTACCGCTCCGGCGGGAAGGTAAACGGCATTTCCGTGTGTTGCTCTGGTTCGCCAGAAGCAGCTTATTCATGCTGGCCACGTGACCCGGAAGATGTACGCCAGCTCTCTTGGCGAATAAAGCAAGATGAGCGCCGCAACTCCAGAGTCGGTCACGACTGGACCTAATGGTCAGGGGTCCCTTTACCTTTACCTTACATTTGCAAAGCTAAGCAGGGTCTGGTATGGTTTCAAGTTGGATGGGAGACCACGTGTTGAGATTCCTCCACTGTAGGGGGTTGGACTAGAGGACCCTTAGGGTCCCTTATGATTCTAGGATTATATATTAATGTTGGTCCCTGGTAAAATTCCCTGGAGAGGATTCAACAAAGGAGGTGTTACCATTGAGATGACTCTGCCTTATTTTCTTACTTTGGATGGTGAATGACTTGGATAAGAGTCAACTACAATTCCCAAAGATCCCTGTGAAAAGGGATTGGATGTTAAATCACTCTGGGAATTCTAGCTTTGTGAGGATAATAGAGGTCTCCTAACTACTTTCAGCACCCTTAACAAACTATAACTCTAAAAATTATTCAGGGGAATTCCATGATTATAATACTAATAATATTACATAGTCATATTCCCATAACTATGATAATTATTCCATGACTGCTCGAAGTCTTATCATGTTACTTTAGATGCATGGTGTGAATATGGCGAAAGCGAGAAAGCACATTGTGTTCTACATATGTTGTCATTTTTGTATGGAAGAACAGCTTGTTGTAGGAAGCTTGAAACCTATCCCATTTGTTATGAGCAAGTGCCATATGAAACTCCTGTTTTGATATTTTTAAATATTTCCACCATGTTGCCTCTATGTTGTCTTTTTAGCATTCTTATGTCTGCATGCAGCCTTCTGTCTTCTTTCATGGTATGTTTGGGTGGGTGCACAACTGAGACATCAGATAGGTTAAAGCTATTAGTATAAGGCACCTTTGCTCCAATAAATACCGTATTTTTCGCCCTATAGGACGCACTTTTCCCCCTCCAAAAATGAAGGGGAAATGTGTGTGCGTCCTATGGGGCGAATGCAGGCTTTCGCTGAAGCTTGGAGAGCGAGAGGGGTCGGTGCGCATCAACCCCTCTCTCTCTCCAGGCTTCAGGAAGCTATCCGTAAGCCTGGGGAGCCCGCAGGAGTTCCCGCAGGGCTCCCTAGGCTGCGGATAGCAGCCTGCTGCACGGAGTGCGGGGCGCGCTGAAGCAGAGCGCTCCGCGCTTCGGGCAGATATCCGCAGCCTAGGGAGCCCTGCGGGAGTTTCCGCGGCTGGGGGGGGGAATAAATTTCCCCCCCTTTATTCATTCCCCAAAAAACTAGGTGCGTCCTATGGGCCGGTGCGTTCTATAGGGCGAAAAATACGGTGCCTTCAGACTGCTCACCTCTATAGGCTGCAATCCCACCTGGGAGAAAGTCCAACTGAAATAGGTCTTACTTCTGAGTATACACGTACGTAGGCTTTGCTCTGCTAACTCTTGCCTATTCTATTGTGGTTGAGGGCTTGCCCTCCATCCCAAAGCAGGGATATAAAACTATAAAACCAATAAAGCTTAAGCTTCAAGGCCCCTAATCTCCGAGGGACCTCAAAAGGGGCTCCGGTCCACATTGCTTTAATTTTTTGCATCTAGTAGACCCAGTTTGACTCATGCACACAACTCAAATTGTCTATTTTTGTGTGTGGATATATTTCAGCAATCCCAAAGTTGGAGAGTCAGTAGTACAGGCACAGATGTTGTAAAGGCATTTTGAGCTGCTTTGGAACAACCCCCCACTCTGACCTCACTGCTGCTTGCCATGGGGCTAACAGTTCAGGGCCCCCCAAAATGTAGGTCTGCCACAAGGGGTGCCAATTTGACTAAAATATGGGGGGGGGGACAGGGCAAGCACTGCCCCGCATAATCAATCACATGACACGGCACCCCCCCCATTTGAATGGCAATGCCCCTCCACATTTCCCCAAGATTTCCTGTACTAAAAGTGAGACAAACAAATGATGACCTTATGTGCCATCATACAAAGGGCCTTGCTTTACTCTTTACTACGTATGCCATTGCACCACCAAATTTGAAACAATCTTTAATTTGAAAGACGTGGGGGTAGGGGAGCCGGCCCATTCAAATATTTTAGTGGGGGGAGGCTTCTATGTCCCCCCCCAAAAAAAACTGTCCCAGAGCAACGTCCCTCGTGATGTTGTCGTCTCCTTGGTCTGCAGGAGACCTCCTCGCCTGCTCCTCTGCTTCCCCGCCCCTTTATCTTCCAGCGCGTTTTTCCCGCTACGCCAAGCCGCGCACGGGAAGAGGGCGCGCGAGAGAGGCGTCTCTGTTGCCGCAGGATCTTCGGGGCCGAGTCCCCCGCCTGCCTCTGCGTCTGCAGCTCGCGGAGCAGGAAGTTCCCGCGTCGTCGGAGGCCAGCTTTATTATCGTCACGTGACTCGGCGCGGGCAGCAGCCGCTCGGGTCGAGTTCGGCAATCCGCGCTGAGGGAAAGAAGAGGAGGAAGAGGGAGAAGCCGGGACCCGCTCGACGCCCCCGCCATGAGGAGCGCTCCCCGGCGACGGCGCGGCGTCCAGCTCGGGGCTCTGTGGCTGCGCGCTGGCCCCTGAACACCGTGCTTTGCTCCATGCAGCGGCTCCTCCATTGCGGAAGCAGCAGCGCCTCTCCTGCAGGGACGGCGCTGGCCGCGTCGGCGGGAGCAGCAGTAGCAGCAGCGGCGGCCGTCTCAGCCGCGTGATTCCCCCTCCGCCCCTCCGCCGCCGCTCCGCCGCCGCCCTGCGCGCCTGCCTGCCTGCCTCCCGGCGCGAGCTGGATGGTGCTTCCCCCGGCCCCGCCGGTGCGGCCGGCGGCAGGAGTACTATGCTGACTCGGGTGAAGTCTGCGGTGGCCAATTTCATGGGAGGCATCATGGCTGGCAGCTCGGATCACGGCAGCGGCGGTGGTGGAGGAGGTGGAGGAGGCGGCGGCGGCGGTGGTAGTGGTGGAGGAGGCATGGACCTGCCGCTGCGCTTCCCCTACGGCAGACCCGAGTTCCTGGCTCTGTCTCCGGACGAGGTCGAGTGCTCCGCCGACCATATCGCCCGGCCTATCCTCATCCTCAACAAGGAGACCAAGCGCCTGCCCTGGACCACGGGATACGCCGAGTGAGTAGCCAGGCACAGACCATCCCCACCCCCCTTAAACCGCCGGGTCCCGAAGCAGGAGGACGGCCGGCAGCGTCCCGTCCCCCCTTCGGCTGCCGGTGCGCCTTGGAGAGGAGGCGCGCCCACGTCCCCTCTCCAAGGGCGCTGCTGCAGCCGGGAAGGGGGGAGAGGCCGGGGTAGGATCACCTGCCTGAACCTCAGCGTCTGGAGGAAGCCCGGCACACTCCTTTTCCGAACCGGGGTTGGATGGATATAGCCTTAACTTCTCCCATCACCCTGGGAGAAGCATACAAGCGTAGAGTTGGCAAGGGACCACTTGGGTCATCTAGCTCAACCCCCTGCAATGCGGGGGTCTTTTTGCCCAACGTGTGGGGCTCGAACCCACGACCCTGAGGGTTAAGAGTCTCATGCTCTACGGGCTGAGCTGTCGCGATTGACTCAGCCCTGGAAATGGGGGGCGTGGAGGCGAGGGGAAAGAGCTATTTCAGGTTTTCTGTTGGGAGGGAATGGTCAGCCACCCTGTGGGTCGATCCTGTCGCAGGTGGACTCGTGTAGTGTGGCTGTGTGTATGTCATCTTCCTTTGGATGCCTCCTCCCTCATTCCTCAATTCAAAATTCACTACTTGTGGTTATGGGAATGTGCTCTGTGCATACCCCCAATGCCCTGCTCTTCAGGTGTTTGGGGTGGAACCTTGAGAAATGCTGCTTCGGGTTAAGTCCTCTTATGTTATGCGCTGGGTTGGTTTGGTCAAATACTCTCCCACAGGTGATTTGGGGCAGCTTTCACTTCTTCATTGTCTGTTCTGAGTGGGTGTAAAAAGTTAAGTTGCTTTTAAGTCCTGTGTACTTCAACTTATCTGATATAAAATCCAATCCTCTTGAATCCAGTAGGTTTCACTCCCAAGTGGGTGTGCGCAGACGTACAGCCTGACTCTGTAAATATTTACTTGGAAATAAATTCGGTTGACTTTAATGAGACTTACTCCTGGATGCAAGCGTACATAATGCTGTAGCCATAAAGTGCTTATCTTTGACCGGGTCATGTGCATCATGCACCATCTGGTTTTGCAACTCCATGTGTCTCTTTGAGATTTTCTCATCTAGGTCTAGTAATTTTGATGGGGTTATTAAAAGGGAAGGGAAATGAAAAGCAGAAAGTTTGCCCTTTGAGTCTCTCCCCCCCCCATGTGCAGATTTCACCCAAAGACTGTAGCATTTTTGTTCTGCCGTAGATCTGTGTACTGCAAGTCTCTGGATTGTTTATTTCTACTGATGCGGAAGGGGTTTAGGAAGTGTTGTGAATGTATGGGGAGAAGTGGAGGCAGAGAGAAAGAGAGACAGGGTGCTATCTTACTGTTTTGGTAATGGGAGGCTGGCATTTAGCGCACACCCCCTTTTCCAGGCCTGTGCTGCGAAGATGATGGCTGGAGTGTGTGTCATTGATCTGTTCCATTCTCAAAATTTTCCATCCTCCCTGCACACGAATCACTCTCTTGCTGTGGAAGCAGGATTCAGGAAGGTGGAATGAAGGAGACTACAGTAGCTTTTCGTGCATATATCTTTCTCCAGATTCCAAACTTCTTCAGTTTTAAGTGTCACATTATATTATTTTTGTGCTTATTGTGTGCTTTTAACATCTGAGTGGAAGGCTTACAATGAAGCAGTGATCTCCTAAAATAAAATGTGGATTTTGTTTGCAGGGGTGCATATTTTGATAAGATGGGAGGGAGCTGCAGCTTTTGAACTGGTAGCAGAAAGCTTCACCCTCCCCCAGGAGATGTTTTTGGGACAGATTATGTTACTGCAGCCCTGGACACAAATAAAAGTGAGCATTTACCTGTGATGAAGTTTGTGCAGGCAGATTAGGATGATCTCTGATCCTGTCCAACTCCTTATTAGGTCTAGGCTAGGTACGCTGCATTGCATTCAGCTATAACCAAATTGAATCTTACTGCTGTGTCTTATTTGTTTCCATTCATAATGCTTATTTATAAATTGAAGGCACTCCAATGGTTAAGCAGTAAAAAAGGAGCAAACTATAAAAAGATCTGTTGGCCAGTTCAGAAGGAACACATTGTCTAATGAAGTTAGTAGCCAATCTCTCAATATAATGCTGCAGGATTAATGGTTGAAGAACTTTCTGGTCAATTCAGTAGCTGCTTATGGTTCATGACTTCACTTTGTCATGTCACTGTTGTTTCCTTGAAAAGGGCTTAGTGATGGCCAGCAGCCAAAAGAATCATTTTTGGCATAATCCAGAGGTTAAGCAACCACTTAAGTCCTCATCTGAGTGGATACTTAAATATATGATTAAATTTCACTGGAATTTTACTTACAGTTTAACTTAGCATTGCAGGATTAAATACGATGAGAGCAGTGATTGCATATCTCCCCTCACTGAGAAGAAATAGATAAATTAGAACTCAGAATAAGTCCCGCTGAGTTCACTGGGACTTGTGTGTGTTGGGATATTGCTGCCAGAAATGATAAATCATATATTTGCTACGTTCACCGGTGAACAGTGTCACTTGACCGCAGTGAAGTTAGGGCTTTAGATCTCACCTGCACAAATTCAGTGTAATGTGGGTGTCGTACGACTGTTTGTGTTGCTATCAAGAGCACAAGGAGTCAGTCAATGTTTATATGTAGTCTGGATTAGGTTAATTTGGACGATGATGACTTTTTTCAGCAGAGCTGGGGAAGCTGTGGCACTCCAAATGTCCCCAACCATTGGCCATGCTGGTTAGGGTTGATGGGAGATGGACTCCTATCCTTTGGAGGGCTGCAGGTTCCCCCTCTTTGTTTTACAGGTTACTGGGAATTACCCCAAGTACAGTGGTACCTCTGTTTAAGAACAGTCTTGTTTACGAACGATTTGGTTTATGAACTCCGTAAAACCAGAAGTAGTGTTCCGGTTTGCGAACTTTACCTCGGTCTACGAACGGAAACCAAACGGTGGGTGGCCTCATTAGGGAAAGTGCGCCTCGGTTTAAGAACAGAATCGGTTTAAGAACGGACTTCAGGAACGGACTAAGTTCGTAAACCGAGGTACCACTGTACTCTTAATATGTCATGTGATTATTTCCTTGCTTTTCATTGCAGGCTCTAGGATGGGGAATAAAGAGACTTATGCACGTTCACTCGAAAGATAACCACATCACTTGCAATGAAATTTAGTCCTAAGAATTAGCCAGGTACCAGGTGTGTTTTGCAACTGGCACGGGTCCATTTGTGACCACATGGAGATCTATGGTTGCCAGGTTGGCAACTGGGGAAAGCAAAATGTCACTTAGAGGAGGATCTGAAATATTTTCCTTGAAGCTTGAATTTGTTTTATTCTGGATTGCTTCATTTGATGTTTTAATATGTTGTAAACTGCTTTGAGATTTGTTCTTTAAAATGCAAAGTGGTATAGAAATGAGATGATGAATAATAATACTACTAATAATAAGTTCCACTGCAAACAAAAAATGGCGCCTAGACATTCCATTGTGGTGACTGCAACCTAGGCTTAAGGTGCTATTTGGCGATTAGATTATATATCTTGAGTTTCTAACACTGCGTCAAATGGATTGTTGTGTATGTCTATGAAATGCCCTCCAATTTTTAGATACTGTACTTTGTTGAACTGCTCTTCTGTGTACTTTATTGGGACATGTAGCTATTACCTTCCATGTTCTGTTTGTGATTGAAGTTGGGTTTTGTAGAAAACAAAATCTCACCCCAGTGACTTTCAAAAGACTAGATCAGAAACCCCTCTCTACCACTATTGGTATGGGTTCTGCAGAAGAATCACAAATTCTTACTGTACATGCTAGTTCATTATACTGAAGACTTCGCCTGGGAGACCAACTTCTCTTGTAGTTGCTTTATCAACGAGATGAATTGAGTTCTATTAAGCTTTGACAATCTGTCCGCCCTTTTCTGTATTGTAACAAGAGATGGTTATTCCTTGCTGCTAGGCATTTGGTTTTATTCCTCGGGAAACTTGTAATGATCATCCAGTTTTGTGTGGCAAAACAGAAAAGGCTTTGTTTCAAGTCTGCTCTGGGGGGGGGGGAAGAGTCGTTTTATGTATATGTGAACGTGTATTGTTGAAGTATTAGTAAGGGAATGTGACCCTGCAGAATTTTTACTAAGGACTTCCTTGTAACCAGATAATAAATTGAGATGGTGTTTTCTTTTTCTTTTGTTCTTTTCCTTCCTTTCTTTTATGTTAGACTGAAAAAAATGTTTATATTTTTACTCTGAATCTTTAAGATAAACTGTAATGCCCCTAATGAGTGGTCCCCCCCCCCTTTAAGACTGTTAGGCTCATCAGTGAATCCAATTAAAATTGGTGGCACTAACCTGAGAGACAGAATGCTTTTAAGATTATAATAGCTTTAGGACAAAGTATTGACCTTCCTGAAGTAAATGCAGTTTTTGCTATTTACTTCAGTATCCCAAATTTGCACTGTTACTCTTCTGTGAGCATGGTTTCTACATTATTTTTGGAAAGACAGAAAGCTGGTGCCTAGACAGTACTTCTCTATACCACAGGCCTGCTGTGTGGTGATCTCCAGCCTTGAATGGATGTAGGTGTAGCATTGCATAACTGTAAGCCTGTAAAACTACTTGGCTGCAAGAATAATTTTGTGAAAATAGTGAGGAACCAGGAGACTTTTTTCTTTCATTAGGTGGCTTTTTGTGTTTTCTCATGTAGATGTTGTTGTGTAAATATTACATGGTGTATTATTTATTTACATAGCATATTATTCATAACATAGCATATTATTATTTTTATTTATTAAATTTCTGTGGCACCCTTCATCTGAGGATCACAGGGTGGTTTACAATATACAGCCACAAAAGTAAAATAAATAAATCAAAAATCACCTTGGTGGGAGTGTCAGTCATAATTGACACTTTCCCTGGAATAATTCCTACTGTCTTGTCCTTCTTTTGTTTGTACCCTCACTAGAACAGTTGGATTGTGCTGCCCCCCCCCCAGTCAACTTTGTAATGTCTTGGCATCTTGCATCATTACGCCATGCCTTCCTATGTGCTACATGGAATCTGGCTGGGTTGAATCATATACAGTGGTACCTCGGGTTAAGTACTTAATTCGTTCCGGAGGTCTGTACTTAACCTGAAACTGTTTTTAACCTGAAGCACCACTTTAGCTAATGGGGCCTCCTGCTACTGCCGTGCCGCCGGAGCCCAATTTCTGTTCTTATCCTGAAGCACCATTTCTGGGTTAGTGGAGTGTGTAACCTGAAGCGTATGTAACTTGAAGCATATGTAACCCGAGGTACCACTGTTGTGTTTACAATGAACGGCAGTGACTCTCTAGGCTTTCAGATAGGGAGTCTTTTCCAGCCCTACCTGAAGATGCTGGGGATTGAACCGGGGACCTCCTGCATGCAAAGCAGATAACTCTACCACTGAGCTACAGCCCTTCCCTATTCATGCAAGATAATCTGACACCATGTGAACGAAAAACATTGAATGCATGGAGTATGATGGGAAGCGCTGCAGAAGAATAGTGACAATGGATTTCAAACAAAAGTACCCATTGCCAAGCAATATTGAGCTTCCTGCGCTTTCCAGATATCATCTCTGTATGCTGAAGAAAGCCTGGAAGTGCAGTTCAGAAAGTGGCACACCTGCTGGGTGAAACACTCACTAGTGTCTTCTTTTTGTTATAGTTTTCAATAAGGGAGACAAGTGGGAATTTACTAATACTTTACCCTTCCATCATTAAACTTTAAGCAGATCCGTTTACACTTAGGAGTCTAAAATCTGTACTTGTTCAACTGTCTCCCCCTACCGAATAATAAAGGTATTTACTCACATTTAAGTACACTAGTCGTTAACCATTTACCGTTGATAGATCCTATATCAAAGTGGTTTATTGTGATTCTTCACATTATTTAGCCTAACAACTTCCAATCTTTTTAACTTAGTAAAGAGCTGTACATTTCCACTGACTCATAAAGATGATTTTGGCATCAGATAGAAATAAGTAGGCTCAACCATATATTTTATTTGCTTTGTCTAACTGACAGATTCTGCTCCAGAGCTCTGGATTCCAGTTAGGATTTTGTATTTTTGGTCTCAAAGTCATGTGGTGTAGAAACACCCAAGTTTTAGAGTACATTAGTTAGAGTTAAATGTATTAGTAGTTATTTTGATGGTGCTATCAGCAACAGAAAAAGAAAGCAAGGAATCTAATCACTATTGTTTGTATCCAATGTTAGGGTTTTCTGTGGCGATGAAAGTTAAAAGTTGAATGAGAATCATACCTCTCCCTACATGCAAATAGAAGGACTCGTCCAGTGTTTACTTTCATTTTTGAAGAAACCGGGCTTAGCATTATGTTTGAACCAGATATTGTGGCTTTAAGCAAACTGGTTAGTTAAACAAGCTAGTATCATAACTCACAAGTTTTTGGTGTTTTAACAATGCCTTGTTTGGACTGGCCTTCTCTTTATAGAATTTTATCTTGTAGCTATGTGAAACACTTACCTTTGCGGATGTGTTAATCTAGGTAAAGGCAACTATTTGCTTTGTGGTCTTATTATTGTTTAATGTAATAAGATATTCAGATATGCCCCAGAGTGCAGCTTTCCTCTCTCCCCCCCCCCCCCATAAACACATAGTCGTTTCTATGAACAGACAGTCCAGCAATTCATTGAGGGGGACGAGGTACGTTGCCATCAACCCTGCTGAGTCACTTCCACACTTTGCACTGTAGTATGTGCTGCTCACACAAGGATAGATCTTCCATCTGTCACATGGAGGAGGTTATGCAAGGGTGGTTGTTGAACTTGGTCCACTCGGAAAGGTCTTTAATTGAACGTTGTTTTCAAAAAACAAATAAATGCAAAGGGCACCAATTTAATGCCACATCACTTAAGGATAGGACAAAAAGTAATCAATATGAATTGTGAGATGATAGCTTTAGCTTTCTTCAAAGTACTGTGCTTTAGGATTGGGCTATAAGAATGCTTAGCCACGTAATGCAATATTTATATAAATTATCACTTTACAGGAGGCTATAGCTTGCCAAGAACTTGTTTGCTAAAACATCATAATGCTTAGTAATGGTTCTCCCTGGTTTTGCCAGCTAACTTGTTTTGGCTTTAAAGGACACGTAGCTTTTAAGCAGCAGAGAATTTGTAATATTATTTACAGTGCTCTCAATATTTGAATTTTCTTTACCATGGAGAGGAATCAGTGATGTTCCGTGCCTGATGTTTTACACATAAAGCATCAGCTTTGTATTCCTACGCTAATGTGTTTATTTACAGAATTTCTATGCCATTTCTGAATATAAGATTTTTCTGGGTGGCTTCAATAAATAAGACAATTTAAATGTAAAATAAAGCCTAAAACCAAGATCTACATAAATACAGCAATGGAAAACTTGCGGATGACTTTTGAACACTGGAAGGGCAAGATTTGTGCACACAAATTGTGCACAAAGAAGCCTATATGGTTTCTGCATTCATAGGTAGGGAGATGCAGAAAATAACAAAAGTGTGAAACTTTACCTCATGCATCTTTAGGAGTCCTCTGACAGTATTAGCAAGCTGTATAAACTGTCACTGTTATATTATTGGCAAATCGTCAAAAGCTTTGTTGGAAATCCATACTTTCGCACCAAGAGCTCCTGTGTAAATTTAACATATCCTCTTCTGTATCTGTTAAATGGTAGAAGAAAAGTCACACAATAAATTTTCTGTGGGAGACGGGAGGCAGCTGAGACTCTGAAGGATCCAAATGGTACCAGTGCTATTAAACTTACTTTTTAAATGATTTGAAGATGGAATGAGTAATGAAGTGGCCACATTATCAGATAGTTCCTGAATGGATTCAGAAGCAGATTGTCAAGAATGTTGGAATGGTATCTCCAAACCGAGTGAACGAAAGTGCACATTATATTTAATGCAAGTAAGTTCACTGGGACAGAAAAAAATCTTCCCATGCTCTGAAGAGGTCTGAACTGGTTGTGAATATGAGAGAGAGAGAGAGAGAGAGATTGTTACCACAGCTGAACAGGTGCAGGCAAATAGGAATTGGCATCCAAAACAATCAACAGTGTTTTGAATGTTGGGATAATTCACTGAAAGTGTCTACCCAGTGTACAGTAGGGGTTGTAAAAGAAAGAAAATGACAGGCTAGGGATAAGGAAAGAATCTGTATGGGAATGACTGCATTGGAGCACGAAAGGCTCGAATGTTTGGGGCATTTTGGTTTGGGGGGAAAGTATAAAGGGGGCATGGTGGAGGTTTGTTATAAAATTATGAATTGGTGTGTTTTACCAAAATGTATGTGAGCGAGTGGTAGATAGCTAAGTAGGAATGCATTGGTTTGAAAAATGGGAGAGCACACTCTTTGTTGTCATGATTGGAGCACTTCCCAGTGAGATTTAGACACGCAGTCTGCCGTGGGGTGGTGAGCTTATTTGGATAACCCACCCCATAGGCTGATGGATTCCTGAGAGTCTTGGAGAGTTTACAATCAAAGCCCTTGTTCTGTGGGGAAAGGAGTTAGGCAGTTGACACAGCAGCTCCTAAATGCTCACTCCCACTGAACAGAGATTTTTTGCTTTGCCAGGGAGTTGTGGGCAATGAAACAGGGAGACGCCGCCAAAGCGAATCTGACTCAACATGAGAGCTCACTTTAGAGCCCATCGTGATGGCAGCAGTGGAGAAACTCCAGTTCACCAACAATGTTCATGATTATAGTTTATGTGTTGGCATTCATTTACATGAAGTAAATACTGTGCCACCCAGTAGTAAAACTTATTCATGACACCGTATCTCTCCAGCTCGCAGTAGTTCTTTGAAACTGGTAATCAGCTGCCATATTATATTAGCATATTTGAGTGACAGTCAGAATATTTCATATATTCAAAACTGTGGTATTTCTAAGGTAAAAAGGTAAAGTACCCTGGACGGTTAAGTCCAGTCAAAGGCAACTATGGGGTTGCAGTGCTCTTCTCGCTTTCAGGGTCATGTGGCCAGCATGACTAAACCACTTCTGGCACAACATAAGACCGTGATGGAAGCCAGGGCGCATGGAAATGCCATTTACCTTCCTGCCACAGCGGTACCTATTTATCTACTTGCACTGGTATTCTTTCAAACTGGCAGGAGCTGGGACAGAGCAACAGGAGCTCACTCTGTTGTGGGGATTCAAACTGCCAACTTTTTGATCAGCAAGCCCAAGAGGCTCGGTGGTTTAGACCACAGCACAACCCATGTCCCACTTATATTTCTAAGACTGACTGAACTGGGACTCAAAACTGACTTTTTGCACAGTGGCATGGGCTGAAAACTTCAAAATATTCTGCACAGTTGTTTAAAAGATGGAGCCACATTTTACAAATGTGAAATAACCATTAGAAGAACAATAAAATGTCTAGTTAAAACAATCATTTTATCATTGCAGACTGGAATATGTAAGTGATGGAAGTGGCTGATATGTGTCATATTCCCTATGTGATATGTCTTATTTTTCAAATGATGGACTGACTGTGATTGATTCTCAGTTAAACAGATGACAACCTTGAGCTAGGTTCAGTATTTTAAGAACTTAAAGGAGAAAAGTCACTTTATCCAGGGACAGTCCCCATATCTCTTGGCCTGTTCCTACCTTTTTTTTCTTAGTGGTGACACAGACCATTCATAACATAAGAATATTCTTTACAGCTATGAGCAGGGCAGTAGGGTGGGTGGGTGGAGTAAGTGAAGCTACAACAATTAGATGTAGTGTTGTTCATTGTTTCTGCTCAGGCTGCACAGAGAAAGCATTTTGGTTCCTGAAATTCATACTGACTGTGCAGATGACTGATAAAATTCTACAGGATGTGGTATTAGTGTGTGCAAACAGTCAAGATCCAATGATCCCCAGGCATGTACCTCCAGATGGTGGATATGTCATGTGCTGTCCTGGCACCCAGGCATCTTCACTTGGTTGCGAGTGGCTGGTAGTTGAGTGCAAAATGTGCCTGGTGCCTGACTAGACACAGAATAGTTTCTCAGGTGAATAACTATGTGCTAAGGAGTCAGGAAGAAGGGTGCCTCTGATCACATGTTTAACCCAGAAACCTGTACTCACACTGGAACCAAGCTCACAAGTCCTTTCACACAAAACAGACCCCTTGTTCTTCCTCCAAGTGTCTTTTTTCCAGCAGCTAATTTAGAAGGAGGAATGGACTTTTTGATTGTTGTTACTGTTAGACAGTTGAGAGTTAGAAACCCATGGCAATCTACTGCAAAATTATCCAGTAGATCCTGTTCTGTCTTGCCTGATTCCCTGCTCTAGAGCAGGGGTGGCCAACTTCCAAGAGACTGAGATCTACTCACAGAGTTAAAAACTGGCAGTGATCTACCCCCTTTTGGGGGGTTCAGGTCAAAGTTGATGAGCTTTTTTTTAGGAAGGAGGAAGGCACATTTTTTAGGGGTGCAGGGCAAAGTTATTGAGCTTTCTTTAGGGGAACCAAAGTTATTGATCATTGTTGAGGGGAGCCAGTGATCTACCACAGACGTCCAGTGATCTACCAGTAGGTCATGATCTATCTGTTGGACATGCCTGCTCTAGAGGATATTTTGGAAATGTCTCAACAATGCAGCCTTTTCTGCAGGTCCCACTGCCCCCGTTAGAACTACATCAAGAGACTTGCATCTATTTGTGAGATTTTGGAATGCCTATGATAAAATGCTGTTTGGATGGGATTTATTTCGAAACTCATTGTCGTCTTCGACTTTGAGTCATTGAAAAGGAGCTTGTGAGCAAGTGGACTGAAACAATGATTTGGACTCCCTTTCACATGTTTGTGACATTATGTCACAGTGAACTTGATCTTAATCTTGACACTGCATTTTCAAAGGAGTTGCAGGTATTTCATAGCATTTTAAATCTTCAAGCATTCTTGCAGGTGGAACAGGGGAGTGGCCTCTGTAAATGGCAGTATTAATGGGTGAGTTGTGCTGTGGAGTCTGTTCCTGAGCGTGGAATGTTGGGTTCTGATAGTGTAACTCTTGATGCTGGATTTGGGCTGGCATCTTACACAAGACCTCAAGAAGGGTACAGTGGTACCTCGGGTTAAGAACTTAATTTGTTCCGGAGGTCCGTTCTTAACCTGAAACTGTTCTTAACCTGAAGCACCACTTTAGCTAATGGGGCCTCATGCTGCCGCCGCGCCACTGCCGCATGATTTCTGTTCTCATCCTGAAGCAAAGTTCTTAACCCGAGGTACTATTTCTGGGTTAGCGGAGTCTGTAACCTGAAGCGTTTGTAACCCTAAGCGTTTGTAACCCGAGGTACCACTGTATTGTTTCCCAGCCTTCCTCAACTTGGTTGCCTCTAGGTCAGCCTTTCTCAACCTGTGGGTCCCCAGATGTTGTTGAACTACAACTCCCACCACACCTAGCTAGCAAGGCCAGAGGTCAGGGATGATGGAAGTTGTAGTCCAATAACATCTGGGGACCCACAGGTTGAGAACTGCTGCTCTAGGTATTGTTGCATTCCCAACTCCCATAGTCAGTGGTAATGACTGTATTTTTTGCTCTATAAGACTCACCTTTTCCCTACTAAAAAGTAAGAGGAAATGTGTGTGTGTCTTATGGAGTGAATGCAGGCTGCGCAGCTATCCTAGAAGCCAGAACAGCAAGAGGGATTGCTGCTTTCACTGCGCAGCGATCCCTCTTGCTGTTCTGGCTTCTGAGATTCAGAATATTTTTTTTCTTGTTTTCCTCCTCCAAAAATTGGTGCATCCAGCGGCGTAGCATGGGTTGTCAGCACCCGGGGCAAGGCAAGTAATTTGCGCCCCCTAACCCGGGGCAAGGCAAGTAATTTGCGCCCCCTAAGCCGTGGATTTGCACCCCGTAACCCTACAAATCTATGCCTATGAATGATGGTCCCTCTCTCTCTCTCTTTCTCATATTCCAATTGATTCCCATTTCCTCCGATCGATCCCCGAAGCTCTCACCCAGCGAAATTCGTGCGTAATTACGCTTCGCCATCCCTAATCCTGCCACTTCCACCGGGAAATCATGACGGTGCGTTTCTCCTCTCCAAACTTTCCCCGGCCCTTTGCCGGCCGGTGCAGCCCTTTTGGCTACGAGCTCCCCTCCTTCTTTGCCCGCTTCCGACCCCACCTCCCCGTCCAGCCTCCCTACCTCCTGAAAAAAGGCGACGGCGCCGAGCAAGACACCCCCGTGGCCATTGGAGAGAGGCGGGGCCGAGGGAGGCAAGCCAATGGGCGAGGCGGGGGTAGGTGGCCACGGGGGCGGGCGCTGCCGCAGTCCTCGGGTGGGCAAGGTAGGAGCAGGCAGAGGCTGGCCGGCCGCTCTGACAATAGGGGCAGGCCGAGGGCACGACGGGGCTGGGCCCTCTGGACTCGCGCCCCCCCCAGATGTTGCGCCCGGTGCGGCCGGCACCCCTGGCACCCCCACGCTACGCCACTGGGTGCATCTTGTGGTCTGGTGCGTCTTATAGAGCAAAAAAATCGGTAATTATGGGAGTTGGGAGTCCAAAATATCTGGAAGGATCCAGATTGTAGAAGGCTTATTTCAATGTGGTTTTGACCTTCAAGATTTTGAGGGTCACATTATCTTGACAGGCAGCCAGAGAGTGAATATTAGGAGAAAGCTTTTGTTTTGTATAATGAGTAGCTAGAAGAGTTGGCAACTCTCCCTCTCATCCTTCCTTTCTCTGTTGCTGTACTTGAAATTTCTTATTGTGTCTCCCTTGTAAGTAATATACTGCTTATGTGTCCCAGTTGTCATTACAGATTTATGACTGCTTCATATCAATTATTGCTACTTCATGTTATCTTCCTTGCTAAATGGCTGCCTTGTAATATTGTTTGTCAGTGCAAGTGAAAAGAGACGTTATCCTCTGAGAATGGCAGCTCCGAAGAAAGAGAGTTTATAAAGTTGTTGTTAACACTTTGATTTGAAATGGCATGAGGAAGAAAGTTGGTTGCAGTCAATAAGATGTCTGTGCCAGTAAACATAGTCACAGTACTTCATTGATTATTGCTTTCCACATATCCATAGGATTGTTAGCTAGCAGCAATATGTCAAAGATGGTACTGATGCAGGTGGATGTCTATAAGCAGAAAGCCTGTTCTTCATGCAGCACTGCCAGCGGTACCTAGAATAGAGTGAGTGCCTGGAGGTTGTTGGAGAATGGATGACGACTAACAGATTGAGGTTGAATCCTGACAAGACAGAAGTACTGTTTTGCGGGGACAGGGTGTGTGTGTGTGTGGGGGGGACTCCCTGGTCCTGAATGGGACAACCGTGCCCCTGAAGGTGCAGGTACGCAGTCATTTTGGACTGTCCATGGAGGTGCAGGTCAATTCTGTGTCCAGGGCAGCTATCTACCAGCTCCATCTGGTACGCAAGCTGAGACCCTACCTGCCTGCAGACTGTCTTGTCAGAGTGGTGCATGCTCTAGTTATCTCCCGCTTGGGCTCCTGCAACACGCTCTATGTGGGGCTACCTTTGAAGGTGACCTGGAAACTGCAACTAATCCAGAATGCGGCAGCTAGACTGGTGACTGTGAGTGGCCGCCGAGACCATATAAGACCGGTCCTGAAAGACCTATGTTGGCTCCCAGTACATTTCCGAGCACAATTAAAAGTCTTAAATGGCCTCGGCCCAGTATACCTGAAGGAGCATCTCCACCCCCATCTTTCAGCCTGGAAACTGAGGTCCAGTGCCGAGGGCCTTCTGGCAGTTCCGTCCCTGTGAGAAGTGAGGTTACAGGGAACCAGGCAGAGGGCCTTCTTGGTAGTGGCACCAGCCCTGTGGAATGCCCTCCCATTAGATGTCAAGGAAATAAACAACTATCCGACTTTTAGAAGACATCTGAGGGCAGCCCTGTTTAGGGAAGTTTTATTCTGTTTTTAATGTTCTGTTGAAAGCTGCCCAGAGTGGTTGGGGAACCCAGCCAGATGGGTGGGGTAGAAATAAATTATTATTATTATTATTATTATTATTATTATTATTATTATTATTATTATTATTAGAAAATATGCTAGCCTTATTAGTGGCTGTGAAGATTGTGTGGGTTTTTTTTTAATTACTCCAAATGGGGTTATGATCGAGACACTAATTGATTGAAACTAGTGAAGCTGTACAGAAGCTAGAGATGTCTTTCCTCAGAACAGCTCCAGTGACAGCAGGGGGGGGGGTTTATAAAAAGAACCACACACATCAAAACCCAGCTGACATTCCTTATCAAGGTGCCATTGTCACAGAGATTATTAGTGTGATGCTTAGAGTGCCTTCTCTGACTTGCAAAGTAGAATCTCTGCTTCTCAAGAGAGAAACATCGCACTCTCTTTTCAATCTAGACAGATGGGGGGGAAATCCCAAGGCATTTTTTTGCAGCTCAGAAATGGGTTACTATGGGTCTGAAGGATCAGTCTGCTCCCAGTGTCTACCTATCAGGTCTTCAGGACGTGATGTGCCATAACTGTTTGTTTTCATGTGTCCCAAAGTCATCTTCATGCTTTGGCCCAGTTTGTACATCACAGTAAAACATGGTTAATGGTTTATCTTCAGCATCTGGGTATCTTTGCACACACATACACACACCTGTGTAGGAAACCTTGGCTACAATTTGTGGTTAGTTTGGAGCAAAACAAACTTCAAACCCTAATTTGGACCTAGCACTAAGTCAGGAATCATGGTTTTTCTCCTTAGTGATGGGGCGGTTTAGAAAACTCTCTCTCTCTCTCTCTCTCTCTCTCTCTCTCTGGATACACACACACACACACACACACACACGACCACCTGATTGTAGAAAAACCTCAAAGTGCTGTCTATATTATACACACGTATATAAAAATATTTAAAAGTTATAAACAGTTTTAAATATACAGTTCATAATAATCAACACCTATGTTACATATAATACAAAAGTTTTTAAAAAGGTTACCTTATCTTCTCGGGTGAAACTAAAGCATAATACACATTTAACAATAGTAGCAGTAGTATTAAAAAATGTGGGTGGTGGCGGTGGTGGTAAACAAGGTACAAAATGCATATGCTTTCTTCAGCAAAACTAGCTGCTAAAAAGCAAAATGGCAGACCCTCCATCCAGCTCTCACCTAGGTGCTTTCCTTTCCTTTCCAAGTTTCTCACTCTGGGAGATCTCCACTTCCTTACCTCAGTGTTTCCCAACCACTGTTCCGCGGCACACTAGTGTGCCGCGAGATGTTGCCTGGTGTGCCACGGGAAAAATTAAAAAATTCGAAAGATTTTTTTTTTAAAGTCACATTTTCGATTGGGGCGCCGTCACTAGATGACCCCTAGGGTTCCCTCCCTCCCTCCCGCTCTGCGCCTCCCTCCTCCTCCTCCGGGGAGGCCCTTCCTGGCTCTCGGCCAAGGCTTGGCGGCTGCCACTCACTCACTCGCTCGCCCACCCGTCCCTCCATCCCTGCACCCGGCCTCTCCCCCTCCGTCCCCGGCGCGGGGGCTGCCGGGATCCGTAGTCCCCTCGCCCTTGGGCTCCGCGCCCGTGCAGGGTGCGCGAACTACGTTTCCCAGCGTGGCCTGGCGGGCCGGGCGTTTTGTTTGAAGCGCTCTTCTCTCGGCCATGGAATGAGCGCAGCGGCGGCGGCCGGGCGGGCAGGGGCTCTTCCGCGCAGACCCCGCGCAGCCTGCCTGCGCCCCTGCGGAGATCGGGCGGCAGGATGGAGCCCGGGGATCCCCGCAGAGGCGGAGCGGCGGAGGCGGAGGCTGCCCCCCAGGTAGGGCTGCGTCGGGGGTTTTTTATTTTTGCAATGCTGCATCCGCGCCGGAGGGGACGCATCGGACCGCGGGGAGACCCCTTGGCGGGCGTGCAAGGCAATGCATGCGTGCAGGCGTTGCATGGAGTGCAGTGCAATGCAATGGCAACGCGGCGCCCTGCATGCATGCATGCTACTTCCACCAGCGCTCCGGACTTGGCAGGTGAGGGGGGTCCCCAGTGGGCGGCAGAGAGAGCCGGGAGGGCGAAGGGGAGCCGGGGGGAGCAGCGCTGCTCCCCGAGCCGAGCCCGGGGGGAAACTTCGGTGTCGTTGCGCCGGGTGTTGGAAGCGGAGGCTGGCGGGGGCCCCTCACCTGCAAAACCTGGTCGCCTCTCATATATTTCGTGCATTGCATTCATCGCCCGCTTTCTCCTCCAAGGAGCTCCCGGGGGCGCGCGTGGTTCTCCCCGTGTTATCCTCGCAACAACAGCCCTGCGAGGTGGGTCAGGTGAGTGGCCCAAGGGAGCACCCAGGGATTGTCCTGGCCAGGTGGGGTGATTTGAACCCTGCTCTCTGCCCGGTCTTCGTCCTCATTTAGCCCCCACATGTGCATGACTGTGCATGACTGAGGTTTCCCCCCCTCGTCTTGGCTATGGTGTGAGTCTGTCCTGTTAATTAATGGGGTTCTGCCTTCGGAGAAGATGAGCCAGCCCTCAAGGAGGTGATTATGTAATTTGCTAGCAATTCATGTCCCTCCCAGCGTGACGCTGCGCGCTGACGTCACGGGGCTGTAATGGTGGTGTGCCTCGAGATTTTTTTCATGAAACAAGTGTGCCTTTGCCCAAAAAAGGTTGGGAAACACTGCCTTACCTCACTGGTATCCTTCTGCCATTTATCAGTGAATTCCAGTGGAGTGCCAATCCCATCTTCAAATGGCCTCCTGGTGTGACCAAATGGGTGACAGACCCCCTTTGATCTTGACCTGTTGCAAGGTGCTTGGTTTTATCTCTCCCCATCTCAAAATGCACCCTCAGGGCAGTTGGAGTCCAGCTGGCCTATCTCTGCTGCTGCCAATATGTTTCTTCAACTATGGGAAGGAGTAAAGCAGGCATAACTGACTTGCGCATGTTATCGCTGAATTATGGAGGCCCACCTTCTTTGACCAGCTATCTTTATAATACACAGGTTATGAACCCATTTTTACCTCAGCACAATAGGAAGTTTTCCCTTCACTTGTCTCAGCTTTTGAGACATGTGTAACAAGTCACAGGGGGTCGGTGTGAGCTATTGAGGTGTGAAAAGAAAAGAAAAAACGTTGACAGAACATCCGGGAATACTTCCAGATTAGAGGACAAATATATTTACTCCTTTTGCAGTATCTGTATTTTGCACATGTCTGCATATTATTATTATTATCATTTTAACATAAGAAACCACACATCTTGTTTTTAGAGCTTTCCCAGACATACAGCCATATGTTTAGCTGCTTTAGTGTTTGAATAAATATTTGAACTGTTTGCCTTTAGTAGCTGTTCGCCTCTCTCTTTTCTTTTTTTGCTCTTGCAAAAGCAAAGAAAAATAGACTGCTTACTTTCCTACATGAAGGAAAGCTTCTGTATTCCATACCGTCCAACATTTATCCGATGAAAATAAGGACGTCTTTTTAAAAAAATAAATAAATAATAATACTCCATCCATCCAACTGGGTTGCCCCAGCCACTCTGGGCAGCTTCCAACATATATAAAAACATAAACATTAAATATTAAAAAACCCTTCCCTATACAGGGCTGCCTTCAGATGTCTTCTAAAGGTTGTATAGTTACAGTATTGGCTGGAATAAAAGCCGCACTTTTTTTCCAAATTCTGACCGTGAAAAGTTAAAGTGTGGCTTAAATTCGCGACCTTACAAAAATGGGCTTTTATGTTATCAGTGCTGAAACAGACATATGGTAAAATGGAATGGGTGTGAGTGCTTGCGGAATTTTAAGGGAGCGGCTTATATTTTGGTATTGTCTTTTTTCTCCCCCCCCCCCTGAATTTTAAAGGTGCGGTATATATTCGGGTGCAGCTTATATTTGGGCCAATACGGTATATCGTTGGTCGCATAACCTTACTCAACCCCTCCCTCTCTCCCTCATCAAGCACCACAGGACAAAGTAACTTGGGCCCATCTTAGATTTGCAGTCTGGACCCCCTGAGCTCCATCACCCTCTTAATCAGAATCCCTCATTACCTTCATTCCTGTAGCTCAGCTACAGTTTTATAAGCGGGAAGACGAATATTTGCTTTGACATCCTGTTTTATGGTTCTCTTGCTTTACAGGAATCAAATCTATACATAGCTCTTGAGGGTGGATTTTGGCTGCCTTCCTGTTAAGGTTTATAATTTCTGAAATCTTCATCTAATCCCCCCCAAAACTGATAAAAAGTGGAGGAATACAGATTTATATCTATACACTGATGCAATCAGAGTTAGATCTGCTGGCGGAGGAAATTCTCTGCATTTGAGAGTTAGCAATCATTTCTGAAATCCAGATTAATATCCTTAAAAAAGAAAAAGGCAGCAGAATGTTTATTCGAGCTGGAATGTTGATGGCAGAGAGTCATCAAATGTGGTCAAAAGCCCTGATCTATAACATCATGGAAATTACATTTGGTAAGAAATATATATATGCTGAATCCTATCTTGAAGTTCTACCAACTACGATTTCTTAATGCAGTCAAGGTCACTGGGTGGGTAAGACAATATATTTGTGGATTTTATTTGCATTTGCAGAATTCTGCCGGAGTGCAGCAAGGCTTAAAAAAAATTAAATGAAGTACACATTTATCAACTGAAAGTGAATCTGTTCCATCAGTTCACATAAAGCAATCACAATCTGATGAGCATCTCTCTTTTGGAAGCTCTATTACATGAGCTTTTAAAAGTAAAAAAAACCCCACCACCCATTTTTATGCGGCATTTTTTTAAAATTGTAGGAAGGGAAGCATGCTATTGAATGAGAAGGCACTGATCACACATTAAAAATAAACACAGCAAGCTTAATATTAGATGGAGCAAGCTGGTAGAGTTGGCAGTTCAGGGGAGATGTATGTTACTGTTGAAGTTCCTACTGGAGTCAATTATTTCTGTTTGGCAATGTAAGCCTTAATGCTGCTTGCAGCATGTTAAATAATAAATTAGAGCAACACTTTGTGGTAACATTTTAGGAACCGAATTGATCACACATTCCAACATGCTAAGAATACTTCTCTTGAAAACAGTACAGATTCAGTTGAGTCATGCAACCGTATTAGGCTGATCATATTGAACTTGAAGACAAAGGGATTTAGGCAGCTGTGGGCAGGGCTGAGTGAGTAACCCTATATATGTTTACGCAGAAATCAATTGCTATTGAAGTAATTGTGGATAGAATTGCAGTATGAAGACTGTGTTCTCCTTCCCTTCATTTATTCTCATTTTAAAGAAGATGGAATGAAGCTAAGAAACCTTGCCAAGGGCACACCCAATATGGAGGCGTAGCCAAGAGCTGAAACACAACCTCATCTTCAGACTTGGCAAGGGACAAGTGTCCCTATTTTCCAGGGTCAGTCCTAGATTTACAGGAAGCCGTTCAGGTTTCTGATTTCATCCCGGAATGTCCTGCTTTTCCTTAGGATGTCCCTATTTTCTTTGGAGAAATGTTGGCGGGTATGCGGGTAGCAATCCCAGGAGCCTTTGCAACTGCACCCCAACAGCCAGGTGAATCTGACCCACAGCCAAGCACTTTGGGGTACCAGTCTACCTCTGAATTACAGCCTGGTACTTTAGCGTACCGTCTACCACTCTCATTGTTTCCAGCGATGAGAAAGAGTGAGATTACCATTGATGCCAATATGGTAAGTGCTACTGGTTTTTCAAAGGTTTCAAGGGTTTCCAAAGGTTTAGAGGGTGTTTACAGGCTTTTTAGATGGTGTCCCCCACCATACATGATTCCATGTACAGTGGACCCTCGGGTTATGTTACCTTCGGGTAACATAATCTTTGGGTTGCGAACATGGCAAACCCAGAAGTGGGTATGCCGCTCACGCGTCCTCCGGTTACGAAATCTTCAGGATATGGCCGGACCTCCAGAATGGATCCCGTTCGTAACCAGAGGTACCACTGTATATGCATGGTCCTGGGAACATAACCCCTGGGTAAGTGGGGAGACCCCTGTATTTGTTCCCAAGTTACCACTAAGTTCTCAGAGAGGAATGGAGATTGGATGGGCGGTTTCTGGGTTCCTTTGCCTTCTGCTAACGCTGCATCAGCTGGCTCATGAAACCAAAAGCCTTGGCTCTTCCCCCTTGCCTTTCTGGCAATCTATCAGAAGTGAAAAAACCACACCGCATGACAATCCAAGCGGTTATCACTACAAGGGTTTTGAAATCCCGACTTGTTTGTTTTTAAGGTGCTGCTATGGCATTTAAACGGTTGTCTTAGCTGTATAAGTTACCTTTTTAAATATCTTACTGCAGTTTTTAGTGGATTAAATAGAGAGGCCACAGTATTTGTGATATTTAGGGCTGGCTGTATGAGGCAGAGTCTAATATTTACAGGGCCTTTCTCTTCCTTTTGAAAAAAAAAAGCTTGTCATGCTTGCAACCTTAAAGGGCATCTGAATGTGATTTCTTTAAGTCTCTCATTTTTAGATGCCTCAAAACAATTTTGCATCCTTATTTCACATGGATGGTTTTTTTTGGGTTTTTTTGAGCTGCTGATAATGATATTGCAGGCAGATTGGGTTGGGTTGTTGCCCTTTCAAAATTTTGTTTGCCTCTCCTCTGCTGGAGATTGGCAGCTCTGGTTCCTGAAAGAAGATCTACTGCTCTATAATACAGGAGCAGTTTTTTCTTGGTTTCCATCTGCTTTTATAGGCATCCAGATTTCCTTCCATCTGACGATGGGTGGCAAGCCAGTTCTTTGCATCTACAGAATCGGGAAGTCATTCTTCCCTCACCCTTTTCTGGTGATATCCATAGCATGTGTGTGGTGGACACAGGCAGGGGGAGGTTTTTATATTATTATATATTTTTTAAAAACCCTAATGATTATGACTCAACTGAATTAACATAGGAAATGGGCCTGCAGAAGAGATTGTGCAGTAGGGCATTAGATTAACAAAGTAAAGTCTGAATACAGAGCTCAAACCCTCTGTCCTTATAAAGAATTTTCTTACCATGGCATATATATTTTTCACAGTTCAGTAGTTGCTCATCCCGGTTTTTTTTATTATCCCACGGCTACTGATGGCAAACCGTTTCTCATAAAGCAAAATTGCTACTGGCAATTCACAGAGGAGACGGGAACGCAACTTCAAAGCATTTAGCGTAGAGCAGTACAAATTAATTAATTACATGGAATTATGTAAATTGATTGCAGAAAGTAGCACATATGGTTAGACCTTAACTTCAGTTTAATTTTTTTTGGTGTGTATGCATGCTGTAAATTCAAACACATGGCTAGGTGTGTAAAGGCAATTTTACAACTGGGTTTTACGCATTTTTTTAAAAAAAATAAGAAAACCTACTCGTTTAGTTGGCAGTTTGAACTTGTTTTCTCTGGTTGCAGAAGAACTGTTCTGTGCATGTAGATGTTGTTCTGAGTTCTCAAATTTTCTACCTTGACAAGGTCTAGGCAGTTGCCGTATCCATGTTGCTTCTGTGGAGAGGACTGTATTGATGTGAGTTTCTTTAACCAAATTGGGATGGGAGGCTGCCTGAGAACCAAAGGTACATTACCTTGGAGTTTTTGATAGCAGAAAGGTGGGATATAAATGTAAGAAAACAAAATAATAATAATAGATTGTGCAAGCTCCAAACACAGTAGCTTAAAGCTGCTATCCTGTGCACATTAAGAACAAACACAATTTAACTCCATGGAACTCACTTGTTTCCCATGCCTGGCCAAATCTGATTAGCTCCATGGCATTGGGAGGTCATTAATTTTTATTATTCTGTCCTTCATTGACTAGGACAGGGTTTCCCACACTTGGGTCTCCAGCTTCTTTTGGACTACAATTCCCATCATCCCTGACCACAGGTCCTGCTATCTAGGAATGATGGGAGTTGTAGTTCAGAAACAGCTGGAGACCCAAGTCTGGGAAATCCTAGGCTAGAATCACTAGGGAAGAACAAAGCCCAGGGATGGTGGTAGTGTCCCAACAGTATTGGAGAGGGAAATAGCAGTGAAGAAATGCACCACTGTGTCTTTCTGGGAAATTTCCCCAAGCATGTTAAAAAGGGTAAGCATTTGGCACAGTCCTGTTGTACATATAAGCAGTTATAGGGTCTAAGCCTTTGCGGGCTCATAGGCCTTTGCAGGGTTTCTAGTCATAAATAGCACTTTTCATTGTGGCTGGAAGGTTAAAGAACGTCATTGCACACTGAAACTCTGACAATGTATTTCTAGTAGGCTATCTCTCAACACACTCCAAATAGACACCAACTCAACCAATTGTACTAGTGTAGCCTTGGTCTGTACCAAATTTAAATTCATCTAGGTTTTTACATTTCATTTTTAAAAGGTTGCAGTGTGAATCAGAAAAGCCTTAATCATTTCAGCCTTGCACATAAAGATTGAAAGGATTAAAATTGAGTAAAACGTTAGAAGTTTAAGATCCTTTTGAACGGAGATAAGGAATGTTACCCTCTTGACATCATTAAAATACTTCCCTCACCCCATTTTTTGTACAACTAACCCATTGCCCTCATTTTCAGGGCGGAACTACCTTGCTGTTCGCACAGCTAGGAGCTTATATTTTCAGAACTGAAAAGAGCTACTGCTGTAGCAATCTGTCCACAGCCGAAAAAAACTGTTAGCTTCAAAAGCACTTAGGTTCTACTGGGTGGATTAGATAATGAAGCATTAAGGTCATTTGCCACACCTGTTTTCTCTGCAGTGTGGCTTCTTGTGTGTTATTCCTTTGACAGACTTGAGGTGAAGGAAGCAGCAAATACATGAATCTTTAAAATGCAAATGTTTGAAGTGTATGTGTTTAAAAGGATAACCCTCTTCGGTTGCATCTGATGCAAGGTGGAGGTAAGAAAGGTGAGATATGTGGATTTGGGAGCCCCAAAGACACACATACGATGGTGATCGATCGTGGAAGCCATCGTTGCTTGGTTCTATGTTACTTGCATTTGCTTGAACCCTGTTCGTGATCAGGTGGCTCTGCAGACCTTGTTGTTGTTTAGTCGTTTAGTCGTGTCCGACTCTTCGTGACCCCATGGACCAGAGCACGCCAGACACTCCTGTCTTCTACTGCCTCCCGCAGTTTGGTCAAACTCATGCTGGTAGCTTCAAGAACACTGTCCAACCATCTCGTCCTCTGTCGTCCCCTTCTCCTTGTGCCCTCAATCTTTCCCAACATCAGGGTCTTTTCCAGAGAGTCTTCTCTTCTCATGAGGTGGCCAAGGGATTGGAGCCTCAGCTTCAGGATCTGTCCTTCCAGTGAGCACTCAGGGCTGATTTCCTTCAGAATGGATAGGTTTGATCTTCTTGCAGTCCATGGGACTCTCAAGAGTCTCCTCCAGCACCATAATTCAAAAGCATCAATTCTTCGGCGATCAGCCTTCTTTATGGTCCAGCTAACCCCTCCCTAAACATGGGGAAGGTCAGGGACAAGGTGGGTGGGACTGTGCACGTTGGGACTTGGTGGGGTGGGACTTGAGCACATACCCCCCATGCCCTTGTTCATGGATACAGCATCTGTGTAATTTCCAGAAATCTCTGTGTACAGTGTCTCATTCAGCTCACAGTGCTTTGTTTTGGCCACAGTACACAGTAAAGGATGATGCAATGGCCAAAGAAGAAAGAAATCAATAAGGGCCTGGGGTCTGCTCCCAACAGTTCACTTTGGTATGGTCAGGCAAACCATGATTAAGGGAGGATGCTGGGACTACATGCAACACCAAGTCATATTTAAAACAACCCAAGGTTCGAAAGCCCGCACCAAGCCAAGCCTTCAGGTTGTAGTTCATTGGCAGTAAATAAACCATAATGAAACTAATAGGCAGGGGTCACACTTGATAATAAGCCATGGCTTAATAAGCCATAAATCAGTAAACCACCAGCTGCCCCTCTTTCAAACATCTAGAAGACAATTTGATTATCTGGTCTAGAATTTATTTGTCTTTGTTTATTTTGTTCCATTTATCTGCATTGGTGGAAGTATTATTAGGTTTTTCTGAGGTCAGTACCCCCTTTTTCCTTTCTGCTTTTGTGCATTTTGCAAAGTGGCAGAATTAACTGCCTTGCTGGAGAGGCTCCTCTTGAGTTGAGGATTTCCCCCCCCCATCCCTTTTCTTTAGGGATATGCTGAATTCTGCAGTGAGAGAGAAGATGTAACTTGTCAGCTCTATTTCCTGCCAGAATGGCTTATGTTCACTTACCTTTCAAACTGATGCTAGAGTAGAAGAACCAGGCTTCTAAAGCTCAGCTTCTCTTTTGTAGTAAGTCCAGAAGCTTTAATAATGCTGTGTAAAAATCAGGGCTCAAAACTGACAATTGTTTTGTTGCTGGTAGCAAGTTGAAATTGTGTGCAGGTGATCAAGCAAGGAAATCTTTGTGAACTGGGAAAGTTTGTGTGTTTTTCTCCCCAGTTTATATCAGTATTAAAAATGAATACAGTAGGCATTTGGGCTAATAGCTTTATGTGAACCTTTGTGCTAGACTAAAAGACATTAGCCTTCCTTTGCATTCATCTTGGACTCTTACTGCTTTTGAATACAATTAACTAGGTGGAATGAAAAGTTGATTGCCTCTCAGTGCATGCATTTCTGGTGTCTTTCCTTAAAAAGGAACTGTTGGCAGGTGACATGGGAGAAGTAGAATGGAGCTTTGGTTTGCCGAATAATCATTCAATTTAGAAATCCCTGTTGTTTCACAGAGTTAACACGGTAATTTAAATATCTCTAGTCCGGCATTAATACCAGACAATTATACAAACAAGTCAAGAGCTTTGCAATAACTTTAATGTCTCAATTTTACTTCCAACAGTATGCTAGTCCCTTAGAGCAAACTATCCCATCAGTGCACCTGGTTTCTAATCTGAAATATTCACTGAAAGAGGAAAAAATCCAGCTGAACTGAGTAGAACTTAATTTCCAAGTGAGCATTGTCAGGCCTATAGCCTTTGTATAGATGGGTATAGGAAAGGGGTTGGGAAAGTGATAGTTGAGTTTAGAGCATTCTAAACTTTGAGCAGGAGTCAAAACTGCTTATGGGTACTTAATTAAAACTAATGAACCGTGTTCTTCATTACAAGCTTTTCTTGGAGAAATGTGTGCTTCTGAACGGTCCTGTCATCATGATTACTGTTGCCATCCTGTAAAGCTCAGCAGGAAATTCTAGGCATGCTTATTTAACTATCAGGGCTTCTTAATTAGCTTTGAATATGTTCCTCTTTTTAGAAGGCCCAAGCTATTTCATAATGCTGGAAATAACTGTTCCTTTTCCAGTGATAACTTCCTGTCAAAAAAACAGTGCCTGAAACACTTGATTAATTGGAAAGGTAAATGATCACCATGGTCCCATGTCAGAAGTGCTTATGGTACAGAAAAAAACATTAGGTGTGACTCGTACCACCATTCATCATAGAAAGAATTTCAGAATCGCAGTTGCATTGAGAAATATAGGGAGAAGTGTACCTTCTCAATTTTCTGCAGGAGTGCATGCATTTGTATTGAAACGAGCACCTTATGAACAAGCAAAGGCAGGTGCAGGAGCATACAGTCAAGTGAAACTATTTTTTATTATTATTTGTGACCATCTCTGGCTCACATAGAAGATAAATCTCTTTGATCTACACTCTTTTTTCTAAGTAGTGTAGGATCCAGTATATATTTTCATGTGCTGAACAGTTCAGTGTTCAAAACTCCCATTTTGCGACAGGGAATTTCATTAGTATGAGCAGTTTCTGAGCTCTGGGCGCAGCGCCTAAGATTTCAGATTAAAACTGCAGAGTGGAAGGAAAGGAGGGCCTTTTTCTGCCTCCCCACTTCCAGCTACTCTCTGAAGAAACCCTCTTAAGAATATAAGGGGGCCAGGCAGGAGAAGGACTAGACCATATGAAAAATGAAGCTGCAGTTCATTCATTTTCAACTTTGTATTCTTATGAAAAAGCATGCCTAGACATTTCATTGTTGCGCCCATAACCTAGGTTTAAGGTGCCATTTAGCTCCTAGAAACTAACACTGGAACATCTGTGCTATATCAACAAAGCCTTTTACTACGACCATATGCTGATTGCTAGATCAGGGTGAAAATTTTGAAGATCACTTTCACATATAGATGCAACAAGACACAGTTAAGAAAAACTAAGGTAAAAAATAATGGGATATGAACCTAATAAATGAAGTAAGGTGAACGTATAACAATGTGCTCTTGGAAGCCCAGCTAATTTGCTATCTCTCAACTGGGCAGCTACCCTGTTTTCTAGAGGTGCTTTTCCCCTTACAAAAATACACATTTTTCGACTTCGATAGCAAATTGTGAAACACACCCAAGCATGCCGAGTTAAAATTGACGTAGCAGTTTCTAAAAAATGTGAAGCAATCTGTTATGGTTATCAAATCAGGCCTTCAGTTCTGTCATCTTGAATCAAAGTGTGCATGTTCTGTAAAAGCTTTCAGAAAAGCACTTCAGGACCAGTTCTCCTTTAAAACATTGCAAAACAAATATCCATTACAGTTGCTGATTGTGCTTGCAATATACTTTGTGAGCTTTTAGCAAAACTAAAACAGGAAAACAAATTGTGGAGTTGCTAGCCCTCCCCTGAGAGAAAAATGTTTGTCTACAACACTATTCTATTTTGAAATTAGAAGCTTAAGTTATTGCTGCTGTTCATTTGGAAAATTAACCAGTTAACCAACTGAATGAAGTAAAAGGGAATAATCAGAATGCACAGTGCTGTAATATGTTGATTTGGGTTGCCGGTTAGCAACACGTCATTCAAGAAAAACTGTAAGTATAAATGACTTTGGACAAATGTTTACCTTACCAGAACATGACTTTGGACAAATGTTTATCTTACCAGAACAACGTGGAAGCTTTACTTGTTAAAAGGGTTTAGGTAACTGAGATCAGGGTGCTCTGGAATGGGAAGAAGCTGCGCCCATCTCATGAGTGATGGGCTTGCTTTAGTGGTGTAGGATCCACCCACAACAGAGACGTTCCATTGCACTGCTAAGCGTAACATGGGAATTGGCTCCTAAATGGCACGCCCGTGTTCCACTGCCCCCTATTGTAATTCTAAAGCCTTATATTGGGGTTCCAAATTGTGTTTTGATCCTACAAACTGATGTCAGCCTCTCCAGTACACCTAGGAGGTGTGCAGACTCAGGCTGGGAGATATCCTGTTTTCAGCATTGTGATACATCACCAACAAAACATTGCAGTATGCTGATAAATCACAATGTCTGAAATAAGGATGGAGCTATGTAGAGGCATGGGCTGGCTTCATGTTTTTTCCTGCATCGTGATTTTTGCTGACATCTGCTCTTGTGATTTGCTGCTCCTTGCATGAGGCCAGAGAGAGCTGAGCTGAGCTGGCAGAGTTAACGGGCTGCAGGAATCGAGAGAAACATTGACTGGCTTAACGGTTTCTCCCACGTTGTGATTTTTGCATAGTGCACACACTCACACACACACACACACACACTGATTCACAATATATTGCCAGTTCAAAAATTAAGAAACTGATATCACATTATGGACTTCAAACTGGTTTTGGATTATATATTGATTTATCGCCCAGCCGTAGTGCAGACTGGGGCAATTCGTATATAACAGATGGGGCAGACGCAGGAAGTGCAAACCTGCTCTTGCTCCTCATATGATTCTAATCAGCTAGTACATGCCAAATACGTACCTGGTGTCTCGATGGTTATCTCAGTGGGAGGTGGAAGTGGCGAGAGAAGAGAAGAAAAGAAGGGAGACCTAGGGTGCTGTCAGCGGTAAAGGTAAAGGACCCCTGACTTTTAAGTCCAGTCACGGACGACTCTGGGGTTGCGGCACTCATCTCACTTTACTTGGCCGAGGGAGCCAGTGTTTGTCCGCAGACAGCTTCCGGGTCATGTGGCCAGCATGACTAAGCTGCTTCTGGTGAACCAGAGTAGTGTACGGAAACACCGTTTACCTTCCCGTTGGAGCGGTCCCTATTTATCTACTTGCACTTTGAAGTGCTTTTGAACTGCTAGGTTGGCAAGAGCAGGGACTGAGCAATGGGAGCGCAGGGATTCGAACAGCTGACCTTCTGATCAGCAAGCCCTAGGCTCTGTGGTTTAGACCACAGCGCCACCCGCTGTCAGCAGTAGCCTTTCCCAATTTAAGGGCAAGGAAAAACTTTGCTAACATTTACAGATACGCTCCAGATTAACAGTATGTGATTCATTGGAACATGGTTGAAAAAGAACATCATCTGATTGCTTCAGGTTTGGTCCTATGGGCTGATATGGTCAAGAGTGAGCCCAGGGCTGCCAATCCAGACAGCACTGCATCATGTGGTTTTGCTTTGATATCATAGGTTATCCTAGGGCATAATGATCTTGTTCAAGATTGGCTCCCAAGGATGGCATCATTGGACATTTGCTAGTGTCCCAAGCCAGCCTGAGGGCTGGTTGTCATAACAAAAGTGACCATTCTTACTTTGTAAGGAGTGGCCAAGAAGATTAGGTGCAGCATAGGAGAAGTCTTGGCTTCCATGTCCTGTTCCTTTCAGGATCAGGAGGTCCACAAGATGGTGGTTTACGCAAATTACGCATTGCTCATGTTGCAGGATGCATGGATTGCTTTTGTTCCAAATGGAAGGAGAGAGAAAAAGGAAGGGGGGAAATCTCAAGATGTGGATTTGGTTTTATTTATAAACAAGCCCAACACATTTTAGCTTGCGTAAATTGACACATTGGGCTTGCTTATAAATAAAACCATATCCAGCATCTTGAGATTTTCCTCCTTCCCCCTTTTTTGATTTATTCTGGGTGCTGACCGTTTTCTTACTATTTATATAGATGGGGCTGACTGGCTTATGTGCCACAATGTGGATGTTGTCACTGTGACAGAGCCACTGCCTCTTGTAGCCACATGGTACAAGATTGCAACAACCAGCGAAGCAAGGAAATTTGCACTGTTTCTTTCTGTTACATACAGTTCATTATGGCTGTGCCATCACATCTTGGCATAGCTATAATGCACTGTATTGTGATTGGGAAAGCCGGTTGAAAAAGTTTATGGATTTGTTAGCCGCTCTTAATGCACTTGGTTTTGTTTTGTTTTTAATTTGCCTCTAAATCAGTCTTCTGACAATATAACTAGGGCACGATGTATGCTACAGATCCATGAAGCATAAATATCTCAGGGATATAATTATCATGTTGTGGTGGTTTGAAAATGTTAATTGGAAGCTAACATTTGCCTTCCGAGCAGATTCCATCTAAATATTTTATCATCCTCATGCTAGAACTTGTGGGGAGATTAGTGGCTAAATTGTAATAGCCGCTGTCTAGCATCTATAAATTGATGTAATAAGCATAGCGAAACCTAATTTGCCAAACTGTATGATATCATTATTAGTAAGTGTAGTTCATCTCATGCTTGTAGGCATATAAAGATGTATATCTGACTGGAGGAAAGGGAAAAGTTATTGAACCACAGTGACCTTAACAAAATATGCTTAGTCTCAATTCTCCAGTAGGGAGCTCTTGTGGTACCTGGGTGCTTGCCTGCATGCACATAAATGCCAGCAGTGCTTTAATAGGAACTGGTGGTGTATATAATAGATAGTTTGCAAAGAATTAACTCTTCTTCAGTTTAGTGACCTCTTGTTGGATTTATTCTGGATATTTTTGTCATGAAAGGAAAGTAAAACTGGCAGTTCTTCTCCGGCTCAGATTTTTACCTGAGCCAGATAAGAATTTGGGGCCTTGTAAAGTTTGCCTTTCCTTTTGAGAGAAACTTCACAGAGTCTCTGAAGTTCACTTCATTTGGGATGATTTTGATAGCATCCTCTACACGTGCAAGAAGTGCAAGAATCACAGCGAAAAGACATATGGGAGTTTTCATGAGTCACAATGTGCTTAGGACTCACAATGTGCTTAGGAGGAGTTATCTTGCTGAGTGAAAAGCCATGTTTTACTGTCTTTATTTTTTATTATGTCTTTCGTGTTTTGATTTATTGATATTATTATTATTATTATTATTATTATTATTATTATTATTATTATTAATTTTGTGCGTTGTATACTGTAATTTTCTGTTGTGAACCATCCTGAGACTTATGGGTATAGGGCAGTACAGTGATACCGCGGGTTACATACACTTCAGGTTACATACGCTTCAGGATACAGACTCCGCTAACCTAGAAATAGCACCTCGGGTTAAGAACTTTGCTTCAGGATGAGAACAGAAATCACGCGGTGGCGGTGTGGCCGCAGCAGAAGGGCCCATTAGCTAAAGTGGTGCTCCAGGTTAAGAACAGTTTCAGGTTAAGAACGGACCTCCGGAACGAATTAAGTACGTAACCAGAGGTACCACTGTATACAGATTTAATTAATTAATATTATTACTAATATATTCTTTTCCCTTATTGAGTGTAATGCACATAAGAAGAATCCCGCTGCTGAGAGCACATGTCTGTCTTGTAATAAGACAAAAGCTGCCCAATCTTAATTGCAAAAGCAAAAAATAGATTTCCTTTCTAAAACTTCTCACCACAACTTCTCACCATTAGAATCAGGTTCCAAGCAAACGAGTATATAGGCGAGAACTTCACATGAAGTCTGATTTTGCCGCAGTAGTTTTCTGATAAACGGATGACATTATTTTGTGCTATATATATGTTGCAGGGAGTGAGTACTGAGAAAGGAACAAATCCTCTGTGGGCATATGTGAACTGGTTCCAGTCACGTGAATAGCTGTGTGCTAATTTAAGTTGACAGCTGTATCAAAATGGATTAGCGCCACCACTGCCAAACTCTCAGAGTTTAAACTTTCCACACATATTAAACGTGAAGGAGAATTTTGAAAGCTTGAAATAATTTTATATAAGCCATTTATCTTGTTTTCCTTGAACCCTGGGAGACCCCAAGTCTGCAGATTGCCACATTGCTATTATTATTAATTATTATTAATCCCCCTCCACCAGCAGGTCCCAGGGTGAGTTATAGCAATTTAACATTCAGTATTCAAAACAGCCAAAACAAATTACAGTCACAGAAATAGGATGAGGGTCCTGAAAGCACACGGCACAAATGTTCCAGTCCCGGGTAAAGATGTTTGCCTTCAGTGGGATGTTATATTATTGTGATATTTAGGTTGCGGTTGTATATGAACTACTTTGGGAGTAAGTATCATGGAAGTCAATAGAAACTATCACCTTTATAGTTTTTTAAAATTAATATTAAATAATATAAGTATGATAAGTCCTGGGGAGCCGGGAAGACGTGGGTCTCTGATTGTGTATTGTAGATTAAGATATAAGGTTGATAGAATATAACATTTTGTGTTTGTGTGGGTGTGTTTCTTTTTTCTATTCCTCTCTCTTTTCCTTTTTATTATTTTTCTCTCTTTAGATAATAGCTTTGCTTGGTTTCTTTATGGTATTGTATCTTGAAAATGTTTAATAAAATTGATTCAGAATAGAAACTGTCTCCAAGGAGACCTACATTCGATTTTTCTGTAAATATGAGGGACAGTTTTAGAGAGGGAGGAGAATAAGGTAATAGGGCAGATTGAAGAATGTCTTAACATGTCTGCCTGGAGTAAAGGGGCAGCAGGAAGTTGCCTTTCATACATGTCCCATCTGAAAGGCCTTATTTGGAAAACGTAAAAGAGAAAATTAATGAAAAAGTTAATGGTTCCTCTCATTTGTTTACCGTATTTTTTGCACCATAACACTCACTTTTTTCCTCCTAGAAAGTAAGGGGAAATGTCTGTGCGTGTTATGGAGCGAATGCCTGCGGGTGGCGGGGGGGATCTGCTGCAGTCGTGAGCAGAAGATCCATGGTTCCCCTTCCTTCCCTCCTCCGTGGTTACAAAGCATGGATCCACATGGATCCTCAGGATTTTTGCATTGGGCTACTCTAAACTCACTGTCAGATCACATGTCTGTGGCCACAGCATGAACCACAAAAATCATATATCCACTATTTCGTTTAGAATATTTTTTTTCTTGTTTTCCTCCTCTAAAAACTACGTGCGTGTTATGGTCTGGTGCGTGTTATAGAGCGAAAAATACGGTACTTGCATCTTTGCTGCGTGTGCCGTCCCACACTTAAATATTTTGTTTGTTTGTAACACAACAGCCCAGTTTAGCACGTCTCCACCCATTGGGTGTGAATAGGCACCTCCACATTCTACCTAGGCACAAAGGTGTCACAATTTGCATGATTTTGATAGCTTGGGAAGAAAGGGTTGACTATCTGAATGACCGATGCTAAAAGCAAGCATTTGGATGCATCAGGTTTTCTTATGATTAAGGGAGGTAATAAAACAGAACGGTCAGCCTTCTTATCGCTGACTATTGAGACCCATTTGTCCCAGGGGCCTGCCCTGGGTGTCTGGACTGCATACAGTGTGGGGCCAGAATGCCTAAATCTCTCTTTCCCCTCCTTCTGTGAACTTCACCTTCAGATCAGGTTGAGCAAGCTCCATGTAGTGTCCCACTGGTATCGGAGGTATGTTTGACATGTGGGAGAGAACCTTTTTGAAGCTACAGTCAGATTTGTAATGGTTTTCGGGTGCCTTTTTAAAAGACCCGTTTATTCTAGCTGTAACTTCTTGAACTGATTTGAGTTTCTTTTGTGTTCTAGATGGGTAGTTGTTTTGGGCACCTTTGGGAGGAAAACCAAGGTATAGGTTGATGATGGATAAATTTTTAGTTTGTTGCTCCTGGCAGCTCAAGACTCTCAGATACAGTTTTCATGATGTATTGAGATGGATGGATTATTCCCAGTATAAGAGTGTTCCTCTAGTCTCCCTCTGCTTTAGTTTAATGTGCTGTAGCTTTTCCCCAGCTGTTTGGCGGTGGCATTTACAGCACTGCAGAAACCTTTGTTTAAAATCTTGTCATCCAAAGCAGCTCTGCACAGAGAGAGCCCCACCGAGCCAAATGCAGGTTGTTGGTTATCTACTGTGGTCTCCCTATTTCTGTTATCACAGGCAGGCAGCAAAAAACAAGAGAGTTCTTAGTCTCTAGTGGGGTGAAATGCGAGGCAAGGGGGAGTAGGTTCAGCTTGGCAGTTTATATGCTGTGTAGGCTTGATCTGAAGAAGCCTTTAACAACTTGGTGCCCACAAGACGTTTCAGAAGATAACTCCCAGCATCCCTGATTCTTGTGTCTGGGGCTGTTGGGAGTTGTAGTTGAAGGCTGGGGGAAGGCTGATTTTTCAACATAGTCAAGAAAAACTCATCTCATTCATAGAATGTCTGGAAATGGTGCCACAAGGCCCGTTTTGCATGTTACATTATTGAAAAATAATTTAGCCATTCCGAGATCTCAAAGTAACATCATCATGGCTTTCAGAAACAGCGTGACTATTTACTTTTCAGGCACCTCAGGAGATATAGATTGAAATAACTGCCATGGTGTCCAAAATATTACTTACGACAGCATGAATGATTTAGATTTTCCCTCTGGCCATATATACTTGGATAACACAATCGAGGACCCATCCCTAGAAAACTTTATAAAAGCTGCAGCAGGCAACGTCTTTATTGGGACCAACCAGAATGTCACAAACAATGAGCCCAGGAAGTTCCTGAGTTTGAAAGGCTTCACCATGCCACCTTGGAGTTCACTGGCAAGCCTTGCCCTATTGTATTTTGTGATGCCATTGCATGTCACAATGTGGGCAAAATGTTGGGAACAAGCCTTTTCCATATTGAGTCACATTGGACACAGGAAGGGGATGGATAAGAAATAATCTTGTACTGCAGTTGTAGCTGCCAGTAGCTGTTCTCATCACAGTTGATGGGTGTATGGCAGAAATCCCTGTAAATAAGTAGATTAGATGAATACATGAATAGGAATTTTGGGATCTGCTGGCCATGGTAGCCAAAATGCAGCCTCAGTTTTCCGAGATAAACAGTCCTTATCTACCATATGTTCAGGATTAAAAGCAGGGAATGGGTTCCACCATTGTGTCCTCATTTGAGCATCCATGAAACAGATGTGCGGCCGTTGTTGATGGGCAGACTTCTGTGGTAGATGAACCATTAATTTTATCTGACATGGATTTTGTGCTCTGAGCTTCCTGTTCCTTCAGAAGTGTCCCAACAGTGTGATTCCTTCCAAGTCAAGAAATGATTGTGGAGAATTACAGAATTGTAGACTGCATTTTCTGGCTTTATTCCCAGCAGCCCTTGCTCAGGCCAGAGTAGACATCTGGCTTATTCCAAGTGAATTGAATCTGAACGTTGTATTTTTAAAATTTTGTTTGTATTCTTTCTCTGTGTGTATATTATTGAAGGGTGGTGTACAAATTCGTCAAATAAACACAAACACATGTTGTTTTTTAAAAAATAACTTCTTACGCTGCTTATTTATATTTTGTTTATTTATTAGGGTGATCAATGCGGGTAAAAGTACACACAATGAAGACCAGGCCAGTTGTGAAGTACTTTCGGTCAAGAAGAAAGCAGGAGGAACTAATTCCACACCAAACAAAAACTCCTCTACTAAACGGAGGTCTTCGTTGCCAAATGGGGAAGGACTGCAGCTGAAAGAGAATTCAGTAAGTTGCCGCTTCCTTCTTTAATCTGTCCACAGTGAGATGGTTGCTTCACTTGCAGAATCCTTGTGCAAGTAGTCTACGCTGCAATGTTCTCTCAGTAAAACACATGTGTGTAAGCATGGCAATTGTGGATAGAATGGGCAATAGTTCCCATTCTTTCCAGCTTCTGGTGCTGTCTTTGATCGCTCAGCTTGTTTTGCACCCCTATGAACAATTGTGTTGAAAATGTGGATTGACTTATAAGTTCTGGGTTCAGCCCCTGAAATGCTTCCAATGATTGCTTCAGCTGACGATGGTCACCAACTAGGACAGCTTTAAAAGAGGATCAGACAAATCCAGGGAGGAGAAGACTATCGGCGGGACTTGCCATTGCACTCATTCCTATCTCTGAAGTCCACATCACCCTCTGGTTCACCCCTGTGAGAACGGGATGTGGGGCTCAGATAAGCCTTTGGCAGAGCTCTTCTTATGTGCCAACCTGGCAACCTTGTCCTGTACTTACAGCTGCTCCAGAGCTACGTTTTGAAACTTAGTATGATAAATAAGGTTTAGGTGATTACAGCTGGTCATGGTGGCTGCTGTTTTCTTTGCAGAGGGTGAAGCTCTGCTTAGGATGCCCAGATTGTAAGGCTCATTAGCTGTGAGCAGAAGCTGCTGTTCGCCTCCATGAGTCACCTTAGCATGTATGGAGCAGTGACATTCAAAATTACGTATGGTATCCAACTAAGTTAGACCCATTTAGTTTAATGGACATGCTCATTTAAGTCCATTGGTTTTAGAGCAGCCACTCTTCAGGGTGAGCAAGTTGGCTACAGCTCTGCAGCTTTTGCTCCTGGTGCATGATTTGAGGTTCATCAAATAACAAGTGCAGCCAGAGACAGACGCAGCTTCTTCCTTTCCCCCCAAAATGCCAGTTGACCTGGGGCCAACAAGAGGGAGGAGACTCTGAGCTTGTCCCCCCCCCCAAAAAAAAAACTTTTGAGAAATGGAAGTCTCTAGCCCTTGTAGAATTAGAGATAATAAAGCAAAATGTGTGAAATGAACCCGGTCCAGCCTTTCAGTGCTTTTAGAAAATGAGAGTAAAGTCACAGCTGTGATTGCTGAGTGCTGTAGAGAAATTCTAGAATCGCAGGTGTGCCAGGAAAGATTTTTAAAAATGGCCTTAACCAGGAAGTCCCTTCTCTAAACAACAAGGACTTGCTGATTCATTTTGAAGCTGATCTTTGTTTTTCTTTGGTAAAGAAGTGGCTGTTGCCCAGAGAAAACAACCAAGGAATTCAAGATTTTAGTTTAGCTATGGCCCACCCAAAACCACAAGTTAACTGCAAACACAGGCGTTTGTGTGCTCTTTCTAACCAATTTAATTTCATTCAGAAATGTGATTTCCCCCTCTTTTGAGTATGCAAACATAAAAAGAATTGCCACGCACGTCCAGCACATTTTAGTATATCCATATATCAGGGGGACATTGCAGCAGAGAGAAAGCATGGGCTATGTCACCCCTCCAAAATAGCCCAATTTTGTTATACAGTGGCAGGTGGATTGAGGGTGGGAGGAATGAGAGAGGAGTGTACGACAACCCTGAAGTGTAGTCTGGTGTTGCTATACTTTAGTCTCTTGGCTTTTTTTTTTTAAGGAAAATGCAGTAAAAAACAACAACTGGCTTTGCATGATTTAGGGGTAGCACTGGTGCAGAGCAGGGCTCTTGTGCCTGAAAGTTCTTTGACAGGCAGAAATGCAACAGGTTAAATTATTTCTAGTACAGTGGTACCTCTGGATGTGAACGGGATCCGTTCCGGAGCCCCATTTGCATCCTGAAGCGAACACAACCCGTGCCTGCGCGTCCGCGGGTCGTGACCTGCCGCTTCCACGCATGCACGTGACGTCATTTTGAGCGTCTCCGCATGCGCGAGTGGTGAAACCCAAAAGTAATGTGCTCCTTTACTTCCGGGTCACCGTGGAGCGCAACCCAAAAATGCTTAAGCTGAAGCTGCTTCAACCCGAGGTATGACTGTACAGAAATACAGTTATGGAAAAGTTTTAATTTGCTGACCTCATTGTCAGACATCTTAGTACTTTTGTGTAGCCTCATTTTTTTTTTAGTCCTTTTACCTCACTCGCTAATGAGAACACAATTTTGCCTAGAAAATAAATCATATGCAAATCTGTGCCCTCTTCTGCTTTAAACCCAGAAAAATCTTTCTCACACACCTGTTTCTGTGCGTTGTGGATTTTTTGAAGGAACATCTTGTCCTCAAATAAGATTCAATAGTCTAACTTAGGTAACTAACTTACAAGTGTTATCTGTACCTTTGCTGTTCCATGGTTCATTTCCCAGTTCTCTGGGTGCATCATTTTAAAACCGGTTAAGAATTTAATATATGTATAGATGATAACATGCTTTGAAATACATAGCCTGAGTTTATTGAGCTTCAGTGTTTCAGAAGAGATTAGCTTTAAAATATGATTGCCGCGAAACGCTTGCTGCTAGAGGGCAGTCTTGTTCCAGAAGCTAGCCCATTTCACTGGGCTGCCTTTTTAAAAGAATCTGAAGCTCGCCGCCTTTGTCTGCCACATTAGTGTGTGGTAGCACAGGAGTGAGACATTTCATTCTGCGTTTCTTGCTGAGATATTGTTGCATCTCTCAAAACTTATTAAAGCAAATGGATAAAAACCTGAGGGTTGCAAGCACTTAGGAGAAGTCTCCCAGCGTGACATCAACTAGCAGACAGCCTCACAAAGATTTTTTTTGGGGGGGGAATCTATTAGCTTGGAAATGTACTGGTTTACTCCTTAAAGCAATTTTAAGTACTGTGACATGTGCTTTTTTCTTAATTATGACACACACACACACACACACACACACTCTTCATTCAGCCAGACTTCAAATTTTGCATTTTACTGTTTTTTTGTTGCTGCTAATAATCTAATGTTTATGCATAGTTATCAGATATCTGATTGATCTTGTTTTGTCTTGGGTTACTCCAGTCTTATTTCATAAAATGAGGCTTGTCTTTTCATT
Organism: Podarcis bocagei; assembly: GCF_964188305.1. Classification (NCBI taxonomy): domain Eukaryota; kingdom Metazoa; phylum Chordata; class Lepidosauria; order Squamata; family Lacertidae; genus Podarcis; species Podarcis bocagei. The sequence continues at coordinate 50,325,341 of NC_138135.1, forward strand.
TTTGGTCATAACCTGCTTTGAGGGCCTTGGGTGGAAAAGCAGTGTATGAATCTAATTGTAAAATAAAATTGTGCAATGAATTGTCACAGGCCAGGGGATACTTGGTCAGATGCACACAGTGAGTGTTTATCCATATATATTGAACTATGCTCAGAAAATCAAACCCTGCACGCAGGGTGTGAGTCTTGTTGACCATGCATGCACTGGGAGTAAGTCTCGTTGACCTCATTGGGGTTTAGTTCTGAGTAGACCTGCCAGTTAGCAGGGATGCGGGTGGCGCTGTGGTCTAAACCACTGAGTCTCTTGGGCTTGCCGATCAGAAGGTTGGCGGTTTGAATCCGCACAACGGGGTGAGCTCCTGTTGCTCTGTCCCAGTTCCTGCCAACCTAGCAGTTCGAAAGCACACCAAAAAGTGCAAGTAGATAAATAGATACCACTGTGGTGGGAAGGTAAACGGCATTTCCGTGTGCTCTGGTTTCCATCATGGTGTTCCGTTGCGCCAGTAGCGGTTTAGTCATGCTTGCCACATGACCTGGAAAGCTGTCTGTGAACAAACGCTGGCTCCCTCGGCCTGAAAGCGAGTTGAGCGCTGCAACCCCATAGTCGCCTTTGACTGGACTTAACCGTCCAGGGGTCCTTTACCTTTAGCTTACCTATAAAATAACACAAAGGTATCACTTAATTATTTTTTAAACTACCTGGTACTAGATTTACAGGTTTTCCAGCGGCAGAACCACAGTAAAACTGGTTAGTATTGCTGGGTGTCCTGTCTCAGGGGTGAAATACAAAGGGAACTAAATGACTATAAATGACCAGCTTTTAAAACAGAACATGCTTTTCTGCTAACATACATGATTACGTATGTTAAACTATAGCTGAAGATTGGGATTTATTTTCCCTTTCACAATAGGATATTTATAGGCAGTGTGGTGGTAGTGAAAACAAGGCTAGCGGTTGCTAGTTATTTTCAACGAATTAAGGCTGAGTATCTAAAACCTGACCCTTTGGTATGCTTTCCGTAGTTGGCGGGTGGAGACATTGCAAATACCATTCTTTCTCTCTCTCTGAAAATTTTACGATTTGAAATTGGGAAATGCATCTGTTTATCTATGATTTGGCCATCCTTGGAATTGGGAATTGGCATTGGGAAATGCATTTGTTCATGACTGGAGCCACTCTTGAAACCCCATTCATTTATGTTGTTGTTTTGTTTTAATAATACTTACGCAGGAATCGGACGGCGTATCTTTCCACTACTGGTCGTTATTTGATGGGCACGCTGGATCTGGGGCGGCTGTTGTAGCATCAAAGCTGCTTCAGCATCATATTGCAGAGCAGCTGCAGGAGATTGTGGACATCCTGAAGAACTCGGCCGTCCCTCCCCCGACCTGCCTGGGGGAGGAGCCAGAAAGCATGGCTGCTAACACCCGAACTCTAACCAGAGCAGCCTCCTTACGGGGGAGTGTTGGCGCCCCGGGATCACCCGGCACCCCTCCGACTCGCTTCTTTACGGAGAAGAAGATATCTCATGAGTGCCTCATTATGGGGGCTATTGAGACAGCTTTCAGGGAAATGGTAGGTGTCTCTTCTGCTGTGCTTAGTAGGCTAATGGTAGGATCCTTCTCTGTTGTTTTGGGTACAGTTGGGGGGGAGGGGGAATTGACATGCTAACGTCAGCACATTTAATAAGTTTGTCTGCTAAAGATAAATAAATCTTCTTAATGGTATTATTGGGCTTTTACTGGCAAAAGGAACCTCCACTAGAAACCTGCGTAACGGTCCTAATATGAGTAATTGTGGGCACACAGTTTGTGCCTTAAGTGTCACCGGTGAGAGCTTCCAAGTTGCAGTCTAAAAGAGGGCACAGAACACTGGTTTAGAGTTAGGCGACCGTCATGATCCATGTGGCAACTATTGCAGTGGTGCACCCAAGAATCTGTGGCCTGGCTCAGTTAACGTAGACCTGTTTTTCTTTGCTGGGCCTGCAGTAGACTTCACCTGAAGAGCCCTAAGTTGATGACAGAATATAACCAGAGTTTATAGCCAGTATCTGATGCATTGCATCATCTTCCCCAGCACAAATGTAATGCTGACTTCATCAAATCATGATTTGTACTCCAAAACTAGTTTTGTGAACTACTGTTCCTGTTCCTCATCTCTACTTTATAGACCACTTTTCCCCCTTCCTGTGTTAACCATGTTACATTGTGTACCATTGCAAACCACAGTTCCTCCATAAACCATGGTTTGGAGTAAAGTTGCAACCCTGTTCCCTCTTTCCCTCTTGCTCTCTCCCTCTCTCTGCCCCTGTTTTGTCTTGGAATGTATTTATGTGAGAAGCTGGAAATTTTATTTTACACATGGAAGCTATGACAAAATGTTGCCATGTTCCCGTCAGCCAACCATTCCCCTCTCCATTCTGTGCCATCTGATTTGTTGTTTCTCCCTCCTCTGGCCCTAACAATCAGTCGGTATTCTGTAGCCACTGAGGATTCTCAGTCCTCCTGAGACAGTTTTTGGGTGTCTTTCCAATAGGGTGGTTTTTTATTTTATTTTTAAATTTTTATTTCTGAAAACCTTCAGGTTCCCCCAAACCTGCTGTTAAATTCACAGTCACCCCTGAACTTTGGAAATATAGGGAATGAATTGAGTTCTGTTTAAATGTGTTAACATTAATTTAGGAAGAATTATGGAGACTAATCAGATTTTGAGATTGCATTTGCGAGTCGTATTGATCACATGTGTTATGGTGGAGAGAAAAAACAGCCCTTTCTTTGTACTTACAGACTTTGCAGAATTTTTCCTCCTTTGTGTCCACTGGCTGCTAATAATTAAATTGTTCTCAGTAACTAAATCATTAAATTGCTTGATAATTACTGTTCTGATCATCTCCATAGGTTACATCTTTTGTGGTTTTCCCTTCTTTGAGACGGCTTCAGAGGCCTTAGAGAGACCCTGTTGTTTAAAAATAATTGGGGTTGAAAAATAATTGAGGGCAGAAGCATGAATTAGCAAGATAAAATTAAAAGTTGTTTAAAACATTCATATTGATTGACAATTAAGCAAGAAAACCAGAATATTACTGAACTATGTGGGGGAAAAAAGATATTGGTTTCACCAGATGAATATAAAAAAATAAGTTAATACTTGTAAACCCCTTGGTAAAAACGCTAGTTTTACATTTTAGGTTTTCTTGCATTCACACCTACAGGAATTTGCAAAGCAGGTGCAAAATCTTGAGGATCTGATGCCCTTTTTAAAATGGGCAGTTTTTAGTCCATACAGTTGGATGTGTTTGAGAAATCCATAGGTTTGATCCAGAGGTGGCTTGCTTGAGTAGTTTGGCATTCGTTTCACGGACTATTGACTTGTATACCACTACTTTATTCTTCCCCTGCCACCAATTTTGTGGGGAAATCCCAGGGCTCCCCAGTGAAGTACTGAGTCTCAATCAGGTAGAGTTACCAATGAAGATTAAAGTTTATTTCAAACACAAACAAGTTTTAAAATATATTTGAAACGCTGTCACTCTATTCCCTCTCAGTCTTGGCTCGGTCTCTAGCTCACTCTGACTCCTCTATCTCCCCCCCTCTGGGCTGAGCCTCAAAATCAGGTAGGCTCCGCCCCGTGCTTTCTCATTGGTCAACCTATTAACCCCTTCTCTCCCCCAATACAAACGTATCTCCAAAGAATGGGCAAACGCCATAAGTAGAAAGGGACTTTCCCACTCATGCAAGTTGGCCCCATGATTTACATTGCCTTCTTCTGCACACATTGATGTGTGCGGTCTTCTGTCACTCTCCTTGCACTCCATGCTCAGAACTGGCATCTTGGCGGTCCCCAAGGGCTGCAGTTGAAGAGGAGGGATGTGGGAAAGCTTGCCTTACGAGCAGAGTTCTACCTGTGTTTCTTTGGGTCCACCCTGCCCTGACCCAACGAAGGCGATTCTCTTGGGAAAGCCAGGCTCACACATGTGTGTGAATTGGGCTGATGCGCATCTCTTCGTTGCTGGATTGTTGACCGTAGTTCTATTCTCAGTCTGAAGCATTTGGTCTCATTGCTTTCCATTGGATGTGCGGTCCTGTGTGCATTTGGATATGTGTTCTCATCCATGTTTTTTAGGCAGTTTGTCTTACGATCACATTTTGTTTATGCACAGATAGAGCTGGATTAGGGCCAGTAAATGTAAAAAAGCTCCATTATTTAGGGAGCTTCCTGACTACCCACAACTCTTCCCCTGTGGTACTAATCTCCTCTGTCCCGTCCATTACACTGCCCCTCAAAAGGTAAACAAAACTTCACTTGGTTTCCTGAGTTCAGAATACAGTGCTACCTCAGGTTAAAGTACTTAATTCATTCCGGAGGTCTGTACTTAACCTGAAACTGTTCTTAACCTGAAGCACCACTTTAGCTAATGGGGCCTCCCGCTGCCACCGCGCTGCCGGAGCACAATTTCTGTTCTCATCCTGAGGTAAAGTTCTTAACCTGAGGTACTACTTCTGGGTTAGTGGAGTCTGTAACCTGAAGCGTATGTAACCTGAAGTGTATGTAACCTGAGGTACCACTATAAAGCATGCAGGATCTGTAGGAACACAGGAAGCTGTCTTTATATGCTGAGTCGGGCCATTGCCCATCTAACTCAGTATTGTCTACCCAGACAGGCAGCAGCTCCCCAGGGCTCGCTCTCCCAGCCCTGCTTGGAGATGTGGGGTGTTGAACCCGGGACCTTCTGCATCCAGAACAAATGCTCTGCTACTGAGCTATGGTCCTTGCTTCGCAAATGGATGCTGTGTGCTGATTTTAATCAGATTTGGATATAGGAAGCTGCCTCTTTCTGAATCAGCATTGCCTACACCGACTGGAAGCAGCTCTCTAGGGTTTCAGACAAGGGTCTTTTGTGGCCCTACTTTGTAGGAGATGTCAAGGATTGGAAATGGCACCTCTTAGTATGCTACTGCACTGCCACGCCGGATTTCTTGATTTATTTTGCGTATCAATATGCAGGGGATTTGATCTTCACTAGAACCCTCTCTTTATAGAAGTGCAGCAAATCCTATTTACATCTTATTTTAACATTAGTGAATTTTGAAGCGATTAGATGTAAAAGCACATACAACTAGAAAAATAATAATTATGCCCAGCTTGCGTATTGCCATTTATCAGAGTTAACAACTTTTGATGACTTTAAGCATGCACAGGAACAAAACTGCATGCAGCAGTATTTCCTTGCGGGTCATGTTCAAATGTGTGTGCTTTTATTTATTTATTTTAAAAAGTATTAAAAATAAATTCGGCTAAGAATAATAAACCATTTGACTCACCTCCAGAATGCTTCTCCACGCTGAATTTAACAAAACGTACAATAAAAATATTAAAGCGGTGGGGAGATAAACTTAGTGCCTTTGTGATATGAACAACTTTAGTAGCTTTTGAGGGCTTTGTGCTTTTATACCTCTGTGTTCATCAAACACGATGAATACTGAATAAATACGTTGTCTGGAGGAGCCTGAAGTGCAGTTCACACGTGAGCCAGTAGGTGGCCTCATTGGGCAGTTTACATCTTGCTCCAGCTTGTGCCTGTCACAAAACCATCACAGAAATTCATAGAGCAAATGGGATTGAGCCCTCAGTTCTGAACTGCACAGAATCTTATTTGTGACAGATGCTATTAGCATCACAATCCATATACCCTGCTTCAGCCCACTTGGGAACTGCTTGCTGCCAAGTCCTGCCAAGCAGTCCTCTTAACTTTCTCATGTGCAAAATAACTTTCCTATTGCTCTACTTAACCTGGTGCCTACTGGATCTGAAAGCATGACTGTGGGGCTTGGTTGTCAATACGAATGGTGTGACTTATCGCTAGTTGTCATGGCTACTGTTTGTTACAGTGTGTTGCCCTCAATACATTTATTTTCCATAAGGGGAGCAGGGATGACCTTCTGGGGCAAGACATGACCTGAGAGGGGAATATGTAGCTAAGGACCAGGGAACAAACCACTAGCCACTCTTTTCTCCTGTGAGAAGTCTATTCTTATAATTAAGAACGTTAAATGGCAGGTGACTAATGGCAATTGCTAAACAAATCGGCTGTTTTTAATATGTGGAAAGCAAAGCTGTTGGTTGGTTTGTGCGCATTTTGATCCAGTCTTGTGAATGCTCCAGGGATGTAGTCCACGTTATAATGACAAACGGCCTGCTTCAGGCCCCCCACCCCAGGGCATGGAAAAACGAAATGAATAGATTCCACTGTATTTTTGGGGGCCCTGCAAAAAGGACTGCAAGTGCGATCTTCTTTGTGAGGAAATGTATTTGTCTCCCGTTTGGCAGTATGCTATGTGTACACAACTCGGCTCTTTTGGCAGCCATTCAGTATTGATACTCCTGCTAATGTTATGCATTCTGTTCGCTCAGCTATCTTAACAAGATTTTTGTAAAAAAAAAGAAAATAAGCAAATAGGCTGGATATGCACATTTGGCACATGTACAGTATTTTTCCGTGTATAACATGCCCCGTGTATAAGACGCCCCCTATTTTGGGGGACTCAAAATTAAGAAAATACACTCAGCACTACCCGTGTATAAGATGACCCCAATGTTAAAACATTCTTTTCACGTAAAAAAACCCTAGTCTCATACATGGAAAAGTACGGTACGTTATGCAAGTTTGTTAATGGGCAACATAGGTTCGCAACCTGGTGCCCTTCGAACACGGACAGTAATTCCTGTTATCTCTCACTGTTGGTCATTCTGACAGGAGATGATGGATATTATAATTTACGTCGCCTTGAGAACACCATGTTGGATGCTCCTGCTCGGAAGTAGCTCAGAGCTGGTATTGACTTTTTAGCAAAATGATAGGATAAAATTCAGAAGTGATTCCCTGCACGTGGCAGATACTATTTTAAAGTGCCCCTCACAGTTAACCCCCCCCCCCAAACAACTCCCTTCAGCGGTGGGGGTGGGAGTGGGGAATCAAGTATAAAAGGGACAAAGTTTTTAAACTCCTTCTGAAGTTTAGCTAGTCTGCTTTCCAGGAGGTTTTTTTTTTTTTTGCATAAGTAACATTTTAAAAAGTGAACCTCCGCCTGCAGCCTAAAATGGTAGTCCATTTTGCCACTTCATTCCCAACCCTTTCTGCAGTGTGCATAATGGTAGAAAATGTTTAAATGCACCTCTGGTCATGAAAACTTATGTTATGCTTTCCAGTTGTATTATGTGTGACCATTTGTTGGTCAGCATTTGACCAATTGAGTTTGAAATTTTGTCTTTCAGGTTTTTTTATTTTTTAAAAAAATGTTTTTCATTTATATGGCGTTTGAGGGAGAGAGAGAGAGAGAGAGAGAGTGAGAGAGAGAGAGAGAGTTCTGAGCTGCCCAGAGGGCTCCTCCTGTTATGGCGGAGCTATCTATATAAACGGAGTGAATAAGATAATAACAGCAAATCGTTGCCCTTGTGGTGAGGTGTGCTTTTTAGAAGTCCACCCATTGTGCAGTTAAATTTTTATTTCATACTTCATGGAGAATTATCATCTTTTCTAAACTCAGGGTAGGAATGACTGGCTTTGGGGGCCAAACTAGGTAGAAGGTGAATTTTAACTGTGTTGAAATACAGTGGATAATTTGTCTGAAATGAACAGCTGCTGAGAGATTCTTTTGGTTGGCAACATGGCAGGGTGAGAGGGTGCTCAGGTTTCCAACCAATGCCTTTTGTTATATAAGCATTAATTGCGTTGCCTCCAGGCTGCCTCTTAATTGTGTATGACCCAACATCCACAGAGTACTTCATGCTCTAAAGACAATACCATGTAAATGGTTGGTATGTTGTGCAGAGATCTGAATATTCTAGTGACTTTCTTGAAGCAGTTGCTGGCTTAAATGTGGGGATGATGGGAACTGTGGTCCAAAAGCAGCCAGAGACCCAAGTTTAGGAAACCCTGTTTCTAGAGTGTGAGAATGTGACTTGGCTTGAATGTGTGTGTTTCTTTGTCGTTCCTTTATTATACCTTCCTATGTATAAGGCTGCAATCCTAAACTCACTTCCCTGGGTGTAAGCCCCATTGAATTTATAGGACTTAGTCCTGAGTTGAGATGATTAGGCTTGCAGCTTTACCAAGTTTCAAAATGGTTCTTCTTGCTATTGGTTTTCCTCCTGTGGTTTCTTACTTGCCTAAAACAAGTGTGTGTGGTTATACACGTGGCTCCAGAATGAGGTAGTAGAATAGACCATACCACTTCAGTCTACAGGAAGAGGGAATTGCATTCTTAGATGTTTCCCAGTGTAGAAGTTGTAATAACAGAGCTGGGCTGTGTCCATGAGGCAGACTGAGGCAGCCGCCTCAGGTGGTGAAATCTAAGGGTTGCCTCTTTGTGTGCGCCCTCCTTGCTGCCGTTAGTGAGGAGAAGCAGCCACTTCCAGTGAGATCTCACAGGGTTCTTTCAAGATCTTGCCAGAACCCAGAAGCCCTGTGACCCCAATAAGTGAGACTTCAACAGGGGCAGTGGGGGTAGGCAGATGGCACATGTGGGCGGCCACCTTCCCATTTTGCCTCAGGTGGCAAAACTAGACGGGCAGTCTCTAATAGTAGTACAGTGGTACCTCGCAAGACGAATGCCTCGCAAGACAAAAAACTCGCTAGACGAAAGGTTTTTCCGTTTTCGATTTGCCTCGCAAGACGAATTTCCCTATGGGCTTGCTTCGTAAGTCGAAAACGTCTCGCGACTTTGTTTCCTTTGTCTAAAAACAAATACATGTTTTGTTTATAAAGTTAATTTATTTTCCCTTCAATTTTTGAACTGCTCTTTACAGTATGTGTGACTTTAAAGAGCAGTTAATAAACTGTTATTGTACCAAATTTGGCTTTGTTTGGACTTTTTTTGACCATAGGAACGCATTAATTGATTTTCAATGCATTCCTATGGGATTTCGTGATTCGCAAGACGAAAAATTCGCTAGATGACAAAACTTGCGGAACGAATTAATTTCGCCTTGCGGGGCACCACTGTAGTAATAATAACATAATTAATAATAATAAAAAAATAAATAAAAATAATAAAAATAATCATCCTCACTAGCAGAAATCTATTACAGCAAGGAGTGGGTTGGGAACTAGGGTACTAATCTGCTATCTTTTTCCTTGCAAGGAATTATTTTTAACATGCCATTGAAAAATGACATCCCTGACCTGCACTCTGAATTAATACAGCCCACTCCCCTGCTTCCATTCTGCTACACATGCAGACTGGGCTTTCCTTTTTTTCTGTCCATGAGGTAATTGCTGCTTAGCTCTGTATCTTTCTTATACTCCTCCGCCTTTTCCCTGTCAGCTTCTCACTGCCTTCCTCAGTCTCCAGTCTCCTCTGCTATGTATCAAACATTTGTCATAACTTCTTTGATTTTTCTGAAGCGCCTGAAATAGAAAACCCAGCATTGTCTGCTTTTCAGTATAACTATGCTTCAGACGGCGTTACCGCTCACCGGGAAAAGAACGACAGTATGTGGTTCTATGCGTTAAATTCTGACAGGTTCTCTCTTTTATTCCTCAGGACTTGCAGATAGAGCGAGAAAGGGCTGTGTACAATATATCTGGCGGCTGTACGGCCCTCATTGTGGTGTGTTTGCTAGGAAAGCTCTATGTGGCAAACGCTGGCGATAGCAGGTAGGCACAATTCTTCACGTTTCTTGGTAAGTTAAGCACATGTAAGAAAAGAACCACGGGCCCATCTAGCCTGGCGTCTTGTTCTCACAGTGGCCAACTAGATACCTATAGGAACACAGCAAGCAGCTCCTGAGCAGAACCGAACTCTCCTCTCAGTAAGCAGCAGCTACCAACCTGCTGAAAGCTAGCATTATGACTCAGTCCTGTCTGGTGAATGTTGAAATATCTAACCCATCATCTATCAAGTGCTCTGGTGTCCAAACTGTCAAAGTGCATTGGTGTCAGGAGTCCTGGAATACAGCAAATCTAGATGAGATTTTTCCTGCTGCAAGGATGGAGCACAGGAAAGTTTTTCTCAGATGGAAAGCAAGTGTCCTGTTGTACAACCCAGGATACATTCCAAAAAAACGAGGTGGCTTCTTTTGAGCTAATATGACCCTTTTTTATTCACACATTAGATGGTCTTAGCTCATTCTTGGCTTTTGACATATAAAGGCAACTGGTTTATACGGTAACAATCTATACCTGAATCTTATCCAAAGTCTCTTACTGTGTCTTCTTGGCAAACGTCTCCTTTCCTGAGATGGGTGGAGGAGAGTACTTTCCAGTGTGTTCTTTTTCAAAGGGGTTGATATCAAGGTCAAAGCATTGATTTTCTGTCATTCGGAAATTGCATAAAGAAATGCAGGCACCAACCTCAGCAATGTTCTTTCAGCCTTTCCTTCCCTACTGCAGCATTGCTGTTTACTGTTCCGTTAATGTTTCAGCAGTGCCTTACAGTGCTAGGTACAATGCACTGTACAGTGGTACCTCTGGTTAAGAACTTAATTCGTTCCGGAGGTCTGTTCTTAACCTGAAAGTGTTCTTAACCTGAGATACCACTTTAGCTAATGGGGCCTCCTGCTGCTGCCACGCCGCCGCACGATTTCTGTTCTCATCCTGAGGTAAAGTTCTTAACCTGAGGTACTACTACTGGGTTAACGGAGTCTGTAACCTGAAGCGTTTGTAACCCGAGGTACCACTGTAATGCATGTGCATTATAAGCTCTTGACTAAATTATTGCTGTTACAGTAAAGAATTTACAGCTCTGCTGTAATAGCTGTTACACATCTGTAGCCAGAAATTTGTCGTTTTGGATCAATACACAATTCAGCCCCTCTTGCCTTTTTCTAATTAGCCACTTCTCCTTTGAATATTTTACTTATCTGCCTCCTTGCACCATTATTTCCTCTTGCTGCAGCCTCGCATATTGGCCCATTGCTTCAGTATGTGGATCTTTTCCTTCAGTAGGCAGAATGTTTTTTGAGAATTCTGTGATGTCACAGCAGCTCACACTGTGATTGGAGAGGGAGCTTGCAAACCCACAGGGTAGTGGAGCAGGATCATGGAGGAATTCAACTCTAGTACTTTTCACACAGCAGGAGCTATGATATGGTCTTACTGCTTTTGCTTGAGCACCCTGTGTAACTTCCAAAACAAGGATGCTTGCTTGGTGAGTGGATGTGTTTTAAGTGCCAGGGAAGATAACCAGTTTCAGGTGGCATCCGGGAATTCAGATGACACACAGCAAACACCGTCACTTCTTTACCTCCCACCATTGCAATGTATTCTAGGAGAATTCTGTTTGTAGAGTAAGCATAAAGGATCCCTTCGCATCCCTAGACAACTGGGTAGCTGATTTGCAAGCTGCTCATGCTTGAATTCAGAACAAATTGATTTTCAGCATTGCTTGCATTGCTTGACAGGTATGTCCTAGCCCAGCAAACTGTTTGCTGGCTTGCATACTCATTTGCTTATCTGGGCTTGTCTCCGTCCACTGCATCTTTTGAGGTATTGAAAGTGGGGAAAAAATAAAAATAACTGGAGGCTACTATGATTAGATACTGGCTTCATCCCATCCCTCCTACCAATTCTGCCCTTGCTTTGCACCTGCCAACACTAAACTGTCCACTCTTCTGGTTTAGCACTCCAGTGAAGAAACAAAAGAATAATAATCTCCCATTAAGGTTTTCCCAAACAAACACATGAAACAAAAAAGTTGTATGACCGGTTCATACAAATAAACTCTGTTTATTTTAATATATGGTTATGCTATTGAACATGTAAACAAACAGAGAAGCGGTGTGTGTGTGTGTGTGTTTGTGTGTAGGTGTGTAGAGGAATTGAGCCCATCTGTGGTGACTCCTATATCCATTTTTCATGTGTTCCCCTGCTGTTTCTCCAAGTTACCACAATTTAAGGAGATGCCTTCCATCATTCCCCTATGTGGCCATTTGGGTTCATGTGAGATCTTCTCCACACAGCTGTGTGATGCCGCCACACCTGGGGGTTGCCTGCTTGGACTTGACCCATGAGAGGGCCTTTTCATGGAAGGTTGTGGAATGCTCTCTCTGGTGAGGTGTATCTGTCTCTCTTCTTATTGATGAGGGAATTAAAAAATGGCTGAAAGTGCTGGTTGAAAGAATGTCTGTCTATCTATCTATCTATCTTCTATCTGTCTGTCTGTCTGTCTGTCTGTCTATCTATCTAGCTATCTATCTACTATTATAGATGTGTTTGCCATCCTGGCATCCTTGAGAATTAAGGATAGGATATAAATTGAATAAATAATTATAATATAATAATAATAATGTAATCCAAGTGGAGAAAATCAACACAGATTCTTTGTTTGAACGGTGCCTCAGCCTCCATACTACTACATATTACAAGTAAGTAAGCCAGTGGTTTTTAAACCATTACTAGAAAACAGCAATGTAATTGTTTGTTTGTTTAAGGCAGTGGTTTTCAACCAGTGTGCCATGGCGGGCAGCACTGGCCTCTGTCCCTCTTTCCTTCCCTCCCTCCTCGGATGTCCTCTGCCTCCCCAAGGCTTGCACAGCTGTTTATTGCAGCAGCCCTGGCTGCAAGCTCCACAGGCGAAGGGTGGCTCTGGGAGGCACCTCTCTTTGGGACGGGGGGGGGGTGTGTGGGCAGCTCAGAGACCAGGGGAGGCAGCAGCTGTTGCCCAGGCGACTCCCAAGGAATAGGGGAGAGAAGGCTGAGGGAACACTCCACAAGGGAGGGTGTTCGAAAAACGGTGAGAGGCTGCTGGCTCTGCAGGCAAGTGGTGACATAACTGGGTTCCTGAGCCCCACACGGGTGCCACAGAAAGAATGTAGTTGGTTAAAGGAGCTGTGGGCTCAAAAAGGTTGAAAACATCTGATTTAAGAGATTTTATATACATCTAAGTAAAATGATTATTGCCAATATACAGATAAAATCAGCAGACTTTTAAATAACAAAATTATCTGCCTGGATACGCTTGCTAAAAGAAAAGAAAAGTTTTTAGCTTATTTTCAGCTGCTCCTTTATGTTCTGTAAACAATCAGTGGATGCAGTCCAGGCATGATTCTGTGTGCATGTTTAGCTGCCATAGTAAGCAAACGGCTGGGGGAGAGGGAGTTTTTCTTTAGCCTTCAGTTTCCTCTGCTTTGGTTGCTTTCTGACCCATATAATGAAAATCTACTTGTATTGACATAATGTAGTCCCCTTGCCTTATTCTGTCCATCTGCTCAGTTGCCCACTCTTCTTCTTCTTCTTCTTCTTCTTCTTCTTCTTCTTCTTCTTCTTCTTCTTCTTCTTCTGCAATTGGCACATATTGGATTCCTCTTCAGAGAAGCCGGATGCTTCAGTCTCACCTGCATGTTCAACTGCCTGTTGACAAAATGAGCACAACCTCCCTGTGGCTCGGAATTCATAACACACTGTCAAACAGAGTTTTCCAAATGGTTTCTCTTTGTCACTTCTTGCCAGATTTTAGTATACCTTATAAAAATGTGCAGTTCAGTCTTCTGTTTCAGATCGTTTCTGGCTGAAAAGGTGTGCAATAGAATCAGGGCACGCTGTGAATACTCTTTTAACAGGGGGAGGAAAATTTCCTGTTGTTTTGATCATAGGAATACCAATAGGCCTAACTTGTGTCTTCCTTAAATTCATCAGTTCAGCTCAGTAGTCTTTTTTCTTTTTAAAGTTGTGAACCATAGCAAAAACAACAAAAAAGTGATGGGGGGGGGGGGAAACCATGGTTAGCACCAGTGTTATATTAAAGAGATGTGAGGATCCCATTAAGACTCAAATAATAAATGGATCAGCGATTATGAGCCAAATTTGTGAGCATCCCCACTGCAAAGAAGATTTACGTTTCAAAAAGTATACTGTTTGTTCCAGGACTTGAAACATATGAGGGTGGTTTAACTAAGAGGTAAGGCTGACAAAGAAATGAAAGAGAAAGTGCACAATTCTGAGACTGGCCCCTGATTTGCAAAGAGCTCTGGATCACATCCAAGTCAGCAATTTGAACATGGGTGGGACAGTCATAAGGTTTGAAATACTGGAATTTATTACTTGTATCCTGGTTTCTCGTCCATTAACATGTTATTGCCATCATATCCCTATGATTGTCTCCACAAGCACAAAGTGGTATAAAAGCTCTTTTGAAAACAGCAACTGGAACTCAGCGCCGTCGTTACCTCGGGGTGCAAGCGGTGTGGGGGGCACATGGGCACTGAATTCTGGGGGGGGGGGCGCCAGGTGCCCATCGCTGAAGCCGCTGAAGCTCTTAACCTGTTATGAAATAATAAATAATTTTGATCAAGCTAGAAAAACAAAATACATATATACCTAGGTATTACCAAAATGTATACCTACTGTTTCACTAAAGGGCTTTTGACTTTGTGCATTCATTTACCAAAGACGTGCCGTGCCAGCGGCGGCGCTTGTCATTCACAATGGCGGTGCTTGTCAGACATGGGGGCGCTTGGCGGATCTTTGCACCCCGTCAGCGCATATGCTAAAGACTCCCCTGCTGGAACTTGCAGGTTTCCCTACAGTAACTTTCTTGATGGGACTTGAGTATGAATCACACATCTTGTTTTCTTCTTAATGTAGACCAAGGATGTACCATATCACTCCATTTAATTGTTTGAAACAATAGTGCCTTTTTGTAACGTATTGTGCTAAAAATACTAACAAGACACTTAATCTGAAAGATGTATCTTTGGGCTGAAAGATGTATTGTTCAAGATGGAGCACCTTATGTAGGGATATTTAATCACTGAGGGCCCTTCAGTTAATGTTGATGTTCTCATCTCACCAACATAAGTCAGCCTGCCTCATCTAGCAGTGGTACTACAGAATCTGACTGTAAAATGTCAGTACATAGTATGACAGATTGAGTCGCCTTGGCTCTTAGAATCCAGTAGTTTTCATATCTAGATATTTCCTTCAAAAACATATTTAAGGGTTTTGAAGTACACGGTTCTGTCAGTTCAATCCTGCCTTGAAATGAAATGATCAAATTTCTGCATTAATTTAGGACATAACGCTTCTAGTGGCCAGTTTGGTTGATTTAATCATTCTGCCAGACTCTAAATATATAAATGTTAATGATGGAAGAATGTTTTTGCAAATGCCTTACCAGGTCTGGATCCCACCTCTGAAGGCCACAGAAAATTTACGAAGCCGGATAGTGTTTCTTTAACGCTCTTAACTGCCCAATCTCTCAGTAGATTGTACTTTTCATTGACTGCATTTTAAAGTAATTGTCAAAGTGCCTCTAAAGTGTGTTTGTGTGTGTGTTGAATTGATAGTCCGTGAATCAAAAAACATTTCTACAGAAAGGGTTTGTCGTCGTCAGCAGTAGAAGTGCTGCTGGCAGAGTCTGGATGAGACTGGGCAGGCATCTGCTGAGACTGATTAGAGGCCAATTCAAATGTCATAACAGCGACATAGCAGCTGCTGAATAGCACATAGCCACATGAGTCTGCCACATGGCCCACGCAGAGCCTTTAACAGGGTCTGTCCAGTGATCAAAGCTCTTAGTTGATGGTTATCTCCTCCTAATTCTAAATTTATTTAAGGCTTATTGAATTTCAGGTTTAACAGTTGCAGTAACAGCAACAAACTCCAGTCATCCCTCCTTCCTCTGCCCATGACAAAACATCAGCTTAACCCATGACGTTCAGTTTACTTGGAAGTGCCGGGCAAAGAACCTCAAGTGTAACTGGTACACATGCAATGATAGCCATAAACGTGAGCACAAAGGTGAAAGGCTTCTGGGACAACCTGTTGACCCAAGTTTGTGGAATCCTGTCTTCAGGAGAACCAGAAGCATGCCCTTCAGCTTCAGCCTGGGAGATCAATACTTTATATCCAAATAATATGCTCTTTGAAGCCAGCATTCAACCTGACTCTGAATCCACACATGTACATTATCTGCCTACCAACCAACTGCACCATTCAAATGCTGCAAGCATCATGCATGAAACCACTCCTAAAAGTTCTACTTTACTTAATTCTTCTCTTTCCTTTTGCCTGTTTGTCCATCCTGTGGTCACTTCGTGCCGTTTTCACTTGACTGATACAGCTAGGATTTGCTCTTGTCTGCCTACTCACTGTATCAAAACTCTTACTATTTCTATCATGGACTCATGCAACATCCTCCTTGTTGCTCTCCCTGTCACTGAGCTTTCTGTCTCCAGTGTTGCTGGCCATCGTACATTTGGCGTTTTCCCTACTTATCTCCTCCCCCCAGTGTATGTATATGATGTATACAATATAATTAAAAACAAGTCAACATTATATTTTTTATATGGCTGACTACACTGGCTTTCTTGTCCTTCCTTTTCAGCTTCCTTTTAAGCTTACCATATTTTGAAAATGTCTGCAGAACTTCTTTATCTCTTGCTTTCTCTTTTCCCTTCTTTTTCTACGTTATGTTCCCTTCCCGTTAAGAAATCCTCTTTGCGTTCCTCATTGCTTGCTTCTCCCTACTGCAGAAATGCCCTTAAAATTGACATCTCACTCTCTTGGTCCATTAGTACATTCAAGTGCCTCTTCAAAACACCTTTTTTCCCACTTTTCAACCAGCATTTTCTGGATGATGTTCTTTTGCCTTCCTCCATCATGCCTTTGATCAGATTGTAAGCCTGAGGACATAGTCCATTTCACTTTTCATTTTTGTACTATGCCTAATGGACTTAGGTGTTGCTGTTGTCGTGCTTGATAAAACAAATAGTTGTATTTCTGAGTATGGCTATTTAAAAAAATCTATATATTCCATTTTCTAAAATTCTATCTTCAGTTTTACTCTGGGCACAATCAATCAACCACTTATACCCTTTGGATAACTCCTGTTTGTCTTAATATTCCTATGGTTAGCTTACAATTTCAAGTTGGGTGGCATTTTCTGAAGCTTCATCACTGGGCTACCTTGTCCAAACAGGCTGACCTTTTGAAAAATGCTCTCACTTCTTGGAACTGGCTTGTTCACAGGCAGTAATTGCATTCAGATAGATGGGCACAACAGCAACATATTTACAGTGGTGCCTCGCAAGACGAAAAGAATCCGTTCTGTGATTCTCTTCGTCTAGCGGTTTTTTCGTCTTGCGAAGCAAGCCCATTGAAGGATTAGCGCTATTAGCGGCTTTTAGCGGCTTTTAGCGGCTTATCTGCTGATTGGATCAGCTTATAAGCTGCTTAGCGGCTTAGAAAAGGGGGGGGGGGAGGAAAAAAGCCAGCAGGAACTCGCAAGACATTGTCGTCTTCCGAAGCAAGCCCATAGGAAATTCGTTTTGCGAAGCACCTCCAAAATGGAAAACTCTTTCGTCTAGCGAGTTTTCCGTCTTGCGAGGCATTCGTCTTGCGGGGCACCACTGTAATCACAAGTTGTACCTATGTTTTCCAGGAAAGAACCAATAAAGATCTGGAGCTACGATATTTTTATTACAGAGCAAGAAGGTTTCATGGTGAATGGAAGGAGGTGATGGAAATGTAGTAGGGTAGTTCATGTATTTTGCTTAACGAGAGTGCCTGAGTTATAATAAATGGTTTAAAAACAAAAACACATAACACACATTTTTGTGTGTGATTATACAGCCTTCTTGAACCCTAGTCCCCACCATATATTTTGGACTACAGCTCCCATCAACATTGGCTGGTGCTGATGGGACTTATAGACCAAAACAGTTGCTAAGCACTAGGTTGGTGATGTGCAATCCAATATAATAATTAATTTCATTGAAAATTCAGGATCATTTTTAAAAATCCAATCATCTATAAAATAATGTAGGCTGAGAAAAAAATTAGGTTGACTCTCAAGGTATGGCAGGCATATCTACTCTCTTGTCCTTCCCGTCTGTAAGTTCTTTGGTTCTTTTTTCCCCTTCTGAAATGATAAAACAGCTTTTCCCTCCAGGCTTTTAAAAAGAAAAATACCCAGGCCTGGATCCAAAGAACTGTGCAGTTTGTTCAGTGTGACTGGGAGGTATTTGAACATATGTTTTTCAAAACACCATGCCCACCCCGAATTCTGTATGGCAAACCTCTCCAGAAATTAAGGGGCATTTCAAAATCAGTTTGAAGGCATGGCAAGGGGCGGAGGTGGTCTGCCATTGAAAGTAGAAAGTAAAAGCAAACAATCCTGTTGGGTATTAAAGCTGCTCATTGGATTCCAGCCACTAAGTGCCATTTTCAGAGATTTTGTTTGCCCTTCTCGCCAGTGAAATACAGCTTTAGGTGCATTACGATTTCGTGCAAGTCTTTGACATTTTAAATATTTGTGAAACATTGAATCCAAGTGAAATACATTAGTACTCTGCCTTTGCTTTAAACCATGATTTCAATGATTGTGCTTGCAGAGAAAAATTGAAAGTGTAGAAAAGGGTGCATTGGACTTTTGTTGTGTTACTCAGTGTAGTATCACTCCTCCTGCTCCTCTGGTCATCTGAGACCATTTCAAAATAGATTTTATGGGTCCAAGAAGTAAAAACAAGCAAACTGAAACAACCTTTGGGTAGCCAGTCACTCTTGAGAATAAACCTTTCTTTGGTCATTCCAGGTTACTTCCACAGTATTAACTTCTCCCAGATCACAATGCCCTACTTCTGTTTTGTTTTACTTTGTGTGATCATTTTCTTATGCATGAGAACCGCATAAGCATTTCTAGGCTCCTTATAGATAAAAGGTTTTCACTCAAGAGTAGACACACTGAAATTAATGACCATGACCCACTTAGGTCATTACTTACTTAGGACTCGTTATTGATTTTGATGGGTCTCTACCCGTGTGTGTGTGTGTGTGTGTGTTAGTCAGTAGCTCTAGACTCTAGAGAACAAGGGACGAAACAAGTCCTGTATAAATTGCTGGTGAGACGATTCCTCTGCTTCGCATAAAACCATAATGCAATATTTCAAATGAATGAAAGACTTACATCTGATCCACCTATTGTTGAATCAGATTGTTAGTTCAGACATAATGAGAACAAACCTAGGCAAGCCTTAAGTTTTTCCTCTCTCACCCTCCACCGGTGGGGCTGCAAATAGGAGATAAAATGCTCTCATTTTAGATTAACTGCAGCTTGTTGTATCAGCTGAACCTGGATAAGCTGCTGTTCATTTTAACTGTTGTTAGTGGGGGGAAAGCTTAACATCAAACCATAATTAATTACACTTGCTTGTTTTCCTTATCTACTTAAAATTAACCACAGTTTAGCATGTTATCAAACTCTAAACTAAAACAGAAACAGAACCAACTGATAGGAGTTATATAGTAGGGTTGCTGTATTTCAGAAAGTGAAAATCTGGGCACAAAAGTTGTGGCCCTACGCCCAGTTTTTCCCATACATTTTGGCAGATTTTTGGAAATTCTGCCTGGACGCTATTTGCAAAAAAGACAAATCCTGGTTATGTCCGGGAAATTCCAGACATATGGCAGCCGTAGGTTATAACCCAAAACTTGCTGAGAAAGGCAATGCTAAAGGTAAAGGGACCCCTGACCATTAGGTCCAGTCACGGACAACTCTGGGGTTGCGGCACTCATCTCCCTTCACTGGCCAAGAGAGCCGGCATTTGTCTGCAGACAGCTTCTGGGTTATGTGGCCAGCATGACTAAGCTGCTTCTGGCAAACCAGAGCAGCGCACGGAAACACCGTTTACCTTCCCGCTGGAGTGGTACCTATTTATCTACTTGCACTTTGACGTGCTTTCGAACTGCTAGGTTGGCAGGAGCTGGGACCGAGGAACGGGAGCTCACCCTGTCTCGGGGGTTCGAAGCGCCGACCTGATCGGCAAGTCCTAGGTTCTGTGGTTTAGACCACAGCGCCACCCGCGTCCTCCTCTCCTTCATAGCCCCTCCCTTTTCTTGCCATTTTCTGCCTTCCCTTTTTCTGAGCAAATATAGCAATGAGGCCAGACTACACAAAGAGGTAAAACTTGTAAACATAAAGAAGAATGAACTTCCAACTATTAGGATGCAACAAACATCCTGACTGCACTATTGGGGCAGTTACCTTTCAAGGTCATATAAGATCAAATTATAGCTTTTTGTCTGATGTCTCCTTCGTAAGGTTTTAGAGTGACAGTTATATCATGGAAATAACAGGAAAATGCTCATTGCTAGAGAGGATTTTCTTTTCCCATTGGTGTTTGCAGGTAGGCTTTTCTGAGATGAGAGGGAGAGAGACAGTTCAGTTATCAATCATCCCATTTCCTGTCTCCCTTGGCAGGTACCTAGTTAAATTTTTGTTTAGACAGGATTTGCTATGCCATCTCCATTTGCTGCTAGAATGGTTATGTTCTGACATGACATACAACTGGAAAGCAACTTATATGAGTCATCTGAAGCCAGACGGTTTACAGCACACCAGACACCACAGAGATACCGCAGCATACATTGGTTTGTCCTCTAATCTGTGCTATAAGGTCCCCTAGGCAATTAGGCTTTTCTTAATGTTTGGATTAAATACAATGGAAAAGTAGTGTGTCTGGTAATTTTAGTAATACACTGTTGGGTCTAGGCTTTTTAAAATACGGACCCAAAGGGACTGCTCTCCTTCACTCCCTAACTGTGTGTTGTTGTTTTTTATATTGCAGGGCAATAATAATCAGAAACGGAGAAGTCATTCCAATGTCTTCAGAATTCACTCCAGAAACAGAACGTCAGCGTCTTCAGTATCTGGTAAGGGCCTAAAGATTTGGATTAGTGGGTGGTGGTGTTCATTGAGCTATCACCTTCTCAGCCCTTATCTGAAATGAATCTTGTACTGCCCTTCTGGAACTATATTGTTATCCCACACTTCAGCCAAGAAAGGCTGAAGAAATGTGGGTGAAAATACCCTGCTGTCCGGCTTACAGGCTTACATCCAAAAGGAAAAGGAATTGAGATGGAGGAGGAAGGAAAAGCTAACTCGGTCACGATTTCTTAGTCACAGAGTTCTTGTAATGACTAGCCGTAATGGAAAGATTTTCAAGAAGAGGAGGAACTAAAAGTTACTGGTCTTTTAGCAAAGCTGATGGAGAGATGTGCTGCCCCATTCCCATCAGGCTGTAGGAAAGGGGATCTGCACTACATTTTGAGTTGGCAAGTAGGTGTTAGGGCTGGTTGAGAACTGATTTTCAATATTGCAATATATCACCAGCTGAACATCGTAATATATCGATATATCATGATACCTGAAATAAGGAAGGAACTACGCAGACGCAAGCAGGACAATGTCCTGGCAATTGCTAATGCTTAAGGGTCTAAAAACAGCATCTTAAAAAGTAGTCACTTTCAACAGCAGGCAAGCCAACATGCATCCAAATGAGACTTTTGGTTTTGGGCTTGGCTTCCAAATGGTAGTGAATACAAATAATTTGAGACTGTCAGCAGGTCTGCTAGGAGGCAGATGCAGCAGTGGCAGAAACAGCTTGCCACGACCGTGGTACGTTTGAGTAGTAGCGGTGACAACCAGCAAGGCCTTGTGGTGGTGATAGAGAGTGACAGCAATAGCAGCAGTGGCCTGTGAGGACTCATGGCAGTCTGGCAGTCCAAGATTATTTGTATTTGACTCATCACCATACTTTGAATTGTCCTTATTACCACCATTTGGTAGCCAAGCCCCAAACCAAAAGTCCTGTTGTGATGCATTTTAGCTTGCCTGCTGGTGAAACCGAGTGTGTGATTATTGATAATATAGTCATTTATCCGTTTTAGTTCCCTACGTACTAGCAGTTGCCAGGACATTGTTCTGTTCGCCTCCGTATAGTTCACATCCTTATTTCAGACATTGTGGTAGATTGCATTGTTTAGCTGGTGATACTGTTAGGTTTACCTGGTGGTAACCTTGCAATGTTTAGCTGGTGAGTTATCGCGATGTTGGAAACCAGATACCGCCTAGCCCTTACACACATTGTCATTGGCGATATATTGCCAGCTCAAATATTGTGAAACAATTATCACGATGTGAACTTTTAACCCGTTTTGTATGATATATTGATATATTGCCCAGCCCTACTTGGTATCAATAATAGTGATACATTTAGGCTTGCTCTGAGAAAGGGTACTTTGGATCTTTCAGAACTGACAGCTGACCCAATTTATTATGCTCTCCAGAATTGGCAGATATTGGAAGGGTAACCCAGCAATGGTCATCCTTGCCCTTTCAGCTGCCATTGTGGGTATAAGAAAACACGCACCCTAAAATCCCTTTTGTCAGGCTGTGGCATCTGGCCTGTGCCTTAAATTCCACCAGTGCAACTGGCACTTCAGGCAGATGCTCCAAACCAGCCTGTTTCTCCCCGTCTCTGAAACTTGACTTTAAAACCAGCGTGTCGTCATTAGTGTCCTCTCCCACTGTGCCCAGAAGCTGATGGGGACAAGCTTGTATAGGCCAGATGGCCTTTCCTTTCTCAAAAATGCTCGCTCTGAGTAGAACAATGCTTCGCTGGCTATAAATGCCGAAAGAAATGTGTGTGGTTGTGGTGATTGCGGGGAGGCGACTATATTCTTCTGTGCCCTGATTTTATTGCTGTTTACATTGCCAGGGTCTGAAACATTTCAGAGGGAAGAGCTACTTTTGGAGTCTCGTTTTTCACAGTGATGAATACAAAGCATCTGCAATAAATATTTATGTTGCCTGCATTTGCAAAAAAAACCCCCAACGTGTTTGTCTTTTAAATTAGCAGGGATCTGTAGCATCTTGAGAGTGGGGTTTCATTTGAAGAAAGCAGAGATAAAACATTGCCTGAGAGGGTCTTTCCCCCCTTCAGCCTCTTTTGATGTTCATTCTGGTTAGATCTGAAAATAGCAGCTGCCTTGAAAAATATTTATGCTACTTCCCCTAACTCTTTTCTTTACCTTTGTTTGTTTACTGCATCTCCGTATGTAGCAAATGCACTTGGGCTATGGCTATCACGTTCAAAGGAAGTAGGTGGGAGATACCAGAAGTGTGAAACCACATTAGAGAGATCCTTTCAAATGCACTGGAAGTAACATGTAGAAGATAATTTTAGGACCATTGGTATTTCTGACCAGTTCTCACCTACTGCTGTTAGGTTTATGACTACGCTTGGTTTGTGGTCAGGGGTTTCAAGTACGGTACTCCTGCAACCGATGATTTCAAAAACAAATGTCAATACTTCTCCCAAGAGTATTCTGTACCACTTTTTAGATTTAGCATTTTTCACTCACGCACTTCTCCTTGCGGTTGTCTAAAATTGTTATAGCTTAATATTGACAGAACATTCTGCAAGGAAGAAATACATTTCAGAAGTCCTATCCTTAGATTTGATTCTCTCCTCTCTCCATCCCTCCCCTTCCCTTCATATTTAATCTGCTTCTTTTCTTTGGTATCCTATTAAAGCAAGGTGCATGTGACTTGTATCATAATTTAATATTTCTTGCTAAACAGTTTGAGGATTTCCAAATGGAAAGGCAGGGTATAAATATTTTAATAAATAAAAGTGATTTTTATTTTTTTTAAATTGCTACAGGGAAGTGCCTGAGTATGTTCCCTTCTCCTCTTCCATTTAGCAGTTTCTGAAGAAAGCACATAAGATATTATTTGCAAATTATATATAAAAGCACTAAGCCTGTCCACAAATTGAAATAACAGTTTAGTTATTACAAGAAAAAGAGAATATTGTATTACTTAGGCTCTTGTCAACAAGCAAGAGGAATCTCAAGTAAGCCATTGAACCTATATGACTTGCAAAAAAAAGTTAGACCATAAATTTCTAGTATTTTACCAACCCCAGTTTTAGAAGTTGCTTTCTGTGTTCTAACCTCTGAGCCATCTATGACTTATTTCCCACAGTTCTTCCATCATGGATTTGCATATTGACTCTTGTTGCAAGGAGGTCTTGTGGTTTTTCATCTTCCTTTTTAAAAAAATTAAATTTGTTTCCCAGTTGGAAACTTTACCTAGCTTCCTCCAAATTTATTATGAGCTCCTATTACAAACACTTGATAAATTAGCAAACTTTTTTAAAAAAATAAATCGATTTGATTCAAGTATCAAAACAAATTAAAGTTAACTATCTCCATCCCCCCACACATATACCTACACACACAAGCAAACATTTTTCCCAATAGTTGAGGAGTTTGAGCAGGATTGATTTTAAAAGAATACAGTTGTACCTTTGTTCTCGAATGGAATCAGTTCCGAAAGTCCGTTTGACTTCTGAAAATGAAGACACGGCTTCCGATTGGCTGCAGGAGCCTGCTGCACTCAATCGGAAGCCGTGTCGGACGTTCGGCTTCCAAAGAAAGTTTGCAAACCGGAACACTCATTTCCAGGTTTGTGGCGTTTGGGATCCAAAATGTTCGAGTCAGAAGGCGTTTGAAAACCAAGGTACGACTGTACTACAAAATAGCTCTTTAGGTTTGCTTTAAGCACAGCAGCTGTTTTTAAAGATCAGGAAAACTTTTAACTGCCTTGGTTGGCTTAGATGAACTGGAACCATTCATGGAAAGCTGAGGGTATTAAAACTCCTGGTGACAATGCTGAACTAAGCAGATCTCCGGGTAATTTTGTTCGGTTTGCTTCATGCAAGCATGCGCTGTCCATTATTTCAGCGGATGTACTGATACTCTGACAAGTATGCAAATAGCTTGCATGTTTCCTTTAATTTGCTCATTTGCCGAGGACACTCAGGTTAAGCCAAGCTCAAACGCCATGTGCTTGTTCTTCTGTATTTATCAATACAGCAGTAAACCAGAAGTTAATACCCATGTTTTATTCTGAATGGCACCACATCTCAGAATCCCCATGTAAAACAGGTACTACGTAAACAGGTGGGGTATACAGGAAAGTTTATATAAAAAACCACCCCAGTATCTAGAAGCCTGAGCTGTACATGCTGTGTTCCAGCCTAGAACAGACCCATGTGTAGAACAGACAGCTGACCCAGTTTAATTTGATGGACTTTGATTGGACTGAATCCAGACATCCTTGTTCCCCTCCCTCCCAACAATTGGTCAATAGGACCTAGAAAAGCTAACGGTGCTGACAGTACAAAAGCCTAGAGCATTGTGCATGGTAGTAGCAGTGATTTATTATACGGTTAAAAACCAGCATGCTGTATCAAATACAACAAACAAAGCAAATACGAATAGGGATGAAACAAAGTAAAATAGAATGGTAGGCAAGCAAAACTGAAGATGTAGCAATTTAAAAGAGAAACAGGAAGTCTGTGTAGACCCAGTAGGCGAGAACAACTGGCGTATCTTGTAGGCTGCTGCGCAAAATCTTGCAACCTCTAGGCATTCCTTCAAATAACGGGGGAATTATCTTTATATCTTGGTAGCAGGGGCAGCGTAAGAGAACATGGCCTATGATCTCTACCTCTCCATCATTATAGGGGCAGAGCCTTTTGTCTAAAGAGATTTTTCAGTAGCGCCCATCTAAAATGGCAGTAGTGCATGCAGAATTTGAGGGCCAAAACTGGTGCCAAAGGTGATGGAAGAGCCACATTGCAATGCCTACCCTCAACTATGTACAGTACCAGGTTTTATAGGCAAGTTGTCCTGAACTGCAAATAATTCGCAGAAGCACAGCCGTGGTGTAAGTTGAGGACAGAAGAGGTGACAAAATGTTTTTGCAGTCGTTCAAAGGTTTGAGGGTAGGGAGGGAGAGACTTATTATCCAGTGGAAGTTATTTGAGACTTTATAATAGTGGGCTTCTGAGATTTTGTTCATCATTTGTTTACAGTTACCACCTCTCCTTGAAAACAGAGAATAACAATGCAAGAGCTCCAATAATGATTGTCCTCTTTCATTTCCCCCTTTTTAATCTTGTAGGCATATATGCAGCCACACTTGCTGGGAAACGAGTTTACACACTTTGAGTTTCCAAGGAGGGTCCAGAGGAAGGAAGTTGGGAAAAGAATGCTCTACAGAGACTTCAATATGACTGGCTGGTAAGAACGCCTCCTGCTTTTTAGAGGGCAGCATCCACACAGCAGTTTGTTCCATTTCCCCTGCATTTCCCTAACACAGGCATAGGCAAACTCGGCCCTCCAGATGTTTTGGGACTACAACTCCCATGATCCCTAGCTAACAGGACCAGTGGGCAGGGATGATGGGAATTGTAGTCTCAAAACATCTGGAGGGCCGAGTTTGCCTATGCCTAGTTAATTTCTGCATTATATTTGGGCTTTCATGCAAAAAGCCACTTCTGGAAAACTAATGGCACATAGTGCATGCTCAGCACTCATTTCTGTGCTATTTGATTCCAGAAATAATCTTAACTTGGAAAAATGTGGGAGTAAAAGTGATGGAATTTGGAGCAGCGTACTGGTATATAGTTCTTCGCTGCTGTTTTCCTGGGGGAATTGTGGAAGAACCAAAGCGCACACATATTTGGAAAGGGTAGGCAGGTAGTGACATTGTCCAATGGCATTTGTTGCTGTGTCACAGCACGTTCCATGATTTGAATGAAATTTAGTGTGACATGTTAGCAATATTGTTCAAAAAGCCACAGTTCCCTAATGCTGCATCCCAGTAGAAAATTTCCAGGGGGGGGGGGGGAGAGACGAAACTGGATTATTAAAACTATTTTCCATATTGTACAATTTCACATCTACACTAGATGGGTCTGATTTGAGGTGATGCTGGTTTCTTTGTACACTTTCTTTTTTCCTGGGCTCTGGAACTTTTTCAGAGCAATTGGCTGGCCAGCTTGTATAGGTTTGCTGAAGGTGGTAGTTAATGCCCAGGACTTGCATCATCCATTTAGTGTTTGGGTTGGTTCAAGGCTGCTACTCTTAACTCTCTTCAAGCATCACCTATCGCTGTAGCTGGTGACTTTGTCAGGAATTAAACTTACCAGAGTGTTACATAGATGGGAGAGTGATGCTTATTATCCTCAGTGTCTACTTCCTTGTGACACCTGCTATGGCTGGCATTGCAGTTACGGAACACAGTTTCTTGCAGACAAGAACCTGAGGTACCTCAGACTGAAATTTGCCATCTGGTCATATTTAATTACATTTTAAAGTCCAAGTACACTTTTATGTCCTTGGGATTCAGTCTGAATTACAGTTCTCGTGTGACTGTATTAAGTACTTTGAATGTTTCCCATGCCTTTTTTCTGTGGGCCAGCTTAAACCTTTCCAATCAACAACATAAAAGCAGCCCGAAATGTTGAGGAGTAGACTCCAATCCTCAAAAGACTGTGCCGCTTCAGAATGAAGATGGGGTCCTGTGTGTTTGACTTTTCTCCCACATCAAATGTTACTTGAACGTGGAAAGCTGTAGATGGTTCTTCCTGAAGTTCTAGCTTTTTATGTTGAAGTGTAATCCAAGTGTAATCCAAGCGTAAAATTCTCACAACTAGAACGTACTTTTGTGCTCTTTCTGAACCTTTTGGTCATGTTAATTATTATTTTTTAAAAGGAAACCAGACTTGTTTACAGGATGCTTCGTGAATATTTCCTTTTATATACTCACATCATTTTCACATGGAACAGCAATAGGCTGCTACCAGTTGTGGCTGATGTAGCAGCTGCTGCCGCTGCTGCTGGAGGATGATTAGAGAAGGAGAAAGTACTTTGAGCAACTTCTGTGGCTTGTGCACAGCTTTCATTTTCTGTACTCAGGAACAGAATACATACAGTCAAACCTCAGGTCCCAAGCGCCTCCATTTTGGAGCGTTTCAGCCCCCGAATGCTGAAAACCTGGAAGTGAATGCTCCGGTTTCTGAACATTTTTTGGAAGTCAAACGTCTGACTTCCACTTGAGTGCAGGAAACTCCAGCAACTAATCGGTAGCCACGCCTCTGTTGTGAAACATTTCAGAAGCCGAAGGGGCTTCCGTAACGGATTACGTCCGACAACCGAGGTTTGACTGTACTTGTTTTGTCTCAGCTAGCCACCTGGCTGCTCTTTAGGCCTTATACTATGGCTTATAAGTCTCGCCCTCTTTTTTTTTACTGAAATAAAATAAATGCCATGATCCCAAACGGATCATCTTTGGAACGCAGAAATCTTCTCCGTCATGTTCACCTGCAGGCAAAGGGTTAATAGCCAAAGCCATGATACAGGTTGCCATATGTCCTCTTTTTTCCAGGACACATCCTCTTTTTCATGGGTATGTGAAATGAGAGTTGCCATAGTGATCTATAGTTAAAAGTAGAAGTCGGCAAATGTGTCCTCTTTATTTGCTCTTCAGAGTATGGCAACCCTAAGTTGGTAGGAGTCAGGTGGGTCAGCCTATGCCATTCATTTGTCCCCAGTGGTTTTGCTGCTGTGTTTCTGTAAGCTTTCCTTGCAGTTAGCTGGCAACGTCCATTGTGTATCTATGTATTTTGGTGTACCTCTCCCCCTCTCACATGCACGCGCGCGCACGTTCGTGTGCACACACACACACACACACACACACACACTCATTCTGAATCAGAGGCTGGAGTCCTAAGGGAGGGGACCCTGCAATGTTTTCTGCTTTCATGGAATGATGCCTGTCAAGTTGCCATTGTCCTTCCTTCCTTCCTGCTAGAGCAGGTATTCAGGTCTCTTGAGTATTTGATTTTAACAAGCAGCTGCATTCTAATCTTGCTTCTTGTTTCTTTCTTTCTTTCTTTCTTTCTTTCTTTCTTTCTTTCTTTCTTTCTTTCTTTCTTTTATGCGCGTTTTCTAATTTTGTCTGGGGTTGACCTTTTTCATTTTTTTCTTGCAACTAGCACCAAAGCTAGTCTGTTTTAATTCCAGTTGGCAAACAAACAAACAAACAAAAAACATAGTCCCAGATGAAGCCCGCTAAACACAGCAGCTCATGTGTGCTTTGCATTGTGTAACTTGCATGTTGCGTTCAGCAAATGTTGTAGCTGTGGGCGCTTCTCTTCTTCTTTATTGCTCTGCTCGGTGGCACTTGACAGCCCAGCCAGGCAGTCTGGCAGAGCAGGGGATAAGTAGATTGAGAAATGCCACAGAATAGTTTATGAAGCCAACACCAGATCTGCACTGCCTCCTCCCCTCCTCTTTAATATAAATTGATTTATTGAATCAAGTGCAGAAGCCCTGGTTCCAAAACCTTAGGCGTTATCCTCCAGAGAGCCGCCTAATAAAAGAGGCCCAACTGACAGTCCTCATTAGCTTTGCCACAGATCCCAAGGCAGTATTTAAAGTGGCAATGTCCCTTTCCCAGACCTGGATTTATCTGCCAGCCAGTGCCGACGGGCCTAATTAGCTTGCTCTTATTAGTCTTATTCAGATAAGTGGTCTTCTCTAACAGTCTGACTCCAGGGTACAAAGAGCAACCCGCAGCCTGCCTGCCTTATGCTTCCACCTGCTCAGTTACACCTTGCTTTCTAATTCGTATAATTCTCATGAGCTCCCATGGAAAATGGTGTCTGTGTGTTTAGCTGGGTTTTTTGTTTTCCTTTGTTTTTCCTAGTGAAACATTTCAACTTCCAGCAGTGATCATGATTTTGAGAGAGGGAACATATCTCAAGTGCGTAATTAAACGAGCCCTTTCCCACCTCTAGTATGTGATATATATTTAATCCAAGTAGTTTTTGTGTTTTTTTAATAAAATATAATGGTTATGGAGACAGCAGTCCTGTTTTAGGGAGCGGGGTGGTTAAAGAAAGATGACTGCTGTGTTAATTTGCAGCTACTGACAACAGAAGGAGACAGAAGATAGAAGCGTAACTAGATTTAACAAAAGCCCTTTGCACGGGTACTTTTGGGTTCCTGGCGTCATGCGCCCCAGAGAAACATAGCTCCCTGTATTCTGTTTGTAACACGTTTCTGGAATGATAAATGGCTGCTCACAACATGCATGTTCTGCATCTTTTCAAGATTTGCAGCTCTGGCTGCAGGAACAGCAGGGGAGGAGGTCTGACCTGCTGTGTACAGCACATCTCCTGGCAATGACAAATGACTCTTCGTTCCCTAAGTGCACACATGCCAGAGGAACAGAGCCAGTGCTGTTGGAGCAGGGCCAGCTGGAGACAACAAACAAACCAGAGAAGCCCCATAGTCACCCCCTAACTGTGAGGGAAAGAATAGCAGGGGAAGATATGTTTTGGTAGTCTGCTTCTTGTGATTTTTTGCATTGCCTTATCAGTTTTGTTGTAACCTCCCAAGATATGTTTAGTGTGTCATTTCCCTCCACATTAACACAGGACAACCTTGGAAATAAGTACTTTTAATTGGTACCTGAATATTCCTAATTGATATTTATTTAATCTCACAGCAATCTGGAGGCCAGTGTGGTGTCATTACTAGAACATGCAAAAGGCAACCAAAATGATAAAGCAACTCCTGGTTAGCCATTGTGAGGACTAGATGCTGGACTAGATGTTTCACTGCCTTAATCTAGCAGGCTCTTCTTATGTTCTTCTGTGTGTGTGCTTGCTTGAGAAAGTCAGGTCCATATTCCCATTCAGCTATGAAGCCAGCTGGGTGGTCTCGACCACTTCCAGCTTCACCTATCTCGTTAAAGTAGTACATGGTCTCGTGCAACTTATGCAATTTTCTATTTTCCTCTTCCTATAAATTGTTGTCACCCCATCTCTTTCGTTATTGGAACCTTGCAAACATTTTAATGTTGCACCTATCTATCTACCTACACAAGTAATACAAACAGAAGCTAAAGTTTTGATCTCACAGTTGAGGTCTGCGGAATTCTGGTTGATCTTTTTATTTGTTAAACTGAACAAGTGTGTGTGTGTGTGTGTGAGAGAGAGAGAGAGAGAGAGCGCACAAGTGAAAGAGAGAGAGTGCACACGTAGCTGCAGTTGCACAAATGCAGGCTTAAACAAGAAACCCAAAATCAACCCACAATCCTCCGATAAGGAAGTGCATGTGCAAATAATATTTGGTTCAGGACAATGACTGATAAAACTGAAATGGTGTCACACAAGAGTTTCAGACTAGGTTCATTCTAGATTCCATTTCTTATGCCCTAATATATAATAATGCTTCTGTGTGAAATTCTTTTATCTGGAAGTTGTGTCTCTTATACAGAGCTAGCTCATGCGAGCGCATCACATGAACTTGAGAGGTGTGTTCTGGCCGTCATTCTCTGTGACATTGCTAAGGTTTTTGCACAATACACTCAGCTGTGTTGGCACATGGTAATAATAGACCCTTGGATAGTTTGAATCGTTGGAACACTGCTGCCTTGGCCTGCTTGTTAAGTGTTACTATCTTTGACAGCAACACAGCTGAAGCAAGAGTGAAGAAAATAGCCATTCCCGAATTGTGCATGTTGCTTAATGGGCTTGTCCTTAGCTTTGATTTCTCCTACTCTGCATAAACAGCTAACTGAAGAATCCTGCCTAGCCAGGCTTTGAAATTCCAGAACTGAAGCCCCCCTTTTAATATAGAAAGTATGTGTGTGTTTTATTGAATATCAGTAAATACTATTACAGTGGTACCTCTGGTTATGTTCTTAATTCATTCCAGAGGTCCGTTCTTAACCTGAAACTGTTCTTAACCTGAAGCACCACTTTAGCTAATGGGGCCTCCCGCTGCTGCCGTGCCACTGGAGCACGATTTCTCTTCTCATCCTAAAGCAAAGTTCTTAACCCGAGTTATTATTTCTGGGTTAGCGGAGTGTGTAACCTGAAGCATATGTAACCTGAAGCGTATGTAACCCGAGGTACCACTGTATAAAATTACCCTCCCGCCCAAAAAACAGTAACAAATTACCCTCCTCTTGAATTCTTATGAACTGGGATTAAGTCTCAGAGTTCAAGAAAAGGGAACCAATGACATATCTGTGCAGCAAAATAAAAAAGAGATTGTTCCCGAAAGGATGTCTTTCTTTACATTTCCTGGAAAAGTGGCACACTCCAGCCTTAATCTTCTGATGCTAATTGAACCCCGTTTTAAAAGCATTTGCAAGGATGTAAAATACTGACAATACTGATTTGTGCCGTCTTCCTGTAGGGATTTCTTTCTTTTTGGTACTGGATACTTCTAGTACCTGCAGTTTTACTTCATACTGTGTTCAGACCTCACTTGTTTTCTTATCACCACCTTCTTAGAATGCATTGCATTGTACAAAAGCAACCAGAGTTCCTTCACGTTCACTCTTACCAAGCTGCAATTGGATTTAGCTCCTTCACCCTTGTGGGTCTGTTTCTGGCCTAGCTTCCGTGGCCTCGTTTCCCTCCTGTGGTTTCTTTATTTCTTCAAGGGAAGGAATTGCATTTGGAATCTGAAGCAGTGCGTAAGCAAGAGACTTGTGCTGCTTAGGGACTTTGGAGGAGAGCAAAGTGTGAGAGCAGACCTTTTAGAATGCATCACTGTTTGCAGCCCTGAGAAAAAGTTAAGAGGCAAGTCTCTACTTATTCCCCACTGCCATTTACTAAAAAGGGGTGGTTCACGCCTCCTGCAGTTGCCTACTAGAACTTCCCCTCTTGCTTATGTTTGCATAAATATAGATTACCCATGGGCATTGAGTTACTAGCACACCCTTCTGAATATGTATGAATCAACACATAGCAAACTTGAATGAACTTCAAGAACTTTTGTTTCCGTATAACATAGTCCCCTAGGCAACCTACAGTAGTTCAGGTAAAAGTGCCCACACTGATCCTGCAGACTTCTCAGGTTGCCTTCGCACTCCAGGTATCTGTGTGTGATGAAGCAGCAAGTACAGCGGCTGGAGGGCAGGTGGCAGAAATTCCAACCTGAACCTGAATGAGCACAGGTGAGAGAGCATTATTGCACCTATCAAGTGGTGGTGTTGGCACTGCACCTGCATTTAGCTGTCTGGCAGAGGTCTTACGGGTAGTGAATGGCCAGGAGAGCAGTGCTCTGATTCCATCAGCAGCCTGATGGGACAATTGTGCTAGGATGATAATAATAATATTAATAATTATTAATAATAATAATTTTATTATTTGTACCTGACCCATTTGACCTGGTTGCCCCAGCCACTCTGGGTAGTTTCCAACACCAGAATAGAGCAAAAGATACATACCTGTTTAGTATAACAATTGAATGACATCCGTGTTGTTCTTCCTCCAGGTTAAGAGATGGTGTCTGTGTGAAAGCATGGGTGTAAAAAAAGAAGTGTGGGGAGGTAAATGCCAATCACTGAATTAAAAACCTTGTAGGGACAGTTTGTCAAAAGGGGAGAAAAACTACAACATAGTCTGTGTTAGGTTTCTGTGGAGTTAGAATGGGACAAGGCCAATTGGTGGTGCTACTGTGCCACTCCCAGGTGTTTTTTTGTGTGGAGGGGGTATCAAGCTACTGCTATGCGTGTTGTTGTTTTTCCAGCCTTCCTTTTGTAAATGTTGAATGCTATTTTCGTTTTCAATTTGTATCCAACTGCCAGCCTGCACACACGCTTACCCTTTAATGAGTGCTCCTGTCGAGTGCAAGAGGCCTTCACAAATGCCATGCGGGTGGTGAGATGGAAGGAAGCAGCAGCAACTTTCGAAAGTACAGCCTTTAGAATATACGATCCTGCATTTGCTTTTAAAAGCCATTCTGATGTGATTTGGTGCCGAGAGAATGTTAGGCTCAAGGCCATATTGCAGCCTCACCTTTACTATAGTTTCCGTCATGCTTTGGCAGCCGTTGATTTCTCTCAAAGGCAGTGGAGCTGCCACTTAGCTGCGATTTTATTGTTTGGTGCTGTTGGATTAAACGGATTTCTCCAGAGTTGTCATGCTGGCATGCTTTGAAAAGGGCTTCCTCTATTCTCTCTTTCTCTCTGTCTGGGTTTGTGGGATGACGGCAGTGGCACAGCATATTTAACACACTGTGCTCTGCCTATAACTGACATGGACAGCATAAACATAGTTTTATTGCTTTGCTGTCAAGCGAAATTGCCCAGATGGGTGTGCACTGTAAAATAAAAATGGGGCGTATGGTGTGGCGGGAGAGGGAGACTGGGCAGGTGTATCAAACAGTTTTTCACAGCTTATTTTTGAGTCCCTTTCAACAATTGCTAGCGTGTCAATTAGAAAAAGAGCTGCTTCCTTTTCTTTGACAGGTCCAGTTTTGTCCATGTCTCAGAACAATAAACCATTAGCCAAGGTTAAAAAGCAGGACCCCTCCCCAAGTTTAATATTCAGTGGCCAGGTCCATGAAAATCTTGTATTTCAGAATCTTCATGCTCAAATCTATTTGCAATGGCACATAATCTTAGTCACCAGCTGTAGACTTCTGTGCTTTCCTGGGTCTCACTAACAGAACCCTAAATGCTCATCCCTCAGTGTCCAGAGAAACAATAGTGGTTGTGGGACTCCCTCAGGAGGTGGTGGACTCTCCTTCCTCGGAGGTTTTTAAGCAGAGGTTGGATGGCCATCTGTCATGGATGCTTTAGCTGAGATTCCTGCATTGCAGGGCGTTGGGCTAGATGACCCTTGGGGTTCTTTCCAACTCTACAGTTCTGTGATTCTATGAAATACAAGCAGAGCAGACCTGCCTATTTTATTTCTCTCAGGGTGGCTTCTTACCACCCTGGGTAAGGACACTCCCCATGTGGAAAGTAATTGTGCACAAAACAATAGTATGCAGTAAACTCTCCATGTATATAGTGGACCCTTGGGTCATTTACAGCGTCTCAGGGCACATGCAGCAGGTATAAGCACCCATATAGGCCAATCAACCTACAAGTGTCTGGCGTACTAATTCCAACAGCGAGCTGCTTTCCATATTGGCTTACCAGTAATTATTTGGAAAGTGTAGGGGATCCTGGCACTGAGAATTTCTGGCAAGTTTGAATGTCATAGTCAAGGTCAGATGAGCATTAAATAACCTGATGAAAGCTGTATCAAACTTCAAGCTTTCCTTTATGTATTTAGCTTCTGATGGATTTTCTTAAAAGAGCTGGTTTATGCCATCCTTTATCTACAAACCCTGCTGTTTCTCACAGCTACCAATTAACAATGAGATTCCATTCTTAAATGGATTTGTGTTGTTGTTTGGTGGACACTGTGGCCCACACTTCTAGTAATTGGGATGTTTTCCCAACTTACTTTCCCATCTGTTATTAAAATGAGAAGGTAGGGCTTGTTTATAAAATTACATTATGTTCTTTGCTTAACTTTTTCTTTTGCAAAAATGGTACCATCCAGCAGGTGTAGTATGAAGAGAGAGAGAAAGAAATTCGGAATGCATTATAAAGTTGGAGCCTAGACAAACTTGTGGAGAAAAAGCCATAACAAGCAAAGAGTCACCTAGTGTCAGGGCATTGGGTCAATAATTGAGTGCAAGCTTTATAAAATGCTGTTTATCTTCCCACAGGGCATACAAAACCATTGAAGAGGATGACTTGAAGTTTCCTCTTATATACGGAGAAGGCAAGAAGGTAGGAATCCATTTCAGAGGAATATGGTGCCTTATAACTGTTTACCACTCAATTTAGCCTCAAGCAGTCCATCGTTTTCCACTTGCTATCTCTTTATTTTATCGTTCTGACAGCTTGAAAGAATATTGTGCCTGCCGTAAATCAGTTCCTGCTGTCTGTAAGGGGGAAAATGCAGTCTATGGGTGTGTGTGTGTGAAAGCGGTTCAATAACATTTACGGATGAATTTTCTTTTTTCACCCACTTAATTATTTTTCTTTCTTTCAAGCAATCGGGACTGAAAGAGGCTTTTTGAAAATAAAATATTTATTTATTTGATTTGCAGACAGCTCACTGCAACTTGACCACTACATTAAATGTGAGCCAATAAAAGCTGGGAAAAGACAAAAGACGTAATGTTTGTTTAATTAGTTTTGAGCACAATCTTAGTGTATTGGGATCAAGCAAGACTGAACTTTATTGGTGCATGGATTTATTTTGTGTATGTGCTCTTAGCTGCATTCACTGCTCGGTTCAAGCTTAGGAATAAAATTCTCTTTCAGGAGAGGGGTGTTTGTGGAAAGACTGAGAATGCTCTTGAAAGAGATGCATAATTAAAAACAGCAAGGTTATTTGCACTGATCCCAGCATGCCTGAGAGATACAACTCTAGGATCAATAAAAGGGCACTGAAGTCTTAGATTATTGGCATTGGTGTGCTCACACTGTTTCTAAGCAACTCTTTCCCAATGGCTTTATTGCTTATTTGATTTTTGTTTTAATAGCCTATCTTCAGAATTAATCTAGCTATGCAGGACTCAAACCTGATGTGGCTTATCTGTACGATTTGATGGGCTGGTTTGTTTTCAGAAGTATTTGTACACCTGTTACTTCTAAATTTATTTTTCTCCCTATTTTTGTGTTTGGGCTTAGTGGGTTTACTTTGCAGTGTATTTTAGAGCCAGAATTGAGAGTGTCCAGTATTGTCAGTAAACCAGTACCATCAGTAAAATGATGTATCTGCACCATAAGCTGTCTCAAGAATCCTACTCTTTTGCTAAGGGATCCCAGGGCTGATGCAAAGGTGTCAGAAAGGGGGGTTGGGGGGTTGGTAGAGGACATTTGATTGTTCTGTGATGGGCTTCCCCAACCTTCTGCCCTACAACTTCCATTAGCCCCATCCAACATGGCTAGTGGTCAGTGATGGTTATAGTTGTAGTCAACTTCTGGGAGCAGCAGGCTGTCCCAAGAGTTTTCTTGCTAGGTATTTGTTGTTGTGTTCATTGTTTTATAAAGAACTGTTGCCTCTATTTTAGGCCAAAAAACCCCCCAGTCCTTGCCAAAGTTTTTTTGTATAATGAAAGAAGGGTACAGGTTATGCCCTGTAGGTGAGTTTATATGATCTGTCACATATGCTATAACTGCAGTCATTTACTTGAATGTGTGCAATTACTTCAGGTCTCAGGTGATCAGTCTTGGGCAACATTCCCTCAACTTGCTTGGTAATACAGTGGTACCTCGGGTTAAGAACAGTTTCAGGTTAAGAACGGACCTCCAGAACGAATTAAGTTCTTAACCCGAGGTACCACTGTATAGGCTTTGACTCATGACAGGATATGGGCTCTTGAAATGTAACCACATACTTCAGGGTCTGGAATGCAGGCTGTCTTGGATGGGGTTGCCGTCACCCTGAAGACACTGGCTTGCAGCTTGAGGCCACTCCTTGATCCAGCACTGCTTCTGTACGATTGGATGGCAGTGGTGACTAGCACACCTTTGTACTGGTGGCTGTGGTGATGAGAACAGCTTTCTACCTGCTTTGGCTCACATGCCAGTTGCCTTTTTGTGGTGGGCTCACTCCCCAGCCAACACAAGATTAGACTCAAGGGGGTTGTCTTCCTTGGGTGTAGGCTTTCCAACATGGGACAGGAACCCTGAATATGCCATGTTGGAAACTCTATGTATGAGTACGATAGCAACCCCCCACCCAACAAATGCTGATCATGTGTTTGCTGGGGAGGATATCCAGCACATAAATAATCTAGGTGGGGTGTGACTTCTTCATATGTTCCTACTTGCCCCTTCATGCAGTCAAGCATTTTGAGTAGGATTTATTGGCGCAGTTGCTGGTAACAGCTTTCACATAGACAGCTGCCTCCCAGAACAGCACTATAACTGGTTTCTTTCTCCGTTTCCAGGCTCGTGTCATGGCAACTATTGGGGTTACGAGAGGACTTGGAGACCATGACTTGAAGGTGCATGACTCAAACATCTACATCAAACCTTTTTTGTCCTCGTCACCAGAGGTAAAACATTCACACTTTTTTTATAGGAACAGGACAAGGGACCTAAACTATGGCTTTAAAAATGTTTGCAACATGTCTTAACCTGCTTGTGAAATGTTTAGGTGTCCACATGAAAAATGGCTGCAATGAACACCTTAAATAGGGAACATGGCTGTGGCTTACGGAAAAGATGGTCAAAACTCATTCCCCTGTCTAAGAGTACGATTCTATGCATGTTTACTCAAAAGTAAGTCCCTTTGTTCAGTGGGGCTCACTCCCAAGTAAGCGAGTTTAGGATTGCAGCCAAATATGGCTAGAGGATGTATGTTAAATTTATAGCTGTCTAGAGGGATTTAGAAAGCCCATAAAACACATTTGACAAACATTAGTATAAAAGTTATAGAACCATAAAGTGGACATTTGGCACTCTGTTCTGGAAATTTACTACAGGGCAGGAAACATAGAGGAGCTGTTTGGTGGGTGTCTTATTTTTTAAAAGCAAACCCTAAAGGGGGAGGGGGTTAATTGGCGAGTATAGCAGATAATAAAGCTGAGTACCAGACTTTAAAAGTTACATATAAATCATTTGGATTGTATTTCTATGTTTGTCAGTGAGTTAGATGAGAAGGAAAAATGCAATTAAGAGAGGATTAATTTTATTTAAGTAGCTCTGTTGATCAGTTGTAAAGTAGCCGAGGATTGCTTATGTTGACTGTTTCTCTTGAATTCCATAGTGAAAAATGGGTCATATCAGGAGTGTTGCATGTTGTGCTTTGAGCTTGGTAAAGCTTTCAAAACACATTTTGTGTCATTTAGGACATCTTCACATAAAACTCTTAAGCCCAGAATAACTCCCAAGGTAACTGTTTTCCCTGCTTCAGGCCATCACTTTCATAAAATATATGACCATTTCTTAGGGAAGGAGACCCAGAAGAATGACAAGGATTTCAAGGATGAGAATGAGAACATTTTGTGGCTAGTTGAGTCTGAAGTGATAGGAACATTTTCTACCTGGGTGTAGATTAAAGGACAGTGTATCAAGATGTTGCTGCTCTTGTTCCTAGCTGGGTGCTGTACCATAAAGCAAAAAATGAAGAGAGTGCTCAAGACAGGTAGCTATCTCGAATCACCCTGACATACACTATAGGAAAATAGTGATGGAACACATAGTGCAGTGGTTGGGAACAAGCTAATTTGGCCCATGAGGCCATTTCCTCCCCCCCCCCCCATACCCCACATGCTCCACAACTGACATGTTGTGGGTGGGTAGGTATTGTTGATTCTTCCTTGGTAGCCAGGGCTCAGCTGATTGACAAGGACAACAAGCCCCTTTGAAGTTGTCCATTTGTGGGAGTAGCTTGGACTCAGGTACCAATCTGCAGTGAAAAGAAAATGTCAATTTTTGCAGGTGTAATGAATCCCTTTGCAGGCATGCTCTCAGATCCAATCAGTGTGACTTCAGAGGGCTTACATTCAGCATCGGCCAGCTGATGGGCACCGAGAGCAAACTTTGTTTCTCAAATGTGCCACATTTATTCCATCATTAGCTGTCTTAGCTCTCCATCCAGCCCACCCAACCCACACATCATATTTAATTAGGAAGAAATGACTTGGTTGGATATTGGCACTGTGACTGGCACTTCTGAAAAGCTGTGGGATTACAATCACTAAATATGGAAGCTGGCTCTGCCATTCTAGGGTTGGGGAATGTTTATCTGGTTCTTGCCTTTCCACTTGCTGTTTAATTGTTGGCTTTTTTTCTCTGAAAATTAATAAATACATATTTAAAGCAAGCAAACAAGAAAAGGTTAAGTGTTGACATACAGCATCTGTGTAATTTTGTGTTCATTGTATAGATTTAACCATATTTTTAAAGCCTACATTGCTATAAACAAGGAGAAGCCACTATCTATTCTGTTGTTTGTTCTGATACATACTTTAATAGGAGGCAGGTCTAGTCCTTTGTTGTATGAAAGAGGTGCATTGCGTTTATCTTCTTGCTTTTAGCTAATGAGAAGTGGGGGAATGAGCATGGGTACTTTGTGCTGTGTTATAGGTCTCTGGTGGTGTAACACTTTGTTGGTAGCTAGAGGGTGTAAGTTATGTTCCTCTGCAGTGGACTTGACAACTTTTGCGTTTAATTTTTGACACTTTGAATGAGGAATGAGCAATTGTGTGTCTAGCTCATCAGCTTCTAATTCCTTAATCGCATCTTCCACCTTAGTAAATGATATATTTCATTTTTTAAAATCCAAGTTTCTCCATTAGTTAAAGGGAATATTGAATGTTTGCACTGGGATCTAACTACATTAAGAAGTCTAAGTACTCCATATACATTTCCTAATCCTGGATTTCAAAGATTAGCACAACACAAAGAGAGGATAAATGATTCTCTTACAGCAATGCCAAGTGTGTTTCCCAACACAACCGCAGAGCACTGACCCTGCCAGCCGTAAGGATAAATCAGCATTCCCAGCCAGGTGTGCTGTTTCCAAATCCTAGTCCCGATAATAACTTCCTTTTGTCAGTTGTCACAAGGTCACTTCACTTCTCTGAAAATACAGCTACTGCTGGAGTAATTAAAGTGCTCCGTTAGTAATTCAGAAGGACTCCTGAAGGTTTTGTTTTCGGACTTAAAGGAGCCAGGTGGTTTGACAATGGGGAGTATGAAGCAGGCAGCTAGAAGACCTGCATCTCTCACAGAAGACACACTTGGAAATACATAAAATGACCTTTATCCTTCTGCTGGTTCAATAAAATCTGTCAGTGCAGCCAAGGAATATATTTTGGATGCCATACTCAGCAGGCTGTAAGTGAACATTTATTTTGTAAAGTTTTTTAATCAGCATGCAGGACTATGAAAAATACTCAGGTATGTGAGTTTTCTGTTAGTTCCATTTCTGTCAAAACATTTGAGAATATCCTGCACGTCACATACATAGATCAGCTTCAGGTTGGTTTGTCAGACTAGGGCGTGTCACCTTCTCTCAATTGTCATGCAGCTGAACCATACGTTTCCCCCGTGTTTTGCCTTTATAGAGGTGGGAGCTTAGTGAAAAGCTGCTGCTGCAGACTAAAATTGTCTGTAATGGTAGTGTGGTGTAGTGGTTAAGAGCGGTAGTCTCGTAATCTGGTGAACCGGGTTCGCTTCCCCGCTCCTCCACATGCAGCTGCTGGGTGACCTTGGGCCAGTCATACTTCTCTGAAGTCTCTCAGCCCCACCCACCTCACAGAGTGTTTGTTGTGGGGGAGGAAGGGAAAGGAGAATGTTAGCCGCTTTGAGACTCCTGAAGGGGAGTGAAAGGCGGGATATCAAATCCAAACTCCACTTCTTCCTGCATGACATGTTTGCAGGCTGAATGCTGCATTAG
This sequence comes from Podarcis bocagei, assembly GCF_964188305.1. Classification (NCBI taxonomy): domain Eukaryota; kingdom Metazoa; phylum Chordata; class Lepidosauria; order Squamata; family Lacertidae; genus Podarcis; species Podarcis bocagei. Next base: position 50,366,201 of record NC_138135.1, read on the forward strand.
CAGATCCTGCCTTGAACCTTCCAAAGCTTCCAGATCAGCTAGGTCTGTTTTAAAATAAATAAGATGCCGAGTGATTTCCTGTACTACTTGATGAGGCTCAAAGTGTTGACTTAGAGGTGACTGCAAAACGAGAGAAAGCAGCACTTGGACATAGTGCTGGTGCAACTCCCCCTTCAGAAAGTAGTCTAAGTAGGTAAGAATCTCCACTTAAATGTGTAGACTGTACACGTGGCCACATTTGATCTTAACTGCTAGGGAAACAAGTAGATTTTTTGGGTAGCAGAAATATACAGCATTCATTAGGACACCCACAAAAACAAACCCTTGTTTCTCCTTCACCTAATGAGTTTGTTTTTGTTTTTCAGGTGAGGGTATATGATCTTCTCCAGTATGAGCATGGACCTGATGATGTGTTGATCTTGGCAACAGATGGACTCTGGGATGTACTATTAAATGAAGAAGTGGCAGAAGCAGTCACTAATTTCCTGCCAAACTGTGACCCTGATGACCCCCACAGGTTTGTAATCTCTCCCTTTTATATTTCCTTAGCAAGGTGCTTTTCAGATTCAGACTGCTTGCCAGGAATGTGTTGTTGCCTTTGCAGTGCTTCCACTGATCAATATTAGAAGCTTCAGCAGGAACAAATGCACGTTCTGAAAAGCTTTATTCCAATTAGGTCCTAAGGAGAATGAGTTGCTTGAAAACTACTTCAGCAGTTTTGTAAAGTTGCCTTGACAGTTGCATTCCAAATTTGCTACATTAGTGAATAAAGCATTCAGTAATGCACTGCTAGAGATATTAATCTCCAAGTTCCTGAAATGCTTTCTCATTTATCTGTTACTAAGAAGGGGCAGCCTCCCTTTTATTCCAGTTACGTATAGTGCGTTTTCCTGTTGCCACTGCTTGCTTTCCTTATGTTTAGCATTGATTTTCATGAATTAATGCTTATTTGGCAGTTTGACTGGTGAGTGGGAGTGGCTGCTGGGACCATATAACACCAGTTTTAAAGGATCTACATTGGCTCCCAGTATGTTTCCGAGCACAATTCAGAGTGTTGGTACTGACCTTTAATGACCTAAACGGCCATGGCTCTATATACCTGAAGCAGCATTTCCACCCACATCATTCAGGCCTAGCATGGAGATCCAGCTCTGAGGGCCTTCTGGTGATTCCCTCACAGCAAGAAGGGAAGTTACAAGGAACCAGGCAAGAGGGCCTTCTCAGTGGTGTCCACCTTGTAGAACGCCTGCCCATCAGGTATCAAACAGATAAACAACTATATGGCTTTTAGAAGACCTCTGAAGGCAGCCCTGTATAGGGAAGTTTTTAATGTTTGATGTTTTTTATTTTCTGCTGGAAGCCAGCCAGTGTCTGGGGCAAACCAGTCAGATGGGAGACGCATAAATAATAGTAATATAATTCAGTTCAATTCCCCCCATCTTTTTTTTAAAAGTATTTTAAAGAATAAGAAGATCATATTCTTTTACCTTGAAATACAGCAGTTCTACCTTAAGTCTTTACAAATTGTGGATCTTGGTGTCTGATATATATGTATCTGTTTTAATTGCTTTTTCCAGTATTGACGATCCCTAGGTTCTTCTGCTATTGACTGCAAATTTCTACAGGATTTCTCTCAGTTTCTTACTGAAAAGGAGAGAATATCCAGCAGACAATAAGAATCTTCCATACATGGTACAAAAGTATAATCAACCCCTGCCCATAGAGTAATGTCAGACATCTTTCTATTAAGACCGATGGCACAAAGAGAAACGTGTCTCAGCGATGAGATCCTGATGCAATTTGGCTTTCTGCACGGCTGATTGCATGTGCTAGAGAAAGAGAAAGAGATCTATCATGGGTCTCATTCATCTATCATTTTATTTGTATGTCACCTTTCCATAGTTAACACCATGCTCAAGGCAGCTTACAACATGGAAAAATGTGTGTAATTACAAACATAACAAAAGTAGTCATAAACAATAAATAAAACTCATCAAAAAGTAAACAAATTGAACATTTTCCACATACATCTAAAAAGATCAACCACAACCCCTCTCCCAACTTACTTCTTAAGAACTTAGAAAACCACCTTCCATCACCGTCAGGCCACTGGTTCCTTTTGCTCACCTGTTGTATACACTGGCAGCAGTTTTCCAGGGAGCCTTTGTATATCCACCCTGGACATGTTTACCTCAAGAACCTAGGACCATCTGCCACATGTAAAGGATGTGCTCTACTACTGAGCTACTGTATGCTCCTTCCTCAAACGTTCTTACAAAAATGCTAAAGCTTGATAAAATAGTTATGATCTCTGATATGGATAGGACTTTGGAAGAAGGAATGGTTAAGGTTTACTGTTTTAGACTGCTGCAAGTTCTCCCACTGTGCACAAATCGAATGTTGGGGCAGTGTGGCTGTTCATAACAACTGTGCTTGACATGTGCAGTTATCCTTTTCTGTCCAACTAAAAGTGGATTTACACTGTCGGGTTCTTCCACATGATCAGGTATCCTTCCTGCACCATTGTAAAACAATCTGTATTGCAGCCTTCCCCAACTTCTGGACGACTGGGTTGGAAAAAGACAGCCATACAAGCAGAGGGGCTGGCAGGCTTTTCAGTTTTGACTGGTCTGTAAAATAGAAACACAAATCCTGCACTGCAAATCTTATACTTTTTGAGAGGATATATGGAATGCTTTCCTTGCCCAGCAAGTAATAAACCTTTACTATTATACAACATCTGTAATCTGTGACTGTTTCTTCTTCATGCAGGTACACATTAGCAGCTCAGGATTTGGTAATGCGAGCCAGAGGAGTGCTGAAAGACAGAGGCTGGAGGATATCCAATGACAGACTGGGCTCAGGAGATGACATTTCTGTCTTCGTCATTCCTTTGATACATGGAAACAGAATCTTGTAAAACAAACACGAAAGCTGGTAATAGGAAAGGTGTTGTTTTTTTTTTACAGTAAGAACTTCTGGAAAAGGCAGGCTACCAAGAAAAGAGATCAAGTTTAACTTAAAAATTATGTTCTAAGCTTGGTTAGACTGGGATATTTCTACATGAAACATAGAGGCTGAATTGCAATGATTTAAAGGCATCTCCTGGAAACTGCAGCTTCCCTGTGGGGTTTTGTTTTTTGTGTGCGTGCATATCAGGACCAGGACTTTAATGCTGCTAGTATATTAGTGATTTATTTTTAATGTCCCTCCTGGTGAGGACCCTAGTGTAACCTGATAGAATATTTTTCTTTCCCAGTTTAATGTAGCCAGAAATAACACATGAGATGCAAATTGGGAAAGCTATTAAAATTGGTAATGTAACCCATTTCCCCCATTATTAATTGACTGGCTAACTTTGCTTTTGAGCAAATTTTAAGTTACTAAGGTGAACAAAACCTAAAACGGCAGTTAATTTTTTTTGTTCAAATCTTGTTAATGTTTCAGTAGATAATTTCAAAAAGATGAGTTTTATTTATGTCAATAAAGCAAGCTTTTCCTCTTGTACACCATCATAAACATTTTGGAACCTTAGTTACCCTTTATATGTTTAGATGGTGAAGCCAACCTTTTCTCTCGACAAGGTCTAATCTACACCTGTTAGCACACTTGCCTAAGAGAATAGGGAAAGCTGTTTGGCTGGAAAATGTGTTCCTTATTGTCAAGATTTTTGTATTTATAACTATGATGTAGCAGACTGGGAGAATTCTTGATTTAGAAAGATTTCCCCAGAAATCACCATTTCTTTGGCACCACACGTTTTCATTCATTGAATGCTTCGGTCTCCTCTAATTTATATCCTGTTGAAAGGATCATTGTATACGTACTGTTTAATTTATTGTACTTGGTAATTTGTCTTCTGATTTCTCTCTTATTAACTGTGTAAGGCTGGTATGTTTCAGAAGTCTCCCCCAGAACAGTAGCTTTTCGGCATCAATTTCGTTTATTGCTTCTCTGATATTGCAAGGGCCAGTACACATTGCTAGTAGACATTGCTTGACATTGTTAATCCAAAAGGTGGAGGGAGGAGCCATTGCAGAGTGATAAGACTCATCAGCTTGTTTGACATTCTGTACCTAGGCTTTCGAATATTAACATAGCAACAGAATAGAAACTTAAGGATTTACATTTACCTGTACAACCACACATTTTATGTATTCTAGGATGAGAATGAGTCATCCCAATTATCATCATTCGTATTGTTACAGGTGACTCAAAATTTAGTTCTCAGGTATTATCTCCCTGGCCAAGAACTAAAGAAACATATCCCTGTGGTTTTTTAAAAAACAGTTTTAGGTAGCTGAGAGCAAATGAGTTGACAGTGATTGTGGGCAGTTGATGAGCCATCTCAGAAATGTTAGGTTTTTTCCTGAAGAGAAGCTACCAGCATAGCAAGAGTATGTACCACATGTTCGCATAAGTCTTTTCTGTGTTTATATTCTCTCCCCCCCCCCCAAATACCCTTAACAGAATTAGCCTGGAAATAATTATTTGCTTAAACAATATATTGTACATTTCTGTTGGAGTAGGCATTTTATTAATGCTGCTATAGTCAACTCTGCATTCCACCCCTGCACCAGATGTTAAGTTGTTTCAGTATGCTGCTGCAGCAGCAAATAAGTTTCAATCTGCAACTGAATAGTTCAGAAAAGTGTTAATTCTGACATGAAGTAAATCTGCTTGCAATAATGTTTTTCTGATACCATAAAATCTAAAATTTCATGAAAAGTAGATTTTCATAATGCAGTGTCTTTTCACAAATCAGCAATACTTCTCAAATTTATTCTCAATAAAGTACCTCGTTTTTCCAATCATATATGTTCAGATTATCAGGTCACATTTTGCCTAAAAAACTGATAGTGTAACCCTTCCACACAGCCTCCCTGTTTTTTCAGTTCAGGCAATATCATTTTTCTGGGTCATCAGGTCATCATTTGCTTTCAATCTCATGATGAGAGACATTCTTAGGCAGCAAACATTTCATTTGTAGAATATTACTAATAATGTAACACCACTTTCTAACACAATATATATACACCCTGGCTAAGATTTACAGGTGTTACTGTCTTCATTCTGTTTGTATACTTTTTGCACAGAACTTGAACACATTTCCCATTTCCAGTGCCATATGCGAAAAGAACGTATTTAGTGGCAAACAATCCCATTGGACCAACCAAAATAAAAGGACTTTTGCCAGTGCAGGAAAACTTTAAATTGGATTTTCATTTTGACTCATAAGAACACACTACATATGATAGTAACCTAGGTTGCAGCTCCAGAAAACATCTGTACATCAAACTGGTTCAGAATGACCAGTAGTTCTGAGTGCATCCAATTCTTCCTAGAATAGTATCTAGACTGCTACATTTTATCATGTCATGAAAAAATGCTATTTTTGAAACATTTAAATGAAACATTACAATACTTCATCCAGATTTGGTGATACAATTTCAAATGCTGCTTAATTTGAATAGTATGAGATAGATAGATATATATCAGTAGTAACATCATTGAGAGTGATCCTGAAAATGCCCACCTTGTTTTTAAAAGAGGCAGCAGTGAAACGCTTAAAGCAGCAACAAAAACAAACACTTGCTATTGTTCAGACGTACTTTTAGGACTGAATCAATACCCCAATTTGCACCATCCCTTTCAAAGGCTTTGCTTAAGTAATCCTGTATTTGCTACCGAACAATTCCCAGAGAGACCAAAGCTAAACTCTGGATTGTTAAATAAAATTTGTGTTTAATTCAAACTAAACAAACTCTTTGAATTCATTTAGAAATTAAGCCAACTTATTCTGAACTTTTACTTGCCCCCATCTCATAAGATACACTCAGTAATGGTTTTCACCAACTTAGAACTGTATAGAACATTTCAATTGTTTTATTTAATAATCCTTTCAAAATAGCAATGCCCTATCTAGATGAATATATTTTATGAGAGCCAGTAGACAGGATTCAGACAGAAGTGAGTGGCAACCCCTACCCCCTTAAAAGCCTGCTCCCATTGCTGGATACTCTCTAGACTGACATCCTATAAACTTTAAGGCTACTTTTGGAACTGTTGCTTTGGCTCCTGTGGGTAAGCAAAAGTGTTTTCTGCTCATGCATTCAGTGAGGGATGGATCTTGCCCCATGCGCTTATTATTGGGCTGCAGCACAGAACATTTGCCAAGCCTAGCTGAAAAGTATGCAAACTGGACAGCAAAATTCCATTCACACTTCAATAACTGAATTCCAGGTGTGTAGTAATACTGTTTTTTGTTTTTAAAAAGAAATTGCAATATGGAATTTAGTATTGTCTAGAAATAATTCACTTTGCTGCTGCTGCTGTGTCAACAGTTTTATAACCCAAGACAAGGTTGAAAATCATGCTTAAAAGTAAACCAGTTACATATATTTTAAAGGTGAAAGGTTACTGGAAATTAAGGTTATAGCTTGGGAAATTGGTGGGCTGGAAAATCGTCACTGGGCCACCATCTATTTCAACAATGTTGGTAACAGTGTTAGAAATTATTAGAATAACTTGCCTAAAGAAAATGGGGAAAACCCAGACTTTCATACCAACTATCTCACCTAGGTCAGAACTGGAAGAGCTTTTAGGCAAATAAAAATTGAGATAAGAGAGGAAATTCACTTGTCTTATGGAGCTGCTACAGCCACATGATCAATGTTTGCTATCCGATTGTAAATATTCAAAGATAACATTGTCCAAATTTGCAAATCAGCACTACAGAAATTGCCCAAGACACATTTTATTAGATCGCTTAGCTTATCTACTCTTTCCTTCTCCCCTGATTTTAAAACATTCTAGAACAACCTCCTGATTCTGTCTGCCCTTTCCAGTTCATACAGTTCAGGGGAAATTCCCCTTTACAGTAAATATCTGACAGCTGTAACTCAAAATGTCTAACTTCTTCCTAATCAGAATTTACCAAAATTATTCTATTTTTATCAAATAATCAAAGAGTTGTTTTTCAGTACTTGCCCAATGTACATAAAGAGAGTTGTATTGTCAGTTTTAAAACTAGCAGTCCGGGATACTTGTTCAATAAGAACGTTCTTCAAGGTACTTCGCTAAGTGACATGTTGAAATAAAATATTTTGTAGGTTGTTGCTTGAACTTTACAGGTACTTGTCTTTCATACAGCACAATCCTACTAAATTTCTTTTAGTCCTTTGCCCTTTGCTTAATGCACTCTTGCAGTTTTGTTTCTTGTGTTGTGACTTATGTGAAAATTGCACACTTGTAATTTTTCTTTCCTGTCGTATGAAGATGACATAGACAGTGGCCAAATACCTCTTCAATCATTCTGCCAAATTCTACCTACATTATACTTGAAGGAGGCTTCTCCCTGTCAACCTCTAGTTTACTTTGATGTTCCATTGTATTTCAGTTTAATTTTGCCATTTTCTTCCTTTATTGGCACAGTGACTGTAAGCAAGGAATGTACTATATTCTGGGCTCAGCATTCCAAACAATGAAGAGAGTCTTCTGGATAAAAATTGTTTGGATCAATGTACTTAAGCGTGGTGACTGTGAAATGTCAAAACTTTTTTGTAACCCGAGAACAAAAATGTTTAGTAAAGGGATATATTTTATGTGTTTTGAAACTTTTAAGTGCAATGAAATAAGGAAGCTGGAAAATGTATGCACAACAAAGTTTTAAAATGATATTGTAAAAAATAAATAAATATAAAAACTTATTTTGGGTAGTATTGCTGTGAGCTTCTTTTCTGGGGCATATAGCTGGTGAATGCTGTCAGTGAAAATATGATATAGTCTACAATTCCCCATCCTTCAGCATAGGTACATACTGTACCTTCTTTTTAAATTTTTCCATTTGTTAAGTTCTCTTGCAGTGCATGTTCAAGCACTCAGCTATCAATTCTGTTTGCTGAAAGAACAAATTGGGAATAAGCAGAGAAGGAAATTGACATAAGTAAAATCACCTAACTGAATTCCAGAGCAAATGCCCAGTTGGTCGTTACAGATTTTTGTATGATTTGGGTCAGTGGAGTGCTGCTTGTAAAATTGCAAAGAAGCACATAATGAGTGAACAGCTGTTGTTTCTACATATGGACAAAATTACTTTAAAAAAGTTTGTACTCTGTTACTGTCAAGTGAATAATATGTCAACTAGCACTTTATGTTTTTATAGTATTTTAATTGCTTTTCAGTAATTAAGTCAGAAGTTAGAAGATAAATGCTTGCTTAATAATAAAACTTGGAGAAAGCTGTAATGCACATTTCTGAAGTTTGGCTGGTTACTGAAACTCAATAATGCAGCTAGCTACGAATTCTGTTCTGCAAGTGTATTATAAATACTGGCAGATATCAGGGAGAGCTTTAAAGGGATTCTGTGTTTCTAAATAATTGAAAGGATACTAAAAATGGTTTAGACACATCAAACAATACCAAGAAGCTTAAAAACTTTAGTTTTGTATAATGCTGAGACAACAAAGGGAAATGGGAATATTTTAGCTCCACGTGCAAGGCTTAAAGCTGATGAAGAAGGGGTGGCTTAGCTACAAGGGAGAGGGGTGAGAAAAAAAGATAACAGCAAAGGGTTAGTCAGTGCTCTCCTTTCCAGTGTGTATAGTAACAGGGGCTTCAGCAGGGCCCTCTTATAACTTTCACTGAGATAAACAGTGATTTGCCTGTGCAGTGAAGTGAGCAGATGGATTGTATAATAAGGGGAAAGCTCTGCTAAGCTTGGTTGATGGTCCAAGGTGGAGGGGGGGATGACTAACTATAGCCCATGGAAGAATCAAGGTGAGATGTATAATGTATGATGGAGGTTCTCCGTATCGGAGGCTTTGCTGGGGCCAGATAGAAATTTCCAAAGGTTAGATTTACCCTTGTTACCTATTCATAAACATTCTGTTTCAGGAGAATCCACCACTGATTACAGAATCACATTGCAGGTTGTCTGAGTTTATTTTAAAAGCAGTTTCTTGAGCAAGGCAACCATAGTTCTTTCTCTTTCTTTTAAAAATAATATTATAACCCACAGAGCCGTTTCCTATGAAGGCATTGGTTGAATATATAGGATAAATATTTCTCTTTCATATTGTTGTTTGTACTTGCAAATATCCATGCAAGTTGGCAAATATTTCATAATAGGCACTACTGTTTGTTTTGAGAATTAGTTCCTAATATGTGGCACAGTTCTTTGAATTCAACATATACATATATTTTGAGAGGGCATTGTTGATGCTGGCATATATTTAGTATAGATTTATGAGGTACTCAGACTGAGAATGGACTAGAATGTTTCCCCATTGTTTTAATTTTACAGGATCAAAATTATTTAACATTGCTCTGGAAAACAAACTGAAAATTAACATTTGCTGAAGAAGTAAATTCCTAACGTGTATGTGACAATAAAAAATATGGTATGTAAAATGCATTACTCCCCAGCCTTTTCTAGCAATTGTGCTATCAGCATAAGCATTTCAGCTTGCCAGACAAAATGACACCCCGCCCTGCCATCTTCCCCTGGGGTGTTGTTCTCTTGACCCCTGCCCCCACCCAACTTAGAGGAGGGAAAGCCCAGTTGTTCTATCATAAAGGTAAAGGACCCCTGGACGGTTAAGTCCAGTCAAAGGCGACTATGGGATTGCAGTGCTCATCTTGCTTTCAGGCCAAGGGAGCCGGCGTTTGTCCACAGACAGCTTTCCAGGTCATGTGGCCAGCATGACTAAACCGCTTCTGGCGCAATGGAACACTGTGGCGGAAACCAGAGCACATGGAAATGCTGTTTACCTTCCTGCCGCAGCAGTACCTATTTATCTACTTGCACTGGTACGCTTTCGAACTGCTAAGTTGGCAGGAGCTGGGACAGAGCAATGGGAGCTCACGCTGTTGTGGGAATTTGAGCTGCCAACCTTCTGAGCAGCTATCTTAAGTTGTATGGGCTTCTGCTAGCAGGACTTGTTACTTGATTCCAGACCTAAGACCTTAATGAGACAGACCTATGGGTTGTAGTTAACACTGCACAGCAGAATTCCATTTGTGCACCAGGGTTTCCCCTTCCTCTCTTCCCATGTGCCCCAAAATCTGCTCCAGAGGACCCTTCAACTCTCTGGTGCAGATGTTGAGGATGCATGGGGAACCACATGGAGAAGGGGTAAGTCAATTCATGCAAGTGGAAAGTCTCTTGCTTGAACAGAACAGCAGAGTTGTATACAACCCATTGCTTCTCAACTGTTTCAAATGGGAGCCATTTGTAAACTTAGTCTTCCAGGGACCATCTATAAACTAACTTCACTTTTCAAGTTCTACTTTCACCCCCCCATAACAAAGTGCAGGAATATTATACCAGTAGTCGGCACCAAACAAGTCTACACTTCATTTTAACCTCAATATAGGAATATATAGGCAAAATGCATTTGAATAGAATTGAAGTATGACAAAGGGAGAAACAAGTGAGCCTATCTCATAAAAAAGCCTCATGACCTTAATGGTTTGTTGTTGGCCTGGAGAAGGGCAGCTTGGGAAGGGGGGGCAGTCACTGCTACCCTTCCAGGAAAAATTGGCATTGCAGTTTACAGAACAGAGGTCTATTGTTCTCGTTTTCTCTGCTCACTTTCTCAAAACATCCAAGTAAAAATGAAATTGTCCAACCTTTTTCAGTTATCAGGTGGGGCCATGGCAGCACATAACATGATGCTATCCCATCATATGTTGTGCTGGTTTAGATGCTATGAGGAAGAGACACATGGAATGGCAGCAGCTATTTGGGCTCTAGCTCAATCCTAATATGGTTACTCTTCCAGACCTTTTCAATATATTTCTAATTTTACCGTGCGACCAGAAAATGAAGAGCCACAACTTTCCTTTCTAAAGCATAATACTGCTTTTTATACTTGGTCCATGAATTTCTTAGTAACTATCACCATTTAAAAGACATTTTAAGGATGTTCCTTGTGCATTACCTTTTGTTGCTCACATGAAGTTTGAAATAGAAACCTGCGTGTGCATTTTCCTATTGCAAAATAGGCAGCAATTTTAAAGCGAGAAAAATGGCATGAGTGGCACCACCATTCTATTTCAAAATAATTTCTAATAATAATTAAGGGTAATTACATATTAGCAAAGCAATGACTTGTTTCAAAATCAGTGGCACAGTTGATTTTTTTTGGAGAGCTCAATTGCCCAGGCCTGCCTTATCCCTTTGTCCCCCACTATCTTGTTCAATAATCATTCTTCTTCATGCAAATGTAGATGGAGTGAACAGGGAAAGGTTAAAATGGAAGCAGGCTATCTTTCATCAACATTGTAATTTTACTGCTTGGCTTAGTGCCAAATACTCGCTGCAGTCACTAGCTGCCATTCCAACATGAGTGAAAGGATCTTTAATAAGAGTGTAAATAAAAGCCAGGCTGAGAAATGAGTTTTCCATCCCAGCAATCACTGGCCTAACCTCTGCTGTAAATAGTCTTTCAGAGCAGCACAGATGGAATACCTGCACCTGGGGATCAAGGCAATCTCTGAGCAGTGCAATTTAAGCAGCTGGGTACAATCGAAACATGAATTAGCTGGGATAGGCTGAAGAATTCCATTTTATATATATTATGTAGAAACAAATAGTTCACTATAAATTTCCCTTTCACAATGGAGTTGCTTTTTTAAAGCCATTTCTCTCTTGGAAGGGGCAGATGACTATAGCTGTTGAATTAATTAAGCCAGGAGAATTTCTCATAAGATGGTATAACAATAGGTATTTAATTTATGATTATTGATTCAATAGCGTGAAAGTGATTTATCTGATCACAGCAGAGGTAGCAACGGCACCACAAGAACGATAGGTCATTCTAGGTTTATGTGTCTGAGTGGCTTTATTGATTTTGAACTACTGAGTCAGATGTACTTGGCAACTGAACCCTCAATACTTTTTAAAGCCCTTTATACCACCATTGGTAACAATTTATTGTACTGATCAAGTGTTGCTCTGTAGTGGAGTGACAGCAAACGTATGTCAGAACTAGTAACATTTTGCTGTTGTTGCTCAGTAGATCAGTCTTTTAAAAAACAAAATCATGTGCTATTAAGGCCCCATGACATTTTACTGGTTGTTAAATGGAGACAGCATTACACAATCTGTGCTAGGATCTATATTATATTGGAATATAGCTAAAGATATAGCTGAAACGTTTTGGCACATGACAAAATCTCAAGCTGCATGACTTGGTACCAATGCGAAAAGTGGGCATTATGCTAAGTGATTTCATGAGTATTAAAGTGGCATGCCTACATAAAAGAGTGATAGCAGTAAATAGGCATACAAAGATGACAATATGGACCAGCACAACAACCACGTTCATTGGACCAGTTTAAAAATGGCACGTTACATTACATTTACATTTTTAATGTAAATGATATCTCTTTCAATTAAGTTGCTATTTAGTAGTGGTGCATCAATGCAAAATCACATTATCTTCCATAATCTTCTTAGATTTTAGTCTAGTCTAAAGAATGGTTTACTTTTATTTGTATAAAGGCTTTTTATTTTTATGCACATGCATAACATTTAAGACTATTGATACAGGAACAAATGAATGACCCTGCTTCCTTTCTTATAGCCTCTATGCATACACAGGAAGAATGAGTGTAACAGCATATGAAATCGTCACATTCCATTCTTTTATCTTCTATACAGCACAACTCATGGAATAACCTTCCATAAACACCAATGTGTTACGGACTATAGTTCATAAACTAATATTTGCCTCCTATCAAATTGCAGCCAAAAGGCATTGCAATCTGCACTCCCACTTGGATGAAGATGTGTTCTACAAAAGGCAAACAATGACTGCACCAATCTCTCTTAGAAGAGAGGTTGGATAATAAATATATCTTCCCTTCCCTTAATATATAAACATTAAAAACCAGTTCTAGCCATGGGTAACAGGTTTTATATAATTATTAGTTGTGCCAAACATTTATAAGCAATCTTTGTACATTAAAAAGTGTCTCCAGAAAAATTAAATAGATCTTAGGTGAACCCAGTACTGCACATCTGTACCCACATAAGCAACTTGAGCAGAAGGGTGTTTCTGCCAAGGAGCCAAATCTAGCTAGGAGGATACCAAGAATGAGCACTTGTAAGAGTTTCTTAAGTGGCACAACTCTCATGCCTCCATGGCAGAGGTTTTCAATCTTTTTGAGTCCATGGCTTTCTTGAGCAGCTACATTATTTCTACAGCACCCCTGTGGGAATCAGGAGTCCAGTTATGTCACCCCTTGCCTGCAGAGGTGGTAGCCTCAACATTTTTCAAACACCCTCCCTCAGCCTCATCTCCTCTCCCCTCTCCTTAGGAGTCGTCTGGGCAGCCACAGTCCATTCTCTGAACTGCCCCACCCCCACCCCTGAGAGGTGCCTCCTCACACTGCCCACAGGGGCCTGGGAAGCACCCCCTGGCGAGCCCCAGAGGCACCATTCGTCTGGAGAGCTTGTAGCCAGGGCTGCTGCAACAAACAGCCGTGCAAGCCTTTAGGAGGCAGAGACATTCAGGGGGAACAGAGGGAGGGAAGGAAAGAGAGGCCAGTGTGTGCGTGCATGGTGAGGGTGCTGTTTACATGCATGTCCCTAACCCCATCCACTTTTGAGCATTCACACATTCAGGCATTAAGAATTTACAACTCCGAACAGTAAATTAAGGAAACCCTACAAATTAACCCACATTGTCTCATGAACTATTAATACAGAAATGGGAAACTTGTAGTACGCCTGTTGTTGGGCTCAAATTTACACCAGGCCCAGCCAGCATGAATAAGTCAGGGATGATGGGAATTATAGTCTATCATCTGGAGGGCCTTAGACAATTCATATTTGCATCAATGTATCATAGTATCTAGGGAACTCCTTCTCGTCACCCTAGCTTGAGATTAGATGGGCGAACAGGGAGAGGACCTTTCCTGATCTGGCACTCCCTCTCTAGGTATTTGGCAATTCCACACCATATAGTCAACACATATGCAATACACGACTTTCCCAAAAAAATCCTGGAAGCTAGTTTAAGGGTGCTGAGAATTTTTAGCTCTGTGAGGGGTGAACTACAGGTCCCAGATTCTTTGGGGGAAATCATATACTTCAAATGTATGGCATGACCCCGTCCATTATTTGCCTGCCATAACCACAGCTAGTCTTCAAGGACTTGGGCCAAGACTAGCTCTTTCTACCAGGTATTGGAAAAGTAGATTTACTTCATTGTTCCCTGTGGTTGTGGTTATTTTAAATCTTGTATTATATATAATTTATTATTATAGTTTTATTTTGTAGTAAGCACTTTCTTAACAAATTACAGGAAGGTGAAGTATACAAAATCAAATAATTGCATCCACCTTTTTATCCCCACTGACAATTCTGAAGAAATGCCAACAAAACACCTGAAAGAGACATCTCAGAACACTGATGAATATTCAAATATTCAAGCATTCTTTCCCCATTCATAAGATGGAATAATCTGATGAATGTATTATGCAGCATTTCTGAATGGTTTGGCTTTATGGTAAACTCTGTGATGAAAGGCAGGCAGGATGTGATATACTTTAATAAATGGGTAGACTCACTATACTAGTTAAATCTATGTCTACAACTCAGTATTTTCCCCAAGTACTCAAAACCTTGCTCTCAAGCCATGCAGATTTCATAAATTGCAAGTTACTAAAACCACTTGGAATTGTGTAGGGAAATGTAACATTTAACAGCACCTTCAGCACCAATTATGTTCTTAACTACACCTACATGTAATAGCTGCTCACTTTAAACCCATCCTGTGCAAGAGTTCTACTAGCCCATCCCACTTTCCTAAAATGCCCTCTAAAATAATTAGCCTGAATGGAATGGAAGGCAATTTTAGTACAATAGCTTGAATATAGGTTTAGTTAGTAGAAAACTATTTTGTTCATGGAAGTGGTTCCCAACTTAGTAGTGAGAAAAGTGAACCCAAGTCCTGTAGGGCTGTTTCTAAGGTCAGTCTGTGTCTTCCTTTTTCAACATATTTCTCATACCCTGACAGTGACACGGAAAGAAGTAGTTTCTGCAAGAGTTCACAGAACAGGACTAATACATTTTCTCATCCTTCTCAGTTCTTTGGATTTAAGCCCTTATTTCTGCTTCAAGAAGATCAATGTAATACTGAATTCAGCCCCAGGCATTAACGCCTTATCTACTGATACCAATGAAATACAACTGCAAATACCCGAAAAGGTTATTTATAAGCAAAACTCACGAGAAAGAAAAGCTCCCATTCAATTCATTTAATGAATTTTAAATTGTGTCTAGTTCCATGCAGTTATGTTGCTTTTGTGCATATACCTTTAAAAAGCAGTGCCAGCTGTATAACTGCTAGGATTAAATTATAGAACTGTGCTGTCTTGCTAGTGGTAGGGAATGATGGGCACTAGTCTGAAAAACAGAAGAGCAACTAATGACTTAGCTATGGGAAAGATATCTACTTAAGAGCAAAACATAAATTGCTCCAGTCGTTCAATGCTTTGTAAATTGCAGAACTAATTATATTCTTCCCAGCCCTGGAACTAGGGAGGGGAAGAAGATTGTACTCAATATATATCTACCTATTTATGCACACATACAGAGAAGAGTTACTTGCAACCCACAAACTGCTTTTACAGTGAATTCTACCCTATTTTTGTATACTACACTAATGGAATAAATTTTGTTGAGAAGCGCTGAGCATTTTGCCGAATTCACTAGCAGCTGAAATGAACATCACTCCTAAAGCTATGTAAAGTTCATGAAGTGTTGCACTCAGAGAAATTAATGGACACAACCAAAGTTCTCTCTTACTTGGTGTAGGAGTCTGCAGTAAAGAGCCACATCCAATCATGTGCTTCAAACTGCATTACAAAGACAGTTTGAACTTGGATGAGTAAATGTGCATCATAGTTCCCTGTTGTGTGCAAAAATCTGATTGGTTTCCTAACTGATGATGCTGAAACTTTTAATATTTAAAAAGCAATTTCATCTGAAGTACAATCCTGACCTCACGTTATGATTTACAAGGAATTTTTTGCACATTTTCAAAAATCCTATATTCACTCCCCATTCTTATGGGATACTGTTGTCAGCTGTCACATCATTCCAACAATACTACTGAGAGGATGAATGGCCAGAATTTTTTTCCTGAGGTTTCATAAAATTATTCAATGAAGAAATGTTTGTGTTCGATGAATCTTTCAAAAAATTAATCATAAAGTTTCCTTGTGTATCCTGAAAGTACTTTTTTAAGTGTTCTAGATCCAAGTTTAAGCTACATCTTTTAGATAAAAGTGAAAAATAACACGTTTGCCACAAAGACTACATTTTCCCATTACTGCTCTAACTTGTGTCCTCAATTTATTTTTTCATCATATCTTCTTTAAACAGGCCACCCTACCTTACAGCTTTCTAAGTTTCAGGTGTTTTTTAAAACAAAGAAACTCACTGGAGCTCAGCATACAGCACCAAAGATATCAAATAAAGATAAATGTGTTTTATTATATAAACTTTACAAATTAACGTATTCCTATCTTTTCATGATTTAGCCATACAAAGTTTGAAAAAAATAAGAAATCCAACACCTAACTAATAAAGCATACAACACAGAGAGGATGTTGCTCACAATATTAAGTACTGAACAACGAACCTTTACAAGTAAAGAACCTATTGTTTTCCAATCTATAGCTCAGTATATTCATTTCAGCAAGGGCAAACACTAGTTTAATTAAGGAGCTTTTATATAGTGATCATACTAGTTTGTGTTTCATACTGGTATTAAAAAGCCTTTAAGATATTTTACCCAGAGTTCTTTCGCCAATTATTTTTAATTTTGTCATCTAATAATAGTGGAATTTGGGTAAATTGAGTTATATCCAACATGAATCATACTCAAAAGTAGGTCCTCTGAAATCAATGGGCTGACTAATGCTGGATGTCACTATTTCACTTTACTTTTTATCCTAAGGTTTTAAAATATGGAGATACATAATTCATGAAATATTAGGTGCTTCTATACATAAATTAAATATTAGTTAAATGATACACTGGAGGGAAAACAAACTAGTTAGACAGCTATGCACTTACCTGGTAATGTCCCATTATAAATGGGACTCTTGAGTAGACATGTGTAGATTTGCACTGTTAATTCTAAAGCTGAAGACTATAGCATCTGTCATTAGGAAGGCATGTGACGTTATGTATTATTCTTACAAAATATTAGGTATTGATATCATTGTCTTATTCAATGCAACTACTGTTTTTCAGTATTTTTATATGCAGTGCAGAATAAATGCACAGTCGTTAAAATTTATGAAACCTCATAAATGGTGTTTTATTGATGTCATTTCCATAACCAGAATTCAAACAGTAATTGCCACTCATTATATCCCAAACTCATCAGCCCAGCAACACAATCTAAACATATGTCCTTGCTGGTGCAATACAAGTATCAAAATTTCACTATAAATATGTAAGTGCCCATCTAAAGATTTGTTGTATGAGATGCTGTCTATTCAGCACATGCAAGATGTACAATAAATTTTAGCTTTCCACGGATATGTAATAGATAACAACAAACAGGCATTTTCTTTAGCCAAATTAATAATCTGAATAGAACAGTATCTGTCAGGACGTCACTAAGGAATACAACATGCAAAACTGACGTAAATACTGTGCATTTCAAAATTCAGACATTTCCTGAGGAAATAAAAAACTGGAAAATGCCACATTTCAGTTGTGCGAAGCCAAGCTCTGCAAAGCCATATACTGAGAGGCATTAAACACACAGAAACAGCAAAGGCAAGCTTGGTTCTGTTGCCACCCCTCCTTCAGTATGCAAGTAATCCCTGGGAAAACAAAGGGGATTCCCATTGTCATTGTCTTCATCTGCAGCTGATCATCACCAGCACTAGCAAGGCAGTAGCTTGCGCAGTTATCTCCACAGCGGGCAATGTCACAACCCGACCAACAGCACAAACTACTACCTCAGCCAGGGCCATGGTGCTCCCGATCCCATCCTGGAAGGAGAGAAGAAAGGCGGGCATGTTCCACCCACAATAAAATGAAGAGCCCAGAGAGAGAGAGAGGAAGGAAGGAGCCATGGCAAAACGGTTCGGGCTCTTTCTGACGGTCCTCTTGTCTCCTTTATCTGCAGCAGACATCAGCCAGACTCCCTTCTTTGCGAAGGGCAGGAGGAAACCCCGCCCAGAGCGCGCATTACAACGCCGCCGCCGCCGCCCCCCACCTACCCCGCCGCCACCCGCTCTGCCCTTTTCCTTGCATGACCTGAAACTGACGCGAGGGAGTCTCGTTTATTAGGTACATTACAGGCCACAGCTGGTGCAGTCCCCAGGAGCTTAATTGTCAATCGGCGCGAGAAGCAAAAGCGAAGGCGCGGGAGGGGAGGAGGGACAAGGGGGAAGGAAGGAGGAACAAAACTGAGGAGAAAATTCACGCTCCCATATTCCTAGACACTCAATCGCCTTCGCCTCAGCTTTAGGGCATCGTTCCGCGGCGGAGAGAGAAACAGGGACCGGTGCCCTCCCCTCTCAAAATTCGAACATAACCGTTGCAAGCTTCTCCCCCCCCCCCACCAACCGCCCGAGCGCGCGCGCCGGCCCCCCGAGGGTATAAAAGGCGGTGAGGCGCTTGACGAGGCGCCATTCCTGGCGGCTGAGGGAACACGATGGCGCTTGCCGCCTCACGCGCCGCCGCCGCCAATCGGATAGACGAAGGCGGGAGAGAAGGAAGAACACGGTTTTTTCGGTCCCTTCCTTTCAGGACAGCAGTTAAATTCTGCTCCTCTAACGGCGGCGAAAGCATCTTCCTCTCCGCGCCGCCTTCCCCACCCCCCGCGCTGTATCGCAGTGAAAGACGCCGCCGCCGCCGCGCTCCCGCCCTTTCCGAGGCTCCGCCGATTTCCCTTTCTCCGGAAGGATGAGAAAAGCCCCCCCCCTCCCTCTTGGCGCGCCCCGTCATCCAAACCATAGAGATGGGGGAAAGGGGGGGGCGCGACTACTCACGCTTTGTCCACGTGACTAGTAGGCCTGGCCCGTCAGAAAGCCTTCCAGCGCCATCTTGAACAAGAACAAACCGGCAACGGAGCGAGGTTGCGGGGGATGGGATGGGAGGTCGGTGCTCTCGACCTTCTCTGCTGCGGCCCCCGAGGAAAAGACGGCGCCGGTCAATTAATCCCTTCGGGCAAACAGGAACTCGCTTTAAAGCCCTTGCCTCAAGGAATGCTGGGAAATTGGATGTGTTCCCCCCTCCCCTTTCTTCGCGTGAGGAGGAAGAGCAAATCTCGGCGCGAAAATATAGAGGGGTGTGGGCACCTGACGACCAGTCTCGCGCTCTGAGCGAAGTCTGCTGGGAAATGTAGTCCAGGACAAGCTAGGCCTAGCCGGGGAATCGAGTAAAATTTGCGTTCGCCAGGCGTTAAGTTGCCTATCGATCTGCAAAGGGGCACAACAGATAAAAGGCGAAAAATACTGTTTGATACGGCTGAAATCCTAAAAATAAGCCACGCTAACCATAACGGGACTTTGAATAATCATGCACCATACTGTAATTTAACCCACTAATATATACAATCTAAGACTGTTAATCACCTGCAGTGTAATGGACAAAGGTCGTCGTCGTTTTGAAATGCATTTAAACTCGTGTTTTGCTGTAAATAATTTCT
Organism: Podarcis bocagei; assembly: GCF_964188305.1. Lineage (NCBI taxonomy): Eukaryota > Metazoa > Chordata > Lepidosauria > Squamata > Lacertidae > Podarcis > Podarcis bocagei. The sequence goes on from NC_138135.1 coordinate 50,385,892, forward strand.
AGGCGTTCTAAGCAGGCGACATGCAAAACGATAAGAAGTTAAAATGTATCACCCATATTAAAATAGTATGTGGAAAGATTTTAAAGGGAAACTAGTGAAATCCTATACATGTCTACTCAGGGGTAAGCCTCATTGATAGGATTTATAACGTGAAATAAGTATTGGCTTGCAGCCTAAATCACAAAAAGGTGATCTTACCACCTCATTACTACCACCATTAATACAGATAAGAGGCCAATTAATCAAAACTTCAAGCAGTGCACATGATATGCAAAAAAAGAAGCAGCAAAGACTTGGCTAGACTTGCTGAAATAAAAGTTTTTAGCAGGCACCTACAACAATATAGCGGGAACAACCATGCTTGCTGCTGTAACAGAAAGCCTCCCCAGAAGAGCTTAACACTAGCCCATGTGGCACAATGTGTTTCCACCAAAAACTGAAGTAAGGCTTTGAAGCTAAAAACTTGAACACATTAGCAGCTAGCACCAATATCCAAAAGTTGTTTTATTATATTTTGTGCTGTCCATGCATGCTTCAGTAGCTGTCTTTAAAGTTACAGGCAGAAAAGTGAACTTGTACTCATAGTGCATAAATGATAAAAACAAGATCTATACAAGGAGTATACAGATTATTTACAAGGTTTACTGATATGGTAAGAGGCTGTGGATCCACAGAATCCAAAGCTTTCCTGTTTTGAACAGGAAGTAGAGCTGGGGGAAAACTACCAATGGGAGGGGGAAATTATTACAAAAGCAGCCTTAAGTGGCCAAATTAAAAAGCAGGAAATTCATTCCTCCAAGGATGCATGAACTGACACTTCCCTCTACCTTGATTTCTCCCTCACATCTGACAGATTGCTCTGCTAAACATTCTAAAGACCAACATATAATGTACCTTTTCACACATTTAGATTAATCATCATAAATTCAGGCCAGATTGTGTGGTAAACTTAAATCAATCTTAAACATATCTGTACACTATATGGGGGACTTACCCATGTAAGTATGTAGAGAGTTTTAGCCTTACATTACTATGAGAAAATAAGAGAAAATACCAATTGTAATAACCAATTCAAATCAAATTTTCTATTTATGCCTGCTATTTTCTAAACAAAAGAACATACAAACTGGTTGAAAACGATAAAAAAATTAATTTACAACTAAATCAAGATAGCATTAATTCAAATCATTGGCTCATATTGCTTCCTGGAGCAGGTAAGCATCAGAAAGACTATTATTGTTCTACAACACAGAAAGAAAATGTCAAGCTATCTGGCTGGCAAATAAGAATCATAATTTGAGAGCACATTGCAGAGCTTATGGTATGAGCTCATTGGGATTCTGGTGAAATACAAGATGGCATGTTCTGGAGGTAGTAGGAACAATGTCTCTTCCCCAATCTTTGTATCAAGCTTGCAGTATATACAGCACACGATCCACTGTAACAGTCAAGATGACTTCAAAAGGAAACAGGGCTTGGCATATCTTCCTTCTCAGAGGGTAGCAACCAATCCTGGGCACACATACCGGTAATTGAAAGTAAGCACAAATGGTGGATAGGATAGGATTCAGCTAAATATGTTTGGGCTTGTAAGTGCAGACTTTACCATGTTCATTTGTACTACATTCAGAACTCTCTCTCTCTCTCTCTCTCTCTCTCTCTCTCTCTCTCTCTCTCTCTCTCAACAATTTAATGCAACCTTACTGAAATAAAAATTGAAACTTTTTAAATCCATACAAGCATGCTTTTTGGCTGTTCCATAACAAAAGGTGTGAACAGTCACCATGGAGGCTTCTGAGGTAAGAGCACAGAAAGGGCTCCATTATAGTAGTTAATGGCATGTGCCTTATCTGTGACACTATTTATGTGGCAGGTGACAAGACATGCTTGTAAAGTGTGTCACCTCCATAGTAACTTATTATTTTGCTGAGGTTCTCACAGCAGAGAATGGACAATAGAATAAAACTTTCTATCCAACATATTCCAGTATTATCAAGATTAGGATCTGACTAAAATTTAAGTGGTGTGGCCTAGGGATAAGATTTCTTTGCAACAATGAAGAGGTTTTACAGGAAATACCCATTCCATGGCACTTCATAGTAAAGGGAAACAAACAATTTTACTTCATGACAGTTTACTATATCTCTAAACTATCTTCAAAAATACACTTCTCGGTTTGTATCACACACATATTATACTCAAAGAGTAGAACAGTTATTCTTCAGGTTGAAAAGACGTTACAAAACAAAGCACTTAAAATTATTGAAACAATGACAAGAAATACAAGTAAAATATTGCTGATACTTAAAATCATTTTGCTTTAGTCATAATTCAACAATAGTGACCAATGCTGTTTGGGGCGAAACCGAAAAAATATACATTTCAACTAAAAGGGTTTTTAAAAAAGCAGAGCTACAAAAAAAGGCTGACAGTAAAACAATTATTTAGTGAAATGAGGTATGGTAGTGTTTTGAGTGCTACACAGCAATTTTCTGCTTATGCAGATTCATTTATTTCAACATGGCAGCTCACAGATTTTTGCCACTATCTTTATTCATACGTCCTGTTAGAAGAATTGTTATTCATTGGCCACAGATAAGATACATTCAAATATGCCAAAAGAGAAAAGGAAAAAATCATCTGCATGATCAGATATGAATGAACATATCTGCCAACAAAGAAGGCAAATATTAAGTAAAAATGCAAGCATACAACTTAGTATTCATAATAAATACATTTTCAAGCTTTTAACATTATTGATGTTTAAAAAAGAATTTAAACAATAAATGCAACTTTTTTTTTACAGAACTGTACGATTTATTATACACACAAGTACATTTCCCTTTGTTTACAAAGGCTGGTTACAGATAATGTGGAATGTTACAGTACCTTCTTGCATAAAATTTTAGTACAATTTTGTACTTGAAAAAACGGTGCAAAACACCTGCCTAATAAATCCAAATGAATTAGGTTTCTTTTTTTTCTTAATTACATCATTAACACATACACAACAAGCTGTACATAAGCCCACTTTTCAATCACCACTTCAAGTTACTGTAGCAAGTACTGTACTTTAAAATGGATTCCAGTCAGTGAGTCAAAGGCTTGCATTGCTATTCACCCAGAAACTTTTGAGATGCAAGCTTGAAGTGATATGAATCACAGAATTCTGGTTAGTACAGTTTAAAGGCGGTCAACACTGCTTGCCAAGTACTGCTCATGAGATTTCATCAAAGATGTCTCACATTAGAACAAACATTCGTTTGATGGATGCATTTTTCTTGAAAAGCAAAAATTTGGTCAGGACTCTCCATTCTGTACCTTGGATGCTGGTGGGTGCATAAAGTCCTTAAAGGGAACTAAAGCTTCTTTGAGAGCAGAACAGACCTCTGAAGATGAGCAGGTGATACATTCTACTAAAGTTGGATACAAAGCAATAACCTGTGCCCATGTGTTAGCATCAACTGTAAAAAAATAAAAAGAAGTAATTTTATAGTGTATTCTTTAAAAAGTATTTTTCCACCTTGTCCCCAACCCTGAGATAAAGAGAAAGATACACATCATCCACAGAATAACAAAAAGGTAAATGCAGATGCCCTCTCATACCTGCCCAGTTAATACACGTAACAGGAAAAACAGTATGTTTAGCCAAAGACCACTGCAGCTTAGATTCAATAAATACATATGTTTTCTCAGCGTCTTAATTCCTTTGCTAAATTGCCATTTATTCAATAGTAGGCCTAGGATTGTAACCTTACGTTGATAGCTGAATGATAGAATCTGTGTACACTTCCTATGAAACAAGCTCGCACAGTTTGAAACATTAGCCAGTTCATACTTGATTGTGGACTCCGGAAGGCTAAAACAACCAGACTGAATTGACTAATTACATCCCTAGACCCATCATTTTACTGTGGTATCCAAGAGCTGTAAAAATTAGAACTTGCTTAGAGATACATTTGTTAGAAAATGTACAGGCAAATCTAATGAACAGGCAAATCTAACTATGAGTCAACATAAAGAATTATGCATAGTATTTAAGACTATTCAATAAGTAAACTCTATAGTAGAGGTGCGCCTGCCTTGCCCCATGACAGTGAGTGCCTGGGGCGTGTTGCTTTTACTGTAGCTGGGCCCCTTTATTTAAAATTTGTGGGTGCCTGGGCACCCAGAGCCCCACATAGTTGCCGACTATGGTATAGTACTATAAGGGGTCATCTCACTGAGAAACGTATGAAGATAAGTAATTTATACACATGGTTTTTATTTTACTTACCATTTTCTGGTTGAGTTTTTTTAAGAGAATCTATGAGGGTACTGACAGCTTTTAAAACAAATATTATTTCTGTAACTTGTTGCCTATAAAAAGAAAAACAAAATCAGAAGTGAATTTAAGTTCGAGGAAAATTTGATTAACTTGAGTTTATGCAAAATAAATTTCTGCAATGATTTCTAACAAAATCTAAAACTGAACTTTAAAAACTATTATATTTTCACCGTGACATCTCAATTTAGGATGGATTATATCTAGTTTCATTTTCAGAATGAAATACGAGAGCATTATAAATATCAATAGAGACGTCATCAAGTGAATGTTGACAGGATTCCAACCAAGATGGATCCCATGAAGAAAAAGGAGCAGATATCAAATGCTCAGGGAAACTGAAGTTTGCAGGAGTACAAGCAATTGGGGAGCGGGGACTAAGGTGGCACCCCTTGCAAAAAAAGAGAGAAAAGCTCTGAGTATTATCAGCAGCTACAGAATGCCGAGTGTCTGCTGGTCAAAACAAAACAAAACAAAACAGGAACTGAACTGGGGGAATAACCTAGAAGGCATCACTAGATAGCTTGAAGCCTGAACAAGAACACCCCATATTGCAACTGTTCTGCAGTTTCCACTTGTTTCTCGTATACATCATTTTTAGGAATTTAAAAATACTATGGCAGGGATACAAATAATTTTGCAGTGAGCAATACCCAGACACGTCATTTGGAAATTAAGGGATATTTCAAAAGCAGCTTCCATTAGGGCAGGTATTGGGAACCTTTGTCCCTCCCAGATGTTGCTGAACAACTCCCATCAGCCCTGGCAAAGCATGGCCAATGGCCCAGGGATGGTGGAAGCTGTACCTCAACAACATTGCCAATGGGGCATGGAAGGGCATTGGGCCATTCAAACAGAAGATCAAATCTTAGCTGATGAACAGGGAGTTCAGTCATGCTTGGTCACTATCTCCCAAACTGGTGAATTTTGACAGGTGGGAGTGATATCACCCACTTGCCAAACATGGCCCATGGGCGTAGGGGGAGATAAACAATTGGAACACTAGGCTGAAAAGGTTCCCTACCCCTAAACTACATAAAATTCATGCTCCGTTTTTGAATGCTTCTTAAAGAGTTGCTGTGGCCAAATTCACGGTGATTAATCAAAAAGATTTAACTGATCATCAGCATCTACCAAATCAACTAAGATTCTATTATATTTTTGTTATGGTCATTATATGTAGTAAACTAGAAGACATAGCTACTATTATTTTCAGGTGACCAAGATATACATATATACAAGCCTTTCAGCTACCAATGCTTTTGTAACAACATTCTTTTAGATACCAGGAAAGGCACATGAGAACCCCAACACAAAAAGGCCTTAAGGAGGACAGCAACATACAAACCTTAGTAAGCAGAAATAAGCAGCTCCCTTAAACACACAAACACACACAAAAAAAACACCACAGTACATACCGTGGAAGGGGGCACTTGCCACTTAGCCTTTCATCTTCTATGTAGCGATACAGCACATCTTGTGATCGTTTTAAGAGAACCGAAAGTGCCATTCGTGAAATGTAGCCTTCTTGAGGAGTTGTCACTTTATTACTGAATGAAAACTGAAGCAATGTTTCAAAACACATCTTTGAAAATTCCTCTCTCATACGGATATCTATTTCGGCTTCTGCCAAAAACAAACAAAAAACTATTTAAATGTACTTATATATTATTTTAAATGAATTGTTGGACTAGCAGAGCATATGGGAAAGGATAATGATCACAAAAGCAAATTGTATCTGAGATAACATATATATAAATACATACATTAAAAGTACAAATAAACTGGACAACTTTAATCACGTTTAAAAACAAGTCTCTTGTGCACTGTTCGGCTGTGCTAAAGAATAAAACAACACTAATCTAAAGGGTGTTATCTGTGCCTAATTATTCACCTAGTGCACATGATATTTAATATTTTCAGTCCAAATGTTTACTGTATAAGGAATCCTTCCATGTGTCTCCTTATACGACTTTATTGTTTGGTTAACATACCTGTAAATGAAGATGACTGCGAATGTATTGAGCCTTTATTGAGCATAGTCATAATTTGACCAACAAATTCCTTGGGAATAAAGTTAGCATAAGGCAGTATCTCTGTGCTGATGAGCTGCACCACCTATAACAGATGAGAACATATAAATGTTATGTTGAAAAGTCATTCACCAGAAGTTCATTAATACCCAGGAGATTTGGAAACCGTTGCAGAAATAAATAATGTCAACAAACACGAGTATAAAGAACCCCTGCCTTTTTAGCATGAGATCTGTACACACATGGCCCATGTCTAGGGTGAAGCACAGGACCAAGCTTTGGGCTCTTACACCCTCCCTGCACTATCGACAGAACCTTGAATGTGAACCAAAAGGTGCATTAATCCTTACTTGAATAGGTTCCTGGTATATTAACTAAATTATGTAATCTAGTTTTGATTAATTAAACATCTTGCTGGCAAATATTTTGAGTCACTTGACAGGAAATATGCACTCACCTCAACATCAATGCTTTCATTTCTCTGAAACTCTTGAATAGAAAGATTATCTGGAGGGGAACTGAAAGGAAATGAAGAACAGCCTTAACATATGGGATTGAGAGACCAATTTGTTTGTGTGTGTGCGCGCGCACGCACAATTGCTTTATAAGTCTTATTGTGTTGTGAAATCATTTTAAGATGCTTCACAAGAAACAATTAATATATGAAATTCACAGTATTATATGAGGAACCATGGGACGAAGCTTTTCAGACCCTTGACCATACTAAATATCCTAGTGGGCATATCCTTTATGAGCAATTTGAGTATATTTAAATAGTTTACAATCCTTATATATTTCAACTTGCAAATTGTATTTAATTTTCTTATTTTGCAAATGGGGAACTGAGGCTGATACTCATATCCAGTAAGCCACACAGCAGCAGGATTTGAAAGAGTGGATCATGCACTGAACCACACAGTCAAAAAGACATTTACTGCAGACACTTTCTTTTTATACCTCCCTGTTTCATTTCATGCTTAATCAACTTAGTATATTAAACTGGACAGTTGAAGGCAGATTATTCTTGCACTTACTATAAATGAAATAATACATCCCTATCTTTTCAGCTTTCAAGTGAGACAAAGACACACGGCGGAACACAACACTGTTGAATGCTATTATGTCTTTTTGCATCTCAAAACAAGGAATAATTATTCTGACTTTTCAGAGAGCCTCTCACTGTTTTTTAAAATGTCAAGTACAGAATTTGACAAGCACAGAATTTTCCTTTATCACAATTTAGGTAACTATTGCAAACTATCTGGTATATTGAAAGGGCTAATTAAACTACTGCGTGCCTGCAGAGACAGAAGGCAAGACCATCTCCCAAACATTATGTTATGTTTCTACTGCATAAACACTGTGCTGGACATAGTTAAATATTTAAATTCATTTTCTGTGAAACAGAAAATGAGCAGTGGGATATTGATATAAAAATAGTGGAATAATAATAATAATAATAATAATAATAATAATAATAATATGTAATGGTGATACTAAGCTGACAGGCTTCTGTCAGCAAAATAGAGGAAGAAATAATTCTCAGCAGTTCCTTCTCTCTGCACTGCAGACCTCCACTCCACCCCAATTATTACCGATAGCTGGGTGACCCTCTGGAGCCAGTTTGGAAGCAAAAAGAGGGCTGGAGACTGAAGAGGGGGGAAGAGGAGTAGCTGAAAACTGTTTTCCTTCCTTTTCTGCTGACAGTAGCTGAGTAACACCATTGGATGCAACCCAGTGACTGTAAACTTTGTAAAAACACTAATTCTGGTAAGATCAAACTCAATTTGAAATGTTAATTCCAAAATTTAAGAAACTGTGCAGAAAAGTCTTTCAAAGGAAGAAGCTGTATGTGTCATCTTAATTTGTGCACTACTTAAAATATATCACTATATAGAATGCCTATTACAGTTGCTTAATGCTGCCTATACTAAAAAAATACTATTTCCAATTATGTGTAAGCTTGCACAAATTCAGCCAGTATTATGAAATATGCGGTTGCCTACTGCAATTTACAGAGCAATGCTATGAATGTTTACTCAGTAAGTCTCACTGTGAACATACACTATTTAATGTATGTTTGGACTGCAGTTTTACTGGTGTTATTGTTCAGTACAGAAGCTTGTTAGGGATTGGCAGAAGTCATGGATCCTCATGATCACATCTTTCCCACTGCATGGGGAGTTTTAAGAAATTGTGACTCAACAAGGCTTAAAAGTCAGACTTCTTGGGCACGAATGTTCACTATAGTGTCAGAGCCAAAAACTTTAGAAACACTCAAGATTGGGTTTCACTTATTGGTACAGTACTGCTATTTCATCCTTATTTGTTGGACCAGTTCAGCCTATATTCACCAGCTAAAGACCACAAAGTTTTTAGCACACATGCCCATCTAGCTTTTGAGAACCTTTAGTGCAGAGCTTTCCAAACTTTTCATGTTGGTGACACACTTTTTAGACAGGCATAATTTCATGACACAGTAATTCAGTTTTACTATCAAATCAGAGGTTAAACTAATCCCTTTCCAGCCCCGGGAGGAGAGCAGGGAGCGTTTGCACGACACGCCGGCACACTAATGTGTTGCGGCACAAAGTTTGGAAAGCTCTGCTTTAGTGACACAGAATGGGGAAAAAAACAATGAGCCTCAAAGTTTTCATAAGGTAATATAATTTAGGAAATTACATAATGGTGTTAATTCTCATATAATTTGCACCTGTGTCTACTTAGCGCTTTCCTAGTCATGGAACCATTCCAAAGTTTGCGGAAGAATCAAGTGTTCTAAGACAGAGGTGTTTAAGAGCCAATTTCATAAATAATAAAATCAGATGTGTTCTATTTCAAGTTTCTTCACTCGATCTTTAATCCCACACAAACAAGAAGTTGCCCTTTACCTTTTAGTAAATAAAAAGTTTTCAAAAGTGTTGGCTAACTCTGGCCACATGCTGTCAAATTTCCCAGAGGAAGCATGCTGCCTTGCAACTGGTAGGCCAATGGAAAGAACTTTCAGGAGAGAAGAAACTGCCAGCTTCCAGGTGCTTTCTGAAGGACAAGCATACTTCAAACTAAGTGGCATTCTCAGTGTCTGCAAAAATAAGTATGCTTACGTAAATCAAACAGTAAGGTGTACAAAAAAGAAATGTGCATTTTATTATTTTTTGTACTTGTAACACAAAGAAAGAAGCTCACTTAAAGTACAGATCAAATACAGAAATAGAGAAAGATTGTGCCTGCAGGCAAGGAGGACAGAAAGAAAAAAAAGCAAAAGTGGCCACCTAGGTTTCCCCATGCAAACATTACAGGACCGGAAGGGAAGACGGGAGTGTAATGACAGTGAACAATAATAATGGAAATAGACAAATTTTGGGAATTTTATAATACTAGAATGCTTTTTACTGTCTAGTTCCAAATACTCCAGTCTTACGTTTGATAGAAACCCAAATGAATATAAATGCTAATCCACATTTCATTTGGTTTGCACATGTGGAAATTTCAAATACTATTCTTGGGGTAAAAAATTTTCACTGTGCATTCCTACTAAAAAATGGTAATATTTGAAATGCACATATATCAAGAAGTACAGCCAATTCCTTTCCCTCAGTTTGTGTGTGCCATGACTGCTTTGTCATTAGGCAGGAGCAAAAACTGATTGGGAGCCATCTAATCCCCAAGAGTTTCTTCTCCTGCTTTCATGCTCCTGGTGCAACAAGAGCCCAACGTGACGATGCCAGCAGGAAATCCATGGTTATCATCGTTATTTATATATGTATAACCGTATGTGTGTGAATATACACAGAATCATGAAGAAAACAAATGTCACACAAACCCAGCAATGTGTTTCTAAATGTAATAGAGGTTAGTCATTACATGCCAGCCAACTGCAGATTTTATTCAATTACACTAGTACAAGGACACCTTAGTCTCTTGCTTCCGATCACCATAGTCTAGTCTCCAACAGTGGCATTGTTTTCCAGTGTGCAAGAGACTAAAACAAAGATCCAAGCACCAACTATATGGGTAGCTGTCAAAGTTGACCCAAATTTCTGCAGAACATATTTATGGACAGTAATTATTGTAGCACAAAATGGTTATTGCTAAAATCAAAACAGAATCACTCTTAGTGCTCCAGAGCCATTCCACAAGCTAACCTCAGAGCAGAAGAACTATAATTATCTTAAAATTTATATATGAATATTTACCTTGATAATATTTTGAAGAACTCTCTCATTTACAACAGCTTTGTGACAAGCTGTCTTTTGGTACAGGTCTACCACAACTTCTAAAGACCTCTCAGCAAATGGAACATAATTCAATGCTACCCACTCTGCCTAGAAAAGTAAGATTGGGACATCAGTGCATGTAGAGAAACAAGACTATTAAAAAAAAAACAAATCCTGCAATGGACCTATTTTGATGCCATGCAAAAAATTTTGAAAATTCCACAAGGAAAATTATTTGATCCATGAAAAACTTACAAAAAGAAATCTTCCAAGCCCTCACACATACAGAATTGAGAATAGGGGTGCACAATTGAAATTTAAAAGTATTTTTTAAGCAAGTGAAATGTTGCAATTTATGCAGCAAGAAGACTAAGCACAATCTTTAAAGAATTTGAACTCACCGGTGCAAACAGTTGTATCTATTGTGATTCCATTGTGTTGCATGATAAACAGAATAAGGGAAAATTAATACACATACACACAGTATCTATTAAAATTCTGATGACTCATTCTTCTGTTGAGTATGATTAGTATTGTAAATGCATTCAAAGCAATGGTATCACAAAACAGAAGAATGAAAAGAGAGCCTAACAGGAAAATTTAGAATGCAGAACTGAGTGCAGGTTGATTAAAGCAACTTTGTTAGGCTAATATAGATATATTTTGCTAGTTTTCACTACAAATGTATAGTTTTCTTTTCTAATAGAATGCAATCTCAAAATGGAAAGGTAACAAGAAAAAAAGGAAAGAACTTGAAATGAAAAACCAGCAAACATTTATTAAATTAGTTGATAACACAAATGTCCAAATGCAGGAAAATGATGGAATTTAAAGAACTCATGCAAAGCTGATCATATCTGGAAGCCAGTGACCTCAAAAACAGAACTGCTAAAATTCAACACACCTCACCTGATTGTATTTTGCATTTGCAATGTGCTTTGTTTCTAGCTGTCCATATTGCGGTGGTTTACAGGAAAATTCAACAAATGCCAGCAACTGATCAAAGATAGCAGGATACATTATTTGCATGCTTTCTGAACCCACACATATGGCCTATAAGAAGCAAAACGAAAGCATTAATATTTCTAGAAACATAAAGCATGCAATAATGCAGCTCAGGGCCATTCAATAAAGCTCCGTTTTAAAAGATTCAGGGCAGATAAAAGAAATTACCTCCCTCACAAAGCACCTGGTTGAACTATGGAATTTGCTATCACAAGATGTAGTTAGAATGACAAACTTGGATGGCTTTAAAAGAATCAGATTCATGGAGAAGTGTATCAATGGCTAATAGCCAGAATTGCTATGTCCTAACTCCACCGTCAGAGGCAGTATTTGTCTGAATACCGATTCCTGGGACTCACAAGTGGGGAGAGTTCTGCTGCACTTAGGTGCTGCTTGCAAACTTCCCAGAGGCATCTGCTTGTCTACTGGGAGAATAGGATGCTAGGCTAGATAGTGGGACTTTGGTCTGATCCAGCAGACCTCTTCTTATACAGCGGTATCTCAGGTTAAGTACTTAATTCGTCCCGCAGGTCCGTACTTAACCTGAAACTGTTCTTAACCTGAAGCACCACTTTAGCTAATGGGGCCTCCTGCTGCTCTTGCGCCGCCGCTGCACAATTTCTGTTCTCATCCTGAAGCAAAGTTCTTAACCCAAGGTACTATTTCTGTGTTAGCGGAGTCTGTAACCTGAAGCGTATGTAACCCGAGGTACCACTGTATATGGCATAAACACACAAACAAGAGGGCTCTGGCCATATATTGTATGGGATGATAGAAATGGAAGGGACCTTAAAGCCCATCAAGCCCAACCTCTTGTTTGTTGAGACGATGATTAAGTTTGATTTTGGTTACGAAGTATCTCTCTTCCCTGCCACAACACACATACACACTGTCAACAATTTGAAAGCATGTGTTACAAGAATCTGAGACGCTGTGGGCATTTAGTTTCTGAAGCATGAAGAAAGGGTCAACAAACTACTAACTAGCACACACAAAACATACATTGGATGCATTCCAGTCTGTGGAACTGTGACAACAGCGTTCAGAAGGGGCGTTCTGTAATATTATAACAGAAAATACGCATCAATTGCTGGGGTTAACTTAGTAACTGCTCTGCCAGGGTGGATTTGATTTAAATCACACACAAGTCAGTAAGACTTGATGTAAATCACTAGTCAGTAAGACTTGATTTAAATCATGTTTTTTGCAGAAAGACTCATTCTTGCTGGTATAATCTTAATATCTACAACCAGATGAAGGTTTCATTTTTGGAATAATAAATTTTCAGAGTAGTTTTTACAGTTATATCAAAAATTACTGATTTGGTTATACTATTAGAAATACATAGACAGATAATTATGAAATTATTGTGAGGTTCAATAAGTTAACTGTTTATATTTGGACAACTTTTCTGCTGTACTTTATTGGAAGGAGAAAAATAATGATTTCCTTAATAAAAATTTAAACAATTTATTTAACTAAAACAATAACATTATAGCATATGTATCCATGTTTGCTTACTGATATGGTTAAACGGTTTGGTTTTGTTTTTTAAAAAAAATAGATTGAGTTTTGGAACACATGAAAAGCTTAAAACAAATCCTTATTTCCCAATGAATAGCCTTTGGACTATAATGTAACTTAAACAGAAAACTATCCTTAGAAATATTTTTCCTCCCAAGGTATTTTATTTTAAAAATCTGATTTAAATAAAAAAAAAATCGATTTAAATTTTTAAAAATCCAATTTTTTATTATTACTTTTTTTAAAAAAATCGTTGTTATCCACCCTGTGCTCTGCATTTATTTCACAATAGAACATTTAAAAATAAGATCAAATAAGAACTCTCAGTACAATATTATCCTTAAATTACACTAAACAGATGGGAACTCAACTAAAATTCCACTCTGCGTAAAATACAATCTTATATAATGTTATGGTTGTGATGGTGGTACACAATGCCAGTGCATGTGACAAAAAGAAGTGGATTTCAGGGTGTTGCAGGTGCAGAGCAGAGCTTAGTCTGAATCCTATGCTTTGTTAGATCTTCACTGTCCTTGTCAATGGCATAACATGATGTCATCAAAAGAAGTGGATTCACACACACTCCAACGTCTCCCTTTTCCACAGGTTAGACACCAATTCAATACTTATAAAGTATGTTTCTCACAGTGTTATGTAGTCTACAAGTAAGACTTATAGTAGTGTGTGACCAGTGGGAAATAAACTATTCCTATGAGGGGTTGCCATCTTTTTTCACCCTGGGCGTCTCAAAATGTTCACATTGCACAGCAACATAACTGGTTCAGCAGTGATGGAAACTCGCTTCTCCTGTTTCTCAGTGCACTGCTTTCTCCTCAATATTACCAACCAGCTCATGATATTTATTAAAGGTAATGGTAAAAGGACCCCTGACCATTAGGTCCAGTCATGGCAGACTCTGGGGTTGCAGTGCTCATCTTACTTTATTGGCTGAGGGAGCCGACGTACAGCTTCTGGGTCATGTGGCCAGCATGACTAAGCCGCTTCTGGAGAACCAGAGCAGCACACGGAAACGCCGTTTACCTTCCCGCCGGCGTGGTACCTATTTATCTACTTGCACTTTGACGTGCTTTCAAACTGCTAGGTTGGCAGGAGCAGGGACCAAGCAAGGGGAGCTCACTCTGTCGTGGGGATTCGAACCACCAGCCTTCTGATCAGCAAGTCCTAGGCTCTGTGGTTTAACCCACAGCGCCACCTGCGTCCCCCCATGATATTTATTACTGTGAGCTTATTCCTATAAGTAGGCATTCTTCTTTGTCTCTGTGTCCTCTATATTTATTACTTGAAATAACTTTCCAACCCCCTCACACTGCAATGCAAACATAAATATGATGTATTCTATGCACATCAAGTGGAATAAGTGGCACCACAGTGAGGCTGCAGAATGGTTGCTGCGTTTAGCATGACACTCCTTCCTTCTTCATATGAGTATGGCTAATTCTTTATCAAAAGGCTGCTGGTGGCTCTGTTTTGGCTTCCAAGGCATTCTCTGTGTAAAGGGAGCCTTAAAGCTTACGGCTGAAAGTATCAGCTGCTGATTCTTAACCCATAAGCCACCTGTGCCTCTCACATAATCAACTTTGGCATTTTCTTTAAAATATCATACACAATTATTCTTGGTTCACTGTAATTCTGTATGAACGTCTGATTCAACAAATTTATGAAGATGACCTAGCTGCAAATGTAATCTGCTGAAGTCACGTTTGAACAGGAAGAAACCTGCAGAAAGCAGAAAAGACAGGCCTGGAAGAGGCTCTCAAGGAGCAAAAGTACCTTATAAAACTATTACCATCGCCAATTATATCTACCAATATTTAACCTATTCGCATTATAGATGGGCAATATGAAGTTGAGTGTCTGCCTTTCAGAAATAATTTAAAAACTATTACCTTTTGTAAGACATCTAAAGCTGTTAGAACCGCTTCTTGCAAACTTGTTAGAACTGCCTCCGTGTATGATGGTAGGATGAAAGGGGATGCATCTGAACTGATTGGAACAGAAACTGCACCATGTAGAATAACACCCAATTTTTGGAGATCATCCATACTGAAACCTGTTTTGATGTGCTGGTAAAGGGCTGGGAATATCTGTATTAAAGCTGTTAGAAAAGGCTGGCTGGGGATAAAAGTCATTTTATCGCAAGAAACTGGAGGCTTTGTGCTTTCTGAGCCAATCCTAAACCAGCTGTTCCAGGCAGCCCACCAAAGATTCAAGTCTTCAATTTCATCTGTTATTACAGGAGGTTCTGCAACGTTATACCTTCCAATCCTTTCTCCTATAGAATCAGTTCTCATAAAAGATCTTCCAAGGCCAGTGGCAGTCACTGTTCCTATGAGGACAGGCACAGGCATATTAATAGCAGGTGGTGTGTCAGGTTTTTCAGTTTCTCTAACAGGGGACACAATTTGTAAGATTTCCTGAAAGCTTTTCAAAGCAGCCAGAGAAACTTCGTTGTTTTTGCTGAGTGCAGCTGACTGGATGTGATCAAGAAGGACATCCCAAGCTTGAGAAAAATCTCCTGTTGGGGAAAAAGAAGTTTCAGAAAGCTGTCCATTTCATTATCATGCTCCCCCCCTCCTTTTTCTCCTTTTTAAAAGTGACTTTTAGTAAGTGGCATAATAATGATGATACATCGTAAGAAAAAAGCTCAGCAGGAGAAATCAGAGGATAGGTGTGCTACATAACCAAGAACACACTGTTACAAGGCAGCATTTATGCCTGCCAAAGATCTGTGGTTACAGAATACGTAGTATATTATTTGCACTTATTAGTTGCTTTTCTTTTTTTAAAAAAATGTAACTCAAAGTGATTTACAAAAATAGCACATTTGAAAAAAACTAAAACAGAGTAAAAGCTAAAAATGCATTTGTATTTATAAAAAGTCAGGAGTAGAGTACCCCACCCTCTAGAGGAGGCCAGATAAGGCCAGGCAACCTGTTGTGACCTGTTCTGAGATTATTTTATGATGAATGGTGGGATACAAATCTTAATAAATAAAATAAATCAACCTATAACTGTGGGATCTTCCCCTGCCCAAGTAAAAAATATTCACTGGCCATAAACAAGCAAAGAAGACATTATACCTAATGACTGTAGCAGGTATCTCCTTGTGTTAAATATTCTAGCTACTCCAGCCAACGTTAACACCCATGTTTCAGCCCACTGTTTCTCTGCTGTATCTCTTGAATGGTGAATGAGGATATTGCCACCACCAGACTCAATCTTCTCTTTATCAGCAGTTGTAGACGACTCTCTCACTCGATCCAGCAAATGAAACAGAACCTATAAAATGAAGCATTCCAGAACTTAATAGTCTAGCTGTGCCTTGCAACTGAAGCTTACAAAATAATAAACAAAAATGTGGGCAAGTTATTTTCTTTCTCAGGCAAAGTATGTTAAAGATTCCAGTTTACTTAAATCGACCAACACCAACATTTTTAGCCTATAGATGTTTGCTCAGAATTATCAGTACATTTCAACACCATGTTCACCTGGAAGTTCACAACCACACTTAAAATAGTCTGCGCTGACAAGCACTCCACTACGTTTTCTTAAAAAGTATTTGCTGAAACATGCCTGACACTGACTGCAATGGGAGTTCATAAAAGTGTGTTCCAATATCAGTGACTTTGTAGAAAATGTGGAAGCACATATTTCAAAAACTGCACAGCTTCCATCTTAGCTAAGATGCACATGAAGCAGAATGTCATGAATGTTGAGATAAGAGAGACAGAAAGGAAAAATAGATTATGCATGAGAAGGAAGTTGTGCATCTATAAGGCAAATTATTAAGAAGCCCATGTTGCATTTTAAAGTAGGTTATATGTCTGGAAAGGCTAAAGCCCACTGAATTACTTGGCAAAAGCTGGCAGAAAGTCAAACAAACGGATTGGACACTAAGGACCAATAGAGAATAGGGCGATTTCCTCTTGCAGTAAATTATACATTGCAGCCAAGATAATTGAAACTGAAAAACAAGAATACCAAGCACACATAAATACAACTAGGATAAGACACAGTTGTGATATTACTGTTTTAAGATGTATGGTTTTTGTATTCTACCTTCCAAATAACTGTGTGCCACGTTGAGTGCTGAAGTAAAGTTCCATGAGCACCAATTGTAGAGAATAAGGTCTGCCCAGCACTCTTTCTCACGGCAGGCCGTGGATCTACACAGAGCTCCCCTAGTTTGGCATACAGACATAGCCAAAGGCAGTCAAATGGTGGTGCTGGGTGAAAAGGACGGTTCAGTGCTATTCCTTTTTCTTCTGCTTGCTTCTGTAGCAATGCTTCCTCTTTGTTCAGATCTTTTTCAATAATTTCACCTCTTTGGAAGAAATAGTCTGAAATGTTCCACTGCAAAAACAAAGAATGCATCTTCATAAATTATGTTTACAGAGCACAGAGAAGGGTGGCAACCATTCTGTTGAACTAATTACCCTAAAAATTGTGCCAAGCTCCATGCTAGTACTAGGTTTGCTGGCTAGTTTTCACATTTTTATGCAGGAAGGTTTTGGGAAGTGTTGCTGGAGTGCTAAGTTGAGTTCCCTTTTAAATGGGTTTTTATGGTAGCTGGTTTTAAATACTACTTTAAAGAGCGAGGTTGTCTGAATTCTTTGATGCTGCTTTGGGTTTCATTTTTAAAAAATAAAGGAACAAGTGTAAATGAATGAATGAATCCAGCAGCAAGCGGTTACATCTAAGAACATATTCTGGTTGACCTGTGAATTATAATCCTGAACAAGCAATAAATAAAAGACCAGGCTACAATTTCAATCCTGCTGCACACTTAACGATAAACCATATTTTATTTGGGACAAAATAATACTCAAAGTATGTCATGCTGATGCTCCTCTTACTCATTTCTGGCAAAGAAGGTCTTAGAACGGTTGTGCTCATTATTAATTTATACAGGACAGAACCTGTTACTTGAAATGCTTTAGTTTTCCAAAGAAAGACTTATCTTTCATCTCAATGGACTCAGCTTTTCCTACCAGGTGCCTGACTCTAACTAATAAGCACAATCCAGAGAAAGTAGAAGTGGCTTAAATTACACCAAAAATCAATGGAAATTGACACTTAACTCTCCCTTGAAAGCTGTGTCCAATCAGTTCCAAAAATCTCAACACCATAGAATACGTTTTCTGGAACTTGCACACCAACTCCTTCTATTTTGTATCAATGAATCAGGAATTGTATTTCTCAATATCTGAAACATAAAAACCTGGGAGCTGCCAGTTGTTAAGGAGTTGTAGCTCTGTCAGGGGTAAACTACAATTCCCAGGATTCCTTTTTTTGGGGGGGGGGATGTATGGGGTGTGTATGCAGTCCAAGTCTCACAGAGCAATCCTATGCACATTTAGTTAAAAGTCAATCTCTCTGTTAAATTATGCGAAATAATGCTAAACATTAGAAAGTAAAGTTCACAGCTAGGGGTTAAACTAAACACTCACCAAGAGACCAATTGATGTTAAGCTAATGTTGAGTTCTTGATTGTGAAGCCCAAAGCTTCCAGCAACATCTACAACAATCTGTAGGCAAGTACATGGCATCGTTGGCAAGAAGTCAGTCACAACCAACTGTAGGCACTGGAATGCAGTCCTTATTAGAGACTCTCTATTAACAAAGCAAAACAAAAATTTCTAGGTTTATCAAATGGTCATAAAATATCATGCTACCAAACAGATGATTGCCCAATTGATACATTCAACTAGATACGTGGTAGTTCTGCATCAGTCCAACTCTCTGTGCTTAGCTGCTTACTATACAGACCTGTCCATTTTCAACATGCTCAAGGAAGCCAATCCCCTCCACCAAATTATGGGACGTGGGTGGCGCTGTGGTCTAAACCAGTGTTTCCCAACCTTTTTTGGGCAAAGGCACACTTGTTTCATGAAAAAAATCTCGAGGCACACCACCATTACAGCCCTGTGACGTCAGCGCGCAGCGTCACGCCGGGAGGGACGCACGAAAGTGTAAGTTTCAATTTTTTCCCCTCCCCCTTGCCTTCCTTCTGTGCCAACCGCCAAAAAGCCAAGAATCGCGGGACCGCCGGCGGAGGGGGGGAGGGCGAGCGGAGGCAGCGGCGAGCCCCGTTCCTCCCCATCTGCCCCATTCCGTGCAAGGAGCGCAAACAGGTGTGAGAAGGGGGTCAAACCTGCGGGTCGGCGCCGGGGAACCTCCAAGCTTTGGGGGTGGGGGGGGAGGAGGCAGTAAAGCGAGGCAGGAAGGAGAGCGCGGCTTGGCTGGGTGAGCTTTGGCAGGGGCAGGGAATGAGAGCCGCGAGGCGGGCGCTGCGGACGGAGGCGCTGCCCGCCGAGCTCGCAGGCAGCCAGGCAGGCAGACGGCGAGAGCCCCGCACTGGGCGGCCTCTCCTTGCCGCCGCCGCCCCGCCTCTCGCCGCCCGACTCGCCTGCCTCCCTCCAGGCAACATCTCGCGGCACACCAGGCAACATCTTGCGGCACACTAGTGTGCCGCGGAACAGTGGTTGAAAAACACTGGTCTAAACCACTGAACCTCTTGTGTTTGCAGATCGGAAGGTCAACAGTTCGAATCCCCATGACGGGGTGAGCTCGCGTTGCTCTGTCCCAGCTTCTGCTAACCTAGCAGTTCGAAAGCACACCAGTGCAAGTAGATAAATAAATACTGTTGCGGTGGGAAGGTAAACGGCATTTCTGTGTGCTCTGGCTTCCATCACGGTGTTCCATTGTTCCAGAAGTGGTTTAGTCATGCTGGCCACATGACCGGAAAGCTGTCTGTGGACAAACGCTGGCTCACTTGGCTTGAAGCAAGATGAGCACCGCACTGGATAGTCGTCTTTTATTGGACTTAACAGTCCAGGGGTCCTTTACCTTTTACCACCAAGTTGTATGGAACTGGCAAGTCTACACATTGATGGCTTGACACATGTAATACCACCATTCTCTTCGACTTTCATATGACCATTATGCAATGTCTTGTATGTGTGGCATAGGTCATTCACTTTACAGAAGCAAGAACAAACCGCATGCACTAAATACATTTAAATACATTTATGCACTAAATATATTTGAGAGTATTAGCTAAAAGGTTATAAAGTTTGGGTGAAAATAAGCAGCTTTTCTTTTCATATAAACACTAGGTGCAAAAAGATGAAGCTTAGAGGACATCAGAATATTTATTTTTTTTAGTTATGTGCTAGAGCCACAAAAAAACTTGTTACCCTAGGAATGAGGTTACTATATTTTGCACAATAATTTGGTGCAATAATTATATATAAAAAAGACTATGGAGCAGCACCACAAAGTGACCTAAAAAACAGAAGCAGCAATGAAGATTAGCAATAGTAAATGTTTGCATCTTGGCTTCAAGAAACTCACCCCTGATCACTTCTGATTGCTCCCATGACTCCAAGTACCAAGGGCCACCCAGGCCCCAGACTGTCACCCTGGCTTTGCAAAATCTGTAGCACACATTCCAGTTGCTTGAGCCTAATATCAGGGTGATTGATGTTTGACAGTTCTTTCAGTGGATTTAGAAGCAGCAACTGAAGTCTCTAGAAATAAAAGGGAAGTAGAGACTGAACTTTAGTTACGAAAGCATCTTGAAGCTAAACAGCATCATACTCAGAAGTGACAAGCTCAGTGGGGAGGCAGGGACCTATTGGACACCAATGGCAGCTGCGGAGGGACAGAAAGTGAAACACTGAAATTCTACATTCCAGCCTAAATCCAGTCTAGGCTGCCTCAACTCAAAGATCCTGGCCAGCAGCTACTTTTCTAGCATATCATCATTAGAAGTGTAGCTGCAGCCAGATCTGTGCCAAAAGGGTTAGAAGAGAGGAGAAAAGAGTGGGAAAATATAATTGCCTAGTAGCCACCAGCTGTCTGTGTCTCCTGCTGCTTACTCATATACAGTGAAAAGTCCACACAAGATGCCTGGGTTATTGCCTCATCGTTGCTCAACCTGATTCCCCTAATACCCCACAACCTCCATTCTGCAATAAAGCCTCCTGTTTATTGTAGTGCTGAATCTTGTAAAAAAATAGTGAGCAGAACAAAGAAACAGAAACAGATGCAACCCTACAACCTCCAGGTTGGGAGCCAACATACTGTTCTGGTGTCTACCTAGCTAGGTATGAAGCTACTGTAAGAAAATACTGGGGTTCCAGTTCTACACTGACTAACTTAGGAGTAAGCCCCTTAGGTCTGAATCAGCACACATAGGACAGCACTGCTATTCAGCTCAACAAGCAGCCACTTCTACTGGCTGGAAGAGCAGCCTTGACTCCTACAAGTCAGCTATGTAGGATGGGAAATTCCAGAGGCACAGACATTCCAGCTATATATTCATTACGTAGCTAACAATGTACAGAACTGTGGAAAATAACTTCTGATTCTTATTGACAATTAATATAAATTACACGACGACTGCTTGCTATGGAGCATAATTTCCAGAAGATTTTTTATTTCCTGGAGCGTTATTTTACCTGGTTCTGAGAGAGTGAAGGATCATGGTTAAATGTCAGCCCAGCCTTGATGAGAGACGTTAAAGCTTCTGCTCCCCATTCCCTCATCCGTGAGTTTGGATGTTGGCAAACCTAAATATACAATATAGCTTTCTTTATTCAAGCTGGAATGCACATTAATAAATATTCAACATTAATAATAGGTTTTCAATCTATGAATTCTTTTAAAATACTGATAACCATAAGCTGATCTGGTACATATATACAACAATTGCTGTGTTATTATATTAATAGTAATTTCTGCGGCCCTTTCAGCATGCATGGTGCTTTGTAATTCTTATCTCATGTGGCTTCTGAAAATAGGAAATACAAGATACATATTTCTTATTTGACTAATAATTAATTCTAGGTTTAGATGTTTTGTATCTTAATAAATTCTCTATCCAATTCCAATGATATATGTGATTGCAGATTTACCAACTGTGCAAGCTGGCCCTAAGCTACAAATGAGTCATTCTACGTATATCAAAATCTCTCTTTGCAGCTCAATCTTTTTCCTTATGAGGTTTTACAATATGATCTATTACCATCAAACAGCAAAATGAAAAGATTCACTCATTAGCACAAAGTCAAACAGTAAATAAGGAAGACAAACCTGCAAGAAAAACTTACCTTCTGCATAAAAAGAGAGAGGAAGCAGTAGGGAAGAAGTAAAAAAATATGAAACCAAGACAACGAGCAATAATCTTTAATATATCATCACTGAGCTTTACACCATAAACAGTTTTAATACAGAGATACAGTGTTTCCAAAGTGTGCCCTGTGTAATTAGAATGGTTCTGTAATATTGTAAAATAGATGTTGAGAACTGATCTATTTCTCCAAGGGGAAAAAGCCTTATTGTTTGTCAAGCCTCTAAAACAAAACCACTTTTATGATGCCTATCAATCCTAAAAATGTGAAAAAGGTCATTTGCTAATCCTGTGTGAAAAAGAGATATACACTGCATGTTAAAGAGATACTGCAGAAATTTTCCCAAATCCATACATGCATTTCCCTCCTTGCTACAGAGCCACGGCTGGGGGGGCAGGGTGTCCCAGGAATGTGGACTCCATTTCTCTTTATCTGGTCACCTGGGCTCTCCCCTAGGCCATGCATTCACCCCAGGCCACATCTCTCCCCGGTTCTGTTTCCACACCCTCCTTCTGCTTGACTGACTGCTATGAAAATAAATCTTGCTTGCCTGGATAGCAGCAGGAGTGTAGGTGTGTGGGGGTGTACGCACACACTCTACACCTGACTTTCATGGGGCTGGAATGTAGTCTAGTGTATAAAGGTAAGAGTCACATCCTTTGCTCCACCCACTTTTGCCTCTGGCCCCGCCCTCCATTCATAGAATTAAACCTCGGTTGTCGAACGTAATCCATTCTGGAAGACTGTTCGACGTCCAAAATGTCCGACAACTGAGGATTCAAAGGGTGGTCGGCAAAGTCAATGGAGAAAAAGCTGTTCGGCTTCCAAAAAACATTTGAAAACAAGAGAATTTACTTCCGGGTTTTTGGCGTTCAGGAGCCGAAACATTCAAAAACGGAGCCGTTCGGGAACCGAGGTTTGACTGTATGTGGTTCTCCAGAACAACCCCCATGTGAGAATGCTGAAAAACCCCATTGTGGAGAATCACCACCTGTCAGGTCATCTTGGATTTATATTTTTTTCAACCATTAGAATATAAAACCTAACATTCTATAAAGCACCTTTATTACTTATCAAGTTACAAAGATATCTGTAATAAAAAAAGAAAGCTCCATGAATAAACTTATAAGAAAGGGTGTTGGTCAATCCTATAGAACAGGGATGTCCAACAGGTCAATTACGATCTACTGGTAGATCCCTGCGAGGTTTTGGCAGATCGTGGTCGATCTCTTGCTCCCATTCCTTAGCGTTGCTAAAACTGACTCCTGTCCCGCCCCGCCCATTGTTGTTTGATCTCTGGAAGGGAAGACGGAGCGATCTTGCCTTTAACCCCCTGTTCCTTGCCTTTAACCCCCCAAAGGAAGTCCCCCAATACCCAATAAAGTTTTTTTCCCCCTCCCTTCCTAAAAAAAGCTCAACAACTTTGAGCTGAACTCCTAAAAAATGGGGGTAGAGCACTGCCAGTTTTTAATTCTGAAAGTAGATCGCAGTCTCTTCAGATTTGGCCACCCCTGCTATGGAATTTAAATCCAAAACTGCATTTTCCAGTAGGATCCAATTTGAAATTAAGATATGAGAATTTTGTGAGTTTTGAGACAAATTTTTTTCATTCAATTCAGTATAAATGGTCGTACAAGTCCTTCCATTTTAGCCAGTGAAACCCATTGTGTTTCTATTTTATATATACATTTGTTATCTACAACCAAACTTTTATTGAAAACTTAAAAAGACTACATTTTACACAGACTGCAAATGTCTATGCATTTTTCTGTTAAGGTAATCCTGGCATTTTAGCCAGCCATGTAATAACTAGAACAGACAACTACTTTATCCTAATCGTATAAAGAGCAATATTCCTATGTATCATCAGGATGCTTTCTTCACTAATTTGCAATTATGAAACAGCTTCTGACAAGTGATTCCCATAAGTGTTTCTATAGGATGGGATTACACATATGTGCACTTCAATCCATAAATGACAAATCATTCATAAGCAGTTAAATAAGACTAATATTTGACTTATGAACAGACATGTGCATAATTTCTTCCCAGGTGATGACTATACTAGCACAAGTGACTTATGTGAAATAACTATGGTATGCATGAGAACATTGCAACTATGTAATGGAGTTTATCATGTGGATCCTTTCCAAACTAATCACCATCCTACCAGGAGGAAAAGAACTCAGGCGCACACACAGCCTTGTACCAAAAGTCCTTAGACAGCTCAATATTAGATATATCAGAGGAAGTGAACAACAAAGAGTCCTCTTTAATAGAGGTAAATGAATTCCGCCCCCCTGCTTCCAAGCTTCCAGCATTCTTTGCATGGACATTCTCTTTACAGTAAATGATATCATGGGAAACTCCTAAGCCTGGAACTACAATGGAACAGAACTGGTTACCAGGAAGAGTAACTCCAGTCTCCATAGACGTCAAGGATACAGTAAGAGGTGCCTTTTCATTTGAGATTATTAAAATCAGTTTGACAGCACCATCTCACTTACCTAGAATTAAGTCCAACTGAACACACTGGTACTACATCTGAGTAAACATACACAGGATTGCACTGTAGGTATTATGTTCCTCTGTCTACATTTTGTAATATTTTCTAAGATACTACAGCTTTATTTCTGCCTTTGCAGATGTATGCCTTTAAGTATGATATGTCAACTTGCCTGGGCTCTGCTTTTCAACATCATCAAAACAGCTTGATTTAATAAGAAGCTATAGAACCCACACTTAAATAGTGCTGAGGGGAAAACAATGCAAATTCTATAAGAAACAAAAAATAATCTAGAAACAGAATAGAAAATAAGATGAAATTAAAAAACCAATGTAGCATAAATGGCTTTCAAAAAAACCCTTATGTTTTTAAGTTTTAATACCACAAAGGAAAAATACAAAGGTTCACCTGAAGGTTATAAAAATATTGTTTACCTCTAGGAGATGGCCAGTCAGTGGTCTCCATAAAATTTCAATCCTATGCATGTTAACTAGTCCTGTTTCAAGCAACTTAGCAACAGCAAATAGTGATGGCTCCTAAGCATAAACAGAATTTAAAACAGTCACTTGACTTAACAACCTATTGCATTATACTTTTCCATTTAAAGTATTTATACTCTGCATTTCTACTTCCTTAAAACAGCTCATTTTCTGAGTTAGTTCCTAATGCTAATCTTTCTATTTGCTGTTTCGCCACATTTTAATATGGTGCATTTAAACTTTAAATAAACAATTGCATTCATGTACCTTCCTGTGAAGCTCAGCTATCATGTTGTTATAATGCCCTAAATTCAGTAGTAGAATCATTAGCACAATTCATTCTATATGATGCTGACTTAACAAATAATATATTGAACTGCAATAAATTTAAAAACCAAAGCTAGGAGTTAGTTAATTTATAAAGCATGTCTGAAAACCAGAATAAAATATACTATACCTTATTATTTCCATAGGCCATGTCCATTGCTTCCAGCGACAAGGAGCAAAGTGCATTTATTAAATGATGTAATGAAACATCATCTAGGTACCTGTGGGAAGGATCAATTATTAGAACTATTGCCAAAAGGGATTAGAAACAAACATTGTGAT
Organism: Podarcis bocagei; assembly: GCF_964188305.1. NCBI lineage: Eukaryota > Metazoa > Chordata > Lepidosauria > Squamata > Lacertidae > Podarcis > Podarcis bocagei. The sequence continues at coordinate 50,411,747 of NC_138135.1, forward strand.
CTAAAAGTCAGTTCTCTTACTGTGAGCTTTCAAATAGCCTGGAAAGTATGTTGGAGATAACTGGTAAGTCAGTCATAACAGCTGTAGTTAGAACCTGAAAGGATACAATTAAATTATGTAAGCAAATGCATAACATAAAAATACAATGTGATTTATTCTGCTACACAGTAAACAAATTCTTACGGTGCTAGGTCCTTCCACAGCTCTTCCAGGCTTCAACGCACCTCCAACACCAGGCTTTAAACCAAGAATCCATACAAGATGCTGAAATGAAAAACACATTTTAAACTTAAGTGCTTGCATAAAGGTCCACGTTAAACATTAAACAAGAGTTTAAAACAACCTATGTTTTTATGTGAATGAGCAGAATGTGCCGCACACTTCACTACATTTCTGCAGTGCTTCTCTTTTGCATTTTGCCGTGCTGCACATGAAACAAGCCAAAGTTTGACTTCTTGTATTGTCCAAACTCAGGCTTGTGCTTTGTTTGGAAAGAAACAAACCACAATTCCAGCTCTGGGAATGTTAAGAGCAGCATGCACCAACACACTTCTCATTTACATTAAACAATTTTTTTTTGTTTTAAACTATGGGTTAGTGTGACATTTGAACTAGGCCATAAAAAATACCTTTCAAGGTTTGCACTTCTGTGAGCAAGGACAGATCCGCATCATACATTTCAAGCATATCCAATACACATTTAAAGCACATTACTTCCCCCAAGGAATCCTGGGGGATGAAGTTTGTTAAGGGTGCTGGCAATTGTAGCTCTGTGAGGGTGAGAGTACAGTTCTCAGGATTCTTTGGAGGAAGTCATGTGCTTTAAATGTCTGGGGTGTGCTTTAAATGTACGGTGTTGATCTGCCCAAAGTGTATTACATGCTAATATTCCAACTTTAAAAATTCTACTTGAATCCTCCAGCTGTTCTGTGGATGGTTTCCCCCCCAGCTCGAATATGGTACTTGGCTACCTTCATTACAGTTGTGGGTACATTTCATTTAGTCACAGAAAGGTAAGGGAAGCAAAAAGCTCATTTGCTGCATGTTCACGTAAAGCTACAAAAATCGCCATGCTTTAATTACAAAAAGTTTGAAAAGCACAATTGTGTGGGGCTGGCTTGCATCATGGAAGGAGTTTCACTCAAAGAGAATATCCACCCAAGAAGTTAAAACAAAATGCAAGTCAAGAAAGGTAAATCAAGCATTACCCATTACTCACCTGGAGAGTAGCTAACACAAGTTGCCAGGATGTACCAAGGACAGCTCCATGACAATGAGCCAAGCTAAGTAATGTCCTCATGCACTGTATATTCTTAGACGTAAGCTAGGAGAGCATGTAAACAGTTAGAATTTTCGAAGTAGAGAAAATAATAGCATTTGTGAAAAAAACGGTACAGTGGTGCCCCGCAAGACGAATGCCTCGCAAGACGGAAAACTCGCTAGACGAAAGAGTTTTCCGTTTTGGAGGTGCTTCGCAAAACGAATCTCCTATGGGCTTGCTTCGCAAGACGAAAATGTCTTGCGAGTTCCTGCGAAATGTCCTGCGGGTTTTTTCCCCTTCCCCCCCTTTTTCTAAGCCGCTAAGCCACTTATCAGCTGTTCCGATAAGCCGCTAAAAGCCGCTAATAGTGCTAATCCGCTAATCCGTCAATGGGCTTGCTTCGCAAGACGAAAAAACCGCTAGACGAAGAGAATCACAGAACGGATTCTTTTCGTCTTGCGAGGCACCACTGTAATAGCAAACACGATGGTGGAAACCCTGCAAAACATTCTTTTATTTCCCCCCTCTGTCTAGACCTACATGCATGTGATGAATTTACATTGGAGTTAAATTACAGTAGCTAAATGACACTGGAAGAACCAAGCCATTTTAATTCATTCACACCTCTTAATCCTTCTATTTCAACATGTAAATCATTATGATAGCTAGTTTGTCCTGCTATTTTCTACTCGTCAAGCGAAAATGGAGCAGAAAAAGAAGATTCTCCTTTCCAACTGGAAACACTGCAGTCCAGGATACAAAAGAATGTGTTGAAGTAAAACCTGCATATACTCAGTGAAATTCTTGGCATCCTTTATTTATTTATTTGAGGTTTTACTTCAAGTTTTAAAATTTACTGGACAGATGACTGAATATTGTGAAACAGAAACAGCTATTGTTTGAAGGGGGAAAAATTGCACAGCCTTTCCTCAGCATGGTCCCATTGACTTCAATGGATGCAGAACTCCGGGTTATAAGCAAACATTTGCCACTCAATCTACACAGAGAATGCAAATTGTACATTGCATTTGTTGCACTGATATTGTGAATTTTAGTACAACGTTGGTCTTTGGAACTTTGAGTCTGTCGAAAAGAGCTTTTATTCTGGCTGGTAGATTTATCTACATATACAGGATATCAAAGAAAAATATTGTTAACTTTAAGGAATTATTTCTAGAAATCTGAAACATCCTTCCAGTGCAGAAATCATGTTTATATTTGCAACTAGTAAATTAAAACAACCTCAGTCTTAACCTAGCACCACAAACTCACTGTGTATCTCCTATAAGCTATGCATATCTACCTGTATTATCCCATTAATAGGAAAACATGGTCTTTCAAGATTTTAGGAATGAAACAGCAAACTCCTTCTCAATTTGGTCATATTGAGAGTAGCAGCAAAGCTACGTTAGACAGCTAAAACTTAAGGATAGTATGGAACTGCAGTTTCTTTTCTCCTTAGCCATTGTTAGATATTCAGACCACAGAATTCACAGTAACAAAGGGAGGTATATGGAATGATAGCAAGAGAGGACACAAAACAAAACATGAAAAAGGCAAGACTCATCCAAGAAAGAATCAGTGAACATTATAGCGATATAGAATGACCACCCATTTCACCAGCACTATAATAGAAGAAGGAAGGTTAAGATCCAAGGCAGCAGGATGGATTCTAATGTAAGGGAGCACAGGAACAGCAATCCAGCCATAATGTTTTTTTTTTTTATAATAGTTTTTTTATTTGCTTTTTTCCAGGGTAAAAATACAACATCAGTAACACAACAAAAGCGGTTTTACAGAAAAGAAAAGAAATTTTAAAGAGAAAGAAGAACTTCACTTTTTCAGATCATTTTTCATAATCAACCAGACTTCCCCACGACCTCCATCCCCTGCTTTCTTTACAATGAAAAATAAACAGCAAATTAATACCTTATTTCAGTTGTTTTTGTGTTTTCATTTAGTTATATAGTCCATAATTTATACGTTTCAAAATCTTAAAACTTAGTTTCAATCATTTACCAATTTCAATACTGAAGCGTGTTTTTCCAAAGCACTTAGCAAACTCTCAACATTCATATAACTTATAATGTTTTTGTAAATAGTCCTTAAATTTTTTCCAGTCCTCTTCCACTGCATCTTCTCCCAGGTCTCGGATTCTGCCTGTCATTTCGGCTAATTCCATATAGTCAATCAGCTGCGAATGCCATTCTTCCAGCGTGGGTAGTTCCTGTGCTTTCCAGTATTTAGCTATAAGAATCCTTGCTGCTGTGGTTGCATATAAGAAGAAGGTTCTATCTTTTTTTAACACTCTCTGGCTCACAATGCCCAGGAGAAAGGCCTCTGGTTTCTTACAAAAGGTGTATTTAAACACCTTTTTCAACTCGTTATAGATCATTTCCCAAAAAGCCTTCACCCTCGGGCATGTCCACCAGAGGTGAAAAAAAGTTCCTTCAGCCTCCTTGCATTTCCAACATTTATTATCAGACAAATGATAAATCTTTGCAAGTTTGACTGGGGTCATGTACCACCTGTATACCATTTTCATAATGTTTTCCTTTAAGGCACTACATGCCGTAAATTTCATACCTGTGGTCCACAACCTTTCCCAGTCTTCAGACATAATGTTGTACCCAATGTCTTGTGCCCATTTTATCATTGCTGATTTAACTATCTCATCTTGGGTATTCCATTCAAGCAACAAGTTATACATTCTTGAAAGCACTTTCTTCTTAGGCTCAAGTAGTTCTGTCTCTAGTTTTGATTTCTCCACCTGGAAACCAATTTTTTTGTCCTTTTTAAAAATCTCTAGAATTTGGGCATAATGAAACCAGTCTCGCACCTTTCCTTTCAATTTTTCAAAGCTCTGCAACCTCCAGGTATCACCATCTCTCTCAATTATATCACAATATCTCAACCAGCCACTCCCCATATTACGTAGTTTTATGGCCTTGGCCTCCGTCGGTGATAACCACCTCGGGGTCTTGCTTTCAAGTAAGTCCTTGTATTTAGTCCAGACAATAAATAAGGCTTTCCTAACAATATGGCTTTTAAACAATTTATGGGACTTTGCCTTGTCGTACCACAAATATGCATGCCACCCATACACATTGCTGTGCCCTTCTAGATCTAGGACATCAGTGTTTTCCAACAGAAACCAGTCTTTCATCCAGCAGAGAGATGCAGCTTCATAATACAATCTTAAGTCCGGCAGGGCAAACCCCCCTCTTTCCTTTGCATCTGTTAATATCTTAAATTTTATTCGGGGCTTTTTGCCCTGCCAGACAAATTTCGTAATATCTCTCTGCCACTTTCCAAAACATTCCACTCTGTCCACGATCTGAAGGGTCTGAAACAAGAACAACATTCTTGGCAATACATTCATCTTTACCGCAGCAATTCTTCCCGACAAGGTAAGTTTCAATCTTGACCAAGTTTCCAAGTCCTTTTTAATTTCTGACCAGCATTTTTCATAGTTATCCTTGAATAAATTCAAATTTCTCCCAGTCAAATTAACCCCCAGGTATTTCACTTTTGTAACCACATTTAATTCTGTTTCCTTCTGAAACCCATCTATTTCTGCAGGTGTCAAGTTTTTTGCCAAAACCTTAGTTTTTTGTTTGTTCAACTTAAATCCCGTCACCCGACCAAACTCAGAAATTAGTTCAAGAGCTCTTTTTGTACTGGTTTCTGGCTCCTGTAGTGTCAAAACCAAATCGTCTGCAAAGGCCTTAAGTTTGTATTGCTTTTCTCCGACCTGTATTCCCTCCACCAGCTGATCCCTCCTAATCCAGTTCAGTAAAACCTCCAGGACAGAAATAAATAACAAGGGTGATAGGGGGCACCCCTGTCGTGTCCCTTTTTCAATTTTAAACTCCTCCGTCACCACACTGTTTACTATCAATTTAGCCTTTTGTTCTGAGTAGATTGCTTCAATACTATTTTGAAACGCCCTTCCCACTCCCATCCCTTCCAAATTTTTCTTCATAAATTTCCAAGATATATTGTCAAAGGCCTTCTCCGCATCTATAAAAATCAAAACTGCTTTTGTATTCATATTTGTCTGAAGTAACTCCAAAACGTCAATAATGTTCCTAGTATTATCAGACAAATGCCTACCAGGGAGAAAGCCTGCTTGGTCCTTATGAATTACTTCATTCAGAACTTTTTTCAGTCTGTTTGCTAAAATATCAGCAAAGATTTTGTAATCCACGTTTAGGAGTGAGATGGGACGATAATTTCTGAGTTGAGTCTTTTCAGATTCCAATTTTGGTATCAGAGTGATGAATGCTTCTTTCCACGATTCTGGTGCCCCCTTCCCTTCCATGATCTGGTTACATACCTCCATTAATGGTTGTGTCAAATATTCCATCAGAGTCTTGTAGTATTTGGAGGTAAGCCCATCTGGGCCCGGGGATTTGCCTATTTGCAGATTCTGAATGGCTCTTTCAATTTCCTGTTGTGTTATTCTACAGTTCAGGGTTGTTTGTTTGTCTTGTGTTAGCTTTTGCAGGCCATGGCTTTTTAAGAAATTATTTATTTCAATCTCTGCTTGTGGTCCTTGGGTGTACAGCTTTTTAAAGTATCTCTGGAAGCACTTTCTAATTTCTTCTGGTTTCTGAATACAATCTCCTTCAACCTCCAGATTGGTAACAAAGTTCAATTTTTGTCTCTTCTTCAGCTGCCATGCCAGCAGCTTCCCGCATTTATTCGCCGACTCAAAAGATCTTTGTTTCATCTGTTTAATTTTCCATTCAATTTCTTGGTTTATCAGTTTTGTATATTGTGCTTGATAAAATTTTATTTCTCTTAAGACCTCTTTTGATTTTGGATTTAATCTCAATTTTCTTTCTCCCTCACTTATTCTTTCCAAAATCTTGTCCTTTTTACCATTCCAGAGCTTCTTTTTGATAGTGTTCTGCTGTATCAGGAACCCTCTCATAACGGCTTTACTCGCGTCCCAGATTGTCTTCTTTTCCACCGAAGTATTCAAGTTTATTTCAAAATAGTCTTTCAGCGTTTTTTGGGCCTTCTTCACAATCTCCTGGTCTCTAAACAAGTAGTCATTCATTCTCCATCTGAAGGATCCAGCTGGTGTAAGTCTCAAGTCCATTTTCAAAGCATTATGGTCGGAGCAAGTTTTAGGACAGGTCTCTATTTTTTTTGTCTTAGGTGCCAGTCCTCTTGATATCCAGATTTGGTCGATTCTTGTCCATGATAGATGGGCCTCAGAGAAGAAAGTTCCCTCCATGCCTAGAGGGTTCTTTGTCCTCCAAATGTCAATCAGGTCCATATTGTCTGTAAGTTCAAAGAAAGTCTTTGGAAGTCTGCCATCCTTGTTCAGGTTTTGGTTTTGTGACTTATCCATGTAGGTAGAGACTACCCCATTCATATCTCCCATCAAAATGATGTTGGTGTAGTCAATATGATCCAGCATTGTCTCATGCAGTCTCTTGTAAAATTCCGATTTCCCATCATTTGGTGCGTATATTCCAACTATCAAAAATTTTTCTCCTTGTGATTGTATTTCAATCGCCAAAATTCTTCCTTGTTCATCTTTAAATACCAATTTTGGTGCCAGGTTCTCCTTTGCATAAATCACTACTCCTCTTTTTTTAACCTTGTCTGATGAAATAAACTCTTGGCCTAGTTTCTTGTTAATTAACACTCTCCTGTGGAGCCTGGTCACATGCGTTTCTTGAAGACAGATGACGTCCAATTGCTCTTTTCTTAAAATGTGAAAAATCTTCTTCCTTTTTTCGGGAGAATTCGCGCCATTTATGTTCCAGCTAAGTAACTGCAGAGACATCCTGGATCAATTTATTTGTCAGTAGGGGTGTCTCCTTTGTCTTCTTCACCTGGAGGTGGAACCGGCTTGAAACCAAACGAAGGAGGTGGCCAGGCTCCTGCTACTCCTTTCCGAAGGTCCTCCCCGTGGTCGTTTAGGAACTTTTCTTGCTCCTCTGCTGTTCTAATTCTTACCTTCCTCTCTTTCAAGGTGAAAGATAGTCCTTGAACCAATAAAAATTTTATAAAAAAAAAAAAAAAAAAAGAAAGATAGTCCTTGAGGGAATTCCCACCTATAAGGGATTTTATTATTTCTCAGTAGGCTTGCTAGGTCTTTATACGTGGTTCTTAAATCCAAAAGCTGTTTTGGTATATCTCTGAAGATTTCTGCCGTCTTTCCCTGTATCACCAAAGAATTTTTAAAATGTAGGCCGAGTATGTTGTCTTTTTCTTGCTTTGATCTCAAAATGATCAAGCAATCTCTTGGTTTATCCTTCTTGACCACTCTTCCTAGTCTAAAAGCGGTGACAATTTTAAAGTCCTTCTCTTCTGTCAATCCCCAAAATTTGGAGATTTCTATTGTCAAAAAGCCAATCAGGTCTTCCTTTTCTGATTCTGGAATATTACAGCCATAATGAATGGGTATTCTTCAAGTTAGGACAAATTATTTTGCTACCAAAATACTGGTAAGCAAGGCAAGAGAAAGCAACAAGAGGCAAGTTACTTACCTCGGGAAACTCTTAAAAGGACTAATAGAGAGTAGCAGAAATTGTATACTGTAAAAGAGGCGGGAACGTACTCTATCCAGTCAGCTTAGAAAGGAAACCAAGGCTCCTAACCTAGCACTGGTTTCATAGAAGAAGTATATGTCTGATGGAAGAACAGGCAGGAAGGGGCCAGAACAATAATCTACAGTGACAATGAAAGTCCCAAGACTGGGCACTCTGGCTTGTCTCATCCAAAATGGCCACCTGGCTGCTGGGAGGGTACCTGAAGAGATGGGTGTGTAGCTGGGCTCCCCCTTCTCTGCATGCAGGAAACAGGGGGGAGAGGAAGGGAAGGAAGCTGGTGCAAATTTTGCTTCTGCTGGGTGGCTGTTCCTCGTAGTAGATTGGTGAAAAAGGAAAACTAAGGGGGAAAACATGGATGAAGCGGCTTGACAGACAAACGGTACAAAGAGGAAGAGCAGACAACAGACACACAGGAAATGTCTAAGTTCATAAGCCATGCCCATAATCTAACTATATGCACCAGTTCCAACATTAGGTCATATTCTAGCATAGCCATGCAACAAAACAGTGCTACGAAGACAGGAGCAGGCTGGGTTCCCCAAGCATCCCTGTACTTGTCCCCGTATAAGTGAGTGGCAGACATTCATGGTAGAGAATGCACTTTAAAAAGACCACGAAAGGGACTGAGGTGGGGACCTGGGAATGTTTCAGTTTCTAATCTGGGGATATATACAAACTGAAATGTGAATACAAATTAACTGAAGTATTCACCCAAACCTATATAAATGCTTTGTGTAAAATTGCTGAAAATAGGATGAATGTAAGTCCATGGCAAACAAGCCAAGATTCCAAATGCTGATTCACATCTTCTTTGTTCGTAAAAGAAGGTCTGCTTCAAAATGCATGAAAAGCACTGAGTGCAAGATTTCTTGTTTGGACATATGGTTTGGAAAGCTGCCATGTACAATTCCCTGACTGGTAAATTTAGACCACGTTCTATGCCACCATTCATACGTTATGATGTATGCATACTTGCAACACAAGATTAATAGTACAATCCAATGTGTGTTTAATGGGATAAGTATGTTTAAGGTTTGCATGCTTAGGATGACATGTAGCTTGCTTGTGCACATGAGACTTCTCGTTCCTGTCCTTCTCCCTGCAGGCCCTGCTCCCCTACTTCTGCTCTGAATGGAAGACCCTCCAGAGTACATGTGGGAGGGAGAGAAAGGGGAAATCCCTTTGCACCTGCTGGTGCAGATCTTGTCCATAATCTTTTTGTTGCTACAGTCAACCTTTATCCCAAAAGCTGTTAAGATATAAGATAGTCTGTTTTTCAATGTTCAAATTTTTATTGTGTTTTTATATATGCTGTAAGCCACCCACAGTGTCTGGGGAAACCCAGCTGATGGGCAGAATATAAATAATAAAATTATTGTTGTTGTTATTAAATGATATTTGTTAAGTGGCTCCATCTTTGCACATAAATTAAGATATCAACCACCGAAATTCTGCTAGATACTTTTTGTAATCTGGGTGCTTTTCTAAAAGCTGCAAAATTAGATGCTAATATTTTAAACAACATGAACTGAATTGCTAACATTCTTAAATATTGGTGACCAAAACTGGATACAGAGGAGGCCCTTTCAGTTAACTGAAATCAGTCGGACATTTCATTGACACACAAAGGTAATTAGGTATGCGGCATGCTTCTAAAATATTCCTGCTAAGTCCCTCAAATCCAATTCCACATTACTTTCTTTTACTACATGCTCACTCCAATATATCCGCTGGACTATGGGGCAGATGCATCACTGGACTTTTGAGATAAAAGTGAAAGTCTAGTAAAATTAAACCATCAAATAAGAAAATGATATTTACAAATTATATTTTACCATTACTGTTCCCTGTGGTTGGAGAGCAAGTGGTTGTCCTACTGCTACAACTTGCTGGTGAGACTCACTTGATGGACTAATCATCTGAACATTCTGCCCCTGGATGGAATATGCTAAAAAGCAAAAGAAGAATTCTAAGATTTCAATTATAAGGTACAGACTTCACCTTCCCAAGACAGAAATTTTGGGCAATTCCCACCTCTCATACTACTGCACCCAGAAAGTTTCCCAAACCCTCTGGAAGAGAGTGGGTCCTGCTGCCGTGAATTTCAGGGAGAGGCTGGCAAAAATTGCCTGTCCCCAGCAGAAGCATCCCTTGACCGCAACTCTCCTCAGAAGTTGCCTTCGCCTGTGGGAATAAAGCCTGCATCTAACCCTCTGAAAAGGATATGAAGTTTGAAAATACAGACACATAGAAATAATTTTACTTATTTAAGTTACCAACACCAAACTATTTTTAGGATTGGTAACAGAAGTAACATTTGATACATTATATTTATTTCTAAAAGGGCAAATAGTTAATCCCTTTAAAAATCACAAGAGGTAAAGTAAAAAAAAAAAAAAAAAGTTTCCAGAAATTCCACCCCACATCACTGAAAAGGACACCCATGAATATTAAAAAAACCCCAAGAAAATATATTAGAAAAAAATTAAGGGAATATACCGTATTTTTCGCCCCATAAGACGCACCGGCCCATAAGACGCACCTAGATTTTAGGGGGGGAAATGAAGGAAAAAATTTTTATTTCCCCCCCAGGTGCGCTGCGCTACACCAGGAGCTTGGGGCGTGCGGAGCTCAGCGCGCCCCAAGCTTCTGCGTGCCGGCAAGGTCTCCGCTAGCGTGGGAGAGCCGGCGCCTCTCCCAGGGCTAGCGGACCCCTGCGCTAATCCAGAAGCTTGGGGCGTGCTGAGGTCAGCGCGCCCCAAGCTTCTGCATGCCGGCAAGCAGTCCGCTGCCGCCCCAAGCCTTGCGCACCCGGCGGGACCTCCTGCCGGGTGCGGGAGGCTTGGGGCGGCAGCGGACTGCTTGCCGGCATGCAGAAGCTTGGGGCGCGCTGACCTCAGCACGCCCCAAGCTTCTAGGTGCGCGCAAGCAGTCCGCTGCCGCCCCAAGCCTTGCGCACCCTGCCTTCAGGGCGCCCGACGCTCCGAGAAGCAGGCTGCTATCCGCAGCCTAGGCAACCCTGTGGGACCTCCCACAGGGCTGCCTGGGCTGCGGAATTGTTCCCGAAGCGTCGGGCGCTCTGCCTTCAGGGCGCCCGACGCTCCGAGAAGCAGGCTGCTATCCGCAGCCTAGGCAGCCCTGTGGGACCTCCCACAGGGCTGCCTGGGCGGCGGATATCTTCCTGAAGCCTGGAGAGCGAGAGGGGTCGGTGCGCACCGACCCCTCTCGCTCTTCAAGCTTCAGCGAAAGCCTGCATTCGCCCCATAAGACGCACCCAGATTTTCCCTTCATTTTTGGAGGGGAAAAAGTGCGTCTTATGGGGCGAAAAATACGGTAGTTGCTCTAAAGGCTATTTTAAAAGCCATTTCTTTTTAAAAATGGGTTATAGTCACACTTATGGTCTGTGGCAGATATGAAGGTTATGCTGTACCTAAAGTTCTTAATACAATTTCTATTACATTTAAAGCTATAAATATTATTTTCAGTTTAATAAAAGGAATCAAGCTGCAAGGCTTTAAAGGGGGTGAAGAACAGATCACTCATGTGGGCTGTTAATGTGATTCTGCCTCTGAAAGAAAAAAAATACTACTCTTTCAGGATCAGGATATATCTCAAGTGGCTGTAGATAGGGAAGACCAGATTATTTCACAAAAGACTATGGTTCACCTCAAACACTTCCATAGCATCATATACCATTCTGCCAAGCACTTGTTTATCAAATATGTGTCTGGAAAAGCAAAAATTTTCAACCATGTTATGGCTGTTTGCTTATAATTGGGTATGCTCTTGTTTACAAGAAGAAAAGTAAGACCAAATAATATCCTTACATTTACCAGAAAGTGCAGCAGTAGTAGTGTTCAGCACAGTTAGGGCATAATGAGGAGGCAGGGAGCCTTTGCAAATGGCAGTAATGAAGGCATCTCTTGATGTTACGAGACCAAGTTTTCCACACAGTGCAGCCATAGTCAATTCTGCTTTTAAAATATTTTCTGTGGCAGCTTCATCAGTGCTGAAATAGTACAAATAAGTAAAAGGCATGATTCATACACATAAGAAGAAGCCGAAAAGGGAACACTCATAATGTCACACATTTACTATGAGGAAAAAATCCTATGAAAATATTCAAAAAGGATCAGCAGTCATGTTGGCCCATGGGGGGAGGGGGTAGAATCAAAAATTCATAGCAGGTTACCAGGACTAATCAAAATGTCACAAAACGCTGACAAAAAAAATTACTATAAAGATACAGGAGACATTTAACTCTGATCAAGTTTTTTAAATAACACCAGTTTTATAATACCGTATTCTTAAAATCTACACATTTCAGATATGCAGAAAAAAAGGATTTTTTTCTAAACCATACTGATTTGTAAATGGGCTGGGGATTAACACTTTTAATGTATAACATTATTTTTAAATGATTCATTTGCTATTTAGCTGTATTTTAAATCCCCATTGTTAGTCAGTTTGACTGATTGGCAAACTGTTTGTTGTAAAAACGTGAAGAATAAATAAATAAAGCTGTCCTTTAAGAGTAAACAAATCATTTCCACACAGCTGTGCCATGCATGCTTATAACTGAAGCACTGTAAAGCTAAGTAAATAACAAAATATTTCTGCAGAGAGAAAAAAAGGCCTATATAATATTCTTAACACCCAATAAATCTATTAGTGAGTCACATCCAATCTTTTATGCTTTCCCCCCTCAACGTATAATTATGTCTTCTTTAGTCCTTGGAAACTCTGCTACCTCGGTACTCAACGCAGTTGAGGTTCTAAGTTTCAAACTTGTTTCAAAACCAAGGTAAGAAGAGAAAGCTCTGAAGAATGAAATGTAATTGTAAACTGACTGAATACCTTGCATCCAGAAGTAAAGACAGTGCAGCAAGTAGACCACACCAGCAAGCGTTCACCATTTCTTCCCAAACTGCTCTGCTGACTTGGGAGGGGAGGATGAGAGTAATTTTAAAACAACATTTAGTAACATGAATACAGTATAGCAGACTCACTTTCTGATGCATTTTTCTTTTAGTATATATATATCCCATTTCCAGTCTACTAGACATTTCCAGTAAGTTGGTACAAGACAGGCTATAAGGCAGACTGGGTTCACTTGGACTACCTTTCCACTCTACAGTTTCAGAATCAAATATGGCTGCCATGAATAACAGCAACAGCCTGGCTGGGAGGTGTGACAAATTATCTAATGAGGACCATAGCTTTGTCTGTCAGGGCAAGTTTTCAAGAGAAAATCCAAGATCCAAAAAAACTATTTTAGGCACCTTAGTTCAGTGGTTTTTTTTGAAAAAGTAGACATATATACATGTTCTTAGAAATTATAATAATGCAAGGCAACTACAAAAATGGGGATGAGTAGGAACCAAAACAAGCATTCCTCTTGAAAAACTAGGAAGAGGGGGCAATAAAAAGAAAGAAGTAATTTACATTCAGTTAAAAAGTGAAGGTGAGGAGGAAGTAGAGCTCACCTACACAAAGAAATACCTAAACCAGGTCCTATACATCTGCAAGCAGCTTTATATTACTTTCATTTTATTAACCTTAACCAATACCAATCATTATCACATACCTGTTTCTTTGTCAGTTTGGTCGGACGCTGAATTAGAATCTTGCAGGTCTGAGGACTGTGTCGGTGAAGACTGTGTATCAGCTGTTGTTACTTGACTCTCCATTTCAACCTGTCCCAATTCTTCCTCAATCATGTTAGTGATGCCACGGACAAGATCCAGTAAAGAATGGAATGCTACTGACATAGCATAGCCTTCAGGAATTGTGGGTGGCTCAACTTTGTCCAACATCTCTAGGCTAAGAAGGGAGGGGGAGGGTTAAATAAATACAGTGGTACCCCGGGTTACATACGCTTCAGGTTACAGACTCCGCTAACCCAGAAATAGTGCTTTAGGTTAAGAACTTTGCTTCAGGATGAGAACAGAAATTGTGCTCTGGCGGCAGCAGGAGGCCCCTTTAGCTAAAGTGGTGCTTCAGGTTAAGAACAGTTTCGGGTTAAGTATGGACCTCGGGAATGAATTAAGTACTTAACCCGAGGTACTACTGTAAATGTAAGCAAAAGGAATAATATGCCCTTGGTACCCATCACTTAGCTAACAAAATACTCTGTTGCAAATACCACAATTTGCAAACCAAACCAAATATCAGATTAACATTAGAACTGAAATATTGCTGTAAAACTGAGGTTTCTTACACTGATACTAGCATATTCTGTGCAATCATAGTTAATTGCTCCAAACATCAATGCTCAAAGGAGAGCTAGCTCCCTAAACCTTTCAAATATTTCCCAGATGTATTCACTTACACTGCAATCCTATGTATGTTTACTTGGAAGTTACTGCCGGAGGGCTGGTTTGCACATAATACTAAACCATGTTTTAGCACTATGTGAATAAGCCTTACTGAAGATGGAACAGGCTCTCAAACTTCCTCCTCCTGCACCCACACAGTTGGGAAGCCATGATTCCTTTCTATTTTAAAGATGATTGGCTTAGCATTATATGTAAACCAGGAATCCTGGTTTAAATTAAGCAATGGTAAGTTGCTAAACAAGCCAGCTTTGTGGTTTGAAGTCTTCCTCCGTCTCCCACGTACTTGGAATCATTGTGCTTTGTCCACATAGTGCTAAAGCACTGTTTACCATTGCATGTGCATGAGCCAATTGTGTCCAATGAGGCTTGTTTCTTAGTGTGTTAGTAAGCATTTCAATCATCTGAAAGCCTACAGAAATGCAGGCGTTCAATTTATTTATACAGATAAAAAAAAAATCTACCTTACAAATATAAATTATTCAACACTACAACATATATCTGTGCTGGTAATTCTTTAGGGTCATCAGAGGTCTGATGTCATAACTAAAGAAACACACTATAATTATAAACCATCCCAAGACTTGACCAGCAACCCAAATAAATAGAGCCTAATAAGAAACCAGAGGAAATATGTACTCAAAGGAGGTTAGGGCACCACAGAAAAGTAATTTCTAATCCATCTGGAGAAGAAACAGATCTGAGGCACAATCAAGAAAGAAACCAATACACAGACACGATCAGAACGACTCCAAGTGCCCGCCAGGGTAGCACTTGCCTGATGCTACCCAGGGCTGTTTCCAGAACACATCTTCTCCATATTCCTGCTTAGTTACAACTACTTAGGATGTGGCAAATTCATGGTTTTAAAGATCAATATTTTACTTACTAGGTAGCTTTAGCACTGCCCTGTGTTGACACACTGAGGATGGGTATCCAGGTTCCTCTGTATTCAAAAGCAGGCAAGACTGTCACACTTCCACCCATCCCTAACATTCCAGGATTGGTCTGTGCTGAGGCTGTGCCACCAGGCACGCTTCCTCCTATACAGTGAATCAAGTGGGGGAATTAACTGCACTTCAATATTAATTTAATTAGTTAAGCGCAACATACCGTATATACTCAAGTATAAGCCAACCCGAATATAAGCCGAGACACCTAATTTTACCACAAAAAACTGAGAAAACTGATTGACTCGAGTATAAGCTGGTTCACAAACCTGGTGGGGGTGGCAGCAGTGGAGGAAGAACAAGCAGCCCAAAAGGGCTGCTTTCGGGCTGCTCGTTCCTCCGCCGCCGCCACCAAAGGCGGAGGAGGAGGAAGGAGCAGCCCGAAAGGACCCTCACTCGAGTATAAGCCAAGGGGGGCTTTTTCACCATAAAAAATGTGCTGAAAAATTCAGCTTATACTCGAGTATATATGGGAACCCTTTTTCTTAATATCATTAAGACAACATTCCTATAAGCAAAGGTTATTCAAACAATGTTTTATCCATCTGTTTTGAATGCCCCCTCCTGGCCAATCGTTTCTAGTGCATCTTGCATTTCATTAAAGAGGTCTTACCGACACCAGTAGAGCTACACTGAAAAGCTAAAGTCACTCAGAGCTCAGAAATTTAAAATATTAGCAAATTAAACCACTCAAAAGTTATGAGATGCAGCATTTGCATTAAGATTTTGAGGTATCTGCTGAAACAGGCGCTGGCAGGGTTAGCCCAGGCATTTTGCCACTAGAGGGAAAATGGGAAATGCTGCCTCCACACCTCCACCTGTTGAGGAAGAAAAGGTAGCTATCCAGAACCTGCTGCATGGGTGTCCTGGCCCTGGGTGCTGGTATGGTGGGTTAAAAAATATGACAGCTTTAACTGTTTGATATGATAGGCTTCATGCCTTCCATTCAGAGTT
This sequence comes from Podarcis bocagei, assembly GCF_964188305.1. NCBI lineage: Eukaryota > Metazoa > Chordata > Lepidosauria > Squamata > Lacertidae > Podarcis > Podarcis bocagei. The sequence continues at coordinate 50,427,822 of NC_138135.1, forward strand.
ACAGAGTAAGGCTCTATGGAAGTTCTTCTAAAAGGCTTTATTTTACCTTTTGCAACATGATCAAGTTATCATTCTCATGAATACAACTCAAAGTACTAATTGAGCTAAATAAATAAAATGTTTATTGAAATCAGTGCTCCTAAGAGGGACTGACTGATAAATGGCTCAAAATAGTCCAAGGGTCTAGTTTACCTGTTTGGTTTGTTGCAGCTGATGCATTCCCTGTATTTGGTACGAGAAACAGTGACTGAATAAATGATCCCAGAGCATTCACGATGTCACGGAATACCTTAGTTGAATGCTGCTTCATATCGTAAGACTGACAGAAGGACCTGTTACACAATTCGGACAGAGTAAAAACACAGTTATTTAGAAAATGCTTTCGTCATTTCATCAGTGACTCTACATTATGAAACACTCTTTCTTATGTTGACTGGAAAAAGTATGTGGTAGCCACAGAAAGGCTTCATGTTCTACAGGACAACATTTAAATTCTAGAATTTAAAACAAATTTAAGGATATTAAAATCAGTGACCCACTATTTGTATACATGCACACCTAACACAATACCTGTGCACTGTTATTTCAATTATCCAAATATTTTATCGAAAGCCTTACTTTAATTGGTATATGGTATATCAACTAATATACTTGCACTACCTTAATAACTGAGGTTGCACACAAAGTCTGTGTATCGATTCTACGGCAACAGCTCTTAGCCACTGAGGTTTGTCTGCATCCAGAAACTTCACAAGCAACGATAGAAAGATCTCACATTCAGTTACCTAAACAAAAATACTTTTATTAATTAAAAGAAAATTCTGAACAAGGTATCCTTAACACGGAATTTCTGCTAATAAGGCAGGGCCCCTCTCTGCAAATGTTTGCACTTGCAATTTTGGGAGAAGGGCTATTTGGCACAGTCCCATAGCAAGGAAGCTAATAACACTTGGGGGGCTAGAGAAAGGGGAGAATGGGGTAAAATGGAAAGGAATAGTTTGCTGTTCCAGTTACACATTCTTAGGCTTAGCTACAGGCTCAGTGGGAACAAGAGGGTGGTGGCAAAGGGACAAGCTGAGCTTTGAGAGGGTGTATGAAGGAAAGAAGAGGTGGAATAAATAATTTTCTATAGCCTAACAATTTCTGAACAACTAAAGATTGAGGGGAAGCATTATCCTTAGGTTATTCTGTTATCAAGGCGTTACAGTATTGCCACGGTCCTCTTTAGGCATATGTGTCTGCAGTTCCACCTCCCTCAAGTCAAACAGAGGACTATTGGTGTGACTATTTCCTAGCATAACCAGGGATTATTTGAATGCTGACAGCTAAGAGAAAAGATGGTGAAGAAGCCTGTTCTACATTGAGCTCCCTTAAAATTCAGGGGGGGGGGGAACTACATTTTGCATGGTATTTAAGACTTATCCTGTGCATAATAGTGATATTAAAACCGTCCTCTTACCAGTAAACTATAAAACTGTTTGATCAAAACGGAAACTACTCTCAAAAGGCGCATGCAGATCGGGAAATATGGTTTCTCCACTGGTGCTGGTGAAGATGAAGTACTGGAACCTTGTCTAAATTTTATATTTGGTGAGAAGAGCTTTATTACTAGTGGACAGACCCTTTCTTTAAGGAGGAAGCTGAATTCTTGATGCTGGAAAATAAAAGGACACTGTTAGAAGGCTAACTAATTATACACACACACACACACACACACACACACACACACATATCTCAATCATTAAAGTTTAGGCACATAGGCTTATACTAGGGACCTCACCAACCTTCCACAGTAACCCCTTTGATACCAAAGGTGGGGAAGCAAAATTGATGGACTTTTAAATCCACTGATGAACTTTTAAAGTCTGATGGTCATTCACACTCCAGCACTGCCCATTGCCCCCTTGCCCTTTAGATAATCCCCCCATGGGTAGTACTGCTCATTCTGTTGCTCTAAAGTTAACCAAAACACAATCTAAGTATTAGGTTAAGAGGCGCCAATCATACAGATGCCAAAGATACAGATGTTAACAAAAATGGCCGAGTCTTTCCTATTTCAGAAACAAAGGCCTGGATCTTAACTGAGCTTCTGCTGACAGGAGCATCCCAAGCTGAGCTTTGCTCACATGAAGCTCCTGTCAGTGAAAGAAGCAGTAGGGCAGGCATAGGCAAACTCGGCCCTCCAGATGTTTTTGGACTACAATTCCCATCACCTGACCACTGGTCCTGTTAACTAGGGATCATGGAAGTTGTAGTCCCAAAACATCTGGAGGGCTGAGTTTGCCTATGCCTGCAGTAGGGCAACTTTCACTAATTCCCCCTCCCTCCAACAGTCCCTCGTGCTTCCAAAAATTCAACTCTGGAAGGTTGGAAGAGCTATGGAACAGCGTAAGAAGCAGCGCAGGAGGATGGGGGGAAATCAGCAAAAATGGCCTCTTCCCTCACTTTCCAGGAGTGGATCCCACATGCAGATATTGGTCCCATCTGTGAAAAGGAGCCCTTCCCTTCACAGGTGTCTAGTTAGGACCCCCAACCACAATATATACAGTTTCTAAAGTCTTTGTAGCTGAAATTCCCCTCCCCTTTCTAAAAACAAAAGCACTCACTTGTAAAAATACTTGCGGGAAATCATTGAGGACTGACTCAAGCAGTTCCAGACCAAATGTCCGGGTCATTTCTGTCATGCCTACAAGCCAGTAAGGTGCATCAGCATTAACCAGCTGACAAAGATCCTAAAAAAAACCAACAACATTCTTGTACTTTTATTCTCAGGAATCAGCCTGGAAACCCCCCCCCCCGCCCCCAATTTTCACCCAGTCTTTACTTTGCCATGTAATTCACCATATGGAATTTTTAGACATACCATCAAACCATACTCTGGTATTAACACGTCTGAGTTTCAGTCACTCCTTCCTCGTTCACATACACAATCCTCTATATCCTCTCCTGGTTTGAGGAAGCTACTATTTGCCTAAAGAAGCCTACTATACTTTGTGATTGCCTTGCAAATTGAGTCTAGAAATGGGATCTGTTCTTCATTTTTATCCTGTTTTTCAGAGAAGGGCAAATCATAGTTCAGATGATGATGAACTGTAAAGGTAAAGGGACCCCTGACCGTTAGGTCCAGTCGTGACCGACTCTGGGGTTGCGGCACTCATCTCGCTTTATTGGCTGAGGGAGCCGGCGTTTGTCCGCAGACAGCTTCTGGGTCATGTGGCCAGCATGACAAAGCCACTTCTGGCGAACCAGAGCAGCACATGGAAACGCTGTTTACCTTCCCGCCAGAGCGGTACCTATTTATCTACTTGCATTTTGATTTGCTTTCGAACTGCTAGGTTGGCAGGATTCGAACCGCCGACCTTCTGATCGGCAAGTCCTAGGCTCTGTAGTTTAACCCACAGCGCCACCCAGTCCCTTATGATGAACTGTAATTTGCCTTAAATCAGGGCTGAATGCAGGGCCATGTTTTGCCAGTCCATGATTTTGCATTGCATTAGAACCAGCATTATATCAGAATCAGTCCATTGTTAAGAAATTGCATTTGCCTTTATTTAATTTCATTATTCTGTCCAGCAATTTAAATCCACCAGTTAGACAGTACTGTTTCTTTTTAAGTTTCTGAAAACATTGAGACTATCCTGACTTTCATCTATGCTAAACACATCCAAACCTTTAGCTTCTCAAATTGCTCCCTTTTACCATCTCTGTAGCTCCTCCGTATATTGAGCTCTATAGCTTTTAGAGATGAGCAGAAGAATTATGTCCAGCATGCTATGCTTTTCCTCCATAATATTAAGAATGCTCTGTGTACGTTAACCTTTTCTCTCTCTTCAAAATGCTTGCATCATATTATCTCTCAAACCAAAAGTAACAAATGACTATTGACTGATCTCAGAAGCTTAACTTTGTACGTAAATTAGACTGTATATAATAAAAAGAACGACAAGAATTCAAGTAAGTTCCAATACCTGAAAAAGCATATATGCATCTTTAGCACATGGTTTCAAGGTGCTGACAGATCTTCTGTTACTGTTTCCTTGAATTCCTATTGGTTGCTCTATAATATCTGTACAAAACACAGATCCAGTTCAGAAACACAATGTTAAGAAAGAATGCATGGCTGTTCAATTTTATATATATATTAACTAAGGCTGATGCAGCAACTTGGGGGTTTTAGCAGGTGCTTGTGGTCGACACCAACATTCCCCCCCCCCAAAGTTGCTCTCTCTCTCTTCCCACTTGCTACTGCCGGGTAGAACAGAGTTGCATTTAGTTACTTTTCCAGTTTCAGAGATGTGACAAGTAACATTCAGAAGGCATGTAGTAGAGAACTGGCAATCAAGAAGCACATTTCTCCAACTAAACACAAGGTAAAAAGCATGACTTGCAGTTACTGAACAACCTGTCAATTCAAAGCCTACATCAGACAGCTTCATTAAAAAACCCACATGATGTAACACTTGAACAAATTGGTATCCATGCTTCAAAAGCCACCTTTTCTTTATCAGTTACACTTTCCAAATTAATAGAGTGTTGAATTTTGACCTGGACTGGGTAGGCCTAGGCTGAAATCTCCACTCATCTCAGCATACCCTATGCAGGATTGCTGTGATGATAAAACGGGATAATCTTTGACCTGGCCCTCCAAATTCCTCAGGTGAAGCCAGTGGCGGAGCTTCATCTGGTGCGTGTCCCGGGGGCGTGGTTCGCATCCTGGGGGCGTGGCACCCAGCACGGGTGGGAGGGCAGCCGCAATGGCACCCCACCGGGATCGCGCTGCCAGGGGCGGTGCGCTTCCCCCACACTCCTCTTCCCCTGCCAGTGGATGAAGCGCTATACACTAATCTGTTTCCTTTTAGAATCAGGGTACTGCTATATTGGGCTCCACCTACTTACAGCAAACAGACTTTTGCTATAAGTACCAAATGTTATGTAATATTTTAATTGCAATACAAACACATACCCACCTTTATAGTGTTCATCCTCAGCAACAACTCTTTCGAAAACAACAGTAACGACTTGCCGTACTGTGGCTGCTGCAGTATTATTTGTGATATTGTCTTTTGTGAAGTGCAACCGAAAGCAAAGGACAATTGCCTAAAAAAAATTTAAACAGTACTCATTACACAACCCAAATAATAATCAAAGCTAAGGTGTAGAAATTATAAGTTTCTAAAACATGAAGTAAGTTGAATTTAAAGATGTTTAAGTTTCTGCCATCCTAAAATGCATCTATCTTGGAAACTGGCTCCTCCTTTATGTTTCATCAAAAGCCTCTTCACATGTGAAAAGAAAAATAATAATGTACAAGTCACACAATTGCTTCAACACTTTCATGTCAAGAATGCCTCAAGGATGCCCCTCGGACTGTCACCCGTGTGCCAAGCACAAACAGCAATAATACAAAGAGACACTCTTAGACAGTCTCACAACTGTGCAGCTCTCTTTTACTGAAAACTTGATCCAAACTATGCATAATCCGATCACCATAGCTGACATAACTTTTAATGGATGAGATTAAGTAGTTGCAGCGTAATTTTGATAAGCTTGTAGTTTAACTCAACATTTTATTTTGCCAGCTTTAAAACATTTTACATTGCCCAGAAACCTAATTATAATCTAAGTGTAAAATGATATTGAAAACGTTTCTGGCAAAACAAATATATTTTGGTCCTTTTCTGCCATGATGCCCACCTGAAGGATTACTCTCATATTTGCCAGAAAAGGCAATTTGCCAATTGCGAAAAGGGCTATCTTGGATTTCCCCCCGATTTTACTAATTCATCCACACTAATGAAACATCTAAATGATCCTTTTCCTAATATTGCTATTTGTGAATGCTATTATTAAGGAAACATAGGAGACCATGGGTCACTCTCAGTCCTTTCCTGAGAAGAATTTCAAAGCTACAGTGGTGCCCCGCAAGACGAATGCCTCGCAAGACGAAAAACTCGCTAGACGAAAGGGTTTTGCGGTTTTTGAGCTGCTTCGCAAGACGAATTTCCCTATGGGCTATCTTCGCAAGATGAAAACGTCTTGCGTTTTTTGCAAGTTTGTTTCCTTTTTCTTAACACCGTTAATACAGTTGTGACTTGACTTCGAGGAGCAACTCATAGAACGCGGTGTGGTAGCCTTTTTTGAGGTTTTTGGTGATTTTTGAAGCTTTTCCAAAACTTTTCCGACACCGTGCTTCGCAAGACGAAAAATTCGCTAGATGAAAAAACTCGCGGAATGAATTAATTTCGTCTTGCGAGGCACCACTGCAAAGTATTACTTGAACAGGCCTGTAGGGATTGTGTAAATAAGCCACACTGGTGTGCCATTTTTCTGAATATTTCCTTTGGTGTACAATGAAAGACAGCCTGTGAAACTTACTTGAGATTCACCATGGAATTTTCAAGATCAGCTCATATTTATTGGTTAACATATAATGAAATACCACAATTTGATTTATACAATGCCTACCTTAGAAAGTGCTTCATCATGGACAACTGTATTGGTTGTTAATAATACAAGGACCGTCTGAAGAAGCTTGAGTTCTTCAAGGCTATTTTCCATCAGTTGCCAAAGCATATTGATAACATTTCCAGCAGCAACCTTGGGAACAAAAATTGAGATGGGCTATTCGATGCCAAGATACTATGTGGGGGGAAATGACTATAGAAGTGTCAATCATTAATTCTATCATACTTAATAAATATTGAAAATGCTTTTTCACCCTGTAAAGATCTGCAGGGGATTGCCTCAAGCAATATGTTCTCTTCTTTGACTGACCTTTTAAGAAGGCCCCAATCCCCCTCTACGGGAAGCAGGGCTGCAACTCACTCTGCCTACCCAAGAAGGAGGTGGGGAAGGGAAAAGCTGCTACCACCTGGGAATAACAAAGCACTTTTGGAACTACTGAGTTTAAATAGCCCAGAGGCAGCAGTCATAGAAGAGAGGGAGACTGGCTTGCAGAAGAAAAAGCAAAGGCATATAATCTCTTAACCCTTCTTCCCCTGACAGCGGGGTCAGGGAACCCTGCTAATAGGCTTTCCTTCCAGCTCAACTCCTTAAGGAGAGAATACCATGAGACTGGTTCACTGCATGTGACCCTAGAGGGTCCCAAGAAGGACAACCTGGCCACTCCTCAAACTTAATAGCCTGGAGAAAGGAATACTAGGGTGTCATGGAGCTTAGAAGCTGGGGAGAATCAGCAAGTGTGATGGGACCAGCAGCAGTATTGGGTGAGGACTCAGCACTGTGCAAGACAAGATGAGGTCACTGAAAAGAGAATTTTATTTGTGTGGGAATTCATTCCCTGGGTGAGTGTTAAGTTGTACCAGCAGCCAAAGCCTCAATAAAGCTAGAGCAGCTGACCATTTTGCATTATAATCCTAAAGTGTAAGGCTTGGTGTAATTCTCCTGGGTGACTTGCATACACCTCCCCTTCCCCTCAGTTTTCAAGTTGTGCTACACCAACATCAATGTTAACACTAGCCAGAGAGACCTTAAACTGCAGTTTGTGTACCAGCGTCTAACCATGACTCAAAATTGTGCTGTAGGTATATTTATATGCTTACGCTGCCTTTACTTTACGCTAACATAGTTCAGCACACATGACTCATCCCCTACCAACTCCACTTTATCCTCACAAGAAGCCTGTAGAGTAGGAGAGAGTTGCCAAATGGTTAAAAAATGTTCAGTGAGCTTCATGGTTGAGTGAGTCTCCTCCAACCTCAACACTCAACATACTACACACCATACTAACTCTCACAATGCTAAATACATTTCATCTGAAAATAAAACTGAAGGGGAATGCTCCTGCAAGAAGACAACCCTCTGGAGTAGTGTTACATCTACACTGATCCTAAAGGCTATGCCTTGTCAATTATCTTATTAGGATACTCTAATTTTTTTAATGATTCTTCAGCTATGTAAATTAGGCAATACTTCCATATCATTACTTGACTACCCCAAGTCTTACCTCTGAAACAACTTCATGAGACATGAGCCTTTGTATAGCTGCTAGACATAGTTGGGTGATCTTTGGTTCTTTTGTTCCACAGCCCATTAGAAAAGGCTGAACCACTTCTGAGCTGTTCTCTTTCAAGGCTTTCAAATGGAGAAAAAATAAATATACAATATCACAAGTCCGCAGCTTTGATTAATAAAGAAAACAATCTGTTGAAAATTAATATAATTATAGTGGTATTTCATGGAAAATATATATAAAAGAGATGGAAAGAGTTACAAATTTGGAACTTTTACTTTAATTTTACATCCACGGTAATAACCTTTTGGAACAGGTGCTTGAATCTTCTTTTACCTGCCTGTTTGCACAGCATTTACTCCTTGCATTCACTTTGTTTTCCAAGCCTCTGAATTACCCCACTCTCATACACCATATACAATATTATACTGACTCTCCTATGTGCCCATTTTGTCATGGGCAAGATAGCTCTGTGATCCAACACAGCAGAAAATAACTCCTTATGTTCACTGCACATGAATACAAGAGTCTGAACAGAGTACTATGGAACAGAAGACTGATGATTTGATGTCACCTTTCCTTCAAAGAGCAAGTCTCAGTTGCAGCCTACTTGTTTCAACATAGACTTGCTCTATGTGAACACACTGTTTGCACAGTATAGTAATATTTAATTTAATTGAAAGGTAGCCTGGTTTGCAAAATCGTACATGTGCCAGGTTCTCAAAGATACCAATAGTGAGTCTATAGGAATTATAGTTTTAAATTATACATTGATATTAAACTCTATCTGGAATTTTATCCTTTGACAGTGAGTACAATACACAACTCTCAAAACTACAGCTACTGCGGAAGTATATACACTTCTGATTCCAAACATGGAAATTTTAAACTGGATTTTTGTTTTATAACTAAGCATTATCCAGTATCCACTTAACTGGGGATGGGGTGGGGAGAGAGAGACTAGCTGAAGAAACTAATTAAAACAACCACTTCTTATGCAAATAAGCAGGATTCAGCACTCAAAATTCACTTAAGTATACTGACAGAAGTTTACCAAAGTTCTGAGCTGGTAAAGAATGGGATCCATAAATTACCGTATTTTTCGCTCTATAAGACGCACCAAACCATAGTTTTTGGTGGAGGAAAACAAGAAAAAAAATATTCTGAATCCCAGAAGCCAGAACAGCAAGAGGGATCACTGTGCAGTGAAAGCAGCAATCCCTCTTGCTGTTCTGGCTTCTGGGATAGCTGCGCAGCCTGCATTCGCTCCATAAGATTCACACACATTCCCCCTTACTTTTTAGGAGAGAAAAGTGTGTCTTATAGAGCAAAAAATACGGTATGTTGTATGAAATGCATCTCTTTTCTAGAATCCTATTAGGTACTATAGGGTGATAGTCTATTTCTTGCACAAGCACAAGGAAGTTTGATCCAGCAGGAAACATCTGCTCATGGGGGAGAAGGGGAAGTGGCTTTAGCCTAGTTCCTCTCCCAAATCTGTTCTGAGGGTCCCTCAATCCTCCAGAACAGTTTGGGGGAGGTGTTAGGTCCATCAGGAAAATCAGCCCAAATTACCGCCTCCCCTTCCATGAGCAGATGCATCTGCTAATGCAACAGTGCAAAGAACACTAACAGATTATAACCCATAACACTGAGAATTATATTAGGAATATCCAGCATACTGAGCTACAGAAACAATCCAAAGGGGCATCAGTTATATAACCCCTCAACCCAGTTCTGTATTATCAGTGACACTACAGCAGATTAATTAGAAATAGCAACAGAGATACTGTACTGATGACCTTCGTGGTCCCTTCCAACTCTACAATTCTACGATACAAAATACCATTTCAAATCATATCAGAACGCAATTACTTGAAACTGGAAAAGCCTAGAGAGAGTGAAAGGCCTCAAACTGTGTATGGCTTGTTTGTTTTTTAAAAGAGAAATCTCGATTTGGTTTTCTAGGAAAATGTAAGTAGTGAAGGCATCTATATTAATGCACAGATGTATCGTGTCTTAGAAGATTATTCACAGGTTTATCAAAGCAGCCATTAAATGTAAAAACATTAAGACCTTGTAAATAATGTTGAGTTTAAAGAGGAATTGTACAATGTGAATTAAAGTACTAGGATATAGATAAAAAGTACTAGTAAGTATTTCCAAGTGCTACTGTAGTGTTCTAGGCATATAATCTTTGAAGTCTAATTAGCTAATTATTCTCCCTAATTAGGGCAAAGGGCCATAGTTCAGTGGTAGAGCATCTGCTCTGCAATGCAGAAGGTTTCTGAACAATCCCTGGCATTTCCAGGTAGGGCTGGAAATGTCCCCTAGTCTGAAACCCCAAAGAGCTGTCAGTGTGGTAGGCAATGGTCTGACTCAGTACAAAGTGGTTTCAGAGGTTCTATTATGTCATATAAATTTACACTGGGTGTGGGTGGAATTCCACTGTTGCTGTTTTCTAGGTTGCTTATGTCTTTTAAGACTAATCCCGAGTTTTGTTACTAGTTGTAAGTCTTGCCCATAATGATATTTGTGAAGCTGCAACTGTCTTCCATACACTAAATCACTGTATGCTATCTAGTTCTTTAAACAGATATGATGAGATTCTTCTGTCTCTTAGTGCAAGTTTGTTTGGATTATAGCTGACATTACCTGTCATAGCTTTCCCACTTATGTCAGCATTCATGATAGCAATGAAAACAAAAGAAAATTAAATTAAATAGAAGTGTTAAAGTGAAAAAATAGGGCAAGAACTATTCTAAAGTATATTCTTTAAGTAATACTAGAGTAATTATTCAAAATCAGCTAATCTAAACAATAAAAACTAATTGTGGCATCATTTTTGCTGTAACAGACCACCTGCCCCTGCCCTTCTGTACTCATGTACTCTCAAGTACACAGAAGCAACTATAAATATTTTCTCTGGTGACACTAAGGCTTAAGACTTGCTAGTGCAACATCACATTTAAAAGAATAACAACCAACAAGAGAAATGTTTTTCTAATCTTAATTAGTTATTTAAGATACCGGTTATGGACCAGTGAACAGGAGGAAATGAAATAGAAAAATAAAGCATTTTTCAAAGTCTATTGGTTCATAACAGTAATATGAGTGAATATAAAACTAATCAGATTGGGTAGCTGGAATGAAGATGGTAACAGGTAAATCTCAAATGAAAGATTGAGTTTAATAGGGTTCACTTCCAGGAAAGTGGGTACAGGTGTCCTTGGTGACATCATACATTTTCCTCCATAAAATCTAAATAATTCAAAGTTCATATAATACTACCACAATATTGGAGCAAGGTACACACAAGAACAGTTAAATTTTTAAAATGGACAAATTATTGGGAGGTGGGAGAGGAAAGTTGGTGAAAACTTTCCTGTTCTGGCAATTTCTTGTTGCACTGGGCAAATGGGGCTCATATATGGTAAACTCTTTTTACAGGTTTTTTTTAATCTCCTAAGGCAATTCTTTAAATTTTTGCATTATGGACTGTCTAATTCTGACTGTTGTTGACTGGGGTGGGTGGCTGACAGGCACTTGGGAACCCCAGCACAAGGGGATTTCTGCAGGCATTACCAAGATCGCTGCCCAGGCTTCGAATCAGCAGCAGACTTTCCAGGATGACAGAATGGAGAGGTGTACTTGAAAGTGATTGTGAAAGTGATGCACAAGCCTCCTATTTGTGCATTGGCAACCACATCTCTACCTGCCCCATACATGATGTCACCTGCCCCACGTAAAGCATCAGATGTGGGGACAGGTGGTGAAAAAAGTATTGTGGGCCAAATTTCATGGAATGCCAAGTTTGACCAGCAGGCCAGACATTTCCTAGCCCTTGTTTAAGAAGTGGGCATGGGGTATCCAGATAAGCTCCAATTGAAGTACTAGTTGGAAGATCGTCAGAGCTACTTAGCTTTAGGAAGGGAAGTACACAATTTATTTGAATTTTGTATGCTTTCAAATCACTGCCACTATTGCCATCAATACAAAATTATCTCTGACTCCTACAGACACTCTTTCCAGTTGTCTTCACTTCCAGTTTGCAAAACATCATAAGAAGCAGTTTCAAAATCTGTGAGATTTGGGGATATTTTACTCTCTCAATAGTTACAAGCAATATATTAAATTGTATTTGGTTACCCTAAAATTCTACATTAAAAACATAGATTCACTCAGTAATTAATATAACTAAAGAAAGAAGGCTGAAACTAGCAATATTTCATTTACTGTCCATTAAATTTCACAGAATGAGTTGTGGGAGGAATGTTTTGGAGAGGTCCTCTCTATCACTTTTACTTCTCCAAACACACCCATGCAGCAACACATCCTCTTCTCCATATCACCAGCAATTTTGCTTCTTTGTTCTGCTGTTCAACTGGAAGCAGACATCAATTTTCACTTGGATGACCCATAAGACAGTTTGGAATTGGGAGGAAAAAGAGCAGACATGTGCATATTGGCTTAGTCTGCAGGAGCCATTTTCCTGCAGCATCTCTCTCATGAAACAGGGCACCTACATCTATAAAATGTTTGTCAAACTATAGGTTTTGGAGTACTTCAGTAACAGCTAATATAGTAACATAATACATTATTGTTGTTTGTATAATGCAAATAGCAGTAAAAATACATAGAACACAATAAGGAACAGGGGGTATGAAACCCAAAATAATCTATGGGCCACCACAAATGATATACCCTCAACCCCAGAAGAGTGTCCTCTACAGGATGGTATTGAATTGCATCCAGTCCTGTGCTTTGTTTTGGCACAAGACACTGTACACTGTGTTAACTTACACTAATAATAGCTAAAAGACATAAAGACGCAGGGTGTACACTCTGTATTAAGATTGGTGTCACTCCAGATCATACAACCATACCTCCAGGAGTGTGTTTCTACATATTCTGGCAAATAGCATACTCAGGGTCACCATGACACCCATGAGGCTGCCCCAACGTAGCTCAACATTTGTAGCAGGGCACACTCTTTATTTGTCATCCTGGGCTGAGAAGGGAGAAGATAAACTGGAGGGTGGGGTGGGGTGTTCCTGTTGAGTTTCAGAATTACAGAATTCTAAAACTGCAGGAGTGGAGGACCTATTAAAATGGCCAATTCCTGGAGACTAATGAATGCAAATGGTTTTCCGGAGGGCTCCAGGGAGCTTTCCAATTGGCAAGGCTGGCTCTTCTGCCAAACACAGAGGTGACATGGGAGTCTGAACACCCTTTCCCAACGAGTAAAGCAAGCAGAGCTCTGTGTTAGGCTCTAGAGTGAGAACTATTAAGCAGTGAGCAGATGGGGGGAAATCACAGCAAATGTGCTCAGGTCAGACTCTATTCAGTAGCTGTGAAGGTGGCAAAGTAAGCTTACTTCTTTGCCTCCTCTGTGCCCCCGTTTTGTCATCCAGTGCAGTTGTTCTGGGTGGCTAAGGCCTATTACCTGTGGGCCTTGGCACATGGTAGAGCCTGTGACTGTTTGCAAAGCATTATGAGGATAAAATCACTTGCATCCACTGGAACTTGGACTCCAGGTTTTAGAGCAGGCAATTCTGGAGCACTTATTTGTTGGATGTTGTTGGACAGGTTTCAGTTGTTGCAGCTTGAGGGCGTGGACAGAGCATTTGGTAAGGTTTGTGCAACAACTGTTGGATCCTTGCCCCTCTTCATTTACAAAATTGGGCAGGGAGGGGTCAGCTGGTTGAGCTAGGTAGGTAATTAATGCTTTCTTACAAAAGGGAATGGATGCATTTGCATGGCATGCCACTGGCTTCACATTGTGGAGCGACACAACCCTCTATTCCCAGTTCAAATCAAATGCTAAGCTAGGAATCATAGTTTGCTGCTCCCAGTCACACGAGGGGTGGGGATAATGAGGTGTAATCCTAAAGAACGTAAACAGGTGCTTGCTGTGTAAACTTTCCCTGAACTTCAGTACCTGGAAATCAGTGAGGATTCAAACAGGAGCTTCAGAAACCAAAGACTATTTTGATAACTGTATATATTTCATCTGCTTTGATGAAAAATTGGACTAGCACACTGTCATAACTTTTATTGAAAACCCATAGACTATTATTATCTTCATGTTCTAAAAGCACTAAAGATATTCAACACCAAATCACACTCAAAGCTTTGATTTAAGGAGACTTAAAATAAATTTTCTGATTAGGATTTTTGGTGTTTGCAAATATTTACCTGACAAGACATCAGTGTTTCGTGCAGCTATCGTTTTTACTTTTATTATTCCTGACTCAGCAGCCTGTAAAGAAAAGACAAGAGATTATTAATTTATTAGTTTTTTCTTAGAAGCATTTTATCCTATTCTTCAGCTGAAATGGCTCCCACAGCAGCTTACTAAAATCAGTAGTAAGTCATCGCTGACCTCGGGCTTACAATCTAGAAGCCACTTCTAAGACTGTACTATATGAAAGCAATTCTTCATTTAACAGAAGTGAAATTAAAGTTGTTATGCCTGCAAAATCTTGCGGCAGAAATTGCTTCCCATGAAAGCATATTTCAATGCCCCAGAATGTGATGTATTAACAACTGAGTCTCATTACATCTCCCATCTCCACCTTAAGACCTTCACATCGTTATCTCTTTATTATTTGCAAATTTTCTCACTTTTTAAGGTCCCCTATGATATACCCAACTGCGCTCAATAAACACCTAGTTAAAAAAAACACAGTTCTGAGGTGTTGGCATGGAAGTTGCTTAAAGGATAAACATAATAAATACACAATTTCTGTCTGAGAACGTCCCATGGCAACCCAAACTATTTTTTCTGATCTCATTCATGTTTCACACACAATATCCAAGGCATTCAGAGAGGTAGACATGAATACGAATCTTGTGTCTACACAGATAGCGTGCATGCATCAATCAATCAATCAATCAATCAATCAGCACAGTCTATATTTCCTTATACACAGATTAGATGCCAACTAAACCTAATACACAACTCTCCTGGCTAAATCAGCAGAAAATCCAACAAGGGTACTGTAACTAAAAAGATGTTAAAACATTCTTGACTCAGCTGAAAAGTTAACTAGAATGCCACAATGTTCTACTTTATGTATTCCCTAACAAAGTTCTGCTACAAAAAAAAAAAAAGTTAAATGAAACCAGGGTTGCAAGATTTTATAGCTCAATTCCAATCAAAAGTAAGTCCCACTGAGTTTAATAGAAGTTGTGACCAGTTAAGTGTGTATAGAACTTCATTATTAGCAAATTAATAAAGTGCTTAATCACTCTGTTTTACCAAAGAGAAAAAAGATACCAGAGTATTTTGTGTATTTAACATTAAATAGCAAGTTTTCATGACATTCTATGTAGTCCAATTTTAAACCACATATTCTTATATCAAATATTGTTTCATATACAACCTTGGGGGAAACTTATAGAAGCGAACATGTCTAATATAATAAACAACTTGTTCATATTTCTTTCTGTTTCAAGGGCTTCTGTAAATGACTATGTTAAAGAATTCAGTTTAAAAAACCCTAATGCCTTGCAAATCAGCACATGATCAAGCATATTGCCTTATTTGAATGCCAAAGTGCTGTGTGAACTGTGTGAAATGAAATAATTAGTTTCATTTAATTATTTTTGTAACATCATTTGCTAGATGTTTAAAACAGCTCAATAAAAAGTAACAATCAGAAGAGGGGGGGGGGAAACAAACAAACATGAATATTAAAGGGACCAGGAGGGGAAATGTGAGAGAATAAAATATTACAACTTTGAATAGCTTTGAATTATTGACATATATATTTACATACGTTTTAGGGAAGCTTTTAATGTTTGACAGACTATTGTATTTTAATATTTTGTTGGAAGCTGCCCAGAGTGGCTGGGGAAACCCAGCCAGATGGGCCGGGTATAAATAATAATTTATTATTATTATTTTACAATGCAGCTCTTTCAATAAGTGAAGTTAGTACATTTTAAGGACTAGTGTACAGCTGAAAAATTCAGTCCTTTTAAGTATTCCTATTAGCTTGTTAAATATTTTACCACACCAATGCCTGTGCTCCTAGATAGCAGATAACTTTGCCTCAGCAGTAACCTGAACCTTCTGTAAAACTGCAATCCTAGTTCAGAATCTTGAAACTGCTGACTCAGCTAGAAAGGCAGCGCTACTCAAAACTGTCAGTTTATGCTGACGGACTCTAAATGAAAGCAGGAGCAGAGTTGTGGAGGACTAACAGTCAGCTGTATCAAGTAATTGCTAAAGCTACCTTGCTGAGGACAATGAAATAAATGGCCTAAAACCACTTTTAAAAGAGTGACACTTTCTTTACTAGTTTCTCACAGGAAAAATGTTCCCAAATATCTTTGGTATAGAGCCCAAGGACGATAGTAGAACCTTGTGCCTATTTCTTGGACAGTTACAAGGGCAAAAGAATAAGCCACACAAAGTAGGTTTTACAGTGGTACCTCCGGTTATGAACTTTAATTGTTTTGGAGGTCCGTTCTTAACCTGAAACTGTTCTTAACTAGAGGTGTGCTTTCGCTAATGGGGCCTCTTGTTGCCGCTGCGCTGCTGGCACACACTTTCTGTTCTCATCCTGGGTCAAAGTTCTCAACTTGAGGTAATTCTTCCAGGTTGGTGGAGTTTGTAGCCTGAGGCGTTTGCAACTCGAAATACCACTGTACAGTGGTACCTCGGGTTAAGTACTTAATTCGTTCTGGAGGTCCGTTCTTAACCTGAAACTGTTCTTAACCTGAAGCACCACTTTAGCTAAAGGGGCCTCCTGCTGCCACTGTGCTGCTGGAGCACGATTTCTGTTCTCATCCTGAAGCAAAGTTCTTAACCTGAAGCACTATTTCTAGGTTAGCGGAGTCTGTAACCTGAAGCGTATGTAACCTAAAGCATATGTAACCCGAGGTACCACTGTATATACAAAAGAGTAACTACCATAGTATTACTCAGCATACAGATATAGCCTGGCTTTGTCCAGCACATGTATTAGTGGTACATGGCACAAAGACTCCATTAACCACGGGCCCTGGCTTCACTGTCTGTCTGCAAGATCACGCTGAGCATATGATTGTACTTTTAAATATATCCCTTCTAATTGTAAAGTTTTTATTGTCATGCTTGAACATAGATTGACAATGGAAGTTAAATGTGTATAAACTGAAATTCAACACAAACGGGTGTTCCATTTATAGTCTATCCCTATAATTTTATTAATGTTGTGTTATTACAATTTGTAGCCAAGACCATTAAACATTAAATCTGAGCCCCCAAAATCTGCTCTGGAGGGTGAACCTGGATCATCTGGTAATAAGTCCCAATGCGTTCAGCGAGAGCAGATGTGCAATGGACTGCACTGCTAGTGGATATAAGGCATTACTAGCTACATAAAATGAAGCATTATAGCTATACACCTGCCAAATTATGTGCTGTTGGAATGATAGTGAAAATACAAAAAAAAAAAAAATCTGCTTTGTTTTCATGTATAGGATTCACTACTGGGTTAAAAAAATGGTTAATGTTCCTTGTGCAATGAGTACCATGCAGTTCAATGCTAGTTTAGAAACCAGACATGTAGCGCAAGCTAACAAAGAACAAAGGTTACTTTATATCCTGCCTCCCCCAAATGTTTGTCTTCTCAAATTCTTTAAATTGTGAATATATCCTACAAAAAAGGAAATAATAATAGGCGGGTCTAACTGTAGCATTTAAAAATAGTGTATTTACCAAACAGTCCACTTTCCGTTAGCCCTGCATCTTGCATACTGTAGATTTGTAATATTTTATGGAAACTAGAGGAAAATTCTGTAGAAGTTTAGAACTGTTATTCTCAAATTTTGTTCTTAAAACTTTGAAGACTTACTACTCAAATCTGCCTTAAGGAAAGTCAAATCTTCCATCAAATCAAGCAATCATTTCTCTCCTACTCACATCTTTCAGTGCTATCTATGATGGTACCTACGAGTGGCGTAGCGTGGGGGGTACAGGGGGGGCCGGCCGCACCGGGCGCAACATCTGGGGGGGTGCTCCACGGGTTAGGGGCGCAAAATCCACGGGTTAGGGGGCGCAAATTACTTGCCTTGCCCCGGGTGCTGACAACCCACGCTACGCCACTGGTACCTACTACTTACTTTGCCACCAACTTGGCAAATCTACAAACGCGATGCATGACTACGTGGTGAGTTACACCCAAATGTTTTGCATTTTTTTGCATGGAAGGCTTTGACTGAAGCTCTAATAGCCCCCCCCCCCCAAGATCATCTTCATCTTCTTGTTGTTGTTGTTGTTATTATTATTATTATTATTATTATTATTATTATTATTATTATTATTATTATTATTATTATTGTTATTATTATTATTACCACCACCATCATCCCCACCCATCTGGAAGCTCTGGGTGGCTTCCAGCACACATAAAAACATAATAAAACGCCAAACATTAAAAACTTCCTGATACAGGGCTGCCTTCAGATATCTTCAAAATGTTGTGTAGTTCTTTATCTTTTTGACATCTGATGGGAGGGCATTCCACAGGGAGGGCGCCGCTGCCGAGAAGGGCCTCTGCCTGGTTCCCTCTAATCTCACTTCTTGCAGTGAGGGAACTGCCAGAAGGCCCTCGGAGGTAGACTTCAGTGTCCAGACTGAACAATGCAGGTGGAGATGCTCCTTTAGGTATACAATACTATTACCCCCCCCCATCAAAAAACCCTTTCATGGGAATATACTTTAATTGGTATCTTCGTTTGTGTCCTATAGGTTGAAGCTATGGATTTTAAGTACACCCTAGAACACTTTTGGTATCAATGAGGTGAGGTTCGCACTATACAACAGAAGACCCTTTGCTCCACATTTTAATCTAGGCACAGTACAACAAATCTATAACAAAGTACAACAAAACATTAGAACCTCAGGTTACCACATTAAGAGGTTGTTTTATATCAAATTAACATATTTGTTTACTTTCCCCATAGCCGCCTTATGGAACGCAATGCTAGCAACATGCAATTCTCTTTCAATTCATTAAAAACATCACTACAGTCTTAGCTTATTGATTTCAACAATCAAGAGCTCCTGAATTTTTACAGGGGCAAATATCGTTATACAGAGATGGGAACCTCAGGCTTGGGGGCAACTGCAGCCTTGTAGATGTCTCTGTATGGTCCTTCCCCAAGCCATGCTCCTTACCAGCCCTCCTTGAATGCTTGTGACTGGCTAGAATGTGGTCTGATAATACTCTGATGGTAATATCACCTGGATGGACAATAACAGCAGTCCTCAAGCACCACCCTCTGGAAACAACCATCCAAGTAGGACCAGAACCACTGCAAAACAGTGCCACCCAACCCTAACTCATATTATATTATTATTAGTTATGATTCTCACCTTTGGCATTGAGTATTTCACTCTGCAAAAAACAAACTTTGCTTGATTTACTTAGTTTTAAAATATTAAACAGGGCATGCTTCTCAGAGCTCAAGTTCTTAAAATTCTGAAGTCCTTACCAAAGTTTGAAGACTCACATACGCAAACCATCAACAACAACCTCTCACAAGTGGGACAAGACAGCAATATGATACGCACATGGGAGCTGTTCCAAGTGCCACTTTCAAATTTAATATACAACGGAAACCTGCTTACCTATCGGTGGCAAAACAGGAACAGCTTGCAAACTCGTTTGGGTAATGCAATCCTTGTTGATTACCCAAACAGTTGCTACCACCAGTGCCTTGAAACCTACTATATTCAAAGCCGCCTGTCTCCAAACAAGGGCCTCCAAGTTATCCTAACAGATGATAAGGAGGCTTCTGCCTATCTTTTGAGCGGTATCGATTGCCTCCCCCAGCAAAAAAAGAGGCACCATTGCTAAGCCTAAGAAATGTACACTTAAAAAGTTCGCCCACTAGAGAGACTGAAGTCTGGGAAGAGGGAGGTGCAACCGGGAACTGCTTGTTACAAGAAAGTGCTGCAAGCGGACCGCGGTGGCCAAGCGGTGCAGACGTTTGCAATGTAGACGCAACCACCCGACTCGGTTCCACTCCGGGATTTCAGTTCTCAACCGGGGTGGGTGGGAGGAAAGGCCTCAGCGAGACCCCACGTACCTCATCCTAAAGCAGGCCGGGGAAAGGCCAACACGACACAAGAAATACACACAGACACGCCCCCCCACCCGAGACAGTCCAGTTTCTCTCCCCCCCAAAAAACCCTCCTCACCTCCTTGACGGGAGGAAATTTCTTCCGGCACTCCAGGCTCAGGGCCCGCAGGTCGCCCTGCATGTTTTCCAGCAGCTTCTTCACGGCCTCGGGGCTGCTCGTCCCGGCCATGGCTCCTCCGCCGTGTGGGGAAGGCAGCGACGCGAAGCCGGCAAGGGACAGGCCCGGCCGAGCCAGCGTCGCCGTCTGAATGTGGCGGCGCCCGGAGGCCGACAAGTCCCGAGCGGAGCCACGGGCAAAAGCAGCAGCAGCACCACCACCAGCAGCCGCCTCAGCCTCCAAGGCCGGCCCCGCCGCGTCCACGTCCGCTCCCGCTCCCACAATGCCGGGCGCCGCCGCCGCCGCCGCCGCACGTCAGCCCCGCTTCCGTACGACACAGGCCTCGCGAAGAAGGGGCGGTGCGAAGAAGGGGAGGAGGGCCCGCAGGGCGGCGCGGCCCGAGGACGGCGGGGCTGAGGCGGGTCTGTCAGGGGCGGAAAGATGGGGGGCAAAGACGGGGCGCGACCCTGTCCGGCCTTGGTTTGTACGCAGTCCCGGAGCAGAAGAGGCCGTCGGTTCCTCAGAGCATGTGCAGTTCTTGCTTCTTCCCCCATGCAAGGTGGCATGGAGGGGAGTCCAGCTCCTCTTTCTTGAAATCGCCGGCACTTATTTCCTTGCGTCACCAGCCCTGTTCAGGGAAGTTTTTAGTGTGGGATGTTGCCTTGTTTTCTTACTATTTTTTTTGTTGGGATCCGCCCGGAGTGGCTGGGTCAGCCCAGTCAGATGGGCGGCATATAAGTAATAAATTATTATTATTATTATCCGCTTTTTTAAAAAAGGTCCCTGCCACTGCCTCTCAGATTTGCCATATCAAAGAGATATGGGATTATCCATGTTGTTTACTGTCAGCTCAATGCCATATACATCCTTACCCCGCCGTAAAACCTAGGGAGTTCGGTAGGTCTTGCGCAAGGGGGAATCGATACAAGTTCGCAATCTTAATAAGCATTTTGAACCATCGACATCACCCGTGGCTGGCAAATGCTCCTTAATCAAACAATGGAAATTGTGTAGCACGTTGCATTGCATTTTACCTTAAAAAAACCCAAAAAGGTATCTGTTTAAGATTTGTGTTGTATCCCGCCCCCTACTTTAAAATACCAGTGTTAATTGTCTTTTTTTTTTTAAGGTTCGTAACACCCTTCTGTTACTGATAATAGCTTCAGATGCCAACACCACTGCCAGTAAGGGAAAACTTGCTTCCATTATGGATTGAGTGGGTTACAGCTGATCAGCCCTGTTGCTTTGGCCCATATGACCTTTGCAGGAACAACTGTTGCCTGGCAATTGGCAGGTGCCAGCAGGAGAAGCTTGCATCCATCATGGGTTGAATGAGATCCAGTTGCTCAGTCCTCTTCCCTTACATCGGAGAACACCAATGAAGACCAAGCTTGAATGCAGGAAAAGCCACCTGCGTAACCCCGTAGTGGCATTTCTTAAGTAACATTTTTATTGTGAGAATTGTTTTTTGTAAGCTGCTTGGAGAGCATCCCAGGGTTATGAAGTGAGATAAAAGCATTATTAATACTATTCCTGGGTGTTTTGTTTGTTTGTTTTGCTTAAGTATGAGGTGCATTTACTGATATTAATATCCATGCTTCCAGTTCTTGCTTCTTTAAAGGGGAAGTTGGCAGCTGTCCCTCATTTTAAGATACACATTCCTTATGCCAAGATACTACAGTTCTACAATGTGTACTTAGTGGAACAGATTATAACATTGCCAAAGTTGCGTAATCTAGAAAGAGCCTATGATCTCTTCATGAGCAATCGGCAGCAGACCTAGGCGAGCAATTTGCCTCACAGAGCCTCAGGCTAGCCTGCAATCGTTCCTAAGGCTCCTTTTTATCATGCACCCTCATTTACTTTCAGCTTGTGACAAGAGTGATGCATCCCACATTACGTGTTTAGCTGCACAGTTTAAGGTGTGCTCTAAACATAGTCTAATTGTCATGAGCACATATTTGAAAATGTGCGGTAGAGAAGTAGTCAGCAGAGAGCTAGGTTTTCCTACATTTTCCTGACAAGTGTACATTAGCGTCAAGAGAAAATATACTGCTGTGTTAAGGTGTGGAAAACGCCAGGGGGTGTGGAGGGGAGTAAATGATTTTCTTTATCTGCCTCCTCACCAGTATGAACAGAGCTGACAAACCAGGAGCTGGGCCAGAGGATTGTGGACTCTGCCAAAACCTCTCCTCCTTTCAGCACTAGGCTAGAGCATCAAGTCATAGCTATAAGTGGAGGAAGTGCTACTGACTCTTCAGTTCTTGTTCTATTCAAATATGGCTCTTGTTAAACTAATAGCTCAATAATACTGGCATGGCGATGACTTAAGAAAAAAAAATTAAGAGCCACCATGTCATTGTGACACTACTGTAAGACATGTACATGATTAAGATTACATTTATGCACATGATTGATTAAAGCATTTGCCTTTAGCATGGCTACTCACATGCCCAAAATACGTAGCCTCTAAAATATTTTAATTGCAATATCCTGCCACATTGCCTTAATTGTACCTTGCAATCCAATCCTAAATGTATGCTGAGGTAAGAATACACTCAAGTACTTCAGTAATAAGGAAATACAGAATATAGCTAGAATACTGGCTTCTGGCTTTTTCTTGGATTAAGAATGCATACTTCTGAAAATACAAACTAATGCACATCAAATAAAAGAGACTGGATTAACTTAAATGAGTTAGCAAACTCTTTGTTGGTAGTGAACAGCTTAAGTTATAAGAAGGTGCAATGTTAAAACAACTATATAATTACTTGAAGCCAGAGGTTTTCAACCGTTATTGAGTCCATGGCTCCCTTGACCAACCACCTTCTTTCTGCGTACCCCTGTGGGACTCAGAAACAAGTTATGTCACCTCTTGCCTGCAGAGCTGGCTGCTTCTCACCTTTTTCCAAACACCCTTGTGGGGTGTGCCCTCAGCCTTCTCTCCTTGGGTGTCCTCCGGGCAGCTGCTGCTGCTGCTGCCTCTGGTCTCTGAGCTGTCCCACCTCCTGCTCAAGTGAGGTGTCTCCTCACACTGCCCCACAGGGGCCTGGGAAGAGGAGACCTTCAGCCTTAGTGGCGCAATGGAGACTGGCCAAAGGTGAACATGAGGCCAGCATCTTACCTTGGGAGGCAGCAGTGGCGGCAGCAGGCACTCAGCTCCCAGGCAGGCACTGCACACAGCAAGCACATGAAAGACCAGAACAGCACCTGCCTGCCCACCCTCCTGCTTGTCTGTTCATTTCCCAACAGCAAGGGCCGGCGGGCTGGGCTCCCTCACCAGCTTGCTTGCTTACTCTGAGGCCACCTCAGCTCCTAGCAACCAGCACCCCCTGGCCAGCCCCAGAGGCACCATTCACCTGAGGAGCTTGTAGCCAGGGCTGATGCAACAAACAGCTGTACAAGCCTTGGGGAGGAAGAGAGGCAAGAGGGCATCAGAGGAGGGAGGGAAGGAAATAGGGACAGAGGCCAGTGTTGCCCATGGCACCCCTGAACATCATTCAAGGCACCCCAGGGTGCCAAAGCACACTGGTTGAAAACCACTGCTTTAAGCTATTGTAAAGTGTCCTGAGATAATTTGATAAAGTGTAGTACAAAAATATTTGAAACACCACCAGGTATTCACTGTATTAGAAATAGCATTGTTTGAGATCCTAAGGGATCAAAAAGCTTCAGTCTCAAGTAAAATCCACCACTGTATCTACACATTAGCCCACCAAATGATCAACCAGTATCATCCAGATTACAGTATGCCATGGACTGAGAATAGGAATGGGAAAATAGTGCACTGCAAGGGTACATGGCATACACAGAAAACTGCTCCAGAAAATTCAAAAATTAAGCTAGTCCTAAAACACTTTAAGGGACGCAGGTGGCGCTGTGGGTTAAACCACAGAGCCTAGGACTTGCCAATCAGAAGGTCGGCAGTTTGAATCCCTGCAACGGGGTGAGCTCCCGTTGCTCGGTCCCAGCTCCTGCCAACCTAGCAGTTCGAAAGCACAAAGTGCAAGTAGATAAATAGGTACCACTCCAGCGGGAAAGTAAACGGCGTTTCCGTGCACTGCTCTGGTTCACCAGAAGCGGCTTAGTCATGCTGGCCACATGACCCGGAAGCTGTCTGCAGACAAACGCCGGCTCCCTCGGCCAATAAAGCGAGATGAGCGCCGCAACCCCAGAGTCGGTCACGACTGGACCTAATGGTCAGGGGTCCCTTTACCTTTTAAAACACTTTAACCAGTGGTGGTGAACCTGTAGTCCTCAAACTGTTGATGGACGTCTGATCCCAGAAATATCTGTAGGACCATAGCTTCCCCACCCCTTACTTAAACCAAGTTCTAATACTATCTGTGTATGTTATTTGCTCTATTACTGTAAGGATTCCAAGAACTCCAGATACCTCAGTTGTGCCTCATACAGATGGCTAAAATACAGATGTAAAATATTTGAGACACTTGGCTTATTAGGAATTTCAAATTGCTTTCT
Organism: Podarcis bocagei; assembly: GCF_964188305.1. NCBI lineage: Eukaryota > Metazoa > Chordata > Lepidosauria > Squamata > Lacertidae > Podarcis > Podarcis bocagei. The sequence goes on from NC_138135.1 coordinate 50,452,514, forward strand.
TTATACTAGAGCAAACTAGTACTTCATCATTTATCTCATGATCAACCCAACAGCTTGTTTCTCTCATTTCTAGTTTCCAGTACTACTGAAAATTGTTTTGAAATATTTTCTTGATCATTTAGGCTCGTGCAAAGGGCTGAAGTCAGGCAGCAGCATGCTGCATATATTTCTCCACACAGTGTATAGTTATGGCATTCATTCCCACAAGAAGCAGTGATGCCTACCAATTTAGATGGCTTTAAAAGATTAAATAAATTCATAAAAAATACAGCTATCAATGGCTACTAGCTATGATGGCTATGTTCTACGTCCACTGTTGGAAACAGTATGCCTTTGAACATCAGTCGCAAGGAATCACAAGGAGGGAGAGTGCTGTTGAGCTCAGGTCCTGCTTTGGCGCCTCCCATAGGCATCTGGTTAGCCACTGTGGGAAAAGCATGTCGGACTAGATGAGCCAATAGCCTGACCTAGCAAGACCTTATGTTCATGATCATACCAAATACATGAGCCCTCCAAGAACTGAGTCTGAGAAAGAGACAGAGGAGGAGGTGATAACTGAGTTTGATGAGATGTATAGGGGGAAATTGTCACTAAGCAAAGTGTAGGTATTACCATCCAAGAGTAAAGCAGCTATTAGAAGTTTGTGGTACAGGTCAAAGGGGATAAGGCTCAAGATAGTTCTTCGTTCCTTACTTGTACTACCTCATTTTAGAAGTCAAATGCAGCCCAAATTATGATTTGGAATCTGAACGGCTCTGGAAATTTGGGGTCAATCCAACTCATACATCTATATGGTCAGGATATTATCACCTAAGGTAAAGGTAAAGGGACCCCTGACCATTAGGTCCAGTCGTGACTGACTCTGGGGTTGCGGCGCTCATCTCGCTTTATTGGCCGAGGGAGCCGGCGTACAGCTTCTGGGTCATGTGGCCAGCATGACTAAGCCGCTTCTGGCGAACCAGAGCAGTGAATGGAAACGCCGTTTACCTTCCCGCCGGAGTGGTACCTATTTATCTACTTGCACTTTGACGTGCTTTCGAACTGCTAGGTTGGCAGGAGCAGGGACCGAGCAATGGGAGCTCACCCCTTCGCGGGGATTCGAACCGCCAACCTTCTGATCGGCAAGTCCTAGGCTCTGTGGTTTAACCCACAGCGCCACCCGCTAGGATATGATAAAATGATTAAAGTGTCATCTGCTTTCATGCACTGTGCCCCAAGGCTCTCACTGATTTATCTACAATGGACTGAACCACAGTAGAAGATTTTGGCTACCCCCCAAAGTCATACCTATTCTATTGGCAGCCCATAAGTTACCCATACAGTATGTGTTCCCTTTCAAGCTTAATTTTGATGCAAAGTGTTTTCATGAGTGCCTCTGGTTCTTTTCCAGTTCAGTTCCTGTATTGATCATAGGCCATAACAGGGATAAAAAAATAATATAGATGAAATGGTTAATAACACATTATTGCTACAGGCAAAAAGGTAAGTGAATGAAAATCAGATGTTACTACAGTGATCATAGCAGCACAATTCTTTTCAGAAATTACAAGTCAAATAAGTCAGCGTGGGTGTTGCTGCATCTTATCCCAGTGTTTCCCAACTACTGTTCCGCGGCACACTAGTGTGCCGCGAGATGTTGCCTGGTGTGCCGCGAGATGTTGCCTGGAGGGAGGCGGGCGAGTCGGGCGGCGAGAGGCGGGGCGGCGACGGCGAGGAGAGGCCGCCCAGCGCGGGGCTCTCGCCGTCTGCCTGCCTGGCTGCCTGCGAGCTCGGCGGGCAGCGCCTCCGTCCGCAGCGCCCGCCTCGCGGCTCTCATTCCCTGCCCCTGCCAAAGCTCACCCAGCCAAGCCGCGCTCTCCTTCCTGCCTCGCTTTGCTGCCTCCTCCCCCCCCCCACCCCCAAAGCTTGGAGGTTCCCCGGCAAGGGGGAGGAAAAAAATTGAAACTTACACTTTCGTGCGTCCCTCCCGGCGTGACGCTGCGCGCTGACGTCACGGGGCTGTAATGGTGGTGTGCCTCGAGATTTTTTTCATCAAACAAGTGTGCCTTTGCCCAAAAAAGGTTGGGAAACACTGTCTTATCCTACTAGCTCCACTCTAAATTGGGGAGCCTGATGTGTCTTTTGGACCGCAGTATTGTTCAGGGGTGTGAAAGTACTAATAAACCCGAAAATACTATTATATTATGCCCAAAAAATACAGTGTGTGGTTTTTATACACAATATAAAATATACCTCTCATCGAATCTGGGTAGAATCCTCCTCAAGGTTTTGTTACAAATTGATCTTAGAAGCATTCAGTTTACTGTACAGCTGTAGAAGTGACAGAACAAAAAACTATATACAACATTTTAGGACCACACATCTATTTAATTGAAACACTCCCCAATTTAAAGCATGCAATTGTGCTTTAAATTTTAAGGACTCCTGTGTCCCACCCACATGTAGAGTCCACATGTCAGCTGGCTGTGCGTACTGTCCCTAATAATAATAAAACAAGCCTGTCAAAAGGAAAACACAATCACACTCTCTAAAAAACTACGGTAATAAATATTTATGTCATAAACAATAAAAAACAGACCAGTTATGCAGATAAATAAGAAATATCTTCAAGTGGAATTCACTAAAAGTAAGACATATGTGACCTTTTGTATTTTTATTTAACCACTGTGGAAGTTTAAATTTACTCAAAAGGTTATAGTACAGCCCCTTTAAGGCTGAGCAACCATAACATGCTGGATTGATATTTTTTCTAAAAAAAATGTTTATTAGTAGTGAATGTTTGAATAACTTAGGTACTTGGAGAACTAATTAGTAGTAAAATGTTCTAGTTTAGTCTTTCTATAATAAAATTTTCCACCCTACATCACTGCCAGTGCTTCTGTCATGGGGACCATTCAGATATTTAGCCCTTCTATGAATTCTGAAGAGTTCAGGAAGAACTCCGCCCACATGTTTTTTAGAATGTTTGTCAACTCCTTGAATTGCTAGTACTTCAAGATGGCGGGACTTTGTAGTTATAGGTATTTTTTGTCTAGTTCCCTGTAGTAGGAACTAGATATTTATATTGTCAGTGTCCTTTTTACAACCCATGGTAATATAATATATTTGACAACATGTGGCGATCCATTACCAAAAACTTCCTAGTAAAAGAAAAATGAAAAGACTAAATAAGGCCTTGAATAGCTTTATTGAAATTTTTATAAATAAAACATGCGCATTTCAAATGTAAACCCAAGTGAACTCAAGTGCAGACAATTTTTTAACCTCTGTCATGCAGGAGGCTAAGCTTACATTTAAAAAAAACAGAAAGCAGCTTTAAAATACCAGGATGAAACACCAGCTTTTAATATCAAAGTATAAAGCAAAGCCATGTCCACAAACCTAATTTTTTTATCCTGGTCAAACGCAATTTTAAACTTTTAAATGCTAACATAAATAAATAATTTACCAAAATGTGCACTCACAGAGTGAACTTTATTTACAATACACAATTTATAACTTATTGTATTTGATTAGTTCAAGTGAAGATCATACTTTTTGCTTTTAACAATGGTGGGACTTCAGGTAGTAGATATGTGAAGTGGGCCTCCACACTTAGGGAGTTCCTGTCAAAGGCAGTATTGTATATGAATCAACAATACATTCTTCCAACTATATCAAAGGGAAAGCAGCAAATAAAAAAAAATGTTTCAAACTGTTACACTTATTTTTGGCATCCCAGACTTCTTGAACACAGTTAATTAAAATCCAATTCAAGGTATGTATGCTTTATCTACTTACTGTACAGGTTCTGACTCTTGAACATGCAAATGCCAAATCTTCTATAATAAAGTTACCTTTTTTGAGATAAGATGTAAGGCTATGGTGAATTCCACCAAGAACGCACATGAAAATTAACAGACCTACCTTTAAACCAGTTGCCCATTAACAATTTGAAGGCAAGTTATATGGAAAAGTCATCTAAGCTTGATGCACAGTCGTTACTATGAATACAGTATACTATTAAAAATCGGACCCTATTACACGGCATGTAGTTTGCAAAATTGCCAAACTACCAAAAATGGGGTGGGGTGGGGACTTTTACAGCACAATTAAAATTTTTGGACTGACACCAGATTAAAATTACGCACATCTTATAAGCAAGGTAACAGGAATTATGTTTACAAAGTAGATCCAACAAGCAATGAGGGATACTTACATTTAATTGAAAAATTCAATTCCTTAATGCAGCATGAAATCCAGAACCTGTTCCACAGCAGCAGTAAGATGAACATAATATTCTGGAAGTTTACTTATACCACAAAAGGTTAAAACACCTTTTCCAAGTTATTTTCTATCATGATTAAGTTGCTTTTTAATCAACGTTTATTTCAGGGATAAACTTGAAAATTTGGTGTTGCAAGAATACTGCTGCACTTATTAATTAGTCACATATACTAGGCAAATTGAAGTTTGTTACATGTATATGGACACACCTATCCAAAAATAAAGGCTTGGCAGTAATATTCTTGTGGTGTTACACAAAAACCAAATCCACAAATTGTTGATAATAACTCGCATCTGAAACAAAAAATCCATAATTCATCCAAACTGCAGCAGAAATTGTAAAGGGGTTTATTTGTGATTTCCTATACGTATATAGCTTGTGAATACAAGATTGCAAAGGTAATAGGAGACAAATTCTGTTAACGTTTTCATTGTGTTTCACTTCAAGTACTGCACAAGTTAAAATGTAATAAGGATTTACATTCTGTCATCTGAAATTTCCCATCTCAGATTTTATTTTTAATTTGGTGGGTAATTTCAATGCTTTAGTAGGTATCTCCCACAAGAAAGTTTTTCTCTGTATGGCTTCTAGGTCTTCCATTAGTTAGTGTGCATACAATTTTCATTCTCTATATCATTGTCATTCTCGTTACTGTCTTCATCACTCTCTAATGGGATGCCAGTGGCGGCAGAAGCACCTTGTTTAGTTTCCCGGTCAAGAGGAAAAAAGCCAGTTCCACTTATTGTGTCCTGTCTCTGGTAGAAGAGCACATATGCTGCTTTGGACTGCAAAATAAGGAACAACCAAGTTTTAGTATTATCTCCATTTTCATAGGTTGAAAAACAAGGGCCCAGAAAGCCGACAATGGTATTCACAGAAAGGATTCTGTATTTGTACTGTTTTTCACTACGGCACCCAAATTCATATTGGTATTTATGAACTGACATAATTAAACCTTTCCGCAACTGCTTTCTATTGAAGAACGTATTACTCATTTGGTAAGCCTTTCTAGATTTCCAAGGCTGTTCTTCAAGCCAAAGTACTAAGTACGTAACATTTTGGCATACTGCTATTTCAAATTGGGGTGGGCAGACTTCAGGTTTGTGGGAGCTCTTTTGCTTTTTTAAAAAATATATAACCAACCGAAGGCAACTTTTACTCAGAGTAGATTCCCTGAAATGAGTGGACCTAAGTAATATCATGCCATTATTTGATAGGCCTACTGTGAGTAAAAATTGGTTGGATTCAACTCTCAGATTAAAAAAAAAAATCATGGGACCAGAAATTTGTTCTGAGTTTAGAACAGAACTGAGCTCACAGTTCTTCCACACAAAAACCCGACTTCTGGTAATTCCCATTTCAGAAATGTAATGTGGGTGGGGAAGCTATTTTGTCACTACCATTATTATGTTGAGAGTCAGAAATCCTTGCTCAGAAATCCATCAGGAGATCCGTATTTAACTCCTGATTATCCCTGTTGCAAATTATTTTCTTACTAAAATATATATATGCAAGTCCATGTTATGTCTTGTTTCTAGGAAAATAAAATATACTTGCCACTATTTGTTCCTCAGATGCAGTGGACACGCTACTGTCATCAAAGTAGTACCATTTCCCATCATCTTTATTTTTTGCAAAAGCAGTGTCTAGGATAGGACAAGAATATTTTCCCTTAAAGTGCTAATAACAGGCCACAATAAAGAAATGTATTATCTTATGAACAAACTAAATTACTTACAATGCCCTCCACCCATTCCTCCATAGTGGTTTGAAACTGCAATCAAATTATAGCGGCAAGGCCCAGCATTTGGATTAATAAGGAATTCCGACATATCCAAATCACTGTTTCAAAGAAAGTATCTCATTAATTCTGGATTTATATTCAAGAACTGGTTGCAGGTTTTACATCTGATTTCAACACAACTGAGACAAAGCACTCACTCCAAACCTTATGCAAAGCAACAAATGTAGGTCTTTTAACTGGTACATATTCATCAAGGCATTTTCATACACACTTATATTTACTGGGCGTCCTTGTTAAAGAAGAAATGGGAGAAGCCAGCCTATTTAGTGGTTAGAGTGTCAGACCAGGACTAGAAAGAACAGCTAAATCAGGCATAGGCAAACTCTGACCCTCCAGATGTTGTTGAACTACAATTCCCATCATATCTAGCTAACAGGACCAGAGGTCAGGGATGATGGGAATTGTAGTCTCAAAACATCTGGAGGGCAGAGTTTGCCTATGCCTGAGCTAAATCCATGATGCTCACTTGAGCCTATCTCAACAGGATGTTGTGAATATAAAATTGGGATCTGGAAGAGCAACGTATTCTACCTTGAGTTCCGTGGAAGATAGAAATGTACTAAATAACTAAAATCAAGCAATCCTCAAATATTAACAGCTCATTCATGTAGAAAGCTTTTAAAGGGGCATTTTTACTCTAGGCAACACTATCAATAAGAACTTTCTTCCAAGCCTTACTGAAGTCACAACTGAAAATGTATTTAAGATTAGAATGATAGGACCGTACATTAATATCTGAGGAATTGTTTGGACAGAAACTAATTAGCAGGGTAGCCCACTGCTAGGAAAACACAGGGGTCATTTTTAATTTGGAGCAGGGAAGAGCAGGTTGTGCAACATCAATGACAGCTATGTAACAGCACTGAAAATGTCTTAGCTGTAGTAACCTTGAGCGTAAGCAAGGCAAATGCAACTTATGCTAAGCAAATTATTCTTTTAGGGCACCTGGAAAATGCTTTGTTGTGTTCACAGTGAGTTAAGCCTGCATAATCAATAAATTAAATTAATAAATCAAAACAAAACAGAAAAAAACTAAACTATTTAATTGTTGTTAAATATGGTTTTCTTACGTTATAGGGAAGTCAACCAAAGTATCCAACTTATCTCTCATGTATCTGCTGTAAGAAAAACGTTTTAAATGCACTACCAGTACTGGTGGCAGCGACCACAAGTCTAGTTTTTTGGTAGCTTGCTGATGTTCTTTACAATTTGGGCAATACCTACAAGAAAAACACATTTCAAGTCAAAGTTTTGCGTCACAGTGAAATTAAAACATCATGTAATTAATGCTTCTCCATGACTGAGTAAAGCTCGTCTTGACAAATACGAAGGTATTCTTTAGATCGGGGGCTGGCAACCTGTGGCACTCCAGATTCCATCCTGACAGAGGCTGGTGGGGTTTGGGAGTCCAAGGACACATGTTCCACACAGCGGCTTTAGGGCCTATACTTAATAAACTAAACATCTACTTATTTAAATTCATGATCCTAATTAACAGTGTGATCTGGAGAGACCCCCTGCTTCTGTTTCTTCTGAAGCCTATGCAAACGGAAGGCTTCACCACTCCTAATAGGGTTAACATAAAAGGTGATGGGTAAATGAATGACTAATCCTAGCTCTTCAGATATAAGTTGTTTCTGGCCTGCATATTGGCTCTGCTCAACCTTCGCCAGCTGGTGCCTTCCAGATGTTTTGAAATACAACTCCTGTCAATCCCTGTAAATATGATGGGAGTCGTCCAAAACATATGAAAGGCATCAAGCTAGCAAAGGTTCCTCTAGCTCTTCAGCATATCTATACTGTCCAAGGCCTAAAAAACACACGGGGGAAGTTGCATTTATGACTGAAGTCTTTATGGATTTGAGTCACATATGTCCCTTTAGATATTTTCAATTTTTTTCTTAAGAAAAAGGAGAAGATTTAGGCTCATGTGTTTCTTGCCTCACTTCTCTCGCTAATGGAAGAAATATGTGGACCCATCTCTCCTAGCAAGAATTCTTTCAAAGTGTCAATTCTAACATGCAATATAGCAAGCTTTCACTCGGCTTTGGTATACGTTTAAAAAGAAAATCCTGACTAGTCAGATACCTTTTAATTGAGTAACTTTTTAAAAGAAATGTAACTGATATTATAGTTTGAAGTCTTGTCACAGAAGAAATATTTTACTCCAATTTATCCTAAATAGAACCCAATAAGGCAGACATGTATATACAAAGTATTTTTTTAAAAAATGTGATCCCACTGAGATCTGAACATGAAATTTTGCCAGTAGCTCTTAGAAACATTAAATAATCAATAACTTTTTTTGGAAAAAATTAATCATATAATTTTTTTAATCCCTTTTAAAAATGTTAAATTTTGTCACTTAAATTTAAATTTGAAAGTAAGTGCATCATGTGACATATCATATTAAAGCCCATGAAGAGATTGGTGTTTTTAGTTTTGATGCATCTCAATTCTAGGCTGAGCTTTTAAGGTTTTTCTGCAGTCTGGCAAGGCCAAAATTGTCAATTTCTAGAAATTTCAAACCCTCATAACTCACAAACGGGACGAGATTTTTTTAAAAAATAAAATTTTTGATTTAAACTGAGTTTTGATCAGTCAAAAAGTGTACAAAATATTAAGAAAATTGAATGACACAAGATAAAAAAGTTGAATCACTTGATATGGAATGACCCTGGTAGGGGACCCCATACTTGAGGCTTAGCCCTCTTTAGAGCAGGACTTGAAACTGAAGCTGGGGTAAAATGTGAGCCTCTTGCATTGTCAGGGATACAATCTGATGAGTGCTGTGCAATCCCCCCCTCTAGCCCCTTTCCTTCTACCCATTCACACTCATTAAGCTCTTACCATGGGTCTTCAGCACCTAGCTTTTCCTTTGTTGTGAACAATTCAATGCAATCTTTTAATTTCACAAAGGGCTTTTTGGGAGGTCTATATTCCACGCTCTCATGTTTTTCAAAATCCTAAAGAGAAGTATTTCTTGCGTTAAGAGAACAAATAAAACAAAACTCATTTTAGTGATGTTGTCTTACTATAAAACAAGGTCTACAAGCTCCCAATTCTGGAAAAGCTAACCCAAATGGAAAACAAACTTTCCCTATATTGAACTATGCTAAATTATTTCAAAAGAATTTACCGTTCCCTAGGCTTGGTGTCCTTTTGCCCTGTTTTGGAATTTGTCTGATTTGGGGGGGAGCATTTAGGACAACCCCCAAAATCAAATGATGGCGCAAAGTGATTTCTGCTGGTTTGGGTGAGAGGGAGCTTACTATGCTGGTAGAAAATAAAAAAATTCCTTCCAGTAGCACCTTAAAGACCAACTAAGTTAGTTCTTGGTATGAGCTTTCGTGTGCATGCACACTTCTTCAGATACACTCAGAAGTGTGCATGCACACGAAAGCTCATACCAAGAACTAACTTAGTTGGTCTTTAAGGTGCTACTGGAAGGAATTTTTTTTATTTTTTATTTTGACTATGGCAGACCAACACGGCTACCTATCTGTAACTATGCTGGTACAGAAGGTGAAAGAAAAAAAGAGGGAAGAATCTTCTCTGCTACCAGATCAATAAGCTCCGTTCCCTGAAATCCTTCTGAGTTCTCAAGTTGTGGCCCCTGAGTTGGATGCCCCCAGTTACCCACCTCTGAACAGGGTGGCGAGTTAGGGATGGCCATTTCAGCCTACTTCTTAATTCAACCAGAATATTATTATTTTTTACAAAAAATCACATACCTCAGCAGCATTTTCATCGAAGAATCGCTTTTTATATTCGGGGTCCCAATCCAAAGCCAAGAAAGATCTTTCTAAACAGAATAGTAGAAACCTCCTTTAAAAATGCTGTATTTATTTTAATAAATAATAATAATAATAGTCCTATAAGTACCAACCCAAACATATTAAGTGGCTTGCATGAGTTTTTTTAAAAAGTTACTTCATGAATATTTTTGTTCTGCATTTGTTTTAATCACATATATAATTTTGTTGTTTATCCTTTTAGTACATTGCCCTGGGCTTTGTACCCGCTAGATACAATGTAGGCACTTAGTAGTACACAGTCATCTCTAGATAGAATACTGTCTAAAAGGGCCAAGACTTGCTAACCGTTTGCCAAGTTTGTATACACACCCATCTGATATACTATATCCAGTTTAGGTATCAATTGCAACCAAACTAAGACACAGTAGCCAAACCTCAGCTAACCATGTTTTGGGAATCTCTAGATTAGAGCTAATGTAATGTGTTAACATTGTGATATAACGAGTTATATGCAAGACTGTCTTTGAAGACAGCTCAGAAACTGCTTTTATTCTGTAATGTTTCTATCTTTTAAAATGGTTTTAAAATTTTTTTCTAGTGTATGTGCTCTTGGAATTTAATTGAAGGGTGGGACATAAATAATAATTGAAAAAAATGGTGCAAAGCAACACAGGCAGCCTGAAAACTCGTGTATCTTTTGGGAATGGACTTAAAAGAAGTTCTCAGGGGAGGTGGGGAAAGCCTCCTTGTGCCTTTTGATACCACTGACCATAGTATCCTTCTAGGCCAGGGGTTGTCAACCTGGTCCCTACCGCCCACCAGTGGGCATTTCAGGATTCTAGGTGGGCAGTAAGGGGTTCTACGGCACCAGCTGAATCCCCCTTCCATCGAGCACTGGTGGGTGGTAAGGAAATTTTACCATCAAGAAAGATGCATTAGTGGGCAGTAGGTATAAAAAGGTTGACCCCTGTTCTAGGCTGTTTTCCCGGAGTAGGACTTGGAGGCACAGTCTTAGGGTGATGGTGATCCTTGCTGGAGCCATTGGAAGACTACTGCTTCAACCCATAGAACAAGGTATTTGGACCACCTACAAGCACATGAACCTGCCCATGACTCAAAATCAAGTGTGGGAGGCCTGATCTCGCACCTTTCACTGTGCTCAAACAGCTTGGCAAGCACCTGATACAGGGCTTTTTCAGTAGCGGCCCCATACTTCTGAAGTTCCCTTACTCAAGAACCATGCTTGGCCCCATCCCTTGCGGGCTTTCTGTGGTCCCTAAAGACTTCCTTATTCCACCAAGCTTTTTATTTTATTTTACTGCTGGTTCTCTATTTTCAATTTTATCTCCATTTTATTATATGACGGTTTGATTTTTTTTAATCGTAATCAGCATTCAGGAGCTTGCCCAAAAACAAAGGATAAAAATAAACATCAAAGCAACAAAATACACACAACATTTTAACAGGAAATGTTAACAACAGAATGGAGTAGAATCAAAGCTACCCCACTATAAAAAACAACAACTTACCATCTAGCCTAAGTTGCCTGTCATCAAATCTAATATGCCTGGTGTCATCTTTAACATAATTGATGTCAGTATTGCCTAAACTATTAAACTGGAATGTGAACAATCGCTTTTTGTGCCCTATAAGTTGATCCTTGCAGGAGTCCTCTGTGCATAATCCATTCTCGGAATCATTGTCCCCTCCAACAGAGTCTTCTGACTGGCTGTTTTCATTTTCAGAAGGAAGTTCCTGATCCTGGCTGGATTCATCATCTTGTTCGTCAGTTTCCATTTCACCTGGGATGGAGGATATAGCGGCACCGCCTGTCATTTACATAGAACGTTACACATCTCACATCATTGTGAATTTAGTTCTCCCTCTTGGTTCCTGCTTCAATGGATCTCCCGCCCTTCCACCCTTTTTTCATACGTTTGACATCTTGGCCTTGCTATGGACCTTGGTTGGTCGCCTGTTGAGGGGGCCTGGTAGGAATTTTTCCACTTGGCAAATTGGCACCAGCCATGTGGTTTTCGCCTACCTCATAGCAATCGTCACAACTTTGTAGGGTTTGGCGGTTAGGCATTGGTAAAACCTGGTTTATGGGAGGGCAGGTTGTGGCCATCACCTGCCCCTCCTCTTTAAGGGTATTCCGTTAAAGGGATCCAGGGCTGTGGATCTCATCCAAAGCCCGGGTATGGGCTAGGGCCATGCCACAACCCCATCTGGGACCCTGGGGGAGCTCTTAGTTGATGTACATCATCAGAGCTCCCCTTACTGGTGGTTGACCCTTACTACCTGCATGGCGGGCAGGAGTCAGATATAGTCGGTTCAATTCCAGTGCCTAAGCCAATGCCACTCATATTCTGCATTCTGTAACCAAGTTGTGGCCTTAATTAGCCCATTAACCTAAAATACTGGTGTCCATGTGTTTTATTATTCAACAAATGGGGGAGGGCTCAGGACCTTGACACGCAAGAAAAATGGACCCACCACAAGTGTTTTGTCTGTTTCTGTAATGTGGTTCCTGAGATCCAAAAGTGCTAGAGATTTAATGGGAGGTTTACAACAATCAAGGCAGGTTTCAGAGCACCTTTCAAAACTGAACCAAAGCTTTAGGCAACTATTGATAATTCAGGTCTTACTTGGGGATCCTTCTTCATGAATTCCATTTGGGCCATTACCATTGATACCATTGTCCTTGCAGCACTGCAAGGATGCTTCGGTGTCTTCTGTTTCAGTAGAAGTTTTCACATATCGGCTGGAACACATCAATTGTTACACAATTTTTAAATATATTTTTTTTAAAAAAAATGTTTCATCATTTCCCCAAGTAACAAATAGTGAAACATCTTAAGACAAAACAAAACAAGGTGATGCACAATATAACTTTCCTCCCATCCTCCATGTGAGCAGTACTCCTCTTTCACGAAGCTGTGTAAGAGAACAATAATTGCTATTACTGTAGAAACACAAGCGGTTACTATACCAAGCTATCCTTCCGAAATATTTTACATTTATTCTAACTCGTTAGTGTATTTGCAAGGAAAAAAATTAAAAGGATCAGGCACAATTGTGACACTAATGGTTGTGCAACTATGGCCAAAGTCCAGGGCTCCACCCAAAACAATCCAAACAGCTTACATAATTATAGATGCCCCTTTTATTGTTCTTACTTTTAAAATATATCATTGTCTGCAACAAAATGATGCTTATTCCCAAATAAACATGTTTAGCAGAGAGGCACTAGAAGCAACCTCCTTAAGCCATCATGAAGATTGGATTAAAGTGAATCTGCATATGCTCAGACTATTTACTTCTTTACTGTTTTTTGTTATCCCTCCCTGCCCCCTCTAACGTATCAGGAGTGTAATGAATGGTAAGCAGGGAGGATCAAAGGTCTTTTTCTATTGTGATCATCCCTGCTAGCTTTAGCTTTGTTCTGGCATCTAGGTGACCTAACACAGCCCTGCGTTTCCTTCATGGCGTCTAGGTTAGCAATGTCCAAATATGTGACATACATTCTTAGTGCAATTAGGAGTGCATTCCCAGCATTTCTCTTGTATGCTTACCACATTCTCAAAAGCAGAAGATTATACAGCTTATCTTCAGTATTGTTTCTAGGCACTGCTATAAGGAAAGGCTGACCAAAATGTGTGGAACCACTGTGGTGGCTGTAACCGCTGTGCCGAAACTTCTCCCTTAAACAAACTGGAATCACAATTTGCTCCGTATCTTCAGTTCTGTTGATGCCAATTTCAAATCTAAGGCAGAATACAGACCCACACAATTAAACATAGTGACATAAATCACACAATTTTGCCAGGCAGTCAATGAAGGAGAGTCTCCACCCCCATCGTTCAGCCCAGACACTGAGATCCAGTGCTGAGGGCCTTCTGGCAGTTCCCTCATTGCGAGAAGTGAGGTTACAGGGAACCAGACAGAGGGCCTTCTCGGTAGTGGCGCCCGCCCTGTGGAACATTCCTTCAGATGTGAAGGAAATAAGTAGCTATCTTATCTTTAAAAGACATCTGAAGGCAGCCCTGTTTAGGGAAGTTTTTAATATCTAATGCTGTATTGTTTTTAACACTCGATTGGAAGACGCCCAGAGTGGCCAGGGAAACTCGACCAGATGGATGGGGTATAAATAATAAATTATCATTATTATTATTTAGTAGACGAAACCACATGAAATTCATGACAAACGGAATACCGTTTAGATTAAGTTCGTTTTCTACTTACACATAAATGTCATCACGCTCCATAATACTACTCAGATTTTCATCCATTGCAAATATCCTATGGAACCTATGATTGTATATATCAGTAACTATCATCTAAAAAAGAAACAGAATACGTATCACTTGAATTTGCTTAGGAAGTCAGACAACATTAAACATGATCTACATTTGTCCATTGAGCACCATACCTTATCTGCAGCCACCCCAGACAAAGTTGATAGTGCTGTGCAGAGATCCTGTATATTTCCAATTTTTGGAACTACTACTTTATACTAAAAAATAAAATGCAAAGAGTGTCATTAATAAGAAAGCGGAAAGGCAACTTAATATAACTTCCAACTTTATACATTGATGTTACTATGAGATTGGCTATGAGAAGGAAGAAGTGCCCTAAGAAACGTATCTAGCTGAGATTTGCCAGTATAAATAAAGCTGTTGTTTATGTATATATCTAAATTTCAAAGCGTCTAATTCCACACATGGAAAGGGAAATAATTTTGATTAGAACCAAATGGTTCAAACTAGTGAGGAAATTTCATAGGATCCTATGAACAATCGGTTACTGGGCAACCACAGATTAAGCAGGCAAACCTATATTTAGCCAAACTAAGAGGCATCCGTGCTAAATGCCAAGTGCTGATTCTTACTTTCTTTTTAATATTCAAATTTCGGAATATTATTGGTTAAGCCAAACTCAGTTTTCTACTGTGGAAAACGAGAGATTCCAAAATAATTTCCACCTTTCCAGTTACCTAGAACTTGGTGCAACTAAGGTCTCCATATAGAAAGGATAGTTGATCTGCTATAAATCACCACATTATTTCCCCTTAAAAATACATTTTCATAGCCTATGAGCTCAGTTGACTTTGACATACTGAGGTAAGGGTCACCCAGAAGCCTAGGACACCAATCTCTGACAGCTTGTGTGTGTGTTGCAGGGGACAACTGTAACGCTGCATTTTGGATGTAAGGAGCAGGCCATGTCCCATCTCAAAGCTGTCATCTTCCAACTTGCATTTTCTTTCTTGCCTTCCAAACACACCCAGCTCCTTTCCAGCCTGTAGTAAAGCATTATCATCTTTCTTCGTTGTAGATTTCACTTATAAACAAGTGCTATCATCTACTAGATCATCTGACGATCACCCTTTTTTATTGCTTGTGTTTATGCATCCAACCTCATTGTGTGTCTATTTAATAAATTTAATGAACAAAAGCAGATATTCATCAATGGAGAAAATAAACACACACGCACTTAGCTTGCACTATTTATAATGGTTGTATCTGGTGACTATGGCAGCAGAATTTTTTAATGCAGGCAAACGGTGCAGGTTTGAGATAAATACACACTGAACAACTACAATCAGTGTTCGAAACTCCCATTGCTCTAGGCGCATTTTACAACAGGGAATTTCATTAGCACAAGCCATTTCTGAGCTCTGGGCCTATGATTTCAGATTAAAACTGTGAAGTGGAAGGAAAGGAGGACCTCTTTCTGCCTCCTCACTCCCAGCTCCTCTCTGAAGACTGGAGAAAAGACCCTCTTAAGATTATTAGGGGGGTGGGCAGGAGAAAGACTAGACCATGTGAAAAATGAACATAATATTTTCAGCTCTGTATTATTGTTATAAAGAAAAGTGTGCCTATATGTTCCGTTGTTGCACCCATAACTTAGGTTTAAGGTGCCATTTAGCGCCTAGCTTTCATATCTCAGTTTCTAACACAGACTACGATCAACACAAGAATTGATTGGGCCCTAACAATAATCAAAAGGGGCCTGACTCAGAACACCTGCTACATTTCTTCTGTTCTTTTTCATAATATAAGCAGACCCATCAATTTCCTTTATCAGCTGCAAGATTTTTTTGCTGTAATGTGCAACTATAATTAGTACATAGCTTCAAAACAGAAATCCAATGACACAAAATGCCAGGGATTAGAGAATAAAGTTAGAACAATTTAAACACTAAAAGCAAGGAAACAAAATATTGGTCAAACGTTGCTTTCAAGGGCTTCATGAACTCTGCTGCTATTCAAGATAGTACAGGCAGAGTACACATGTCTACCATGAGGAACATGGAACGGTTACATAAGGCAGGTATATTTAATTCACCTGAAAGAAGCAAATTACAATTTATTCCCTAGTAGACCATGAAAGTCAGAACATGCGTAAATACTATACTTCTCACCTGCATAGGTTTGGCAAGCGGATCCATTCTAACTAAATAAAC
Organism: Podarcis bocagei; assembly: GCF_964188305.1. Taxonomy (NCBI): domain Eukaryota; kingdom Metazoa; phylum Chordata; class Lepidosauria; order Squamata; family Lacertidae; genus Podarcis; species Podarcis bocagei. The sequence goes on from NC_138135.1 coordinate 50,468,815, forward strand.
TTCCAAAGTGCGTTCTTTTTTCATGGGTAGTGGAAGAGTCAAGTAACAAAAGGGGTCAAATGTTACGGAGATCTTAGCACATTCTGGACAAACTAGGGTTGATTTAAAAAGTCCGTGGAATATATCTACAATGATGGAATCGTTTCTCTTCAAATGGTTCTCCCAAGCTTCTTCAGCAACCACCTAAGTAAAAGCAAATGTTTGAAATAATGTATTTTTCCGCCCCATGAACTGTTTTATAACACTTGAATGTATTGAACAGAGCATGGGTGTGCAATGATTAACACCAACTGACAGGGATCACATGAATTAGAAGGGCCAAGTTATTTTAAGCAAAGGGCATTAGAAAACACCATGAAAGGCAAGAATGGTAGGGCTTCCTCAAGTCAGCAGAAAGCTGGGATATGGCATTTACCACCTCCCAATTATCTGGAGTTTTTATTATGAGAAACATCCAAATGTTTTTCATACATTTTTCATACATTTCATACATATCATACATTTCTCAAGGAAATAAAACAGCTGCAGAGTAACCCAGACTTAGATAGTGTCTCTCTTCTACAGTGGTGCCCCGCAAGACGAATGCCTCGCAAGACGAAAAACCCGCTAGACGAAAGGGTTTTCCGTTTTTCGATACACTTCGCAAGACGAATTTCCCTATGGGCTTGCTTCGCAAGACGAAAACGTCTTGCGAGTCTTGCGATTTTTTTCTCTCCCCCCCCCTTTTCTAAGCCGCTAAGCCGCTTAATAGCCTTTAAGCCGCTAAGCCTTTAATAGCCGCTAAGCTGCTAATAGCGCTAATCCGCTAAGCCGCTAAGAGGGTTGCTTCGCAAGATGAAAAAACCGCTAGACGAAGAGACTCGCGGAATGGATTATTTTCGTCTTGCGAGGCACCACTGTATATTAAAGCCACTCTAATACTACTAAGAATGTAGGAGATACTGCTATCTTATCTAGCATTCCGTTCTCATAGTAGTCAACCAGATATCCTTGGAAAGCGCCCCCCCGCCCCCCAAACAGGACATGAGACTAGCGAAACAATACCACTGATTCATGATTCACAAGCAACTGGTATTCAGAGGAATACTGCCTTTGGTTCTGGAGGTCCTATAGTCATCATGACCATAGCACCTTAGTCTACTTGCTTTTTTATTTGTCTCTAAGTCGGTCTGGGAGCGGGGCACAAATGCTTTAAGTAAGCAATTTCCTGTATAGGAATGTCAAGGTACTAAAAGGAAAGTCTTCAAGTATCAGTGGAAACTAGAGCCTTGGCTAAGATTTCTATTACAGTAATAAAACTACCAAATATTTTAAATGGAATTAGCCCTTTCGAAATACAGTGGTACCTCGGGTTACAAACGCTTTGGGTTACAAACTCTGCTCACCCAGAAGTAGTACCTCGGGTTGAGAACTTTGCCTCAGGATGAGAATGGAAATCGCATGCCGGCGGCACAGCAGCAGGCCCCATTAGCAAAAATGCGCCTCAGGTTAAGAACGGTTTTGGGTTAACAACAGACCTCTGGAATGAAGTAAGTTCGTAAACCGAGGTACCACTGTAACTTAATGCCCCCCTAAGCAGCCTGCCACTAACCTATAGGTTTCAATTTCTACTCTCTTGGTTAAATTCATCTACAGTCATACCTTGGTTTTCGAACAGCTTAGTTCACGAACAACTCGGAACTCGAACATCGCAAACCCAGAAGTAGGTGTTCCAGTTTGTGAACTTTGCCTTGGAAGCCGAACATCCGGCACGGCTTCCAATTGGCTGCAGAACGCTTCTGCAGCCAATTGGAAGTTGCGCCTTGGCTTCCGAATGTTTTGGAAGTCGGACAGACTTCCGGAACACGTTCTGTTCTAAAACCAAGGTACAACTGTACTGGCAAGCACTCCTTTGTGGAGTTCACAGCTTGCTTGTTCTTTAACAAGATCACTCAAAGCTTAACTTATGTCCAGCTGGTTCGCTTTTGTCTATCAACAAAGTAAAAGTCACAACTGTGAAAAGTGGCAACTGCCTTTTTTGAAAAATCAATAGTATACACATTCTGCTTCAGTTTCATTAGTTCATTTTAATTACCTTTGAGAGTTTAAGTAATTGTCTGAGTTTGGTGACAGCAATATAGTACAGTGGTACCTCGGGTTAAGTACTTAATTCGTTCCGGAGGTCTGTTCTTAACCTGAAACTGTTCTTAACCTGAAGCACCACTTTAGCTAATGGGGTCTCCTGCTGCCGCCGCGCCGCCAGAGCACGATTTCTGTTCTCATCCTGAAGCAAAGTTCTTAACCTGAGGTACTATTTCTGGGTTAGCGGAGTCTTTAATCTGAAGCATATGTAACCTGAAGCGTATGTAACCTGAGGTACCACTGTATGCCTCTTTGAGTTCTATTCCAAATTTCAGCTGCTTATGGGTTGACAATATATTTTTATATACTTTTGGATTAATATTCTAAATATATTGCAATGAAATCAACATTTACCTTATCAGGCCTACCATCAGCATCTTTTAATTGAATATAAGGCTTTTTCCTAATACGATTCAAGTCTTCATGTAGGCCGTCAAGAAGAAAGGCTAGAAGTTCTTGGCAATCTTGTTGCTGATATCCAGAAAACTGTGGTGCGAATCGTCCTACCTGTGTCTAGAGATAACACCACAAGATTACTATGCTGGTGCCACTTGACATGATGTAACTGAGCTTTAAGAACAGATGGTAAAAATATATTCTCTCTCACATAGTTTCTTAAAATACACTATTGAAGTAGTGTGCAGTTGGACTTGGGGGCAAGGAAAGGGGATTGCTGTTGACTATAGGAATTATTTCCCCTCTGAGATTAAGAGTCTCATCTCTACCAACTGAGCTACAGATAGAACAGAAATTATTGTGGCTAGATATAAGTGTCTAGAGAAAGACACGAGAGCAACAACATAATTAAAACATGTTAAATGTATTTCAGTGTCCATTGATTCATTTAAAAAATAATAATAAAGAAAACATTCAATTAATACATTTCCACTTTTTAACAGTCTCACTCTATTGCAAAGTCATATACCATCTATAAACACAAATCTGAACATACAAGGACCTACTTCTTACCTTAAATGCTCTTGGAGTGACATAACTGTATTTTCCTGACCACATCTGTTTAATGAGTTCTGCATAAGATTTTGCAATTTCACCCCGCATTCCTAAAGGATTGTCAAAATTCAGCTCTTCTTGATACTTATCATTGAGGAAGTATTCTGTGAGTGGAGGGGTGTTGCTCAGACACTGTAAACAAATGTAAATGAAATATTATGTATACAAGACAGGCCTAGCCATTTAATTCCAACCTCGGTTTTTATGGTTTCCTATCAAGTCCCCATTTCTTTTTCACACTTGTCACATAGCACTACAAAAGTATTATGTAAGCTTAACGAGGCAACTGGTTTTCCAAAGCCTATAGTTTATCATTTCTCATATAACTAAATAAATTTAGCAGGATTCCAGCTATGCACAACAATAGAATCGGAAACATGGCATTTACCTATATAAATTCAACTTTGGGTTCTTGATATTATTCTACGAGCAACTCTTTTTTATCATTTAAAAACCCTTTCCAACCTAATAAGCACACTGAAACATCTACCTGAATTGCCGAGTTCATGAAACATGTATTTCCCAAGTTACTTAGGCCACAGAGGCCAGGCTGTTCATTGTGCCTTCCTGGCTCTGAGTAGTCATAATTCTTATAAGCAGTGTATGAGGGGAGGCAATAATTTGAGTTTTTCACACTGGAAGAAAACAGAACAGTTCACAATGTAATTGCATTATCTGTAGCTATGATGTATATGTATAATTGTACATTTACATAGTAAAATACAAATAAATGGCTGTCTAGATTAGGTAAATACTGTTTGTGTAGTTGAAGAATGTCAATTCTGTACTTGAAACTCAGTTTAAAAAGGCCCTTAAACTCTTCCACCACTTAACCTCTGGGGGGAACAACACAATCCTTATACCTTGGTTCCCAAACGGGTTAGTTGTCAAACAAATCAGCTCCTGAACGCCACAAACCCAGAAGTAAGTGTTCTGGTTTGTGAATGTTTTTGGGAAGCTGAACATCCGATGCAACTACTGCTTCAGTGCAGGAAGCTCCTGCAGCCAATCGGAAGCCGCGCCTTGGTTTTCAAACGGTTTTGGGAGTTGAACAGACTCCCGGAATGGATTAAGTTCGGGAACCAAGGTACCACTGTACAGGCTGCTACCTTTGTTCTCTTTCTACCTTTGAACAACAAGAAGAGATCCACAGCTCACTTAGTTATTCATTTTTCAAACAAGTTTAACACATTCAGACTTTAGGCATGAACAGCAACAATATAGAGCATATTTCTTTTACATTTTGCTACCGTTAGAAATAAACAAGAAAAAAATGGAATAGCAAAATTATATTTCAATTACAGGTAGAAGTTGAGATATCCAAGGCCACCACTGGCCCAGTGCAATGAGGATCTATTTTTGGATTCGCCACTAGGACAGCATGAGCCAGCAGACTGCGGAAGGCAGCCTGGAGTGACAGAGAATGTGTACAATGCCTTTTAGTACTGCATTTTAACTCGCATTATTATAGCCTTCTTTGCCTGCATAGAACAGACTCCTAACAGGAAACCTGCTTGCTAATTGAAGGGTAATGTACTTAAGGAGGTCTAAAATAAGCATACTTAAAAGAAATGAAAGGGCAAAAATATCACAACGAAGCACCAGCTTGTTCAGGAACTACCACGATTTTGCTTGCCTACATGTCTATCAATTCAGCTATGTTTCACTGATGTGCCAATGATATTAATGTAACATATGCACATTTAATTCCAGCCATGTAGCCTGTAGGATGAATATGCAAGATGTGGATCTGAAAATAACAGGGGTGTCCTTGCACAGGTGGAAAGTATATACGTATGCGCTAGAGCACACACAAGATGCAGAACAATCTTCAAATGAATAAATTCACTCTGCTGCTATATTATTTTATTAGCTATCCAAAGCTGAAACAGTCTAATCCCACCTCAATATACACCATTTTAGAGGCTTTCTGGGCCCAGTCTGAAAGGGGCAAAACTAGAAGAGGGCTTTTCATTTTATTTGTTTTAATCTATGTATCAGAATATCACTTTGTAACAGTTTCATTAAGCACACTGTCTTTCCTAGGAAAGCACTTTAGCTAACACCAACCACCACAAAGAAACAAAACTTGGTAAAGTGCTTATCCAAAGATCTATGTGTAGTCCATTATGTTTAAGTGAACTTACCACATGCAATGGTCAGTTCACAGGTACCATTAGCACACCACAATGATGTAATAATACATATGAAAGGGCCAGCATGGGCAAGTTTAAACATGAGGTGGCATGCATGAAATCCCTACATGCATTACCCTTAGCTGCCTTACCCATATTTCAGACTGGAGAACCTGAATTTCAATGAGATACGTTACAGAATCATGTGACCAGGCTTAAGGAAGAATACTCGCCAAGTCACTAAGATGCTCAAAGCCATAACACTGAAAGGTCACACCAGTTTTAAGGTATGTACATAATCTTGAGTGCAAAGCACTGCAGATGCATTCCTGCGAAATCAAGCTAACGGAAGTGGTCCTGATTTCTTCCCAATACATAAGCAGAAATCAAACTAATGTAAGGGAAGGTATGTTTGAACGCTGATGGCAATTGTAACAGATTAGAATGTAAATGTTTGCAAAACCTATCACTTCTGTACAACCATGAATGGAAAAAAATATTCTGCTAGAGAAGCAGGGGAGGGCTCTTGTTCAAGTCCCTGGAAATAGCAGCTACTTTCCCCAATTCCTTTCTACATTATGGGTGGAATTCAACATTTCACTCTTCCAATCGTTCCAGTTGTGCAATCCATTTCAGCTGTTCTGTTCTGGGGATTCTCCTGACCCCCTTAAGCCAATTTCAGGGGGTACCCGGGGCAAGAGAAGCCCCAATATGCATGCAGAGGTTCTGGCCTGGGCTTCCACAGACGGGCCTGGTTAAGTGATTCCCACCCTTTGGGTTTTTACACAACATTAATCATTCTTAGAGAAGACCCACCGAAACTAATGGACATGACTAATTTAAGTCTATTCATTTCAATACGTCGATTCTGAGTGGAACGTAGTGGGATACAACCCAGTGTTAAGAAATATGAGAAGGGACAATAAAGTTTAGGCAAATGCTCTTCTTTCTGTTCACAGATCACCTTTGCCCAAAATGCCTCACGTTACTATGAAGTTTTCCTATCAATTACATTATCCTGTGAGATCCATGTTAAAGATTGTAGTTAATGATTAAACGTACCCATGACTCACGAAAGTTATAAGCAATAGATCGAATTTGGAAGAGTGCATGCTTGTGATAACTGAGTTGCTCAAACAAAATAGATTTACAACAGTGTCAGAAGGTTATAGATTCTTTGGCAATAAAAGAATGGATAGACAAATGAGCTGTAGCCTCTGTCAATGAATGATGTTGCATGCATTGCAGTTTTCTTCCCCTTTTATGTGGATTTGTGAAAATGAATATTTATAGGATATAATTTTATTGAATACGTCAGGCTACAAAATAAATTTATAAATATATGCAGGAGCTGTCTGCTTACTTTAATAATTAACTAACATATTTTAACAAACATATTTCTTCACTTTGGATTTCTGAATTTATTTATTTATTTATGTATTTGGAGGCATGATCTTAAATGGGCAGACACTTGAAAGAAAATATTTTTAAAAAATATGTGCATTCCAACTCCTGGCCAGGAAAATCAATGTCCTATGGGCAAGAGATATCAGTGATATTTTAAATATTTAGCTGGTCCATATGCACAGAAGACAGTGCTCTAAAATAAGAGATTAATTTACTAGGGTAAGAAGTAATGACATAAAAGTTCACCACCTTTCAAAAGATGCCATGCAGTATGTATTTTGGAGTCAATATTAGAAATAAGTAACATTTTAACTGTAGAGTCAAACTACATATATCCTAATGTTAACCAGCTTTTTTTATGGGAAACACGATTTCTATTCCCAGGCTTACAATTAAATGCGCAGATTGATCTTAGTACAATGCATTCAAGTATGTTCAAGACTAAAGTTTAATGTAGTAGGATAATCACAATTTCCCGATGTTGCAATTCTAGACATTCTTACTCAGAAGTAAGAGCCAGTGCATTCAGAGGTTCTTACTCCCAAATAACTTGGTATAGGAACCTAACCTAAATAGTATTTCCCATTTTTTGAAAAGGGACAAATCTGGGGGGGACGGATGGACCAACACTTGCTTTACTAATGGGCTACTCAGAGGATTAGCGTGGCAGTGTTTTCATCCAAAACAGGACTGGTCAGGAGTCCACCACTTATTCAAGCAAATCCAAAAAGTTGCTTCTAAAGTCAGAAGATTTTCAACATAACATAAGGAACTTAAGACCAAAAAAAGGGGGGGGGGATTCAAGGGTACTTCTGAGTTTACATGCAAATGCTTAAGAAGTTAAACCAGTTCCTCCCCGCTCAGCTATAAGCCATGCTGGTAAGAGCTGATGGGAGTTGGATTCTACCACCATCTAGAGGGTCAAAGGCTAGTCACGCTTGCTTTATATACATATCCTGCTCCAAGATATAGGGTGGATTAGAGTTTAAGGAACAAGTAAATAAAACATTTATACCTGCCTTCCTACAATGAGCCCAAGGTAGCTAGCAACGTAAGTTTTCCCCAGCCCTTGTTTAAGCTAAAATGTTGAGCTACAGTAACATGTAAGGTATTTCCCTAAGGCTAGGCAAATAGGCCCTGAGATTTAGAAACCTTACATATGCTGAATTAAAAAAGCACATCCTATAACCTTTCCTTCTAAAAGTGCATTTTCATCTTTGAACTTCAAAAATATAAAAAGTACCTGCCTGCCAGTTGCTGGACAGTTCCATGAAATGGAAGTGTAGCTGCCCTTTTTAATACAAGCCCAGGGCACTTCTGTTGATTCTGAAAATTTTTAGTTTCCACTTTAAAATGAGATTTAAAGCAGGCGGCCACTGTCCCATGGCTTCAGAGATTATGATATGCTTTTTCATTTAACATAGGCTATCAGTATTCTAATAAAAGGATAAGATCAGTTTAGGCTGTGGTTAGGTTGTTTATACACACCAAAAAGAAAACTTTTCTGTACTTGCTATAGACACACAAACAAACTACAATAGACTGCAGTTAAATACATGTATTTCTTTAACTGAGAGAGTTGGGGCTACTCACAATTAGCGGAAGCACAAGTGCCACTTCCCCCCTTACGAAAACTCCCTTCTCATAAATGCAGTATTTAACTGGAAGATATTGTATAAAATATTTAGAAATTATATTGCTTTTAAATACTTCAACATTTTCACATTCGATTCATAGCCACAAACTGAGATTTTTAGACTGAAAGGAAAAGTTGAATTTGTAACTTCCGTTATTCTTCCAGTATTTCTACGAGAAAGCTTCTATGTGAACTATTTAATAGACACTTTCCTATTTGTAGTGGATTGCAGAAAATGCAGTGCATCTGCAGGATGTGTGTTTTGAATTAAGAGGGCTGGTTTGATGAGTTAACCCAAGTTTTTAAAAACAGGTTTAGCATATTAAATATTTGTTAGGGACACATATAGAATTATGTCTTTATAACAAAAAGGATCCAGAATGTAATTTGCTGAGGTTTTACTTGCTGTAACATATAATCCCAAAACTTCCTGCGATCACAAAAATCTCTACATTCAGGTATCTAGAAGTGTGTTGGTCTGATGCAGTCGAAATAAATTTTAAAAATTAAAAATTGTCCAGTAGCACCTTAGAAGGTGCTACTGGACAATTTTAATTTTTTTAAATTTATTACAAAAATCTCTGAACTTGAATGCCAAGCCCCAAGATTTGAAAAGCCTGAGCAATGTTACGTGACTTTTGTTCCATGCATGTCATTTTTGCTGAAGTCTTTTCTTAATGCAATGGTTTCAAATCAGAATGTGGTGCTGTATAGTATCAGGGTGATTATGCAGTATCAGGGTTCTGAAGAAAAAGTAAAGCAGAAACGATCTTCTTCTGTTAGTTTCTCTCTGAACACCTTGGGGTATTGGTGACCTTTAAGACATGGCATCACTGCAGTTCCACAGCAATACAGTCCATCCAAGTTATTTATCTAGAATTAAAACGGTTTTGCCTTGAAATTATACTTGGATGATTAATATTAAAAGTTCTTAAGATGTGTCGCTTACTTTCTGTTGTTGATGTTGTTATAATTATTTGACAGAGATGGAGAGATCTTTGGTAAAGTTGAAAAATTGGATGCACCTGGGGACCTTTAAAAATATGAAAATGTTAAATTAGATAAAAATGCTGAGATTGCAAAATTAATAATGAAAAAAAGGAAAAGCTAACAGATGAACAATGTATGTAAATACGTATGAAAAATAAGGTTTTCATGATCAGAGCAACAAACAGCCAAGGAAAGTTGTTCAACCTCAAAACATTTCACTTGTAATTCTTCACAGTTATCTCAAAAACAAAAACACAAAAACAGGAATTAAAACAGCCAAAGCCACAATTAACATTTGGCAAAGATATACTTTTACCAAAAAATCACAAGTTAATTGCGTCACAAATGAAATGCATCTTCTCCCTAATGGCAAGAGTCACTATTTTATGACGCTTCTAATAATTTTAAAGATTAGTTGTGAAAGTGCAACAGTACATTAACAATAAGCACTCTGAAAGCAAGTTTAACAGCACCTTAAAGCACCAGCTCAATTCACTATTTTAAGACAACATATGACCATCACTACACTAAAAAAGCATTATCAAAACAGTATTTCATATTCAGCTATCCATATAAGAAATGCTGAAATCTTGATTATTATTTTTTTAAAAAAACCACTGACTATGAAAATTTACACTACAAAGCTGCATTTTAGTACTATTAACCAAGGAATCCAAGCCAAAAGTGCACCGATTTCAAATAAACTCCAACGATGGTTGGGAAAGATCTAAACATATAACATAATTTCATGCAACAAAGTCAGACAGAAGACTACAGGTTCACAAAAGGATGGTTATACATACCTCAACATTCCAACTCTATGATTCATCCTTTTTAAAGGTAAAATGCTACAATCTGGTTCATCAAAATAGTATAACCCAAACAGAGCACAACAGCTCCTTTGGAACATAAAGTTATCAACTAACCTGATATGCTACCTAGTCAAAAGAATTATGTCTGGCCTGTGTCAATGCACAGTTTCCCCTCCGTGATCCACAATGAAAACACACCAAGCATGACATCAACACTGATAATTAGAACAAAGACCACCTTCAATGAGAAGATTTAAACTTTATACATATTGGTATCCAGTATCCAAAATGTTATCAATCATTTTGAACTAAGGGAAAATACGACCATGTCATGGAAACACCCATTCTGAAGGAGGGTAAAGTTAAATAGCACCAACTTATCAAAGTGCCTCTATCAATAAAGTATAATCACTCATCAAGAGAGTTTAGAATGTTACATCCAGGGAACAGCCACATTCTGATCCTTGCTTTAAACACTTAACAAAGGCTCTTCTGTTCTAAGTTTGTTTTTAGCCAGTAACGTCTATCACCACCAACCACTCCCTTGAAGAGTGAAATCAGGTGGTTGAAGGCCTATCATTTGAAAGCAAAATGGGATGAAAATAAGATGGTAACTCCTCCATACTTGGGGAACTCTCTAGGTACACAAGAGTATCAAAGTTTGTAAATAAAAAAAAAAACCCATCCGAGTTTACAGAATCCTGATAGTAGTTAAGCATAGAGAGAAAGGACTCAGATATTCACGTTTTAAGTGTATTTTAAGAGCAATAGACAATGTGACACTAGACACTAAGCAGAGCTTGACAACCATATGTCAGGAGTGCTCTGATGGTGTTTCCTGCTTGGCAGGGGGTTGGACTCGATGGCCCTTGTGGTCTATTCCAACTCTATGATTCTATGATTCTAGATGGCGATGGTGAGCCTTATGGAAAATTCAATGAATTTTCCACCAAAGGAAGGGTGTACTGAAAATAAAGGTAGGCAGACTGTGAGAATGTATCGAGCCGCTATATGGTTGGAATGCTCTTGTTCACTGAAAAATAAGAAGGAAAAAAGGAAAATCTGCATATATTCCCATCCCCAACTGCCTAACTAAACAGCTAGCAAATTCTCAGGTTTGGGGCTGGCAGCCCTCTGACACTACATAGCACACCAGGGAAAGATGGGAAAAGGAGTCCTTAATCCTTTAATCACTTCTAAAGTTGCCTACCTTTCTCCACCCAACCTTACAATGAGGCCTAAACATGCCTCCATTCCAGACTTAATGAAGACTTAATGAGCAAGACTATTCCCTCTCAGAGGTTTTGGGAACAGCGTAACATTTTCCCTCCATCATTCCTACAATTAAGGAAGCAAATCAGGACCACTCCAAAATAAAATAGTAGTTTCTGCATATGTTTGCAGAAGTATGCAAGTTTATTACTGGAAGAATTTTTTAAATAAATCTTCACAGAAAGGCACGCTTGAGCCATTAGCGTTCTGAGGCGGCCATGGATGGAGTACTGAGTGGTAGAATATAGACTGCAACATTTTGTAGCAGTCCTAGTCTGTAGCCTCTATAATGTTGTAGCCTTAACGAGAAGTCTCATCTATATTTCTTAAAGATAATAATTGCATTTGGGGAAAGAGGGTCACACATAGATAGTAAATGTATGATTGTGTGTCCTTGTTTCTCAGTTTGATCCTTCTACATGGTTTTGTATGTTTTGTGGTATTTTATGCATTGTGGTTTGCTGTCATTTTTATTGCTTATAGATTGGTAATTCTTTATTGTGGTTGATAAGTGTAAACTGTTTAATTATTATTTGCTGATGTTTAATTTTACTGTTTACAATTAGATTCTGATGGATGGCTGAATGTTGCTTTATTTGATATAAGTTGTTTATTTTAAAGTTACTGTGACTTTTTATATTGGATCAGATTGTTACTGTTTGATGTTTCATTACATTTTTGTATGTGTTGGAGGCCATATGTGTTGGATGGGGTATTATTATTATTAATAATAATAATAAACATTTAATGTGAAAGGACAACCCTTCAATGTCTTGGTATGGAGTGGGATTTTATTTTTCCATGTTCCGATCAATTCCATCTTCAAAGTCAACTTAGCAGCTATGTTTCAAATATATTCCTAATCTTCACAATTGACATAAGAAGCAATAATCCCTTCCGAGTGTAAAGAAAGGTAATTTATTATATACCATAGAACTGTAATGAGCAGTACAAAGCTTTGGGGGAAAAACAAGCATAGTAATGATGTGCTGTGGTCCCCTAAATAATCAGTACACACCATAAAATGAACTGACAATAATAGAGAAGCATATATTAAAATTATGTGCGTGCTGGGGAGGTGGGAGTGAGCAAGCGAGGTAATACAGAAATTATAATCCATTTACAATAATTCATCAGATTAGTTCATCAATTTTGTATTAACATTCTAATCATAAATCATGACGAGGATACAAAGGGGTGTTTTGTATGGGATCAAGCAACCTTTTTGAACAGCTGATACCCATGCTGACTCAATCTGCTTCTAAAATGTCATGCAGTTTCAAAAGTAGTTTGCAATGCTCAAATGCCCCCCGTCTACACATGGGGTTATTTTAATCAGAAATGTGTGGTTATTCAGGGATGGTTAAACAACCCTACCTCAGCATGGAAATATTCTACATTGTTTTAGCTGAGAATAGCTAAACTCACACAATGAGTTTGGCAACTCTTGGATCTTTGAGGTGACCCACAAAACTGTACATGGTCAAGGTAACCCCCAGTTTTACATAGTCAGCTATTGCAAAATCAGAAGAAGGAATCTTTTATTCACTTCCATTGTTGGTGCATCCGGTCTATGAGTTAGGATTCATTCTGAGGAATTAATCCCAGAGTTATTAAAATATTTGCCGATAGCTTTCTTCCCATTGAAAATAGCAGGCATGGGCCCCTCAATTCAGACTGAGACAAAGCTGGGGACAAAGCTGCCTTAAAGAAATGTCTTTTGGGTGTTTTGTCTTTTTTTTTTTACTATTTTTTGTATAGAAGAACCACACTACTATTACCCTACTACTAAAAGCAGTATGTTAAGAATTTGCTGGTCAAATACATCTCTATGACCTCCAATCCATCTAGGGGCACTACGTTGGCAGAAGCAAGATTCCTTGTTTGTATACCAAAACAAAGAGGAAACTAAGGACAAAATTAGATATACAGACATGGAAGCTTGCTTCTGCAAGATTTAAATATATTAAAGTCAATTAAGGGATCCCAATATAAAGAATCGTAGCCACGCCTGAATGGGTCTTATGGCATACAAAGCATATTCCGCTAACAAGAGAATGTACCACAAACATTAAGAGACACATAAGATGAATAATACTTGGGTGACTTTATGACTTTCTTTCATGAAAGCAGTGTCATTGTATACAGAGGATTTTGGATCACACCCCATGTAAAAACTGAATCATCTCATCTTAGTTTACCAAGCTAATTTCCTCACATTTAGTCGCCAGATGCTAGAACTTAAGAGAAACCATGCCAACAGGAGAAACTGTCAGTTAGAATCTGTTGTCCTCAGCAATTGCTAAATGCACAAAAAGGAAAGCAAACACAGCATGCCGTAGAATGAAGTGCACTAAAGAGTTCTGGCCTATAATAAACTTCAGTATTTTTTACAGTCCTGCTAAATGAGACATAACCAAATACTGGTAAGGTTTCATAATGAACGATTCCTTCATGTTATTTGACCCTCTCAGCCAATTTTTACATTAAATCCAACACATGAGGAGACACGGTTCCAGGGTGGGTGAGTGTGGTGGTCTTGAGCACAGCTTTTAGCTTTGACACAGAATTACAAAAAAGACTAACATTTACAAGCCACGTGCTACATGCATATGCCTGGTTAAAGACTGTGAGGAACATGCCGTCCTGGGACTACCCGTGCAATATAATTAAATAGTGTAGTAAGCAGTTTGAAAAATATACAGATTGGTATGGAGTTGTTCCTGATGTGAGGAAAGAGTTTCTAACAGCCTTCCATGTGGAAGGTTGGAAAATGAAAATTGGATCCAAGAGTTACTGACTTCAACAGTCGAAATATTCAAGATTAGGAGAAGCTACTTTGAATATTGTTAATTATCACAGAAACATAGGAATCTGCCTTAAACTGAAGAAGAAGAAGAAGAAGAGTTTGGATTTGATATCCCGCCTTTCACTCCCCTTCAGGAGTCTCAAAGCGGCTAACATTCTCCTTTCCCTTCCTCCCCCACAACAAACACTCTGTGAGGTGAGTGGGGCTGAGAGACTTCACAGAAGTGTGACTGGCCCAAGGTCACCCAGCAGCTGCATGTGGAGGAGTGGAGACGCGAACCCGGTTCACCAGATTACGAGACTACCGCTCTTAACCACTACACCACACTGGCTCTCTAGTCATGACAATGAGTCATGACAATGGTCCACATAGCGTATCATTGCATAGACTGATTAGATCTGGTTTCCAGACAGATCCTTTCCTAGCTATATGTGGAAATGTCAGAGACAGAACCTAGGATATTCTATGTGCAAAGAGGAATATGATCTACCCCAAGCTACCTATCCCATCCTCAGAAGAGTTAGCTAAATGGCCCAGGAGCAAAGCATTTAAGAAAAGTATTTGGCTACATGAGACTGCTTAGATATAAAGATATGAGTAGATCTTGCATACCCATTGTCAGAAAGAATAATGACCAACTAAAACAGTTGTGTTTGAACTCCTCTTGATTTCAAAGAGATTGGAGGATTCTTGACTTTGTTGTCAATATAACAACAATTAACAGTAAAACTAATATTTGCAGAGAGTAATATGGTATATGTATTATAAATCACATTCAAGAGTGTATGCAGCCTCCACGACTTCATGAAAATGTTTAATTTAAAAAAGTAAACATTCACGTGAATAAAAAGTTTTAATCAGGATATTTTTGAAAATAAAAACTTTTATTTTGGGGGGGCTTTGATTAATTACTGCTTAAAGACATTTCTGAAAAAGTTTTTCATTTCACAATTAATATTATTCTTTGAGAGTCCTCTGTTTATCTGTTTTCTAATAGCAATGGAGGACCTCAATGTAAACCGAAGTGACTACGGAATCTCATACTGGGTGGAATAAAGTGTAAATAATTCATTACAAGCCATTACGTCTACTACTAGTCAAATATCTAAACCTTCAATTATGAGCTAAACAAAATGTAAAAGTAACAAACAATTACATACTTATAACATAACCTAAAATATGGGTCACACAACTAAAAAGAACAGCGAAACAAGAATATATGAAGACCCAAGCACTTGGCATGTATTAAGATGAATGATCAACATGGAAAGAGAGCTAAAATGACTTTCATCAGTGATGTGACTGATTGACGTATCTGAAGAATGCAGACAAAAGCTGATTTAATATGTTTAAGTACACGTGTCTAGCATCTAGGTAAGGAACTGCCTGTAACAAAGCAGCATCACAACAAATATTAGCACCTAAAAATCTAACATGTTGAAGCAAGGCCCAATGGCTTCTCTTTGATGTGCTGACATATTATTTATTATTATTTAATATATTTATATCCCACCTTTCCCCACAATGGAATTCAAGTCAATGTGCATGGAACTCCTGTTTGACCAAACCCAGATTCAAACCTGCTAACCTTCAGTAGGATGACTCAATAATGTGCCTTAAGGGCCAGAGTCATCTAACGAGTCCTACTAGTGGAAGGTAGCACAAGGACTCTGGCTAGCACAACTGGGCTTTTTGCCGCTCTCCCTACCCCACAAATATGTGTGTGTCAGGGGAACTCCCACAACAGCACACTGGGGATGTAAGATCGATCTTGCAAGCCAAAAGGCTGGCGCTGATGGCGTGATCTCAGTGCTACATGGAATTCCTCCCTCCAACTTTCTGACTGGGCATGTGTCTTGGTGGCTAACCAGATAATGTCTGCATTTTCTAGCATAGGGGTGGGAAACTGTGGCCCCTTTCAAGATGTGTTGTACTCCAGTTTTCAGCATTCCAGAGAATTCACTGTGCTGGTTGGGGTCAATGGGAGTCCAACACCATCTGGAAGGCCATCTGTTCTAGGGTGCAATTTCCCTTAGATTAGAATGGGTATACTGCACAGTACAGGTACTCATCACGCCCAGATGAACCATGTCTTAAAGGTGAAGTTAAAGTCTTGAGTATACAAATGAATAATTCAGCACACAGCATAGTAGCGGGCTACTGTAACCTTCTCCAAATGTATTTCAATACCAAAACCAAATATATAACATTCGGTATAAAGATTCAAGTTTTGGAGGATTTTTGAAAGTGTAAATATTAAACGTTAAATTCTTACAGATATTAAACATTATTTTGTAGAGGTACTTCACCTGTAGCTATAACCATTCAATCTTAAAAGCAGTCTGATTGCTTTCTATCACTTAGGGGAAGTATTTAAGCATCCAAAGTTTGCTTGGCTGCATATTCTGCTGAATTTTGAAACTTGCTCAATTTTAGCAATTATTCCCACACATCTTCATGCTTATACAACGGCTACCTATTAATCTGTAACTAGATACAGTATGCAGAATCAGCTTCTGCATTTCAGTTTATATTTACAGCATTTATATAGAAAAGGAAAATGTTCCACTCTCTCTCTTCTCCCACGCCTCCTTCAACATCTTTTGAATTTTCTTCTCCTTTTCTCCCTTTTGCCTTCAGCAGGATCACATAGCAATATAGGTAGGTTTTGAAGTATTTCATTAGGAAACGGGGTGTTTGTTCTTTTTTTTTTAAATGATATTTTATTAAAGTTTCCAAATTATAACAAAACAAATGAAAAAAGAAAAAAAGAAAAAAACATAGAAAATAGAAACAGTTAAAAAACATTAATTTTTGTAACATATCTTCATACACTTATTTCCCCAGACCTCCTCATCCCTCCCTTTTTTGTATTCCAGTTCAATTTGTTAGTTCAGCAAATCCTTACCATCAAGTTTTTACCCTATTCTAATCTTTCATTACATTACCTTACTCTATTCTCCTCACTGTCTTATAAAAGACCTTAACCTAAATTTTGTTTTTGATAACTTCTCTTAAGGGGTATTTGTTCTTTTTGCTACATTTACCCTTATGAAAATTATTTGAAGCTTCTATATGAAATATTTAAAAGCATATTTTAGTACTCTACTAAGATTTACTGTTTGGAGCAAAAGGGCTTATTGTTTCTCTTTTGTAAACAATGTATTTTAGAAGACTAAAGATTTTAGAACATTAACATTCTATTTAAATAATAAGTAAATAATGAAACGAAACTCAAATTATACGAGTAGATATTGAACTTCAAGAAATGCCCTTCCATTCATACTGTGGAGTGAAATCTGGGCTTTTAAAGCCACATATTTATTTAGACCTATCAGATGTACAAAATGGACCTGTTTCTAACATACCATTTTAAAAAATAAATAATGTCAAGTGGTGATGGTGGCCAGTTCCAGGCACCCTTGGGGAAAATTGATAATAACCCATTTAGGAATATGCTTCCTAAAGTGACCTTCCCCAGCCTCCTCCTTAACTATATTCTATATATCGTAATTTAATATGTTATGGCTTTTTCTGTACATTGCTTTGTATGCCCATGGACATAGAATGTGACCAAGAAATACAATAAGTCACAGGATTGGTCTTATTCAATCCTATTATTGTAATACAATGAAGACAGAAGACAGAAGACGGAAGACAATCAATAATCATAGTATTTTAAAAAAGGTCATAAGGACAATAACATAAGCAATGATTAGTAGTTTTGACATCTTTCCCATATAAAAGAAACTATTCATATTTAGCCCAGATTCCTAATATTGCAATAATGACTTAGCCACAGGTCTACAGAAATACATGCTCTTTAATAACATCTGAACAGTTACCAGCCACATAAACCTGTAGAATATAATTCTTGTTCTTCCAAGGAAAGGCATATATTACTAACATGAATGTACTGTTTCCAAAACCATGTTGAAAATATTTTAGGGTATAGAAGCAAATCCAATAAGCCATGTTGTGGGAAGCACTGATTTGTTTTAATCACTTACTTTGGAGCTGAAGGACCCCTCGGCCATGTTCCATCTTCATTTTTTTGTTCTATCACTAATACCTATATTGAATAAAATTTAAAGAGAAAAACTAACTTCATTACAGTTTAGGAAAATGAGAGTACAGTTTAAGACTATCAACTGGACATTAATCCACTTAGAAATGATATAACATCCATTACGGAAACAGTATGCATCTCAAGATTTTCCTGAGATTATCGC
The DNA here is from genome assembly GCF_964188305.1 of Podarcis bocagei. Lineage (NCBI taxonomy): Eukaryota > Metazoa > Chordata > Lepidosauria > Squamata > Lacertidae > Podarcis > Podarcis bocagei. Next base: position 50,487,240 of record NC_138135.1, read on the forward strand.
TCATTTAAAATCAGAACAAAAAACCTTCTCCTTGTGCACACATATAGACATACACCAACACACACCTTGCCCACACCTTGAAGAGGTGGCAAATATGCATCCCAAAACTGAATGTCTGTACTACTGAATGGGCTAATGAAACATATCTATGGATGAAAGTCAATTTTGTGTGAGCAAACTTTCACTCACACAAACTTTCCCTTCCTCTCAATTGGCTTCAAATCTCTGCCAACTCTCCAGAGCAAATTTTGGGGATGTGCAGGGGCCTGCAGAGAGGAAGTAGAAGCCCAGTTATGAAAGCAGAAGTCCCTTCTTCTGGGAACTGGGCACAGCTGGTTATCACTCCTTACTCTTGCAGAAACAGCAAATGGATTCATGCCTTAAAACTGACAGTGCTATGTTTCAAAGTGGATATTTACTCACTCCCCCGCTGCATTTCCCCCAACACTCCTTTATTATAAGCAGATATAATGAAGTTTCAAAAATGCAAAACACCAATACTATCAAACAAAAAGCTCTGATCTTTCTAAATGTGTCCTATCTGCAGCCTTCAACAGAATTGAGTGAGAATTTCTGAGAAACTTTGGAAATAGTGTGAATTCCCCCCACCCTCAGACTACATTAATATATAGCAAACCACTGTCTAACAGTGATACTGATACATGTTTTGAAATATTTTATTTGGACATGTACCAGAATAGGTTGTATTCTATCTTCTGCTTTTTAATCTGCATATAAAAACCGTTCCAATAAGAATTACACAAAGTCTTTTTTAGGGTTATTGATAGATTATAATGACCAATTTAGAATTAAAAGATAAAGATTTTAAACCATTAATTACTACAGTATGCTGATGACATGGTTCAAGGGACCACCAACCAAACTTAGTTATCCAAAATACAATGCCGCAGCCTAGAGAAAACCCTATAGGTTTTATATATCCTGGGTTGCGTCCAATGTTAGTCATACTCAGAGAAGACCCAATGAAATTAATGGACCTGACTATCTTAGGGTCATTAATTTCAGTGGATCTACTATAGCTATAACCCCTACAATCCCAGTGAGACCAGGACTAGATATTATTAATAAATTATTATTATTATTATTATTATTATTATTATTATTATTATTATTATTATTATTATTATTATTATTATATTGTATATATCTATAGGCCTAGGCAGAGCATTTCTGGTAATTAAACATAGCAGGTGGCCACTGCAGATGGAAGCCAAGCTTTATTAATTTTAAACTTTAACATATTTAACGGGTGATTTTGCTATGCCTGGTTACAACCCAAAATTATACAGTTTAAATTCTTTTCACATACAGCATTATCATCGAGCCTCTTGTTAGGCAGCTCTGTAGAATATTCAACATTCTTTCATCACACATAATGGACCAAAGAGTAGAAGGAGTCATTTCTTCCACATTTATTATAGAATAGAATAGAATAGAATAGAATAGAATAGAATAGAATAAAAATGTAGATGCTGAAAAGGCCTTTGATAAGCTAGAATGGCCTTTTCTATTTGAGACCCTTATATTGTTTAATTTTGGAATCAAGTACAGAAGCTGGGTCTTAAACAAAGTAATAAGCTTAAATTTGCATATGTGATATGTCATTATCCATTTTGAAATTAACTAAAAGCATAAGGCAAATGTGTTCTCTGACAGCACTATTATTTGATTTAGCTTTGGAACCACTGACATAAAAATAAAAGAAGGTGAAAGATAAAAGGCATGAAATTAAACAATGATAAAACATAACTATACATCAATGACAAATCTAATTCAGTCTTTGTCAGAAGTAGAAAAGCTGATAGCAGATTATAGACCATTAATTGGATATAAAGTCAATTAAGATAAAATAGAAAGATTCGGTATTAATATAACCAAAATTTGAAAGGGGGCAAAAGAAAGATTTGCATGTAGCTGGAAAAAAGTCTACATATCATCTCAGGATCAAAATAACTAACAAACAATATGAATTATATAATAATAATTATGTCATTTCATATAATGACTGGACCAATCTTTAAAAAACAAAACTTTTTTTCTGGGAAAATATCCACTGTGAAAATGGCAGTGTTGCCAAAAATCTATTTCCTGTTTCAAACCCTCACAATTAAGAATATAAAATACACACATACAAAACTTGAATATAAAACAGAATATATACTGCTCAAAAAGAGAATAAAGGTAACAGACATAAATAACACAAGCAATACAGTAGTACCTCGGGTTAAGTACTTAATTCGTTCCAGAGGTCTGTACTTAACCTGAAACTGTTCTTAACCTGAAGCACCACTTTAGATAATGGGGCCTTCTGCTGCTGCCATGCCACCAGAGCCCGATTTCTGTTCTTATCCTGAAGCAAAGTTCTTAACCTGAAGCACTATTTCTGGCTTGGTGGAGTGTGTAACCTGAAGCGTATGTAACCCGAGGTACCACTGTATTTTACAGGTAGATGACTATATATTTTTCTTTGGGCATTCTGGCCCTTATATGAATACAAGACTAATTAATATATTTTTTAGTTTAATAAAATCTTACTTCTGGTCGGTATACGTAACACTAAATCTATTTTTAGCCACCCAATATTAGAAGTTGAGGCTGTAATCTCACAAGCTGAATTTAAAATCACCATTGCATAAAATACTATTAGGAGATAGCACTTATAGAAGTACAGCTGTTAGAAACAACTTCTTAATATCTTCTTGGTTAAAGATATGGGATCCTAATAAATGTCTATTAACCTTAACAGCATCCTCTTTGGAGTCCCACTTGACTTCTTGCCACAGCATGTGAATCTGGAGAAGGCTGTGGGGAAGGCACATTAGGAGAAACCATGGTTGGCTGGACATTCACCCTGACAGACTGAACGGTATCAAGCATATTGGTATTTTTGGCAGCCTCTTTCAACTGTCTCATCACAAGAGGAGTAAATGTTACACTTTCTTCCTGCTGCACAACCACATTTTAGCCAGGGTGGCAGCAGTAGGAGCAGTATTGAAGTGCAAGCTAGAAACCATTGAATCTCTATGCCGAGACTGATGTAGAACACTTGCTTGATCAGAGGTGGCAGTATGAAAGAAGCTTACATGTGGCTTGGTAGCAGTGGCTTGCTGTGTAACCAACAGGCCAGAGGAGCAACAAACCCTTAAGCAATATAATATTAGAATAGGCCATGGAGTGCCCTTGAAAACCCCCCAAAATTAATCCCTCGAAGATAAAATGGAGTGAAAGAAGGAACTGGTGGGCTGGCCCAAACCTTTCATCCATTCCAGACAGCTGCTCATCTTGTCTAGAGTCCAAACAGCGCTGCTGCTATCCTATATAATGAGCATGGCACTTCTCCAACACCACCATAGATGGTCTCTATTCTGCCTGCCATTGCTGCCACAGGGCATATGCCACCACTTGGAATGTGGCTGCCTGCTGCCACCACTGCCAATGTGGCCCCTTTGGGTTTTGCAGGGATCTTGGTGACTACAACTAATACAGAATGCGGCAACTAGACTGGTGATTGGGAGTGGCCGCCAAGACCATGTAACACCGGTCCTGAAAGTTGCACATTGGCTCCCGGTACGTTTCTGAGCACAATTCAAAGTGTTGGTGCTGAACTTTAAAGCCCTAAACGGCCTTGGCCCAGTGTATCTGAAGGAAGAAGTGTCTCTAACCCCATCGTTCAGCCCGGACACTGAGGTCTAGCTCTGAGAGCCTTCTGGCGGTTCCCTCACTGCGAGAAGTGAGGTTACGGGGAACCAGGCGAAGGGCCTTCTCGGTAGTGGAGCCCACCCTTCAGATGTCAAGGAAATAAACAACTACCTGACTTTTAGAATACATCTGATGGCAACCCTGTATAGGAAAAATTTTAATGTCTATGTTTTATTATTTTTTATGTGCTGTAAGCTGCTCAGAGTGACTGGGGAAACCCAGCCAGATGGGCAGGGTATTATTATTATTATTATTATTATTATTATTATTATTATTATTATTATTATTATCTCATGTCCAGTGCAGCAGGGCCAATCAGGTTGTGCTGTGCTGCTGCAGTTCCTACAGAATAAAAAAAAAATGTGGGTGCCTGTTTTCACACCATATCTGTCCTCCTTCAGGCTTGCCATGCCCCACACTTTAGATACTCTGCGCACCCTCCTGGCCTCAGCTGCAATTTTCTCTTATCCTTCTGACACACTGCTACTTAATTAGTCCAGTAAACTGAGACCTGATCTTAAAACAGGCAACAAGCAGCAACTCTGGAGGTTTTTAAACAGGCAGCAAGCGTAGGCTCAGGAAAAAGTGTGTAGGGTCAGACGAATCGATTTCAAAGGGAAAGAATTTAGAAGTTGATAATTTACAATTTAATTATTTTATAATTAATTGGTATGTTATAGATCAATAGGGGAGGAATAAAGGAAGAACTAATTCAATAGCAAGGGGCAATTAGCTGTGGTTCTATTAGCAGGGGAATCCAACACATGCAGACACTGAGGGGAAGACAAGGTCTCAGAGAGAGACTGACACAAACATAGGTGGGGGAAATCCCAGGCAAAGAGGTAGCTTCAAAATAATAGGCTAAAATGGAAAAAAGGATAACTTTACCCAAACTCTGTAACACAGAATTAGGCATGTATCCACTCACTGCACCCAGATCCCCTCAAAGCATACACAGAGAACCAGCAAAATTAGGTCTCTTTCAAGTAAGGCAGGAAAAACAAACCTCCGCTCCAAGGACGGGACAACTCAAAGATGCTCATGGAGTGATTACTTTTTCCTGCCTTCAAACGACTGGACGATGGAACACACTTGGTGTCCCAGTCAAGCAAATGTGGATTTAAAGGTGGCGTTTATGTGCAGTGGAATTGGGTTTTTACTATTGTTCATATAAAAAACTGATTTTGAAATGACATTTAAGAGTGGTTTTGCCATCTAGTATGGAAAGACACTGTTCAAGAATCACAAGTCACAAATCTTCATATAGGCCGATAACCATTTCCCCAGCCTCAGCGGACATGGTTAATTAAGTGTAAAGCTGAAATAAACTTTAACCAAACATTAAGAATAAGATGTCCTCAATAAGCAATTTTACCATGAATGTATGCCAGAAGAGTAGAAAATCTCCAGAATTTCAGGTTTCTACATATAGCCTACCTGCCCCTGGTACAAGCCAGCATCCTGTATGGTACTGTCTGGTTTATTCAAAGGTTCAAATGTGTTACTCATGTATTTGTTCCACAACCTGGTCTCTTTTTCATCTGGAATATTGAAGATTTTCCTTATCTCCTTTTCAATTGTGTCTATATTGACAGAAATGGGGGGGGGGTGGAGTTTTTTTAGAACCCATGGTATCATAATTACTTGGTTGCACAAGTTGTAAATATCCATGTTACAACACACCACATACAAAAAACAAATGGCAAGATTATACAGATACATGCAGCTGTATGAATTAAGGATATAAATTGGGTTTAGCCACTCATCCTACTCAATGTCTTAAAAGAACTGACCACATGCATTTTAAAAAGATTAGTAAGCTTCTTTGGCCTGACATTCATTTACGCTGAGGAATCTGAACTTTGCCAGTTTTCTCAGACTATGGTCAGGTAAAAATCTTTATTATATACATTTACACTTATTCTATTCAAATTATAACATTAGGGAGAACTTTGTACTGGAGCTTTTTTTTTACACACAAATACGATTATTAATACTGTGAATGTGTCATAAAACATGTTCTACAAAACCTCACAAGATCCAAAGACACATTTTAAATAAGGTTTTAAAAGCAGTAATTCATGTTATAAACAGGTATGGGCATACCGATTGTGTCAGCTTTACTAAATCTTCTTGTTACTACATTGTTCATATTTCCGTTTTCACACAATTTTAATTCGGTCAAATATACTTCTACTTTGCAGTGCTTGACAAACATACCCTGTTCAACTACCTGGAATACAAACAGATCAAGAATGGTTATTTGAATAGAATATATGAATCCCTAAATGCATAAAACAAAATTCTGAACACTTCCAAATAATCGGTTCTTATTTTAGAGTTTGATGTTTTATAACACTTTGAGGATTTTTATGATTTTTAAAAAGCATGGAAGCTACATCATAATCTTTTCTGTTTTACGTTTAAAAACATGTTTATAATTAACAAGATAGCCCCTACTAATTCTATATAACATTACCAATATTCCCAAAAAAATACGGTACAATGAATAAAATATATATAACACCAGCAAGAGTTACGACATTGGTTAACTGATTTTCTAAGTAAGTGATATGGTAATTTTCACTTTTATCTAGGAAAATGATTTTCTAATTTGTTCCTTGCCATATATTATTAACGAATGACAAAACTTGCAAATTGAAGTAAGCAGAATATTCACAATCACCTCGTATATACTTCCATCTGATCTTCTATGCTGTAACTGCATAAGTCAGCCATGTAGACTGTCCTGAAAATAGCCATCAGCCTGATATGTGATACATCAGACAAATATGGTGGAGAAGGAGGTACCAAATAACTGCTAGAAGTAATATGCTATAGCAACAGAGTTAATGAACACTCACTAAAGGGAAGTATTAGTATATTAATAAACATTTTCCAGGTATTTTGTAGCTTGATTTGGATATTTAGGGGAAACTGAATCTACAGAACTTGCTTATGCCAAATTATTTGTATGTACTGCTGCAGCTCAGCTTTAAGTGCAACAGAAGAGTGATACCACCTTGTGTTACTATAAAACACAGCTATTCTTGTTGCTAAGGTTACAATCAGGGATATGTGAATGCCACTATTTCACAGAAGCACCGAAAGGCTGTAAAACGATGTTTGCATCAAATTTCAGCATGCTAAGAATTTGGGCTATCATTTTTTAAAAGTACATTTCAAATTTTTGATTTTTTAATTTTAAAGATTTAACATATTCAACAAGTTCTCAGAGCAGCTTACAAAAATTGTTTTATGTTGTATGCAGAGTTAAGCACGTTTATTGGGGCTGGTAGAAGCTGATTTCCTCCATAAGGCAGTACCCTTAGCCCCTTAAAAATGTTCCACTTAAGGTCAGGAGACCCTGCTGTATGGGGTGGGCTGTGGTCAGGGTGGGCTAAGGACTTCCAAGGAAAATGAGCAGAGGCAACGTCCTCAAGCAGAAAGGTACCTCTGCTCAAGTTTGGTACCTCTGTTCAACTTGTAGCTTCACATTATATGTAAGACAAAGAAAGTCCCATGCTCTGCTCCCAGTTCAAAACTTAGTTGAGTTCCAGGGGTTATGTAGCAGGGCCTCTTTGTCCTTCCTTCTAAATGCAGAATTATTAGTTCTAAGTCTGGAAGAAAGAGCAAAACACCTCTAGAATGCAGCCCTGTGTTACGCAGAGTTGCATTTCAGAAGCTGCATGCAGGATTGCTTCCACGACTGTTTTAAAACTGAAATTGAAACTGAATCAAAACAGCTCTGTGCACATGAAGAAGGATACACAAGGTCCATCCTTGCAGATTACGGCTGCAATACCATGTATGCTTAACATTCCAGTGGGAAGTCCCACTGAGCCTACTTCCGAGTTAACATGCATAGTTTGGGCTGCAAGTCTGTATCTAAGCTGAATGCAGCTTAGATAATAAAGGGCTGCATATAAAAGCGAACTACTACTGCAAATGCAACACCGTGGAAACACAGGCTAATGGCTGCTGGTTGTCACGGATCTCTCCCTGCTTCTGGAAGTGGAAAGAAAGATGTGCATAGCAGCAAAGAGAGGGAGGTTGTGATGGCATGCAATGAGATGGAGCATCCAGGAAGGGTATCAGGTAAACAGATGTCGGTGGCATTTTATATACAAGCCGGATCTACCTTTGCTATGCTATTCCTAAACTGATGATTGATGATGGAGTGTGTTAAAATAGCAATATTGTAAATTGTACCAACAATTCAGGCCAGCATATGCTCTTAATTTCTAGTTTTCATTGCAACCAAAACCTCTCTATGCAGCTGTACTGGATTGGAGTTACTCGTGCGTAAACTGTCCCCGTTAGGGAGCTTAACTGCCTGGGTTAAACCGTCCTGACTGCACAGCCCATCTCAGCGTGGCTGCCTCAGTCGCTAGCAGAATCTGTCTGTGGGCGTTTCTTAAACCTTTTCCAGCATAAAAGCTGTTTGACCCCCAGTCGTCTCCGCCTCTCACTGCGTAGGAGTCTTCTGCGCAGGGAGGGCGTGGGTAGTGGAGGACCAGTGCTCTCTTCACTGATGTCCAGGGAAGAATCCCGGAGCTCTTCCCCCTCTTCTCCCATTTGCCCTCCTGGATCCTTGGTGTTACGCTGATTTCCTTCCCCCTCTACCAAGCTGCGTCTCCCCCTGGTGCTGGTACCTTCTCCTGCAGAATCGGGGAGCCTCTCCTTCTCCTTTCGCTCTGATGTCAGTTTCCTGACAGCAGCTAAGCAACTTACAAAAAAAACCCCAGATCAGGTTGAGGTTTTGCTTATGGATAAGCCAATTTATATTACTTGGCATTTTTCTGATTTGGTCCCTTATGGTAGAATGGTACCTTATGGAACCTTATGGTAGAATAGTTCGACACCTTTGTAAGCAAGCAGTTTAGCAATTTTAAATGAAAAGTAAGCAGATTTTTGGCTCAACTACACAGCCACCAAGGTTCCTTTGGAACAATGTTTTATCTCAACAAAACTATCCATCTATACTCTACCAGAACAACCTGATATCTATGGGGCTTAGAAATATGAATATGAAGTTGGGGTCCTCTTCCTTTCACTACTTATTAAGATATTGGAGTAATGAAAACTGCAATACACAGGTTTTCCAGTAACCTTAAAACGGGATGTTAAAACAGAAGGCTTAGACATCAACACAGATAATCTTTCTTGAAAACAAAAATGTAGATATAATATTTTAGGTTGTTATTTCAGCCACAGCGAAGCCACACATTTTCAAATTTTAGCCCACAATAAATCCCAAATACCCAGTAAATGGATACAATATATGGTTTCTTCACAGGAGGAGCGAACACTACAAAAGATCTTAACTGGACAAAGAAAGTTAACTTTCTCAGACAGTAACATGCAAGTAAGTCTTTCTGTAAAATACAATTAATAATAATAATAACAATGCCCTGCCTATCAGCTTTGTAAGCTAGGAAGATCTGCAGACAAAGGCAAATGGCAACAATTTTCATTTCTTCAACTCCTCCCAAAATATAAATCAATGAAGCTATTGTATCTTTATCCACTACTGAAACTGGAGTACATGTGTTACCTATGATAAATACCAGTTTCAGTTGTTAGCCAGCAAATCAGAAAATGGTTAAAGTGGTTTTGCACACTGTGGTTTGTGCTATAATTGGACATGGAATCAAAATGGACAAGCCATAGTTACAGCCATTACCCTCCTTGCAGTGCTACTGAACTACGGAGAAATGTGTGAAGCTGATTGCTAAGAGGACAGGAAACAAACAGACAAGCCACCCTGAACTGCTGTCTGGAAACTCAAACTATGATTTAACATGATACCTGAACGGAACCTATACCCATTGCTTTTTTTCAGGGGGTACTCAAGGGTTTGCAATACCAGCACCTCTTTCTGTTGTGTGGCGTTTACTGTAACAACTTCATGGTGAGTACCGGCACCTATTTTTCGGGGGCGGGGGGCGGAAGCACTGCCTATATCCTCCATAGAAAACCGAAGAGGTCTAGGAATGTGATACCTGGATTAACCAGACTATTTCACAGGATTAATGCTGAGCCTCAATAGTTGACTACAAAAATAAAACACTGGCTTTAAGTACAGTAGTGGTTGGTGAGGCGGCATGGGTGGGGCATGAGTGTTGCTCTTGCAGCATCTCAAAGCAGCAGGTCACTTGACACTTATTGAGAAGGAAAGAGGAGCTCAGAACTGTGTGACGGAATATATTGGCTGGTCCTGCCATGATGTCAATGCCAAGTTCCCCATGCCTCACACTTCAATGGGTAGGCAAACTAAAGTCCGGGTGCGGCCCAATCACCTTCTCAATCCGGCCTGCGGACGGTCCGGGAATCAGCGTGTTTTTGCATAAGTAGAATGTGTGCTTTTATTTAAAATGCATCTCTGGGTTATTTGTTGGGCATAGGAATTCATTTCCCCCCTCCCAAAATATAGTCCGGCCCCCCACAAGGTCTGAGGGACAATAGACCGGCACTCCGCTGAAAAAGTTTGCTGACCCGTGTCAAACCTCGGTTCTCGAATGGCTCCATTTTCGAAAGTTTCGGCTCTCAAACGCTGAAAACCTGGAAGTAAGTGCTCCGGTTTTTAAACATTTTTCGGAATCCGAATGTCCAACATGGCTTCCACTGTGCAAAAACCCAGCTGTCAGTCAACTGGAAGCCATGCCTTGGTTGTCAAACGTTTCAGAAGTTGATCGGTCTTTCGGAACGGATTACGTTCGACAACTGATGTTTGACTGTATATAGATGACAAGTGCCATCTCTATTCTTTCAGGTTTTTTGTTTTTTTAAAGACTTTCCTCTTTCAGTACTCTTCCAAATGGAGAGCATTATCCTATCTTGTAACTGTACTGGATGTGAAATTGATTTCATTTAGGCAACTGTTGTTTTACATGCACTTTTGATGTTTTTTATATTTTCTTATATCAGCAATTGTTTTCACTGCTTTTAATTGTACTGCAAATTGCTTTGATAACCTCAAAGGAAGTGATTCATACATGAAACTGATGAATAACTAATAATAGCATATTACCTACTCTCCTTTTTTCCAAAGTACATATTACATAAGCAATGGGCAATGGGCATTCTGTGTAGAAAAAGGTGAGTATTATTCTGTAAACTGATACAGACACAAACAGATATAGGAGAGCTGTTGCAAGGAACACTGCCTAGAAAGGGAGTCTTCTACTGAATGTATCATAAGAGAGTGCACATGACAAGGAAGAAAGTGGAACGATACAGGAAAGTGAATGGTATGTCCAAGTTCCAGCAGAGTCTAATAATTCTCATTTTTAAAAATGCATCACCTGTAAATATTTCAGTACACAATGTATTTCTGCTATTAGCACAAAATGCTTCATACAGTTGTGTGTCCAAAATCAAAGTACAAAGTCAAGGTATATGATTAGAACAAACTTAAGCAGAATGCAAAATTAAGCAATTCATGCAGTTAACAGTGCTGCAGTTGAAACAGTTATCACTATAAAACTGAAATAATATTTACCTAATTTAATGCTTATCTACATGGTTCGGGTTAGAACTTGCCTTGCTATGCCAAAGCAAGGACAAATTTCTGCCCTACTCACAGAACTGTCAGGAGAAGTTAACAGAATTTTTTTATCATTAACCAGGCCGGAAGTAATAGGGCTGTACTAGGTTGGTGAAATAATAAATAAGATGATAAGAGTTGTCTCATCAATGTTTTGTTCTCATGCTTAAAAAAAAATGAATGTATCATTAACACTGAGTAAGAAATGAAGCCATTAATACCGATTAATGCCAGGACTCACTACTAGTTAACTTGCAAAAACCATGACGTGATATGGACATATTCAAATTACTCCTACGCATTTAACTGGTAGCACTGTAAGCGGAGCATTTCAAGTGCAAGTATAGATATTTCAGTAGTCAATGTAAGAAGTACCTTGCGTGCAATTGGTTCCTGGCCATCCATAAGAGTATACCAGCTAACCAGCTTGTTCCAGCCTTCAGTTGGTAAAAGAATGTAGTCCAGCTCATCAATGAGATGTTCCTTGAGAGACTGACAGTCCCCATCTATGAGGAAATGTTTACATATTTAGGGATGACAATATTTAGATGTCACAGTTGCTGTTTCTAAATTGTTCTTATTTTCTTGGGTAACGAAAGTATTTAACACACTAATACAAAGGAATTGAAGATCACGTGATCAAGTTTGAGACAACTGAAATGTATTTATAAACTAACAACATATTCCCTGATGGAATAAAGGGTGATTGCCAATATCAAACAAGAGAAATCCCCTCAGGCAATATAGTTTCTCCTCCTCTACTCTTCCATGCTCTTCCCTAGCAGATTTGGGGAGCACATGAGGGGTTGTGGGGAGAAGGGGAAATCTGTGTCACAAATAATATTGATTCCACTAGCGGACAGACATTGCTGGATATCATCCAATCTGAACTACTGTATTTGAAAATGTTAATTTGTAAGAAGAAATTCCCAGATATTCTGGAACCTAAGAATGACAGGGTGAGATAACTGCAGTAATATGCAATATTTATAATTCATAGATACATCAGGTTCCTGCTTTCTTTTTTAATACTCAACAGTAATTACCTTTGAGAAGTCCAGAATTGTCAATAGGACCAGGATAAACATTCTGATCTCCCATCTGATATTTGTCCCAGCTGTCAAATCCAACATACTTTTTCCACTGTTTGAACCAGCGGCTATCCACTAAATACCTTAAAAAGGAGGAAAATATACATATGAAAGATCAAAGTCTTAACCAATGATGCAATTGACTGGCTTTTTATTGTATTTATATTTTGAGTAGTACTTTGGAGAATTTTCCAAAATACAGACACAACACACCTGCAGAGCTGCTTCCAGCATAAAGATTAAGACTGCTTTGACTACAGTGGTACCTCGCAAGACGAACGCCTCGCAAGACGGAAAACCCGCTAGACGAAAGGGTTTTCCGTTTTGGAGGCGCTTCGCAAGACGAATTTCCCTATGGGCTTGCTTCGCAAGACGACAGCCCATAGGGAAATATCCGGGACAGCGGGGAAGCGCAGCGCGTCTTCCTCACTGTCCTCGGACCTCCTCCGAAGCTGGGCGGTGGGGCGGGAACGCCTCCTCCCGCCGCCGCCGGGCTTCGGAACGCTGCTCCGAAGCCGGGCGGCGGGGAGGGAACACCTGCCCCCGCCGCCTGGCTTCGGAGCATTGTTCCGAAGCCGGGCGGCGGGGAGGGAACACCTTCTGAAGGCGGGCGGGGGGCGAAAGTCTTTGCTCCCCCCTGCCTGCCTGTCCCGGAGGGCTTTTGAAGGCAGGCGGGGGGAGCAAAGACTTTTGCCCCCCGCCCGCCTTCAGAAGAGGTCCAGGACCTCTTCTGAAGGCTGGCGGGGGGCAAAAGTCTTTGTCCCCGCTGCCTGCCTTCCCAGGGGCTTTTAAATCGCCCCGGACAGTGGAGAAGTCCTCCGCTGTCCCGGGGCGATTTTAAAATGCCGCCCGCCAGCATTTTAAGATCGCCCGGACAGGGGAGAAGTCCTCCGCTGTCCCGGGGTTTTTTAAAATGCTGGGGGTGGGAAGAAAAGCCCTTGTTCCCCCCCCCCAGCCTTCAGAAGAGGTCCGGGGACAGACTGTCCCCGGACCTGGTCTGAAGGCGGTTTCCCTAGGAACGCATTAATTGATTTTCAATGCATTCCTATGGGAAACCGTGCATCGCAAGACGAAAAACTCGCAAGACGAAGAGACTTGCGGAACGAATTAATTTCGTCTTGCGAGGCACCACTGTAAATATGTTTTATTACAAGAAATAATGCAACCAACCATTCAGAAACTGCATTTACACAAATTTACTGAGACATACATCTTAAGAGACTATTAATTGAGTTTCTTTCCAACAAGTAATCTGATGAGTCTTATTTTTAAAAAAAATCTTCAGAAAGAGATATTCACATTCATGTTCCTTACCATAATTAAATTTATTATCAGTAAATGCCAGAATATTAAAATAAACATGAAATCAAACCAGAAGAAATGATTTTCTACTTTCATCCCTAACTTTTAAAATATGCCTGTCTATAGCAGATAACTGGGGCTTGTTCTTAACAGTGTTAATAACAGATGCCTGCTTAACAATCTTGTTTTAAACACCCTCTACATCATATCAGAAAGCACAGGTGAACAATATTGCATAATACAGGCTTCCTTAACCTCGGCCCTTCAGATGTTTTTGAGACTACAATTCCCATCATCCCTGACCACTGGTCCTGCTAGCTAGGGATCATGGGAGTTGTAGGCCAAAAAAACATCTGGAGGGCTGAGGTTGAGGAAGCCTGGCATAATACCTCCTCGAAGTAATCAACATCATATTTTTAATTGTAGTTCATGAGCACCCACTGTGGACAACCATCAGATCAATAATTCCCAAGAGAACAGAACTATGCAATCAAAGTGAAGACCAGAAAATTGTAGTAAGAAAAGGACTGTAGACTGCATGCAAATATGCATAGGATTGCACTGTAAATTGTATTTTATAAAGAGTGCCAGCCTTTATAGAATACATTCTATACTCAACATTCCTACGGATGGAAGAGAGAGTCTACCCATTCTCGTGAAGTGTAACAAATACTTAATCTCATCAGATCACAAACATGTGAGCATAAATGATTCAGATACAGCCAAAGCTTTGGTTGAAATAGTCAAAGAAACATTTTCATCCTAGACTTCAAGCTGCTAACTAAACAATTTAACCCGTTATAAAAACCTATTGACTATATTCCTTCACGTCAGACTGTTTTGAAACACAACACGGTTCAGTTCATTTTGCTCTGTGAAACTCATCGTTTACATTTTAGATGCTTATTTTTAAAAATAATTAAACCAGCCTGATCAAAAAGTGGCATTAAGTAGTGCTTATTCCTTTGTTGAAGCATCCTTCTCAAATGTATATTAATGTCCTTGGGAAAAACTGCTTTATGAAAGGGGGGGGGGGAGCTGTTCATCAAACTTGTCTGTAATTGCTGGGATATTATTCTAGCACAGGAGTGGATTTTAACTGCTGTGTGTTCCAGTACATATTGATAGCAACAATCAACAACCAAATTTGTGTGATAAGGAAAAAGAAAGCATAGACCATTTGTTTCTCTACTTCACATCTGTGCTTGAACATGATTCAGAAAGTACACATTACTTTAATATCAGTTGACTATACCTCAAATTCATTGTAAGGATACTGAAATCACTTCTGTACTTTTTGCCGTTGTGAATGTGCATTCTCTATGGCTTTCATAAGCCTTTCAGTGAAGACAGAAGCGGCAACTGTTTGAAATTTTTAACTATTACAGCTGGGTTCGTATACAAAAAAGCAGAGAAACTGACCAGCATATTCTCTCTGCCAATATGTTTACATTTACAGCATACCCCATCTCATGGTCATGGGGTAGATAATAACCATTAAGCTGCCTTAGGTGGAGTCAGACCAGTAGTCCATCTAATGCCCAATACCATCAATTCTGACTGGCAATGGCTTTGCAAGGTCACTGGCATGGGTTTCCCCTATCACCTGTGGCCTGACTATTTAAATGCAAATGTCCAGGATTAAACTTCTGCATGCTTCTTTCTAATCAAGCAACAATACGTTCTAATGGTGTTCTGTTAAGTATAGATCCCCTTGTTTTTATACACTGTTCAAATTTCGGGAGAACCTTAAAAAAACATGCAGAGGAAAGACCTACTTATGACACTGAAAATGCAATTACAGCGAGCATCTTGGGTAAATTAAATAAAAGAAAATCCAGTAAGAGGTAAGTAAGTTTTAAGAAGCTATTAAATGCCTTTCAACTAGCTAACAGGAAAAATAAAACCAAACACATGAAAGTCACACTCAATCACCTGGGTTCTTTATCATGTGAAATGGCAGGGTAAAAATCTTGGTAACAGCTAACTACATCCCTGAACTACTGGAATTAATTTCT
Organism: Podarcis bocagei; assembly: GCF_964188305.1. Taxonomy (NCBI): domain Eukaryota; kingdom Metazoa; phylum Chordata; class Lepidosauria; order Squamata; family Lacertidae; genus Podarcis; species Podarcis bocagei. Next base: position 50,502,920 of record NC_138135.1, read on the forward strand.
GAATGCATATTTGGCTGAGGATTCTTTACACGTTGACCAGTGTTATCACTCGCACACACAAAAAACCACCCCTGAAGTGAATCTACCTTTTGTCCTTTGTTTTAAAAATTAGGGATTAATTTTGTGCTTTGGGAAATGGGCTCCAAGAATGAACCACTTAAGGACTATACCACAAGAAATCAATGGTCCACCCTGGCTCAGTATTCTGTACAATGACTGGCAGCTGTTGTCCAGCCCTATTAGGATTCTTCGGCTGAAGTTGCCAGGGACTGAGCTATGGACCATGAATGCCACAGAGCTATAGCCCAGCTGCTATGACACACAGCAATAGATATGAAGATTGTATCCTGCATAAATACTCTATGTGTTAATATCTGTAGCATGCGGTTTGAACTAAAAATACGAAATGAATGGATTTTTATCTTCTTCCCATTATAAATCATATCTAAGTAATTTTTGCAAAAATTCTTCTGGTTTTCTTGTCTTCTGCACTTGATGTTTGGTGCATAGTCCCATCCACATAAAAAAATGTTTCTAGACAGAGAAAAGCGACTGCCACAATCTTCTGCTATTCTAGGAAACACTGTGTGAACATCAAACATGATGTAGGAGTCTACTTATGCACAGCCTTGAAGACTGTGCCTAGAGGTGTGATTGGCTAGTAGTAAACACATCTGGATCAGAAGCAAACATAATTATTACACACTAAACTAGTGTCCAGGGACGCAGGTGGCGCTGTGGTCTAAACCACTGAGCCTAGGGCTTGCTGATCGGAAGGTTGGCATTTCCAATTCCCGTGATGGGATGAACTCCTGTTGCTTGGTCCCAGCTCCTGCCAAACTAGCAGTTTGAAAGCATGTCAAAGTGCAAGTAGATAAAAAGGTACCACTCCGGTGGGAAGGTAAACAGCGTTTCCGTGCGCTGCTCTGGTTTTGCCAGAAGCGACTTAGTCATGCTGTGTGTCTGCTCCCTTGGCCAGTAAAGCGAGATGAGCACCGCAACCCCAGAGTCGTTCGCGACTGGACTTAACTGTCAGGGGTCCTTTACCTTTTTTAAACTAGTGTCCAACTAGTGGGAGGGTACTTACAAGTTCAAAAAACTATCTCTCTCCCTCCACATTCCTGAACTTAAATGCTAATGTTTCAAAAGGCAGGCGGGACTTTCATTACATATTCACTGCCGCAGCTCATAACTGGAAGGCTGGAGCTCAGTCTAGATAACTGGGCCTACTGCACCTTGGCTCCCCCCCACACCCGTAGCAGCCAGGGCAGCAGTGGGGAGCAGGACACTCTCCACATTCTAACTAGGTTTGTAATCCAAGACACCACAACACAAACAAGGAGCAGGAACAGCCAGTAGAATCAGATCCAGTTTGTCTTTCTCCTTTACTCTTCCTTAGCCATACTAAGCATGGCACACTCACTCTCAAACCCTCCATATACACAAACATGCATGCATATACAATGAATCGCAGCAAGCTAATACATGAATGGAGCTCATGCTCCTGTCAATGGGCATTTCCCAAACATTACAGTTATGGTATATTGGGTGAACAAGTCCCATCACTACAATTAAGCTCCTTGTAAATATAACCCTGCCATGATGATGGAAGCAACATAAAGGTATTGGAGGATTCTTAAATTAACCGAAGCATGTTACTGTTAACCAGGTCCATTGTTATGAAGCTCATTGCAGTCTCCTTCCTTCCTATCTATCTATCTATCTATCTATCTATCTATCTATCTATCTATCTGATGTAATGTGGCAGGTTTAGAGTTTTCAAAAATATTTGAGAAAATATCTTTAGTACATAGGAAGGTACCTTATACAGTGGTACCCCGCAAGACGAACGCCTCGCAAGACGGAAAACCCGCTAGACGAAAGGGTTTTCCGTTTTGGAGGCGCTTCGCAAAACGAATTTCCCTATGGGCTTGCTTCGCAAGACGAAAGCCCATAGGGAAATCTCCGGGACAGCGGGGAAGCGCAGCGCTTCTTCCCCACTGTCCTCGGACATCCTCCGAAGGCTGGCGGTGGGGCGGAAAGCCCTTCTCCCCGCGCCAGCCTTCGGAAGGCTCCTCCGAAGGCTGGCGGTGGGGCGGAAAGCCCTTCTCCCCGCGCCAGCCTTCGGGAGGCTCCTCCGAAGGCTGGCGGTGGGGAGAAAAGCCCTTCTCCCGCGCCAGCCTTCGGGAGGCTCCTCCGAAGGCTGGTGGTGGGGAGAAAAGCCCTTCTCCCCGCGCCAGCCCTCGGAAGGCTGCTCCGAAGGCTGGCGGTGGGGCGGAAAGCCCTTCTCCCCGCGCCAGCCTTCGGAAGGCTGCTCCGAAGGCTGGCGGTGGGGCGGAAAGCCCTTCTCCCCGCGCCCTTCTCCCCGGAGGAGCCTCCCGAAGGCTGGCGGTGGGGCGGAAAGCCCTTCTCCCCGCACCAGCCTTCGGAAGGCTGCTCCGAAGGCTGGCGGTGGAGCGGAAAGCCCTTCTCCCCACGCCAGCCTTCGGATGGCTGTCCTGAAGACTTGCGGTGGGAGGAGGGTTTTCCTTCCCACCGCCAACATTCAGAATGCTGTTCTGAATGTTGGCGGTGGGGAGGAAAAACCCTCCTCCCACCGCAAGCCCCAGGAACAGAGGAGAAGCGCTGCGCCCCTTCCCCTCTGTTCCCGTACCTGTCCTGAAGGCTTGCGGTGGGGAGAAAAGCCCTTCTCCGCACCGCCAGCCTGGCAAGCGGTTTCCCTAGGAACGCATTAATTGATTTTCAATGCATTCCTATGGGAAACCGTGCTTCACAAGACGAAAAACTCGCAAGAAGAAAAAACTTGCGGAACGAATTAATTTCGTCTTGCGAGGCACCACTGTACTGAATCAGACGATTGGTCCATGGAGCTCATAAATGTCTGGGTCATCAGTGGGGTAACCTTGAAGGTGTAGAGTGCTACCCTGCTGCCCACAAAGCCTCTGAACTCCCTCCCCCCCTGCATTCCTCACAGCTGCTTTGGTTATGAGGTAGAAATGGTGATTATCTCCCCTCCCACTTGAAAAGAGCATAGTACCAAAGGAGAAAGTCAGAAATCAACACACTTTACCACTTCTTTTAGGCAGTGTTCAAAACTACCATTGCTATAGGCGCACTTTTCACTAGCGCGAACAGCTTCTGAACTCTGGGTGCAGTACTGCGCCTATGATTTCAGATTAAAACTGCAGAGTAGAAGGAAAGGAGGACCTTTTCCTGCCTCCCCACTTCCAGCTACTCTCTGAAGACTGGAGAAGAGACCCTCTCAAGAATATTAGGGGGTGGGCAGGGGAAGGACTAGACCATGTGAAAAATGAACATAATATTTTAGCTGCAGTTCATTCGTATTCGTTATATAAAAAGGACATTCCGTTGTTGCGCCCATAACCTGGGTTTAAGGTGCCATTTAGCTCCTAGCTTTCATATCTCAGTTTCTAAAACTGCCTTCAGCTCTATGTACTTTTCAAGGCTCAGCTCAGCACCTGAGCTGCTCATCCTAGCCTTGAAAAGCACATACAGATCAACACCTGAGCAGCTGGACAGAAAAGGAGCAATCTGAGAGAATGGGAGGGAGATAGTGGTGAGCACTGTTGCTCACTGAGCACTCTCAAAATTCCAATTATGTTCATGGGACCAAAAAGGTTGGCAAGCTCCTTGCCTATGCTGACTGGCAGGAGCTGTCTATAGTTTCGGACAGGTGACTTTCCCCTGGAGATGCTTGGGACTAGAACTGGGAACTGCTGCATGCAAAGCATGTGCACTATCTCTGAACTATAGTTCTTCTCTGTGACTAAGTATGTTGTCATACAAATGTTTGAAAAACAGAATCAGATGTTGAAATATTCATGCTTAGAATAGGGGAAACCATGTGTATAGCTTCTCAAATTACAGCAAACCTCTGAAGTTCAATTCATCTTAAAACAACACAAACATTACTCATTACTACACTTGCTTACAACTTTCATCGTCAACTCTCTGAGTTTAAGACTATACCTTCTCATAATACTACAGTATATATCACAATAATTTAGTGTGAGATTTTATCTAGTAGTACAACTTTAAGCATGTTTATTCTGAAGTAAATCCCACTGAGTTCAATGGGACCAGAATTCTACAAATACAGTTGTTAGGTTGCTTGTGGCAGCCATCAATTCATTATGAAGAAGACAACTAGTGTACCCCACCATAGAAGCTTTTAGTAAGCCATCAGCAATACAATGAAGCAGAGAGTGAGTCTTTCAAAATGGTGCCAGGCCATCAGGTTCAGTTGTATGGAGTGGCAGAAAGAAGTTGGTACAAATACTCATATCACCCACCATTCTTCTTCAGGGAGTGGGTATCAAAGGAATGCTTGTGCAGCAGGATAGAAGAAAGGTGAGTCTCACTTCCTATAGCATGATCGTCTACCTATGCCTAGTTAAAATATGTGAATCCCTAAACAGGACTTACTACCTGTCTTAATTTCATGCTGTCATACTTATGGGGCCAGTTTCAGTAGCTAATTAGGGCTGCTGCTATACTATATACACACCTAGGGAAGAAAAGCCCAAATGAAAAGAGTGGGACATATTTCTGAGTAAGCGTGCACAAATTTGTGTTAAACAATGAAAGGCAGATGAGAAGTAGTGTAGTGCAGCAAGTTCTCTCAGCCATAAAGTTCTCTGGTGGCCTTGAACCTCTCATTATCACTCAGATTACAGTCTACACTATCTTTCAGGGTTGCTGATAGGATAAAATGGGGTGTCTGTGTATGGTGCACTGAGCTCTTGAGGGAAAAAAGGGGAGGCAGATGTGACAATGGACACACTTATTCACCTAGTTATAGGGTAGTTCATAATTTGTAAAGAATATGCTGCATCTTCATCTCTAGTCTCAACTTCAAAGAACTCTTCAAAATTATATAGAATGGTTGGGACAGAAATGTGTAACTAAGGTCTCACAGAATTTAATAAGTCTTACTTCTGAGTAAACATGTTTAGAATTGTACTGTAAAATTTATTAAGCGACCTGAAAATGCTTTACATATACTCTGTCAGCAATTCCCACATCAGCTCTTTAAGGTAGGCCAGCACAGTTGTGATTCTGCAGGATGAGAGAGTAGCAGCTTGTAGCTGAGATGAGATAATGTAATTCAAGTCAAGTTCAGACATCATGCTTCCACTCCAACTAACTATGCTTCCCCAGCTTGGGAAGATACTTTCTGGTTTATTAAATCAGATTACTGTGATTTGGAAACCATAGTTTAACGCTGCCTATAACCCTGGCTTGCAAATAACAATAAACCTGTGTTGTGTGTAGGTAGGATTTAAAGAACAATTTCCAGCTCAGACATAATGGGAAACTGATTTGGCAAGCCAGGAAGTCTCCTCTAAAGCAGAGTGAAAAAAGAGGAAGAGGGAACAGGGGGAATGCTCAAGCTTGTTGCCAGTTCCCACCAGCAACAGTACATTTGAACTGGGCCTTAACATGCAGGAAACTTCAGACTTCAGGGTGCAATGACAGACATAGAAAACAAATGAGAAACAGGTTAAGTGTTTAACTGCTACACACCTGCATTTGACAAGACTCAAGCCCACTTGCTTCTTCTATGGTAACATAAATTATAGTTGAACAAACCCAATGAATTGGTATAATTAACCCTGCAATCCTAAAACCTATCAGTAGGGAGTAATAAAGCAACCCTAACCCCGATCACTTGAAGGGGTTAGGATGTGATAGTGGTGTCACTCCACACGGTTCCATAACCATGGAAGTTGGTGCTGTACTCTCTGAAAGAACAGGAGAAAGAGAGTAGTGGCAGAGATGAGCTGAACAAAGGCCCACTGGATTCCAGTTACTGATCATAGGCCTGTTTGCTGTAATAGCAAGGAGCTGGCACAGTAAAATCAACATTTTTGCTTACATACACCTTGCGCTTTGGCCAGCAAGAGAAGCTCCACTGCACCATTTAGCCCTGGCATTTCTGACTAGCAGTTAGGATTGCTCTCTAAGCCCCATTTAAGACCGTGGTACTTATTTCTGAGTAAACATGCATCGGACTGCACTTTAAAAAGTTTCAAACAACTTATGAAAAATCGGGCTGACTGACACACCTGACAGCCTCCATGCAGTCACCCTTGTGTTTGTTGCCTGAATAGGATTCACAAGGTGCAGCTGTTTGTATGAACTGTCACTGTGTGATACATGTTACTGCCATGACACACGTAGTCACAACAGCCCGTTTATGAAATCTTCACATATCCAGGCCACAATCCCACTGGCAGTTCTGCATGCTCCAAGATAACACAGTGGCTCCTGGATGCACAACGTTATCCTCAATCTCCAAAATCCAAGAATTTCCCCAAGGCCCAGGATTAACTTCTCTTCTAATGGGGGGGCGAACATGTGTGCATAATTGATCTGTTTAGTCACATCTTACTCCACAAATACCAAAACGTTCTTCAAGATTCAGCACAATTAAGCCGGGAGGTGGCAAGATCCATTTCCCAGGTATTTCAGCTAGTACTGCACCAGAAGAAAAAACATAAAACAGTGACACGGTTTGCAGATAAATACAATCTACAGGGAGGGTGGAGAGGAAAAGAAAGGAGTGTTGTGGGAGAAACCAGGCGAGGTGAAACCCTAAAGGAAATCCAGAAGTGACAAGCAACAGTCAGCCAGAAAAGACAAGGCCTTGCAATATGTAAGCATTCTGGGGGAAAGCCTATGCTGTGGATGAGAAACCTTAACCCAGGAAACATTCACACTCGATCACTGGTTGCCTTCAATACACAGAAAAAATAGGGTGTGTGTGTGTGGTTTTTTTTGTGTGTGGTAGTTTTCCGGCCGATTGAAACAATAGGAGAAAACACCTGGGAGAAGAAGTGCCTGCAATTGAAAGCCGGCTGGACCGGCTCGCCTCTTCCTCTCGCAGGTGAGAGAGGGAAGCAGCACCTTGGCACAAACCTTGCCTCTCCAGAACCTGTCATGGGAAAGATGCGCGGAGGGGCGGGGGGCGGGTGGACGGCTGTGAGCGCCTGGCCCCGCCTTGGCGCCACCTGCGAGGCAAGGTGAGCCCCTTCCTCGATGGGGATGCCGCTCCCAGCGCATTTTGGGGGTGGTGATGGTGGGGGGCGCGGAGAGGAAGGGCGGCGGGCTGCTGCCGCCTCCCCCCCCCCAAGCGGCGGAGGAAAAGAGGTGGGGCGAGGCAGGCAGGATCCGCCCGCACCTGTCACTCAGAAGGGCCCCTCACCAGCCTCTCCCCCTCCCCGGCCTCCCCCTCCCCCATCCCTTCCCTGCCCCTCACCAGGTGTCGCCCTTGCGGAGCGCCGTCTTGAGCAGCGCCGCGATGTCCGAGCGCTGGGTCTCCAGGTCCGCCGCGCCTCCCTCCGCCATGTCTCCCAGCCCCGCGGCGCCGGCGGCGGCAGCAGCTGCGAAAGTGACGGCGGCGGGAGAGGCGGCGGCGGCGGTGACAGGAGCGGCGGCGGCGGAGGCAGCGGCGGCGGCGGCAGGAGCGGGCCGCGCTGCATGCTGGGAGTGACGCCGCGCGGCGACCGGGGAAACGCCCTCCACGACCCCCTCCCACTTCGGCAACCCCATCGGCAGAAGCAGCGCGGGGGGGAGAGAGGAGAGAAAGGGACGCAGGGAAAGAGCGGGGGAAGGTTGCGAAGAGAGAAAGGACGGCGCCTCTGGGACGCGAGCGCCACCGGGCGGGCGGGAGGCCTGCGGCAGCGGAGGGCATGCGAAGAGGAGCAGGGCTGTGTGGGATGAGGGGGTAAGAGTCTTCGCCAATCGGGCGGCTCGGACTACGACTCCCATCAGCCCCAAGCCTCCGGGCTGATGGGAGTTGTAGTCTGGAGAAACCTGTCGGGCGAGGGGTCGGGAAAAAAGGCTGGCCTAAAGCTGCTGATGGATGTGATGCTGCCGAGGCCGCTGCGGTGGGATCTTTAGCGTAATATGCGGGGTATTCCTGCAGCCCCCGCCAGCAGCAGGAGGCATATCTTGCCGTAGAATCACAGGATTGTAGAATGGGAAGGGACCCCCAAGGGTCATCTAGTCCAACCCCGTTGGAATGCAGGAATCTGAGTGTTGCCTGCAGAATCGGGCGCTGTTCATTCTTAATTTTAAGCGGATAATAATGATAACTTAAGGTGGCTTCATATGGTGATATCTGCGCGGCATGTGCATTTTAATAAAACGTAGCCGTGGTGGGGTTGGGAGTGGTAGTGGTGGTGGTAAGTAAATTAAATTAGAGGTGGTTAGGGAAGTTCATATCGACGAACTTGACGTCAAATGGGATGAGTAATGACTTTAAACGGCTTTAATTGAACCCATTTGCAAGGTGTTTGCTTTAAGCTGTTAGTTTCTGTAAGCCTCCAATAAAATCTCTAACATGAAAAATATAACTGAGTGCCATTGCCCATTACTATGTGAGAAGTTACCCATTCCTCTGTCCTTTAACGACACTTAATAGTAGGCATTTATTTTATTTTCATGTATACCTGCTGTTTTCAAGCTTATATACAGGCACACATACATATTCAGGGCTTCTAGGGAAAAGGGCAGTTGGATTTCAGTACAACCCTACAGATAAGCAATTCATATTGTTTTCATTGGGGCTTGCTCCCAGATAAGTGTGGCTTGAAACACCAATCACTTTTATTTGTATACCCTCTACTCAAAAGTGGTTCGCAAAAGTGTAAATGCATAAAACTCGACCCACAGTACTTCTATATAAAATAGTGTTCAAAATAATTTCATAATAGCTTGGTTTTTAAAAACAACAACAACAGGAAAATCAAAAACCCATAAGTATTTAATAACACCTTCTGAGATGGCACCAACAGCAGAGAAGGACCATTCCTCAGTCCAGGTGCACAGGAATGCAAAGGAGCAGCTTCTAGCCTAGATGATAAATTGCAAAAGCTCCCTCCTCCCACATGGTGCATATGAGGCCAACCAAATGTTATCCAGAATCATTTGTAGGATGCCTAAACAGCATGTCCGAGCCATTTACACTTGTACAGTTGCAGCAGGCCAAATTCTAAGTGGGATGACTGCGTGTTTTGGAAGATACATTTACTGCACTATATACAGTTTCAGCCTGATTCTGTCCATGTTTACACAGAAGTAAGTACCACTGGGAGGCAGGTGGCGCTGTGGGTTAAACCACAGAACCTCTTGGGCTTGCCAGTCGGAAGGTCGGCAGTTGGAATCCCCGCAATGGGGTGAGCTCTCGTTAGATAAATATGTACCGCTCCGGCGGGAAGGTAAACGGTGTTTCCATGTGCTGCTCTGGTTCGCCAGAAGCGGCTTAGTCATGCTGGCCACATGACCCGGAAGCTGTATGCTGGCTCCCTCGACCAATAAAGCAAGATGAGCGCCGCAACCCCAGAGTCGTCCGTGACTGGACCTAATGGTCAGGGGTCCCTTTACCTTTAAGTCCCACTAGTCAATAGGACTTGTTCCTAAGTGCACATAAGATTATAGTGTAAGAAGAGCACAGGCCTCTTAGAAATGCTAGAAACCTTCAGAAACTACTGTCCTTTCTTTTGCATCATCCAGCTGGACCAAATCTGTTTCCTTCTCCACCTTTCCTGGCTTCTTGAGACAGATTGCTGTGTGCCAAGCAGTACCTCAAGGAGATGCAAGTTTCATACTCAGCTTCCTGTGCCCGACACTTTCTTCCCTGCCCTATCATGCTCTAAGCTTGGAGGATAATTGAAAACCGCAGTACTGGAATAACTGCAAGCCCAAACGACTAGCAATAATGTGGCCTGGCTTCCGCTAGGTATTTGAGTAATCATAGGCAAACCCCACTCCACTACTGATCAATCACAGCTCTGTTTTCTCATTCTGTTGATAGCTGTTGGTGCATAATCGTTTTGCATTAGTTGCACAATCTATTCTTCAGATACACTTAGTAAAATACAAATATATGAAATCAATAGCACACTTATATTCTGCTTTTCTTCCATCATGGAATTTAAGGCACAGCACATGAGATTCCCGCAAGGTCTCTGTACAGATGCTGACCATAGTTGCAGCTGCTTAGGTTCAGCAAAGTGACCTGCATGATGTGACCAAGGACCCATGCCCTGAGATACAAAGCACAAAATGTTTTGATTGGGAGTGCATTTTGCAGGAACTGAACCAGGGTCTGTGTTCCTTTGGGGGAAATGATGCATTGGCGGAGTTTGCAGCTGAAATATGATTTATTTGCACATATTTGCATCAGAGAAGGAAAACCTCTGATCCTAAACCTCTATTGCCTTGCGGGATACCTTCAGGAGAAGAAAAAGCTAAGGCGTAAACCCTACACAAATCCAGAGTAGAATCCCTGAGATGGTTGGGTAGTGTCTTGAACAACACCTTCCTGCAATTCCTGCAGCCAAGCTGGTGCCAAATGTATTGATCTGCTTCCCTTTGGTCCACATCAGCCAGTCTTGTCGTCTGGCCAACCCAGGTTTAAGCCCCACTGAGATCACTTCGGAACTGCAGCAAAAGCAACGTGGGAGGCAGCAGTTACAAGTTACCGGTCTCTGCAGCCACAGCAGCTGCTGTGATTCTCCAGTGGTTTCACTTCCCCTCTGGAGACGCACTCCACTGTCTCTTGAGACAGACAGATGCCAACAACACTTTACACCAGAAGCTTTCAATGGAGAGGGATTTCACAGCATCCACATCTCAGGAGAAGCCCATTCTTCACAGCAGGCCAGCCTTGGATTCCCTCTCTCCCAGCCTGCCTTCAACCAGTTCTCCAAGATGCTTCTTGGCTTCACAGCTGCTCCCCAACCTCTGCATTTCAAAAGGACACATTTTTCCTGTGTGAGGGACCAGGATTTTTCTCATCTTTGGATTCTCCGTCTTGTTGTTCTGCATATACCCTTCATCTCCTAATGCCCTCCTTCCGTTCTCCCTGCTACCTGTAGTTGCAGTTATGATTTTCTGGGTTATTTGATCCATAAATGTTTTCCTGCCCTTATCTCCTAAGGCTGCTTGATCTTCTCCTGTGCAATGGCAAACATGGAGATGATTCGTGGGTGTGCTGCTGTGGCTGCGCTCACACCTTCCCCCTTGTGCAGCCAGCTACCACTGCACAATATCGCTTCCAGGCAGCTTGTCAGGAGCTTGTCCTACTCTCGAGTAGGACCCAGGCAGAGACACATGCCCGACTGGCCTGTTCCTTCTCTCCTGGTCGATCATTCTGGAGCTTCAAAAGCTTTCTTCTGCCCGAACATCACAACGACCAATGCCAACAGACATTGGCACACTTAGGGATCCGCAGAGTCTTCGCAGCTTGCGTAACAGACCTCAGCAACTCAGCATTTTGGCTAATCTACTTTATTTACATATTAACACACACAGAGCACTGCAACATGGCTCCCTCTTTCTTTAGCATCAGACAGCAAAGAGAAAAAGAACAAAGGACAATAATCGCACTTCACGGAACACAGTAATACAAACATCCTGTCTCTGTCACTTCCCACTCTGTGGAGTCAAAACATACACCATCATGTGAAAGGCAACAGTCCCATGACTGCAATCATGGAGCAGGAATTCTAACAATGTTTACCTCAAGCCAGACTGGCCAGACCTGCAAATAGGGGGCGGTACCAGCCATGGCTGATTTCCCCACATTTTAGTTTAAGACGTAGAAAACCTTCAAGTTTAGAGCAACAGTTTAAAGTAGCATTTTGTTTTAAGGTTTTCTACCTGCTGTGCTAAAGCATCATGGCCACAAGCAGTCTTCAAGACCATATCGCCCAGAATAACTCTTCCTCAGAGCAAGGGGAGAGAAGAGCTCTGGTGCAGCAACAAAAATGATTTTAAACTGGGAATGAAGGAAGTGGGGTGGCAGCAAATTCCTCCCGGCCAGTTCCTCACTGGGCCTGTGTGGGGCCCTCCAAAGCACGGGCCTTAGGATAAGCACCCCAATTCACCAGGCCATTGGCAGAACTGTACTTAAAAGGTAAAGGGACCCCTGACCATTAGGTCGAGTTGTGACGAACTCTGGGGTTGCAGCGCTCATCTTGCTTTATTGGCCGAGGGAGCCGGCATACAGCTTCCGGGTCATGTGGCCAGCATGACTAAGCCGCTTCTGGTGAACCAGAACAGCTCATGGAAACGGTGTTTACCTTCCCGCCGGAGCGGTACCTATTTATCTACTTGCACTTTGACGTGCTTTCAAACTGCTAGGTTAGCAGGAGCTGGGACCGAGCAACGGGAGCTCACCCCGCCGTGGGGATTCGAACCGCCGACCTTCTGATTGGCAAGTCCTAGGCTCTGTGGTTTAACCCACAGCGCCACCCGCATCCCTGTACTTACTTTGCAGAAATTAGGATTGAATGAGCTGCTGTACTGATGTTCTCATCTGGCAAATGCTGAAGGGTCAGCACCTGCTTCTCACCTATTCTGTGTTTGGCAGGAGGAATCTGCAGCATCTGCACTGAGTTCCATCTCAGTTGCCATATGGGAAAGAGCTTAGCGCAGGTGGCCCTGATGAGTTCCTCTTTCAAAGCACAGGCTGCTAGGGATTTGCTTTAAGCCAGGAATCAGACCCTGGTTTCCTAACCTCATAAGAAAGTTGAGATTAAACTGCAGTCTCTCAGTTTGGACATGGCAATAAAGTGTGATTTAAACCAGGGGTGAGGAATTTTTTTTGGTGCCATTTGCCAAATTTGCCAAGTGGGCAGGGCTTCTGACTTATCAATTATGTGATGCCACATCGCGTAATTGCCAGGTGGACAGCTTTGTTTATATCATAAACTGTTAAGTTGTGGGTGAACATATCAGACGACACAGTGATTCTTCAAACAGCTCTTGTTTATTCACAGGCCAGAACAGAACAGAACTGAAGGGTTCAGCCAGCCTGCTTATATAGAGCTCCACTAGAACACAACAGTAACCATTTTCTGTAACTATCCAATCACTGAACGTCACTTCCGATCCCTTATTTGCATATGTGGAGCTGAACTATCTACAGTATCCCCCTGCTGGCCCAGGGTGAGAACTTCAGTACATAACAGAAACCACTAATGCTTTTTTCTGTAAAAGGAAAATATCACTTAGCTTGGGAAAAGAAAGGAAATTTGGTTGCAGGTCATTGTAAGCCTTATGAAAAGCAAACGCAAGAAAGGAGTGGAGTGGCTACATGGTCTTCCTTAGAAGCAAACAACTTCCTTTATTCTTCTACTCTTTTTCTGTAGTCTATAAAGAACGAGTGACTAACTGCACGGGCTATATCAGATAACAATTGGGTCTAATTAGTGTGAGTATTAAGATATTCTTCCTTAATAGATGCCAGACAAAAGCTATTATAGATGCTATATTCATAGACTGCACCATTAGAATAGAAAATATTGATTTTCATTTTTGCCATATAGCAGAAAGGAATGGAAAAGCTGATAACGTCAGAGCTATCCCCCTCTTTTAACTGTGTGTGATCTTATCTTCCCAAACACCAGTTGTAATTAAATTTTGTAGAATATGCTCATTCACGTTGCCTCTGAAACGTGAGGGAAAGGATGAATTCAGATATTCACTGAAATCAGCCCTGCTGGTTTTGATTGCTGTTTTCTTGTGGAGGGGAGAGATCTTTAGTGCTCTTCTGGGAAATTTGTGTTCAGGAGAGCTGTTTTTGATCAGAGTTCAACAAGTACTAGAGTCTGTTACATCCATACCTTAAAGTGATAAGTTAAATGTATGTAAAATGCTGCATTTGAATGCTTTGTATTTGGAATGTTGTAAAGAGAAGTTTGGGACACGGGTGGCGCTGCGGGTTAAACCACAGAGCCTAGGACTTGCCGATCAGAAGGTCGGTGGTTCGAATCCCCGCAACGGGGTGAGCTCCCGTTGCTCGGTCCCTGCTCCTGCCAACCTAGCAGTTCGAAAGCACGTCAAAGTGCAAGTAGATAAATAGGTACCGTCCCGGCGGGAAGGTAATCAGCATTTCGGTGCGCTGCTCTGGTTCGCCAGAAGCAGCTTAGTCATGCTGGCCACATGACCTGGAAGCTGTATGCCGGCTCCCTCGGCCATTAAAGTGAGATAAGCACCGCAACCCCAGAGTCGGTCACGACTGGACTTAATGGTCAGGGGTCCCTTTACCTTTACCTTTAAAGAGAAGTTTACCAAAAAAGAGGTTCCACTCTGGATGAAAACAAAAAGCTGGTGTTTTCTTTTCCATTTCAGTGAAATAAAATACTGAATTCAGTGAAGATATTATTCCTAAAATAAATGGGGTTAGGATTACAGCCTTAATGACTCAACTATGTGGGAAAACTATGCTTAAAACTGAGTTGCAAATGTGCTATAGAAATGCTCAGTTTGAAAATCAAGTGGATTTTGACAGTTTCTGATTTTCAAATAGCATTTTTGCCTGTTAGGTAGACACACTAGTATATGGAATGAGGCTGTGTATATGTAACTTCAGAGAACACTGTCTTCTGAAGCCTGGTTCTCATAAATAGCACATGAGGAGCGAAATCTCTTTCTGGACTGCAGTGTCGGCTCTCATGGTTGAATGTCAGAGGCCAGGTCAAAGGATTCTGGCAGACTCCTTTCTCTTTCTCTCTCTTTGCTAACATTTCTAACTCTATGGATGAATTTGCTGCTTCCTTGCACGGAAGGCCATTTCAACCCAGTGATGCCCCAAGTTCAGTCTTGAAGTGGTAGCAGTCCAAAGACAGGTTTATCTCTTTTATAAGAAATAATATTTAGGTAATAGACTGGCATGCAAAACCAAACATTTTATGCTGGGGGAAAGTGGCCCTTCAATAAGCAGCCTCATTGGGTCTTTCCTTTTTCTCCAAGCTCTAGTGATGCACTCGTGTTGATTTATCTTTTATTTGTTGATGACGGATTAACAGTGGAACCAGAAATGTTTCTCAGTGTTTTCTGGTTTTTGATAGCATTTGTGAAACCTGGATGACTAACTATGCCAATAAGGAAAGCACCTTGATAACTAAAACCAGAGTAATTTTGAGATGAGTAGGATGGTTAAGGTGGGACCTGCAATGTCAAACCGTTTTATTTTGTATGCAAGACATAATGGGCACAATTCTAGGCTCTGTTCCATGGAGCCTAAATTGCTGTTTTATCATTTGTTTTGATCAATTGTTTCCAAATGGGGCCCTCATTATCACAACAACAACAACAACAACAAATTTATTATTTATACCCCACCCATCTGGCTGGGTTTCCCCAGCCACTCTGGGTGGCTTCCAACCACATATTAAAAATACAGCATCAAACGGTAGGGATGCGGGTGGCGCTGTGGGTAAAACCTCAGTGCCTAGGACTTGCCGATCGCATGGTCGGCGGTTCAAATCCCCGCGGCGGGGTGAGCTCCCGTCGTTCGGTCCCAGCTCCTGCCCACCTAGCACTTCGAAAGCACCCTTAAGTGCAAGTAGATAAATAGGTACCACTTTATAGCAGGAAGGTAAATGCCGTTTCGTGCGCTGCTCTGGTGCCGGTTCGCCAGAGCAGCTTCGTCACGCTGGCCACGTGACCCGGAAGTGTCTGCGGACAGCGCTGGCTCCCGGCCTCTAGAGTGAGATGAGCGCACAACCCTAGAGTCTGTCAAGACTGGCCCGTATGGGCAGGGGTACCTTTACCTTTTACAGCATCAAACATTAAAAACTTCCCTAAACAGGGCCGCCTTCAGATGTCTTAAAATTAAGATAGTTGCTTATTTCCTTGATGTCTGATGGGAGGGCGTTCCACAGGGCGGGTGCCACTACCGAGAAGGCCCTCTACCTGGTTCCGTGTAACTCCTCGCAGTGAGGGAACCGCCAGAAGTCCCTCGACGCTGGACCTCAGTGTCCGGGCTGAACGATGGGGGTGGAGACGTTCCACTATCAGAACCCCTTCTATGTCTTCTCTCATCCTCTATAGTAAAATATGTCTTTAACAGAATAAAATATGTAGGACTCCTGGCACAGGAAAAAAAAGAGAGACTCTTCCCATCTGCTTAGTTATATAATTCCTGTTTACTGATGATATGATGAAAGTCTTGCAGCAATATTCTTACATGACCTAAGGAAAGGCAAATGCCGCCATGCCAGTGGATAAACACATGGGGGCAGCAACGGTCCAACTATTATAAACTGCAGCTACAGATAAGGCAAATAAAAGTTGGGCAGGGTTTTTCGTTGTTGTTTATTGTTTATTACTGTAACATGATAGGATTGAACTGCAGGAGAGGTAGAGGGCAATGTTCCTTAGTCAGCTTCTCACTTAGTGTGCATTCCGTACGGGATACATAACAAATTTACTGAGGTTTTGCCCAGGCAGATGGTTACCAGTTATGTTGTTATATGGAGAAGTGTTTGATTTACTGTGCAATATGTTTAATTAAAGCTGAAGATGGATCGGTAAACAATGATAATGAAGCAACTGAAGTTAGATTAAGATAAACACTTAATATACCCCCATTAGGCCATTTTTTTACTTGTTTCCCCACCTTGTTCTATTTCTCTCTACCTAGCTTCCTTGTCACTATATAGATTCATCTTGCTAGTCATTGTTAATATTTATTTCATTTCATTTGAATATCCTGCACATTCATATAAAATATCGCAAGGTGGTATGCAGCCTAACCCCACCGTTAGTAAAAACCATTGTGTTTCCAATGATGAACCATGTCCACATGGCGTTATCTCAAATACATCTGCATCCTTAGTCAAGCTGTCAATGCTTTTGCTTGGGGTAAAGACAACCCCCACCATCAACGCCCCCCCCCCCCCCGTGTTTACAAAAGCAGAAACGAATCTGACACTCATGAAGCTGTGCTGATGGGAAAAGCTAGGGGTGCAAGCAAACTGTGAAATGCACCTGAGGGCAAAAAAACTTCACTTAACTCTAAGGAGATAATTATGAACACCCCCCGCAAAGCTCATATCTCTAAGGAAACATGATTCGCACTGTGCTGTTATTGATGATTAACTTCAGATGGATTGAGTCCTGTGATGGTTCAAGAATACTGTCTGATGAAAAATAAACAAGCAATGGCAGAAGAGTCACGAGTCTGTCTTTGCTTCCGCTGCTTCTCTCCCCGCCCCCCCCCCAAGCCATTTTGCCGTGGTTTCTGCAGCAATGTTTTGGGGAGAGGGTTTGATCAAGGCCAAATTTTCCCTGGGTTTCCAGAACAGAGGTTAAAGGAAAAAAAGAGGTGTTTGGAGGCTGTGATGCCTATAACAATATTAAATGAATAACCTCTATTGTGTAGGTTATGAAGTTTGAAAATGTGTAACATAAGTTTGTGAAACATTATGCCTGCATAAATAGTTATGTTTTAACATAAGATCACTTTAAATGTTTTTTTCTTGGGGGGGGGGGAGAGAACCTCTTTGGCATTTGTACCAAAGAAACAAAAGCCCTTATAATTCTTAACTTTCAGAGTTCATTTCCAGGCGCACAGAGGCAAACGCTTGCATTTTTTTGAGCTTTCTACTTGTTATAGGGAACTTCATAAATGATGTACTAACACATGTTTAGATTCCACTTGGACATCAACATATCATCAGAATGATCTCCCAAATATGGCCATGTCTAGATATAATATGGAAGATACCCACTACAAACAAACTGGTTTTATTATTACCGTATTTTTCGCTCTATAAGACGCACCAGACCACAAGATGCACCTAGTTTTTGGAGGAGGAAAACGAGAAAAAAAAAATAGTCTGAGTCTCAGAAGCCAGAACAGCAAGAGGGATCGCTGCGCAGCAAAAGCAGCAATCCCTCTTGCTGTTCTGGCTTCTGGGATAGCTGCGCAGCCTGCATTCGCTCCATTAGACGCACACACATTTCCCCTTACTTTTTAGGAGGGAAAAAGTGAGTTTTATAGAGCAAAAAATACGGTAATTGCCTCCACTAAGGATTTGTAATTGCATCCTTTCCTTCCTCCAAGATGCACATTTAAGGAGGAAAGTGGCAGAGGGAGAGGTACATTTTTGCATAAGGCCACTTAGGGAAGTTTTTTTACTTGGAAAGGATTTGAACTCAGATCTTCCCAGCTATGTGTCCATGTCCTGTCTTCAGGACTTCACTGGCTCTTACTCTAGCCACTTCTCCGATTTCAAATTCCGTAAAACATAAGTGAGCCACACTCATTAAAATAGTTTAAGCAATTCTGTGTAGAGCTCCTTGAAAATGATTTCCGTGTAAATTACAATCCTAGCTGCAATCTTATAACAAAGATGTTGTGCAGATTACTTTTAAAAAAATGTATGGGAAGTGTTTCAAACATACAGAACTAAAGGGAAATATCAATGCTAAGCATTACTATTTTCTGTTTCATCTGCTGCTTCTGTTTTTCTGTCTAAAGAATTAAGGCCTGCTTTAACAGTATAGTATTCATTTTGCTTTGTTTTGTTAGTTTCCCTCCTCGCTCTGGTTAACGTGTTATTTTCATGTTTACTTTTTTGTGTTAATGACTTTTCATTGTTTACATTTCCAATGTACTGATGGGTTCTGTACTCTTGGCCCATTAAATTTTCATTTTTCCTGGCACATCTGTTGTAGCCAGATGGCATGGGGTTGCCTTTATGTAGCTGGAATAAGCCCAGAAGTGGATGGAAAGTTAATCTGAAGACTTTGTTAAAAATATAAACAGAAAATATTTCCTGTTCTGAGAACTTAACTATGTGGACTCTAGAATTCAAATCTAGGCAGTTTCTAGATTTTTCTTTTTTTATGCCCCATGTCTTCTGTTAGTTGCCAGTTGCCCAACTGGATTTTTTTTTAAAAAAAATACTCCTCCAGAACAAATTACCATCCTGTACCCAGATATAACATTTGTTTGAAACAGCAGCGTAGCGGTGTATAGTTCCAGATATTAAGGTTAAACCAATATACTGTAGTATTCCTAATACACTTGCAAATGTTAAGTCTTCTCCAAATAGTTAATGCAAACATTTAAACTGCCGACTCAATCAGTAAGGCTATCCTTGCAGGTATCTTGAAGTAATGGCTCAATTCATCATTAATCTGCAAGCCGGCATTGTACCTGCATCTGTGACAAATTTGGTTTGTTCAACAGCTTTTTGAAATGCAACCCTCTAATGTATCCAACTTAGTTTATTAGGGCATTTGATCAATGCAACTAACTTGGCATAAACCCAACTTTTCCAGTTCAAGTGGATTGTGGATTGGATTGGCACAAACCCAACTTTTCCAATTTAACTGATACAACATAACAATCCCATGCAGTCTCATAATTGTGTTTTTATAAAAAGCAAACCAACATTTCCGCCCCTTTAGATTAAGCACACCGCAGTCCAAACCCCCAGATCTGCTGGGATGGTGAGGTTAGGATCCAGTTGCCTTGGGTTATCCTAGCTGAGCCAGGGTTAGGTAAAGGTAAAGGGTAAAAGGGATCCCTGACCATTAGGTCCAGTCACGGCCGACTCTGGGGTTGCAGCGCTCATCTTGCTTTATTGGCCGAGGGGGCCAGCGTACAGCTTCCGGGTCATGTGGCCAGCATGACTAAGCTGCTTCTGGCGAACCAGAGCAGCGCACAGAAACGCCGTTTACCTTCCCGCCGGCGTGGTACCTATTTATCTACTTTCACTTTGACGTGCTTTCAAACTGCTAGGTGGGCAGGAGCAGGGACCGAGCTACGGGAGCTCACCCCGTCGTGGGGATTCGAACCACCAACCTTATGACTGGCAAGCCCTAGGCTCTGTGGCTTAACCCACAGCACTACCCGCGTCCCGAGCCAGGGTTACACTCACATAAATTCTCCATCCTGGCTCACCAGAGACTATGCTGGCAGGAAATGCCTACCTCAGCTGAGCCAGGGCTATGCCCCAGCACAGCCACACAAAAGGAGCATTTCAGGGAGTGATAGGGCATTGAAAAAACAAGTTACACTGGTTCCAAATCTCCTTCAGTTCACAGAAATGCTTTAGCGAACCAGCAGAGGTTACACTGCCCATCTGTGCTCACCATTAAAAACTATCACAGCTTTTTGAGCAGGCAACAGGTTCTGCATGTCATATACAGTCCTAGGAACATGAGTGACCCATGAATGAATGTACGAGGAGGTGGCAGCAGCCGAGTAGAGACAGTGGATCCCTGATCTGGCCTATACCTAGATGCGCATTCATACTGAATTCCATTTGGAGTGGGTGTTTGCAGACTTTGTTGGCATCCATCTGTCTCGGGAGACAATGAAGGAGTGCGCCTTTAGGGGTGAAGTCAAACCATTGGAGATTTACAGGTCTTGCTGTGACTTTAGAGACTGATAAGGGAGAGACATGTTTTGCTGCAGTTGGGGCAGAGGAAGGCATCCAGTTGTTCTGCTGCAGATGTACCATGGTGCTTCTTCTTTCTCTGCTCCTCCCAGCAGTTCGCAGATTATGGGTCAATAAACCTATGTTGTTTATTAGGGCAATTTGTGAGCTGCAGTTGGCAAGCTTGGCTGCAAGGTTAGCTTTCTTCTTTGGTGTTATAAATATTATAAATCAGAAAAATTAATTGATTTCCCCCCCTTGTTTATGTGTAAAAGTAATTGGCGTGTCTCTAGAATGGTGTAATTATTATCACCAGCACCAATGTGTTGCAGTGTTTTTGATTTTCTATTTATCAGTTCATCTTTTTCTGGAATATCATCTCCACATCATTAACATATTTTTATATGCTGTCAATATTCATTCATGGGTTGTTTATTTTTGATCTGGTGTGTAGAAAATGCCAAGGACCGGATACAGAAGGGATTAGACCTTGATATTCATAGGATAGCTTTCAAAATTATTTTCGTCTCCACTCTTTTTGCCCCTTCCACTACAACTTTCTCCCTGTGTAACCTTGAAACACCTTAACAGGCAGCACCTTTTCTTTCCGTGGAACCTTAAAAAAATATTATTCCATCTCCAGTTTTACTATGCTTGTTTTCTATGAAAGATTTCTACGTTTGTTGGCTTAAAAACTGTTGGTTCAAGGAACAAATGTAAGTATAAAAGGAGAATTCTAAGATCCAAATTTGGGGGAAGTACGCTTTGGTGAGAAAATCCTGGCAGCGATTTAAAATTGATTTAAAATCACAAAATATGCAGCAAAGTAAAACATGGGCATATAGATTGTTAGACCTTTAAAATATGTCCTTGTGAGCTGCAGAACTTCCCTCTTCATCTAGCATAGGAATAAAAACACTCCTTTGGTCAGTTAAAAAGGGTTTACTTACAAACTCTTCAAAGGTCAGATTCATGTGCTTCTGAAAGTTGCACAGGCAGTAAAACTTGGCCTTTTACAGTGGTGAAAGTTCCTAAATTATTGGTACAGTAATAATAATAATAATAATAATAATAATAATAATAATAATAATAATACTATATTTATACCCCGCCCATCTGACTGGGTTTCCCAGGAACACAAAAATGCCTTGTGAAAACTATGCAGCTAAGCTAGAACAAGCAGCTTAGCCTGGAAGGTGAACTGTAGGCTTGATTGCTCATTTCTTCCCAAGGTGAGGGGCAGTGACCTAGCTAAGCCTGGCAAGACAGCTTACTCTATGGCATTAACCCCTTCATGTATTAATTATACTTAAGAATGTTGGTTACATGAGTCTGGCTATCCCAAACACGCTGTATAAAACACGCTGTATAAAATAAATACACACCTTAAGCAGTGTGTATTCTGCAATGGGCTCCTTTAGGGTTGAAGAGTGGGGGGTAGAAATTTATTGATATATTTTGCGTGCCATACGTATCTGTCTAACAACACAAGTTATTTGCTGTTTGTGTACCAACTCACTGTGTGAATGAGTCTCTGCCACATGGCTTGTTGCCATGCCACTATGTGTGGTTTAGAAAGAAGAAAAAAAGCCACTGGCCCAGTTACCCCAGCACTAGTAATGCGTTATTGCTTTATATCATCTATAGATTTTGTTACACGTTTAATTAAATAACCTGGAGACTCTCCCACAGAATATTGTTTAGTTGCAGTGTTTTTCTACTTGAAAGTCTTGTGCCATTTTGGAAGATAACTTTCTTTTGTGGTGTTGGGGATACAGAGTTGTGTATTTAAGCAACCAGTCACCTGGTTTGAGTAAACTTGAGTCCCCTTTTGCCAATAAGGAAAATAATTCAGAACTATTTCAGAATGCAAATGCCCATTGTTTTTCCTGAAAGGGTGAAAGTTGCCTCTTTGCTAATTCTCTTGACACACCCAGCTTGGAGTATTTAAAGATGATCACCTACCTGTTAATATTTTTAATCAAATTATGCTTTAGGATGAGGGTACTAGACAACATCCTCGCTGAAACTAATTTCAAATCCCACCCCTTCATCCTGGGGTAAGGATTGCAATTACTGTTTTTTGGGTTCAGTGGAAAGTGATAGCGTCAGGGTGTACATCCATTTGTAATTATCATTATTGTGCTCCTCAGGTACTCTCAGAGCATCATCAAACATGAACACCAGTAATAATGTTTATAACAGCATTTTAAGGCAGCAGGTAATGCTTCCTTATGAATACATATGAGCTCATAAATATGTATTATTTCGATTTATATTCTGGGCTGAAACATAGAGGGTTAAGAGCAAAAACATGCTCTACTTTTTTTCCTCTCTTCCCTCTGTCTTATTTACTATATTCATGGTCACTAAAGATATTAATGCTGTGATCCTCCCCAAAACTTTAGTATATGAAATAATAAAGATCTGAACAAGTAAACAGATAATGCAGAAACTGGATTGCATCAATAAATAAATGCACAATTTCTTTCATAGGAGAACACGAAGTGTCTCTTTCTATAGGAAACTAATCTGCATCATTTCATGTTCGGGCATAATTAGTTGTGCCAGGATGTTGATGGAGATCCACATTCAATTGCACATTTGATGGGGCTTCCATTAAAAAGCTGTGCAGTGCAGATAGATGTGGATTCATATATGTACCCGATTCATGACTTTGTGTTGTGATCCAGAAAGTTGTATCTCCTTATGTGAATGGGTCTTCTTAGCTGGATTGGGCTCAAAACTTTTGAGCAATTCTTTGTTTGAGAACTCCATTCTAATGGGATGGAGTTACCTGGCTCCTTATGATCTGACAACTTTTTAATAAAAAAAGAGAACCCACCAGGATTTGTGAAGCCTGTGTCTAAAATGACACTTTACAGATTACAAAAATGGTATCTGGAGAGATAATAAATGGTACCATGAATCTCCACAGTGAAAACTAATCCTTCTTGCTGATGAGTTATCATGTCTTCTTACACAATTTCTTCCTGCTGAAAGAGTCTTAAGAAACACTCATTTCCTTTCTGCTAACTATTTTAATTGCTTTGTCTAAGTCCTTGCAAGCGTAGGATCACTTTTTTCTCCCTTTGTTTGCTTAATTATAGAATGGAAGTGCTGCCAAAGTAATTTATAATTAAATACACGGCAACGATGGCTTCTTTTAAG